>NC_052151.1:194803437-195464904 GCF_902713615.1 Scyliorhinus canicula
GGAGCACCCCCCGGGGTCTGATTGCCCCGCGCCGCCTGGGGGCCCGCTCGCGCCGCCGATCCACCGCCACCAGAGGTGGTTCAAACCACGGCAGCTGGAGAGGCCTCCCAGCGGCGGGACTTCGGGCCGGAGAATCGTCGATCGGCAGGTGGTGTTTTTCGACGGCCCTGGGCGATTCTCCGACCCTGCGGGGGTCGGAGAATTTCGCCCATTGTCTATATGTGATACGCAATTCCTGCTGTATTTTCCATTAAGGCTTAGATTTATTGTCATATGTACCGAGATACAGTGAAAGGTATTATTCTGCGTAGAGTCCAGGCAGATCGTGCCATAGATGAAAAACATAGGAAAAGATTAGTGCGGTTATAAGAGATGTAGGAAGAGGATCTGTGGGGGAGAGTTCGCAGAGAGTCGCCGCACGCCAGCACCATCTTGAGTGCACAGAAACGCATTGATGATTCTTTTTATCTCTTTCTGAAACTTTCTCTGCTTTTCTGTTTCCTACGCTCTCATTATTTGTCTTGCCCCTCTGTATTTTTCGTTTCTCTTCCATACCCTCTCTCTCTCTTTATGCACGTTGTCGGTATCTTTCTCATTCTACCCCAGTTTTCTCTCTCAATTTGTATGTGCACATGTGTATACATAATCTCACATCCTGTCACACACTCTTCCTCTCTTTCTCCTTCTCACTCTGTCTGTAGGTCAGCTGTTCTGATCTTTTCATCCCACCTTCCATTGTGATCTGAAGGCAGATGAAGAACTCCAAAGCGTTAAAGCAGAACCCTGCCGATGCTGGGATTGAAGGCGGATTAATCCCCAGGGCCTGATAATTTACATCCCAGAGTGTTTAACATGGCGGCTCTGGACATAGTGGATGCATTGGTGCTCATCTTCCATGATTCTAGAGATTCTGGAACAATCCCTGCAGATTGCAGTTAGCTAATGTCACTCTAATATTCAAAAGGAGAGGTAGAGGGAAAGCAGGGAATTATAGACCAGTAAGATTAACATCGGTAGTGGAGAAAACTCTTGAATCTATTTATAGCGGAACATTTAGAAAGCCGTGGCAGGATCAGTCAGAGTCAGCATTGATTTATGAAGGGGAAATCATGCTTGACAAATCTGTTGGAATTCTTTGAAGAGGTAATCAGTACAGGTAACAAGGGGGAGCCAGTCGATGAGGTATATTTGGACTTTCAGAAGGCATTTGACAAAGTCCCACATAGGAACTTATTGTGCAAAATTAAAGCACATTGGATTGGGGGAAATGTATTGAGATGGATAGAAAACTGATTGGCAGAGAGGAAACAAAGAGTAGGGATTAATGGGCCCTTTTCAAATTGGCAGGCAGTAACCAGTGGGGTACCACAGGGATCGGTGCTGGGACCCCAGCTATTCACAATATATATTAATGATTTGGATGAGGGAACAAAATGTAACATCTCAAATTTTGCAGATGATCCCAAATTAGGTGTGAGGGTGAATTGTGACGAGGATGCAGGCATCCTACAGCATGATCTGGACAGGTTGGGCGAGTGGGCAAATCAATGGCAGATGCAGTATAATTTGGATAAGTGAGGGTATTCATTTTGGAAGCAAAAACGGGAAGCAGATTAGTACCTGAATTGTTGTAAATTGGGAGAGTGGAGTGTGCAGCGGGACCTGGGTGTCCTTGTACACCAGTCTGAAGGTAAGCATGCAGGTGCAGCAGGAGGTAAAGAAGGCTAATGGTATGTTGGCCTTCATTGCAAGAGGTTTCGAGTACAGAAGCAGGGATGTGTTGCTGCAATTATACAGGGCCTTGGTGAGGCCACATCTAGAATATTGTGTGCAGCTTTGGTCTCCTTTTCTGAGATGGATTGAGTTGGATGATCAGCCATGATCGTGATAAATAGTTGAGCAGGCTCGAAGGGCCAAAAGGTCTCCTCCTGCTCCTATCTTCTATATAACCTGACATAAAAAGCAGAAAATGATGGAAATGCTCAGCAGGTCTGGCAGCATCTGTGGCGAGAAAAATTATTTTTTTGCGCTGAATGTGACTGGAAAGAATCATATTTGTCTTGAAGCTTTGAGTAGAATCTTCCGGTCCCACCAAGCAGTGTGAATCATGGTCGGCGGGGGAACTTAGTTTGGCGTGAGGCCATTTTCCCAATGGGAGGATGAAATTTAGGGATTGTGTTTTGCCGACTTTAAACATGTGTTAATTGTATGTCAAGCTTGCCAATAAAATGATGTTGCAATCATTGGTAAGCCATTAAAAGGTCAGATCACCGTAATTAAGTTCCTTCTGCAAATTAATTCCAAATATGGTCTTGCATGGACCTGTTCCATGCAGGCTTGCTGCTTACTGAGTTCTGTCATTGAATCATAGGATTGCTACAGAAGGAAGCCACTCGGCCCATCAAGTCTGCACCAAATATCCGAAAGAGCACCTTACCCATGTCCACTTCCCCTATCCACCCCGCCCCATCCGTGTATTGTAACCTGGACACTAAGGAGCAATTTAGCCTGGCCAATCCACCTAACCTGCACACATTTGGACCGTGGGAGGAAATTGGAGCACCCGGAAGAAGCCCACGCACACACGAGGAGACTGTGCAAACTCCACACAGGTGCCCCCCCCCCCCCCCCAAGATCAGAATTGAACCCGGGTCCCTGGCATTATGAGGCAGCATAGGTAACCACTATGCCACCGTGCTGCCCAAAAATAATCTCTGACTATGTGAGTACATACATCACTCTGCGGGCGATGCCACTCTCCAGTCTCACGTTGATCCTTGCTCTGTTGAGCACCTTGCATTATAATGCAGGCAGGCATGTATCATCAAAATACAACAACTTCTTATGTCTTGACAGTTCTTTCACAATCTTGGCCTGTGATGTGTGAAGGAATAGTCATTGTACTCTGATTCTGGTACTTGGGTCGTGTGCTAAGGTTTCTTCTCTTTCCAGCATTTATTTCAGCATCTATTTCATCGACCATTTTATTCTTCTGACCATTAAGTTATTAATTTGTCAGTGTGACCATTTCAGTAATCCTATTCTGGGATGTAATTTCAGTCTCTTTCTACTTCCGAAATACTGATTCTGCTGTCAATTTCAGTGTTTTAACCTCTTCAATTAATTTCTCATTGCCAAGCTTATTCTACATTGTCTCATTAATTTCAACTTCTTCTCAGCTTCATTTTGTAATTTATTTTTGTAAAAATCTTTATTCGTCAGCTTTGCTGTCAGTCATTTCATCTTGTTGTTTTAATGTCTTCTCTCGAGCTTTAATTCGTTTTGTTGATTCATCTTTTATGTTCCATAGTTCCTAATTTCTTTTGAAGTTTCTAATTTCTGAATTTCTTCCAAGGAAAATCCATCATGTTCTCTCTGGATGTATACATTTGCAAATGGAACCTTCATCTCCACTTGTCTTAACTTCAGCCAAATCCTTTTCACTTCACTTTTGGTCAGCTCTGTCTCCGAAGGAGTGTTGACTTGTTTCATTTCTGCAAATCTTTCATTGCTCTTCCTGTTGGGTCTTTTGTTGCCCTCCATCAGGTATCTTGCACTACCTTCCTTCTGGGGTAATTAATTACCCTTCTAGGGTCTTTCATTTTCTCCTCCTGGGATCTTTCAGTGCCTTTGTTCTGTGGTCTTTTGCTGACCTTCTGGGGTCTTTTATTGACCCCTTGGATCTTTCATTGCCTTCTTCCTGGAAATCTATCATTGACCTTCTTCTGGAGTCCTTCTGTGCCCTTTTTCTGGGGTCTTCCAGTGCCCTCTTTCCTTCCCTTTGATGTCTTTGCCATCTCTGAGGTCTTCCGTTGCCTCTTCCTTGAGCTCTTCATTGCCTTATGACGTCTTCTACTGCCTCTTCTTTGAGGTCTATGTTGCTTTGGACCTTATCTGAGAGTTGCTCTCGATTTGGGGGTCTCCTCCCGTTTTCCTGTCCAGAGCTGTTTGTTCCTTTGTGTGGTTACCGCTTAAATCATTACCACATTAAGAGCATTGTCGGTTAAGATTTTAATTCATTTTTTACTCAACCGTCAGTTGCTGTCGGTTTTCACTCTTTTTTTTTTTTCTGGGGTTTTGGAGTTTGGGCGCAAATCTGGCTGCTCTTTTTTCCCCAAAACATCTCCTTTTTCTCAGGGAATGTCATTTCAGCAATTTCTGAAGTTCTTTTATTTTCCTGACCATTAGGAGAATCCAATTTTTTTCCCCCTTCTATTTTGTCTACTCCACTCGGAAACCTGCCACCTTCAGGGTCCAAGGGACATTGTATTGAACTCATTAACTTGTCATTTTTTTTCAAACAAGTTGAAAACCTCTCTTGCTTGAAGTCTGTCAGTGAAGCGATTTCTGCCCCGGATCCCCATTGGCTCTGCTCCGATGTTAGGAGATTGTCAGTTCAGCTCCTTGATTTTCCCATGCTTCGGGAGACCTTGCTGTAGCTCATTTGGGGCATTTTGTTTTATTACTTCAGGAACTGGTTTCTGTATTTGCATTAAAAAATTTTTTTCCAGCATTTCACTTTGACTTCAGTTCTATTTTTGAACTTAATGCCGCAGCCCGTGCTTCACAGAGCTATTTTAATTTGATTATTTTTCTCTATACATTTTTGACTACAAGCCATTTCAGGTTTGTTCTGCAACCTCTCCAATGCACTCAGCCTTCCAGACTGCCTCGTCTCCTTCTCTACAATGTAAGTGGAGGTGTGTTTCTACATTTCGCTTATCCTGCTTGTGGATTTTGACCCACGGATCTTTCTGTGTCCTCGCTGTTGCCTATGCAGCTTGGAACTGCCATCTTTTCTGGTTCAATATTACTCAGGGTCTCTCAATATCTTCAAGTGGGTTTTTTCGCCCAAAGAGACGGGTTCTGGTGAGTACTTTTCTTTTCTTTGATTAAAGCTGGATTCCCACAGGTCCTGGGCAGAGTTAGTATTCAGGATAATTTATCCTCATTGCCAGATAAAATGATACACTTTCTGAGACTCCATTAGTGAAAACAAAAATGAGTAATTAGTAAGAATTGTTTCACCTAATCCATGCATTTCTCTCTGCCTATGAGAGGACTCCGCCTCCTGGGATGATTGCCTACTCTGAGTCCCAATTAGTCACCCAGGCCAGGTGACCCTATTCTGCTGTGTTACCCTTGCGCAGACAATCAGCACAAATTATGACAAAGACTCTGGGAGATTAGAATCTGGGATTCATGTTGAGAAGAAATAGAAGCTGGAGATACAGCTCTGATTTTAGTATTAATTTAATTGTTGTCATTCACGCTGTTTATTTTTTTAGTATTGTATTATTTCATCTCCCCTGACATTGTACATGGTTGAAGCAATTTAATTCCCCCCACTAGGAGCGGCTTAGAGGGGCTGCTTCTGATCAGGCACTCTGTGGCCCACTGAAAGAGACTCCCTCGCTCAACTACCACCTCCTCTCCAATGAGCTGAAGTCTTTATGACTGATCCAATAAACCTGAACGGGGCCTACTCCATGTTGCTGCCCCAGGCCTCTAGCTCTCCAGCAGCAGTCGTTGCTCTGGGCTGTGACGAGGTTGCAGAGGAGTCAACGTCAGTGACTTCCACCAACCGCAATTCTGTTCGCTGTATAACACCCACCCCCATTAGTCACCTCCCAACAATCCATATGAACCAGGACTCCTGCATAGCAATATTAGCTTCACCACACACTCTCACATTGAGCACTGTCAGAAAAGCGTACTGCCCACATCTGTCAGTTTGCACAGACCGCCAGCTATTCAGCCATGATAGCCACTTCCCCTGAAAACATTTGTACCACACTCACCAAAGCACTTTGCTTCCTTATCGGACCAGGTGTGGAACAATGGAAGGGGCAGCACGGTGGCACAGTGGTTAGCACTGCTGTCTCACAGCAGCAAGGACCCGGGTTTGAATTTGGCCTCGGATAACCATCGGTGTCCAAAGATGTGCAAATTAGGCCGATTGACTATGCTAAAACTGCCCCTTCATGTTCAAAGACGTGCAGGTTAGGTGGGCTTATGGGGATAGGGCAGGAGAGTGGGGCCAAGGTAGGATGCTCTTTCAGGGGATCAGTGCAGACTCGATGAACTGAATGGCTTCCTTCTGCAATGTAGGGAACTCTATGGGAAGGAGTTAATCGGAAGCAGGGGACGGGGTGGCTGTCAATCTCTCATCTCCTTCCACATTCCCCTCTCCGAAACCCCACTTTTATGATGCTTTCATGGGAACATTGGAACAGAAGTGGACCCTTTAGCCTCTTGAACCTGTTCAATCATTCAGTGAGATCAAATATGATCTCTGACCTAACTCCATATTACATATACCACCTCAACCCCATACCCTTAATATCTTTGAGTTAGCAAAATAATCTATCAGTCTTGGTGCTCAAATTACAATTGCTTTATTGTCACTCATAGCATGAAGAATTATGTCCTAATTTCACCCCTGAAAGATCTGCCTCAATGTTGTTAGATATGCCCCTGGCCCTAGACTCCCCAAGCAGTGGAAATCTCCATCTATATCAATTAATGCTCAATGTCTTGAAAGTTTCATCATATCACCCCGTAACCTTCTAAATTCCAGAGAATCCCATAGCTTAATTTAGTGTCCAAGGTGCCATTCGGTTAAACTTGCTCTGCTCTCTCTGCAAGACCAGTGCATCCTTTCTAAGGTGGGGGACCCAGAATTGCTCAACATGACTCCAGTTGTGGTCTGACTGAGGCTTTTTTGCAGCTGAAGTATAACTCCCACCTCCTTTTGTGTTCCAGTCTTCCAGATGGAAAGAACAGCATGGTATTAAACCTCCACGATTATTTTCTGTACCTGATTATGATATTTTAATTATTTGTGAACCAATTTGGACTTCCACTGTTTCTAGCGTTTTAAAATCTCTCTGCTGACAGACGGACAATGAGTAAAATAAAGGAGTTGGTTTGTCTCTCTCTCTCTCTCTCTCTCTCCTGCTCTTGTCTTTGTATTAAATACTCTAATTTATCAGATGTTTTACTATACTGACAAATAACAAGTTTAAATATTTTTCAACACAATATTTATTATTTCCTGCCTGCTTTTTGTGTCAGTTCCAAAGATAACGGGCGGGATTCTCCGTTCCTGAGACTAAGTGTTGACGCTGTCGGGTCTGTGATTGTTACCCGGGAGACTGACAAGCTGCAGTCGCAGATACACATTCCAATCACCACACACACATCCCAGCCAACAAGATGGCACTGGTCATACTGGAGTGCGCCCATACAGCTGTAGGGTCGTCTCGGGACAGAGGGCACCTGGGGAGTGACCTGGGGGATCCCTATATGACTCTAAGTTCACAATGGGCTGTAGTAGCTTGTGCAGCTGCATGGCTGCCTTGCCGGCTGCGACAATGGTGTTCCATGCCCATTCACCCTGACGTCACAGCCCAATTCCTTGCCACCCCCCGCTACTCGCCCTGGCAGCCATCCCCCAGCCAGCGGCACAACTGTCAGCAAACTATGGCGATGTTGGACGCTTTCCGTACCCCCCTCTCTCTCACTGGCCACGACGTCAGTTTCACAATTGTTAAAAGCACAGGTGAACTGCGCCATCAGGGACATCGGAGGCGGAGCATCGCGGAGGCCCCAGAGAATACCGGGTCGGGTCTGCTAATGTGATGTTTACTGTATGTGCGTTCCACACCACATTGACGCCTCTGTTGAGGTGATGGTGAATTGCGATTTGCATTCAAATCAGCGCCTGCCGTGATATTGGTGTCAGAACCTATTCTCTGCCCAATCACTTTTCACGATTTTGCCGTCAGCTAACGGAGAATCCTGCTCAACAACTGTAAAGAAAGGCTATTGCCTTTTACAAATGGCCGCTTGCCCTTTCTCAATTCTGTGGTCTCAAAGTACAAGAACAATTGGCATTCATAAAGCAAATTTAACGCAGTCAAAAGCCCCAATGGGCTTTTCCAAAGCTTAATCCAACAAAATCTGACACTAATTGACGTAACGGGGAGAGGGGTAAATAGGACAGTGAGAGAGTTAGGATATGCGTAGCAGCATTTTGGGGAGCTCAGGTTTATGGAGGATGCTGGGTGAGAGGCTGGTCAGGAGAGCTTTGGAATAGTCAAGTCCAAAAGGTAAAAAGGGCTTAAATAAGAGTTTCAACAATCATTGAGTTGAGGCAGAGATGGAGCTAGAGATGGTTGGAAGTAGACGGTCTTGGTTTTGACAGATTATGATTATTGGGTTCCCCAGGCGTGCCAGTTATATGCCAAAAGATCATTCACACGTCTCCAGGCAGACGGCTGAAACTCATTTCAGTCTAATTTTTATTTAGGATAGGAACTCTCTGTTTGGCTGATTTGAACCTTTCCTTTAGTCTATTAATCAGCCAGTCACTGTAATTTACCATTGGGATCTCAATAGCCTGCAGTGGTCTCTGCTCGTCAGCTACTTTCACAGTCTAATAAAATTTTGTTTGAATTTTGCTGATAATAGTTGCATTGGCAGGAGGAAAACCTTCAACCAAATCGTAAGGAAGAAGTATTTGAATTCGACAGTCAATCTCTGCTGCAAAGTCGAGTCAATAAGTCACACCTTCAAATGTTTTAAAACAAAGGATGTTGTGGGACATAAAAAATTCTGGTGAGCAAGGCCCCGGGCCCGGACGGATACCCTGTGGAATTTTATAAGAAGTTTTCTGGGATGCTGGGCCCGCTGCTGGTGAGTTCATTTAATGAGGCTGGGGAATGGGGTATCCTTCCCCCAACAATGTCGCAGGCATCAATCTCATTGATCCTGAAGCGGGAGAAGGACCCAGAGCAAGGAGGGTCATACAGGCCAATCTCCCTACTGAATGTTGATACCAAATTGCTGGATAAAATCTTGGTTTCAAGGATAGAAGATTGTGTCCCGGAGGTGATAGGGGAAGACCAGATGGAGTTTGTTAACGGCTAACGTTAGAAGGCTCTTAAATGTGATCATGATGTCCTCTGAGGGGAGGGACATGGAGGTAGTGGTCCCTATGGATGTGGAAAAGGCGTTCGACCGGGTGTAGTGGAATTATTTGTGGGAGATGTTGGGACGGTTCGAGTTTGGGCAGGGCTTTTGACTGGGTTCGGTTGCTGTACCAGGCACCGGTGGCGAGCGTACGGACGAATCGGCTGACGTCGGGCTACTTTAAACTGCACCGGGGGACAAGGCAAGGATGTCCTCTATCCCCACTGTTATTTCCTTTGCCACAGAACCACTGGCGATGGCGCTAAGAGCATCAAAGGACTGGAAGGGGATAGTCCGGGGGGGTCGTGAAACAAACGGTCTCGCTATATGCTGACGACCTGCTCCTCTATATCTCTGACTCTTTAGGGGGGACGAGGGAGATTATGCGGATCTCAGGGTAATTTGGCCGGTTTTCAGGGTACAGGTTGAATGTGGGTAAAAGTGAGGTGTTTGCGATCCAGGCAAGGGGGCAGGAGAGGAGACTGGGGAAGCTGCCGTTCAGAGTGGTGGGAGGGAGTTTCCATTATTTGGGAATTCTGGTGGCACAGGGATGGGAGCAGCTACATAGGTTAAATTTAACCCGGCTAGTTGAACAAATGAAGGAGGACTTCCGGAGGTGGGACGTGCTTCCGCTGTCACTGGAGGGGAGGGTACGGACCATGAAAATTACGGTCCTCCCGAGATTTTTGTTTGTTTTCCAGTGCCTTCTATTTTTATACCAAAGGCCTTTTTTAAACAGGTGAATTGGGTGATCTCTGGTTTTGTGTAGGCGGGTAAAATCCCGCGAGTAAAGAAAAGTACTGCTGGAGCGGAGTCGAGAGGTAGGTGGGCTAGCACTGCCGAACTTTAGTAACTATTATAGGTGGCAAATATAGCAAAGATCAGGAAGTTGCAGGAGGGGGAGTGGTGTCGGTGTGGGAGCAAGTAGAGGCGGCATCGTGTAAGGGCAGAAGTTTGGGGGCATTGGTAATGGCTTCTCTGCCGTTCTCGCAGCCCGGTACTCCACAAGCCCAGGGGTGGTGGCGGCCCAGAGTGTCTGGGGCAGTGGAGGAAGCATATGAGCATGGAGGGAGCATCTGTGTGGGCTCCAATTTGTGATAATCACCGGTTTGTTCCGGGGAGGCTGGCTGGAGCTTTCAGAGATGGCAGGGAGAAGGGATTGAGAGGATGGGAGATCAATTTATTGATGTGAGCTTTCCATGATTAGAGGATTTGGAGGAGAAGTTCGAATTGCCGGGAGTAAATGGGTTTTGATATCTGCAGTTAATGGATTTTGTCCGATGGCAGATTTCAACCTTTCCGCTCCTATCGCCACAGGGGGTACAGGACAAGGTCGCTTCTAGAACGGGGGTGGGGGAGGGGAAGGTTTTGGATATCCACAAAGAGCTTATGGAGTGGGAGAAAACCCAGATAGGTGAGCTAAAGGGTAAATGGGAAGATGGGGGGGGGGGGGGTGGGGGTAGGTAGAGGCGGGTCTGTGGGAGGATGCTTTGAGCAGAGACAACACGTCTTCGTCATGTGCCAGGTTCAGCCTGATAGAATTCAAGGTGGTTCACATGACGGTGGCCCTGATGAGCACGTTTTTCAGGATAGAGGACAATGTGTGAGGTATGCGGGAGGGCCAGCAAACCATGTCCATTTGTTTTGGGCATGCCCGAAGCTTAGGGGATACTGGTAGGGATTTGCGGATGTCATGTCCACAGTACTTAAAACAAGGGTGGCGCCAAGTCCAGAGATGGCAATTTTTGGAGTGTCGGAAGATCCGGGAGTCCAGGGGGCGAGAGAGGCTAACGTTTTGGCCTTTGCCTCCTTGGTAGCCCAGCAGAGATGGATATTGTTAGAGTGGAGGGAGAAAAATAAGTTTGCCTTGAGAGAGTCATCTTAACATATTCCACCTCAACTATCCCATATGGCACAGCGTTCCACATTCTAATCACCCTCGAGATGAAGAAGTTGTATCCATTCATATCTTCCCCACACTTGTAATACACAACCCACCTTGTTTTGAATTTCCCCTCCATAAGCAGAAACCAGATAAAACTACAGATGCAAGACAATAAAAAAAGAGCAAAACTTGCCAAGTCAAATGTATCACCAGATCGTCAATAATAGTTTAGAGGAGGTGCACCATCTGACTCCTGTAAAGAGAGGGAATTGGTGAATCGGTGAGCTCTGCCGAACAAATATGTGCCTACTGTGCAACAGATTGAAGATGTACCTGTGAAAATAGTTGTTTGTTTCACAGCGTCCTCGAATCATTACACTTGAACAGCGCTTTAACGAAATAGAGCTGATTCAAAGCACTCGCCTCTCCAAGACACGCCAAAACACTTCTCTTCAGATTAGCTATTTTAGCACCAGTGACTGACCTTTTATTTGCTGGTGAACATAACACTCAATTTGCAGATGGCAAGTTTCTGTAAACTACAATGAAACAAATTAACCACCGAAGCTCCAATGGTGGCATTAACTAAGGTAGAAATATTACCCTGGAAATTGAGAGGACAGGCTCCTGATAATCTTCACGTGCACTCAAATCAGCACATAGGCGGCTGGTTTAGCTCACTGAGCTAAATCGCTGGCTTTTAAAGCAGACCAAGCAGGCCAGCAGCACGGTTCGATTCCCGTACCAGCCTCCCCGGACAGGCGCCGGAATGTGGCGACTAGGGGCTTTTCACAGTAACTTCATTGAAGCCTACTCGTTTTTATTTCATTTTTATTTCATTTTCAAATCAGCACATAGGTGTTGTGTGGAAATATATAAATGGCGCGGCGCAGGTACAAGCCATTCCACCCAGCTAATCCAAATTAGTGTTTATTCTCCACCTGGGCCTCTTTCCTCATCTAATTCCATCAACATAACCCTCCATTCCTTTCTCTGTCATGTTTGTCCAGTCGTTCCTAAATGCAATTTTACACTTCGCTCCACACTTCCATCTGCTTGCGAGTTCCACATTCTCCCCACTCTCTGGGGAGAGAATGTTTTTTTAAATTCCCTATTGGATTTCTTGGGGATTATCTTATATTGACAGCCTCTAGTTATACTCCTCCTCACAAGACAAAACATTCTCTCTCTATCCACTCGAACAAAACCTTTCATCATTTCAAAGGCCATCTCATTTCATGACAAAAGAGAGCCAGGCTGTTCTTCAGGCATGGCACAACAGGCCTCACAGGCTTTTTGCAGTAACTTCATTTGAAGCCTACTTGTGACAATAAGCGATTTCATTTACTATCTGTATCATGAAATACAAACCTTCAAAATCCATCACTCCACAAATCCACTCCAAATGCCAGAGGTGGCCCATGTAGAAAGTTCGACCATGTAGGGAGAACACCAAAGAACTCCTGAACCATGATACAATTGTAGATGAGGCCGTGGCTGAGTAAATCCCCTCCTGCTTCAAGGGACACAATTCTTCGAGGACACTCGACGACAAGAGGAGGCCCTGAAAAGGAGTCTGAGAAATGAATACCAGTGATCTGGGCCGGGATTCTCCCCTACCCGGTGGGGCGGGTGGTTCCCGGCGTGATGGAGTGGCGTGAACCACTCCGGCGTCAGGCCGCCCCAAAGGTGCGGAAGTCTCCACACCTTTAGGGGCCAAGTCCGAACATTGAGGGGCGAGGCCCACGCCGGAGTGGTTGGCGCTCCGCCGGCTGGCGTGGAAGGCCTTTGGCACCACGCCAGCCGGGGCCGAAGGGACTTCGCCGGCTGGCGGAAGTCCGCGCGTGTGCCAGAGCGTCAGCGGCTGCTGATGTCATCCCTGCGCAGGGGAGGGGGTCACTTCCGCCTCTGCCATGGTGAAGGCGGAAGGAAAAGTGCCCCCACGGCACAGGCCCGCCTGCAGATCGGTGGGCCCCGATCGTGGGCCAGGCCACCACGGGGGCACCCCCTGGGGCCAGATAGCCTCCCCCCCCCCCCCCCCCCCCAGGACCCCGGAGCCCGCCCGCGCCGCCTGCTCCTGCCGGTAAGGTAGGTGGTTTGATCCACGCCGGCGGAAGAAGCATGACAGCAGCAGGACTTCGGCCCATCTCGGGCCGGAGAATCGCCGGGGGGGGGGGGCATGCCGACTGGCGCGGAGCGATTCCCGCCCCCGCCAAATCTCCGGTGCCAGAGAATTCTGGACACCGGCGGGGGCGGGATTGACGCCAGCCCCCGGCGATTCTCCGACCCGGCGGGGGGTCGGAGGATCCCGCCCCTCGAGTCCGAGTATCGATCCCACCTCCATCTGCCAAGTGTGCGGTTGAAAATGCTGCTCCAAGATTAGGCCCATCAGCCATGCAAGGACCCAAAGAACCCATGACCAGTAACATGGAGTTTCTTAGGATAATCATAGAATTTACTGTGCAGCAGGAGGCCATTCGGCCCATCGAGCCTGCACCGGCCCTTGGAAAGAGCACCATGCTTAAGCCCATGCCTCCACCGTAACCCAGTAACCCCACCTAACCTTTTTGGACACTGAGGGCAACTTATCATGGTCAACCAACTGAACCTGCACCTCTTTGAACTGTGCGAAGAAACTCCGGAGCACCCGGAGGCAACCCACACATGCACGGGGAGAACGTGCAGACTCCACATAGACAGTGAACCAAGCCGAGAATTGAACCTGGCACCCTGGAGCTGTGAAGAAACTGTGCTGACCACTGTGCTACCATGCCACCCACTCATTTGTTAGTGATCACCGAATAGATATGGTCAATGGTCATGCACCCCGCATGGCTGGAGTCAGCTGGAGCCCACATCAATCAGACACTCACCAGCGCCATGTTCACGGCTTATCTGTACTGTTCTGCCGGTTTTCTGCTGGATTCATGCCGATTCTGCCAGGAAGGATGGAGAGATTCAACCTCCTGCTTCCCCATACTCTGTGTTCTGTTAACAAGAAAACTATCAAATGTCGAGTGCCTCTGGAGTTCATCTTGGAGAAACACTGAATGTGATTGATAAAACCAGAGCATCAGAGAAAAACGTCAGAGATGCTAATTGTATGTTATCTGCTGCGGAACACATGGTAAATACCTGCTTGTGATCAATAATGATCAGTTAAGATTTGAGGAAGCCGAAATACTAAAATAACCATCTATTTCAGCAACAAGCCCAAATCTGCAGAAGGTACACGCTGTTCGTAACATTTAAGAAGGTGTCAAAACTGATAAGGTCAACCGCTTAAAGGTGCAACATGGTATTACGTGCCTTTTATCAAGATGTCAATCTCAATTCAAACTGTTGGCCATGGCTCAGTGGGAAACAAGGAACACCGGGAATAGGAGCAGGAATAGGCCATTCGACACGCTGCCTTTGAGACAGAAGGATGTGAGTGCAAATCCCACTGCCGGGAAGTGAGCACATAATCTAGGCTGACACTCCACTGGAGTACTGAAGGAGTGCTGCACTAGTGGTATCCTTCCACTCATTGGCTGGCAAGGGAGCTGGGACAGATGGGAGCTGGGAAGGTTCCCATGCTGGACTGAGCGTTTAAACCCTATTAAAGCGAGGTATCCACCCACTGACCCTGTGAACTCCAGAGCAGGAACCAACCTGCAAAGAGATCCTGCAGAATTGTTGCTGCAGGTTTAGCGGTCCTCAGCTCAGGTGAGACACATGAATGAAAAAATGAAAACTGCTTATTGTCACAAGTTAGCTTCAAATGAAGTTACTGTGAAAAGCCCCTAGTCGCCACATTCCGGCGCCTGTTCGGGGAGGCTGGTACGGGAATCGAACCGTGCTGCTGGCCTGCCTTTGTCTGCTTTCAAAGCCAGTGATTTAGCCGTGTGCTAAACCAGCCCCTTTCTAAAGCTAAACCAGACCTTTTCTTTAACCGACACCTTTTATCTGCAATTACACAGAGCATTAAGTCACCCTAGTTCCGGATGACCATTACCTGCTTTCCCCCTTTGAAGGGGAAGGTTGACGGGTGCTGATTTAACCAGAGGACCACCACACCTCGGGCAAGGGGCAAGGTTAAGAATAACCTCAGCTGATATTATGTACATTTTAAAAGCAGAGTTGAGGTTGTGGGGGTCCGGAGCAGTGAGGGGTCCTCAACTTCCTGCTGCTGTGCTCGGCATTGGTTGTTTGCTGGCTTAGTCAATCACATTATCTGAATACCACTCAATAATCAATTCGGAATTCAATAGAAATGTATTTCTCCAGAGAACTGTTTGAAATGATTGTGACAAATGGCATAAAGAGAAAGTATATGAGGGAGCGGCACGGTGTTTAGCAGTGCTGCCTCAGGGAGGGGGGGGGAGAGGGGGGGGGAGAGGGAGGGGGGAGAGGGGGGGGGGAGAGGGGGGGGGGGAGAGGGAGGGGGGAGAGGGAGGGGGGGGAGGGGGGAGAGGGAGGAGGGGGAGGGGGGAGAGGGAGGAGGGGGAGGGGGGGAGGAGGGAGAGAGGGGGGGGGAGGGGGGGAAGGAGGGGGGGAGGGGGGGGGAAGAGGGGGGAGGAAGGGGGGGAGGGAGGGGGGGAGGGGGGGAGGAAGGGGGGGGAGGGGGGGAGGGGGGGAGGGGGGGAGGGGGGGGAGGGAGGGGAGGGGGGGGAAGGGGGGGGAAGGAGGGGGGGGGGAGGGGGGGAAGGAGGGGGGAGGGGGGGAAGGAGGGGGGGACGGAGGGGGGGGGATCATTGCTCGGCACAACATCGAGGGCCGAAGGGCCTGTTCTGTGCTGTACTGTTCTGTTCTATTCTATTCTAACTGATAGTCATGATGTGGAGATGCCGGCGTTGGACTGGGGTGAGCACAGTAAGAAGTCTTACAACACCAGGTTAAAGTCCAACAGGTTTGTTTCAAACACGAGCTTTCGGAGCACGGCTCCTTCTTCAGGTGAATGGAAAGGCTTGTTCCAGAAATGTTTATATAGACACAGTCAGAGATGCCCCGGAATGCGAGCACCTGCAGGCAATCAAATCATCAAAGATGCAGAGAGAGAGGTAACTCCAGGTTAAAGAGGTGTGAATTGTCCCAAGCCAGTTCAGTCGGTAGGCCTCTGCAAGTCCAGGCTTGTTGGTGGGGGCCGAATGTAATGCGACATGAATCCCAGATCCCGGTTGAGTCCGCATTCATGCGTGCGGAACTTAGCTATAAGTTTTTGCTCAGCAATTTTGCGTTGTCGCGTCTCCTGAAGGCCTCCTTGTAGAATGCTGACCCGGAGATCAGAGGCTGAATGTCCTTGACTGCTGAAGTGTTCCCCAACTGGAAGGGAACAGTCCTGCCTGTTGATAGTCGCACGATGCCCGTTTATTCGTTGTCGCAGTGTCTGCATGGTCTCGCCAATGTACCACGCTTCGGGACATCCTTTCCTGCAGCGTATGAGGTAGACTACATTGGTCGAGTCGCACGAGTATGCGCCGCGTACCTGGTGGGTGGTGTTTCCACGTGTAATGGTGGTGTCCATGTCGATGATCTGGCATGTCTTGCAGAGATTACCCTGGCAGGGTTTTGTGGTGTTGTGGTTGCTGTTCTGAAGGCTGGGTAATTTGCTGCAAACAATGGTTTGTTTGAGGTTGCGCGGTTGTTTGAAGGCCAGTAGTGGGGGTGTGGGGATGACCTTGGCAAGATGTCCATCCTTGCTGATGATGTGTTGGAGGCTGCGAAGAAGATGTCGTAGTTTCTCCGCCCCAGGAAAGTACTGGACGACGAAGGGTACTCTGTCAGTGGTGTCCCGTGTTTGTCTTCTGAGGAGGTCGGTGCGGTTTTTTGCTGTGGCGCGGTGGAACTGTCGATTACATTCATGTCGCATTACATTCGGCCCCCACCAACAAGCCTGGACTTGCAGAGGCCTACCGACTGAACTGGCTTGGGACAATTCACACCTCTTTAACCTGGAGTTACCTCTCTCTCTGCATCTTTGATGATTTGATTGCCTGCAGGTGCTCGCATTCCGGGGCATCTCTGACTGTGTCTATATAAACATTTCTGGAACAAGCCTTTCCATTCACCTGAAGAAGGAGCCGTGCTCCGAAAGCTCGTGTTTGAAACAAACCTGTTGGACTTTAACCTGGTGTTGTAAGACTTCTTACTAACTGATAGTGGCCACATCTTCAATATAAGGGATAAAGCGACTGAGTTTTACTGCCTGCTACTGACTAGCCAGTAGATGTCGGCTTCTTAGATGAAGGGATTCCATTCTAATTCAACTATGTCGACCATGGAATTCTCTTCATACCAGAAGGATTATGTGATGAATTAAACCAGCTTATTTATTTATTTTCACAATCTTTTAAGATTATTTCCCTTTAACCTCGATTGACGAACGCAGAGTCACTCCTCCACTCTGAAATCCAGTTCCCAGAATCATCCATTGCAGAATTTCCTGAACGCCCACCAAAAAAACTCTTCAATGTACCTGTGAAGGAATGACTGTCCAGAATGTGCACGATAATAGAAATCTGCTCCCATCAATGTTCTTTGTGATTTTAAACAGAAAACGAAATGAGCTCAGCCTGGATCACAGTAGCTGTGTTGATAAGAACATTGTATTGTCTTGCAATCTGAAGGGAATGAATGATCAGTAACCAGACAGAAAAGCTTTTTTGTTCATTTCCATCTTTGTTATTGGACACCTGTTCCTATATCTACATGTTCCATATTTACTATTGCATTCAATCATGTCAAAATTCATCTGCTGTTTCTTAATCTAAATACTTAATTGATTCAGCTTCTTGAAATGTCATCAACCACCTGTCGTACAGCTTAGTGCCATCTGTTCGATTTTCAATATTTCTGGAAATCATAGAATCCCTACAGTGCAGGTGGAGGCCATTTGGTCCATCGAGTCCAGACCAACCTTCGAAAGAGCACCCCACCTATGCCTAATCCCACCTACCCCGTGCCCGTAACCTCACCCAACCTTTGGACACTGATTGGCATTTTAGCATGGCCAGTCCACCTAACCTACACAGCTTTGGACTAAGCGAGGAAGCTGGAGCATCCAAAGGAATCCCACGCAGGCACTGGGAGAAAGTGCAAACTTCACACACAGTCACCTGAGGTCGGAATCGAATCCCGCTCGCTGGAGCTGTGAGGCATCAGTGCTTGCCACTAACTTTCCTTCAATTGCTTTGTGACCGGTGTGAACAGCAGGGAATCCTGAGCAGACCACTGTGGAGTGCCTTCTATCATTGACCTTTAGATGGGGTCATATATCTCTTGTTCTAATGGCTAAGTATGTTTATCCAGTGTATAGCTGGATAATATGTAATTTAAAAGAACTCTAATTGAGGTTTCTACAATGATTGAAGTATCTGACGGGGTAGATGGACAGGATCTATTTCCTCCTGGGGGGGGGGGGGGGGGGGGGTTCCGGGGGGGGGGGGGGGGGGGGGGGTTCCAAAACAAAGTGGCACAGCTTTAAAATTAAAATCAGGAATAATGTCAGGAAGCCACTCTTCGCACAACATCCCTTCCACCCCCTCCCCCACCTCAAAGAAAAATTTTGAAGCTGAGATGAACCGATTTTTGTTCGGTAAAGGTATTAAAGGTTACGGAGTCAAGGCGGGGAGATGGAGATAAGATATGGATCAGCCATAGTCCAACTGGATGGTGGAATACATTTGTAGGACTGACAGCCTTCTATCTTCTCAAGTTCCCATTTCATATTTCTCCAAAAATGCTGAATGCTAATTTTTAAAAAGCGCAGTGGCCTTCATATAAGAACATAAGAACATAAGAACTAGGAGCAGGAGTAGGCCATCTGGCCCCTCGAGCCTGCTCCACCATTCAATGGCTGATCTTTTGTGGACTCAGCTCCACTTTCCGGCCCGAACACCATAACCCTTAATCCCTTTATTCTTCAAAAAACTATCTATCTTTACCTTAAAAACATGTAATGAAGGAGCTTCACTGGGCAAGGAATTCCATAGATTCACAACCCTTTGGGTGAAGAAGTTCCTCCTAAACAGTCCTAAATCTACTTCCCCTTATTTTGAGGCTATGCCCCCTAGTCACCCGCCAGTGGAAACAACCTGCCCGCATCCTATCTATTCCCTTCATAATTTTAAATGTTTCTATAAGATTCCCCCTCATCCTTCTAAATTCCAACGAGTACAGTCCCAGTCTACTCAACCTCTCCTCATAATCCAACCCCTTCAGCTCTGGGATTAGAACATAGAACATAGAACAGTACAGCACAGAACAGGCCCTTCGGCCCTCAATGTTGTGCCGAGCCATGATCACCCTACTCAAACCCACGCATCCACCTTATACCCATAACCCAACAACCCCCCCCCCCCCCCTAACCTTACTTTTATTAGGACACTACGGGCAATTTAGCATGGCCAATCCACCTAACCCGCACATCTTTGGACTGTGGGAGGAAACCGGAGCACCCGGAGGAAACCCACGCACACGGGGAGGACGTGCAGACACCACACAGACAGTGACCCAGCCGGGAATCGAACCTGGGACCCTGGAGCTGTGAAGCATTTATGCTAACCACCATGCTACCCTGCTGCCCCCATGCTACCCTGCTGCCCGCTTAAGGTGATGTTAACCTAGTGAATCTCCTCTGCACACCCTCCAGCGCCAGTACGTCCTTTCTCAAGTAAGGAGACCAAAACTGAACACAATACTCCAGGTGTGGCCTCACGGTAGCATGGTGGTTAGCATCAATGCTTCACAGCTCCAGGGTCCCAGGTTCGATTCCCGGCTGGGTCACTGTCTGTGTGGAGTCTGCACGTCCTCCCCGTGTGTGCGTGGGTTTCCTCCGGGTGCTCCGGTTTCCTCCCACAGTCCAAAGATGTGCGGGTTAGGTGGATTGGCCATGCTAAATTGCCCGTAGTGTAAGGTTAATGGGGGGATTGTTGGGTTACGGGTATAAGGGTTACGTGGGTTTAAGTAGGGTGATCATTGCTCGGCACAACATCGAGGGCCGAAGGGCCTGTTCTGTGCTGTACTGTTCTATAAGTTCTATAACACCTTATACAATTGCAATATAACCTCCCTAGTCTTAAACTCCATCCCTCTAGCAATATGAATGTCATACATTGTTCCCGGCTCCAAAAGTTGCCTACAGTTTCGAGGTACACATACACCTACTTTAAAAAAAAATCATTAGGATGGCAGCCTTCAGGCATATGTCCTATGTTGATTCAAGTCCTAAAAATATTTGCCAAATACTTATCCATTTCCTCCTTTCATTGGCCTCCTGATGCTCGGATTGAGGCTCCGGACCCCTCTGCATTTCTTCTTCTGTCCACTGTGGCACAGTTGCTGCCGCCAATCCGATTGGTGGACAGCTCTCTTAAGGTGATATTTCCTCATAAATTGGGGGCGGATGTCTCGCCTGCAGCAGCCACTTGATGCCTATTTTAGTGTAAATTGGCTACTTTGCATTTTATTCGAGAGGGGTGGGTTCCCTGCCAACTCGCTGGATGGCCGGAAAGTTCAGGCCCCGTGTTTTGGTGTAAATTATAACACCCTACTGGAGACACAACTGGTTTGTTTCCCTATCGTTGCATCAAGGGTGTGGAAAGTTCAGTGACGTGTTCAAATTTCATAGTCACCTCACTTCTCCCTCCTTTTTTCTCTAACCTGTTTCAGCCTCACAGCTCCTCAAAATTCCTCCCATTCTGACCTTTGTGAATACCTGAGTTCTTATCTCTGCTGTGGTTCGGTGGGTAGCATTCTCACCTTATAGTCACCATGGTCCAGGTTCAAATCCCACTCCAAGGCAGTTACTCCAGAGCCTTCCTGAGGGAGGTCTGCACTGTTGGAGGGGTAATCCTTCAGATGAGACATTAAACCGAGGCCCCATCTGGCAAGTGTAAAAGATTCAATTTTTTTAATGTATTCACTCATGAGATGTCAGCGTTGCTGGGTGGCCAGCGTTTATTCCCATCCCTAATTGCTGTCGAGAAGGTGGTGGTGAGCTGCCATCTTGGACAGCTGCAGTTCATATGCAGTGGGAACCCCCAAATTGCTGTTATGAAGGGAATTTCAGGATTTTTACCCAACGACAGCGAAGGGAAAGATCCTGTGGCATTATTTTAAGGAGGAGCAGGGGAGCTCTCTCCACTATGCTAGCCAATATTTATCCCTCAGACAGCATCACAAAAATGATCATCATTTACATTGCTGTTTGTGGACGTTTGCACTGTGTAAATTGGCTGCCCCGTTTTTTTTACTCTACTCCAATGATTCATTAATTCAGTAAGAGACTGCTGTGTGCTGTGTTTCACAGAGACATGGCTCACCCCCGCCTCACCGGACTGTGCCATACAACCTGAAGGCTTCTCTATCCACCGGGCGGACCGCACGGCATCTTTAGGCAAAGCGAAGGGTGGAGGGGTTTGCCTCCTCATCAACTCCTGGTGCTTGGATGTGGTGACCCTGGCGACCTACTGCTCCCCAGACCTGGAATACTTGACTGTAAAGTGCCGGCCGTACTAGTTCCACATTATCACAGCGGTCTACATCCCACCCCAGGCAGAAGTGAAGAAGGCGCTGGATGAACTGTACACAGTCATAAACAACTATGAAACAGAACACCCGGAGGCCTTGTTCATTGTGGCCGGAGACTTCAACAAAGCCAACCTCAAGAGTGTACTGCTAAAATTCCACCAGCACATCTCCTGTCCCACCAGGGGCGACAACATTCTTGACCACTGCTACTCAAAAATCAAGGGCGCCTACCGTTCCATCCCCCGACCGCACTTTGGGAAATCAGACCATAAGACTGTGCTCCTTCTCCCGGCTTACAAGCAGAAACTCAAGTGGGAGAATCCAGCTAAGAAGGTTGTGCAGTGCTGGTCCGAGGAGACAGAAGAGCTCTTACGTGACTGCTTAGAGACAGTGGATTGGTCCATATTTAAGAACTCAGCAACTAACTTAAATGAGCATGCCACCACCGTCACAGACTTCATCAGCAAATGTGTGGACGACTGCGTGCCAAAGAAAGCAGTACGTACGTTCCCCAATCGGAAACCATGGCTCAACCGCGAGATTAACTCCCTACTGAAGGACAGATCTGAGGCGTTCAAGGCAGACGACCCTGTCCTGTACAAGAAATCCAGGTACGACCTCCGCAAAGCCATCCGAGATGCCAAGAGAGAATATCAAACTAAGCTAGAGCCACAGACAAACTCTCGGCGGTTGTGGCAAGGACTAAACAACATAACGGGCTACAAAGCGAAGCCGAGCAGTATCTCTGGCAGCAGCGCACCCCTCCCCGATGAACTTAATGTATTCTATGCTCGGTTTGAGCAGGTAACCAACAATCCGCTGTTGAGTGCCCCAGCAGCCCATAATTCACCCATACCCACCATCACAGTTTCCGAAGTCAGATCGGCCTTCCTGAAAGTGAACCCACGGAAGGCGATGGGCCCGGATGGGATCCCTGGTCGTGCACTCAGAGCCTGCGCATACCAGCTGGCAGAGGTATTCACAGACATCTTTAACCTATCCCTACTCCACTCCGAGGTCCCCACCTGCTTCAAGAAGACCACCATCATACCGGTACTAAAGAAGAACAAGGCAACATGCCTCAATAACTACTGCCCGGTGGCCCTGACGTCAGTTGTAATGAAGTGCTTCGAGAGGCTGATCATGAAGCGCATCACCTCCATCCTCACGGAACGCCTTGACCCACTTCAATTTGCATACCGTCGCAACCGTCCACATCAGACGCCATTTCCCTGGCCCTACACTCATCCCTAGAGCATCTCGAAAAGCTCTCCCGCTGCCGGGGGAAAGCGGGCAGCATAATCAAGGATCCCTCCCACCGGCTTACTCACTTTTCCAACTTCTTCCATCGGGCAGGACATACACGTTCGTGCGTGTCTGAGAACACGCACGAACAGACTCAAAAACAGCTTCTTCCCCACTGTCACCAGACTCCTAAATGACCCTCTTATTGACTGACCTCATTAACACTACACCCTGTCTGCTTCATCCGATGCCAATGCTTATGTAGTACATTGTATATGTTGTGTTGCCCTATTATGTATTCTCATGTATTTTCTTGTATTTTCTTGAATTTTGTTTAATTCCCTTTTCTTCCATGCACTGAATGATCTGTTGAGCTGCTTGCAGAAAAATACTTTTCACTGTACCTCGGTACACGTGACAATAAACAAATCCAATCCAATCATTGACTGTCAAATGCTTTGGGACATCTAGTGCACACGCAAAATGCTAAATAAATGCAAATCATTCCTCCTTTCTTTTTGCCGCACCATTGGTGGCTATGCCTTTACATTCCTCTCTCCTGTGAAATGATCCTTAAAACCCATCTCTTAACCAAATTTTTTCTCACCTATCCCAATACATCCATTTGTGACTTAGCTTCCAACTTTGAAAGACCTCCTGTGGAGTGGGATTTGTGATGAATGCAGGAAAATTTTATATATGTGTTATATGTCCGTTGCAGTAGTATTATTAAAATACCTTAGGTTAAGGTATGCAGATTACGTGCGCAATCCTCTCAAAAGGGAACAAGGTCCACTAGCGAGCGTGTTTATCCATGTATTTCCCGCAGTGTCGAGAAACACATGGTTATTCACACAGCTCATGTTGAATAAGGCGCCTGAATGGGGAAATGCATTTCCACATAGCCTCATTTTTTTAGAATGGGGAGCTCTGCTCACCGGAACTCCCCGTTTTAGCGAGAGATCAGGATGCCATTTTTAAATGGATCTCCGAGGCCTCCAAAAGAATCGCAGACCTCTCGCCAGCCCAAACGCAATATGGGAGGGGTCCGATCACACCTGCGCACAAATTGCAGGTTGGTTCCTTGACAGTGCCAGGCCGGCACCCAGGTGGCAGTGACAGTGGCAGTTACAGGGTGCTAGGCTGGCAGTGCCAGGGCACCACCCTGTCCAAAGAGCATGCAGCTGGGGGACTCCGATCCCTTTGGAGACCCCCACGAGTGCCGTTCTGTCTGGTCCCGGTTTGTGGTTCCCGAGGCGGAAGGATTGAATACCAAAGTCTCTGGTACCTCGGGGAATCTGCACATTAGAGTAAGGATTAGTGTCTCGCTCTAATATGCAGATTTGCCCAAAAGTAGTGGGTGAGGTTAGCCTTGCAACGTATCGCGAGATTGCATTGAATCTCGCAAGGTACTGCGAGCCGGGTAGATCCCGAAACGGGGCCTCCCGGCTTCCAAGGCCACACTAAGCTGTGGCAAGCTGCTTTTCTGACACAGCATGGCCGGAGGACCGGGCCCTATATGTCTGCTCAGGCTATGGTTAAATGGTTAACAGGTAGACAGCCTGTGATGTCACTCATGGGTGGGGCTGGACCTCTTTTTTTAGGTCCTGAGGAAAGATGTTGGGCGCGATTCTCCGCTCACCACGCCGGGTGGGAGAATCGTGGGAGGGCCGGGCGGATCACGACACGCCGCCCTGGCACCCCCCGCGATTCTCCCACCCCCCGCTCGGAGAATCGGCGCTCGCCGTTTTTCACGGCGACCGCCGATTCTCCGGCCTGGATGGGCCGAGCGGCCTGACGTTCCCGACCTGTTCACGCCGGCGGCAACCACACCTGGTCGCTGCCGGCGTGAACATAGCGCAAAAGGTAAGTTTGGGGCCTGTGGGGGTGGAGAGGGGATTGAGCACCACGGCCGTGCTAGGGAGGGGACTGGCCCGCGATCGGTGCCCACCGATTGTCGGGCCGGCATCTCAAGGAGACGCACTCTTTCCCCTCCGCCGCCCCGCAAGATCAAGCCGCCACGTCTTGCGGGGCAGCGGAGAGGAAGACGGCAACCGGGCATGCGCGGGTTGGAGCCGGTCAACCTGCGCATGCGCGGCTGACGTCACTTAGGTGCTGGCGACGCGTCATTCTCGGCACGCCATTTTGTCGCAAGCGTCAAGGCCTGGCGGCTGAGTTTCTCACAATGCCGCTCCTAGCCCCCTGGGGGGGGATGAATAGGGTGCAAGGAGCGGCCTCCGACGCCGTCGTGAAACTCGGCCGAGTTCACGACGGCCTTCCCGATGCCGCGCGGGAGCGGAGAATCGCGCCCGTTATGTTTCTCAGACTGACTTCTTTCAAAACCTCTCCAAGGACTTTGTGAATAAATCTGTCAGCCACTAAGTGTTAACTTGAATGAAATGAAAATGAAAATTGCTTATTGTCACAAGTAGGCTTCAGTGTAGTTACTGTGAAATGCCCCTAGTCGCCACATTCCGGCGCCTGTTCGGGGAGGCTGGTACGGGAATTGAACCGTGCTGTTGACCTGCCTTGGTCTGCTTTAAAAGCCAGCGATTTAGCCCAGTGTGCTAAACCAGCCCCTTTATTGATCAGTGACATTTGACCTGCATTTGGATTTTGATTTATTGAAATTTTAGATGAAATGAAAAAATGAAAATCGCTTATTGTCACGAGTAGGCTTCAATGAAGTTACTGTGAAAAGCCCCTAGTCGCCACATTCCGGCGCCTGTCCTGGGAGGCTGGTACGGGAATCGAACCGTGCTGCTGGCCTGCTTGGTCTGCTTTAAAAGCCAGCGATTTAGCCTTGTGAGCTAAACCAGCCCAGATGTAGATGGAAAAGTAACTCAATGACCTTTCTTTATTTTTTAAAGAATTGTTTAAATGTTCATTGAAAAACTTTTTTCCTGGATGTTAATGGGGTTAATCCTCTGTAAATAATTGTTTTAATACAAAACCAAATTCCCTATGTGTCAGTGGAATCACACCTGGGGGTGAAGTATTCTTCCCTCACAGTTTGCAAATTGAAAGATTGTTGGGTTTCTCTTCCAGTTTCCGAATATAAGTTGGAGTCTGGTCCGGTACAGTAACAGGGTGGGATGTTTTACTGTGGTAGTTGTGCTATGAATGCAAGTTATTGTTGTAGTGGCCCATTGGGAGGTGAACAGGAGTTTATATTGTTTTAAGTAACTTCAGGCTACAATCAGCTGCACAGAAATCCAGCCTTGTGGAAAATCTTTCCAGAAGTTAACCGTACTCCTACCTATTTTGCCCAAGGGCCTATCATCAATTCCCATTTAAACTTGTATCATGCATCAGTTTAAAACAAACCATTGCTATATTTTTTTAATTCTTTCATAGGATGTGGGTGTTGTTGGCAAGACCAGCATTTGTTTCCCGTCCCTAATTGCCCTTGAAAGGCGGCACGGTAGCACAGTGGTTAGCACTGCTACTTCACAGTGCCAGGGACCCAGGACTCATAGAACAGTACAGCACAGAACAGTCCCTTCGGCCCTCGATGTTGTGCCGAGCAATGATCACCCTACTTAAACCCACGTAACCCGTATACCCGTAACCCAACAATCCCCCCATTAACCTTACACTACGGGCAATTTAGCATGGCCAATCCACCTAACCCGCACATCTTTGGACTGTGGGAGGAAACCGGAGCACCCGGAGGAAACCCACGCACACACGGGGAGGACGCGCAGACTCCACACAGACAGTGACCCAGCCGGGAATTGAACCTGGGACCCTGGAGCTGTGAAGCATTGATGCTAACCACCGTGCTACCGTGAGGCCCCAGCTTGGGGTTTGATTCCCCCGCTTGGGTCACTGTCTGTGCGAAGTCTGCACGTTCTCCCTGTGTCTGCGTGGGTTTCCTTCGGGTGTTCCGGTTTCCTCCCACAAGTCCTGAAAGATGCACTTGTTAGGTGAATTGGACATTCTGAATTCTCCCTCAGTGTACCTGAACAGGCGCCAGAGTGTGGAGAACCCAGAGTGCTGTGGATGCAGGGACAGTGAATAAATTTAAGGAGGAGTTGGACAGATTTTTAATTGGTTATGGGTGTAAGGGTTATGGAGAATGGAGAGGAAAGTGGAGTTGAGGCCACGATGGGATCAGCCATGAGCACATTAAAGGTGTTTAGGCTCAGGAGTCCGAATTGCCTACTCCTGCTCCTCGGTCATGTGTTGTAGGGAGGATTTTGCAATCCAGCTCTTGGTCTGTAGCATTGTAGGGTAACGGATGAGGAACATATCAACTGTGATAGAATGGCGGAGCAGACTTGATGGGCTGAAATGCTTAATTCTGCTCCTATATTTTACTGAACTTAAGGCTGGGGATTTTCACAGTAACTTAATTGCATTGTTAATGTAAGCCGACTTGTGGCACTAAAAATATATAATTATTACTATAACTGAGTGGCTTGCTAAGCCCAGAATCTACCATATTGCTGTGGGTCTGTAGTCACATATAGGCCAGACTGGGTAAGGACGGCAGAGTTCCCTTCCTGAAGAACATGAGTGAACAAGATGGGTTTTACAACAATCAATGATAGTTTAATGGTCATCATTAATGTAATATAAGGGTCTGCATTATTCCACTGCTGCCAAAATGGGACTGAGCATGGTTTAGCACAGGGCTAAATCGCTGGCTTTTAAAGGAGACCAAGGCAGGCCAGCAGCACGGTTCAATTCCCGGACCAGCCTCCCCGAACAGGCGCCGGAATGTGGCGACTAGGGGCTTTTCACAGTAACTTCATTTGAAGCCTACTTGTGACAATAAGCGATTTTCATTTCATTTCATTTCATTTCATTTTTCAAATGTCACCTGGTTTTCCACTTTAGGTTCTTCAGAAAATTTCTCTTGCTAGACTGAATCGATGGCTGGTGTATTTTTTTGGGGTGGCACAGAGGCACAATGATTAAGCACTGCTGCCTCACAGCGCCAGGGACACATGTTCAATTCTGTCCTAGGGTGACTTTGTGGATTTCACACTATATCCCTGTGTCTGCGTGGGTTTCCTCCGGGTGCTCCGGTTTCCTCCCAACAGTCAAATGATGTGCAGGTTATGTGGATTGGCCATGCTAAATTGCCCCTTAGTGTCCAAAGATGCGCTGGTAGATGGGGTTACGGGGATAGGGCAGGAAGAGTGGGCTTGTGTAGGGTGCTCTTTCGGAGGGTCGGTGCAGACTCGATGGGCTGAATGGCCTCCTTCTACACTGTAGGAGTTCTATAGTTCTCTGGTCTGGTGTATATAGGGTTAATACAGTACCACTCACACAGTGATGGAAGAAAACACATGACCCAGAGCTAGGGTCAGTGTGTTGTTAGTGAGAGACATGTTATGACTTAGACATGGCGATAGTTCCATGCCTGTACCATTTAATGCATGCAGTTGCAAATAGTGAATTAAGATTGCCGTTAACATATGCAAGGCTACAAAGACTTCCTTAATAGACACATTCTGTAACCAACACCATTACAATAATTCCCAGATTCTTTAACTGAATTCCGATTCCACCATCTGTTCAGGTTGGATTTGAACTCCGATGGCTCCAGAATATTAGCCTAGGCCTCTGAATTACATTACCACTACACCCCCATCTGAAAATGAAATGAAATGAAAATCGTTTATTGTCACGAGTAGGCTTCAATGAAGTTACTGTGAAAAGCGCCTAGTCGCCACATTCCGGCGCCTGTCCGGGGAGGCTGGTACGGGAATTGAACCGCTCCCCACTGTACAAACCAGGGCCACATGCAGCCTCAACTGCGCATTCCTCACTGAGGCCTAGATGGAGCATGGCCTTGTAGAACTGAATGACCTCTTTCCATGCTGTACATTCACTGTCAATCAAGCTTTCAGGCTTTCGGCTGCATGATCAACACATCATGGGGTAGGACTACTGGTCAACCTCTTCACATGAGGCACAAGGTGGGGAGGTCTTCCAATATGTCACTGATGTCCCTCAGATCTGTGCAGCTGCAAGCCATATGAGCTGGTGAAGTTAAATTAAATGAAAATGAAAATCGCTTATTGTCACGAGTAGGCTTCAATGAAGTTACTGTGAAAAGCTCCTAGTCGCCACATTCCGGCGCCTGTCCGGGGAGGCTGGTACGGGAATCGAACCGTGCTGCTGGCCTGCTTGGTCTGCTTTTAAAGTCCGCAATTTAGCCTAGTGAGCTAAACCTTCCTTACCCATAAATGTGCGAGGGAAGTTGATTTCCTTGGAACTGCAGGACGTTGACTGACTTCACAACTGAAGTACCAGCCACCCTTTGTTAATGTCACATTAATATCTCTCATCTGTTCATCAATTGCTCCATGAAAGAGGAACACCGCATGGTTGATAGGTTAACTGTGACGAAACTAGCAACGGTAATAATTAGCTCTTATTTTATCATTTAGGTTTATCCTGTCACTGATTATTAAATAAATGGCGCAGAAATGAGAGTTGGCATTTAACTATGCTTCATGACATTTATTGTAATTAGCTCCTTTTACAGTTAAAGGCCTACAGGTTAATGTTTCTGCCAGTGGGCTAAAGCTGATGGTGAATTATAATTAACTCTCAATTTTAATGTTTTGTGCAGGTGATAATTGTTCTGAGATGATTGGACAGTGCAAGCCACACATCTGTATCCATGGAAACTGCAGCAACATGACACTAAATACTTTTGTTTGTGTGTGTGACCGTGAGTACAAAGGTGAAGCTCAAATCAGCTTTAGGTTTTTAAGTTCCCTTTTTTAGTTTTGCTATCAATTTGACTTCTGCTCGCTAATAATTGTTGCAGTGATTAAATCATTGCACTCAAAACCAACAATGACTCGCTGGGCGAGGACCAGCAGGCAGTCTGTGGAGCTGATCAGTTGTGGAATAAATTAATATGCATTTGATGATGATATATTTAATTGCCGACAGGAATGTTTTAATAATCAGGAACTGACGCGAATGGACCTCAACAGCAGAATGTATTTGTCAGAATATCTTGTCTTGTGTACAGTTCTGGTCACCCTATTATAGAAAGGATATTATTAACCTATAAAGAGTGCAGAAAAGGATGTTGCCAGGACTTGATGGTTTGAGTTATAAGGAGAGGTTGGATTGACTGGGAGTTTTTTCCCTGAAGGGCAGGAGGCTCAGGGGTGATCTTATAGAGGTCTATAAAACAATGAGAGGCATAGATGAGGTAGATAGTCAACATATTTGCCCAAAGGTAGGGGAGTCTAAAACTAGGGGACATAGGTTTAAGATACAGAGATACAGAAGTGTCCAGAGGGGCAATTTTTTCACACAGAGGGAGGTGAGTGTCTGGAATGAGCTGCCAGAGGCAGTAGTAGATGCAGGTACAATTTTGTCTTTTAAAAAGCATTTAGACAGTTATATGGGTAAGATGTGGATGGAGGGATATGGACCACATGCAGGCAATTGGAACTAGGTTAGTGGTAAAAACTGGGCGGCATGGACATTTTGGACCTAAGGGCCTGTTTCCATGCTGCAAACCTCTCTGACTCCAGCAGGAAATGTACCATGAACTGTACAGCAACATCTTGTATTTATATGCAAGCTGTTGGGCGGTACGGTGACATAATGGTTAGGCTGCTGCATCACAGCCCCCAGAGACCCAGGTTCAATTCCAACCTCGGCTGACTGTCTGTGTGGGGAGTTTGTGAGTTCTCCCCACGTCTGCGTGGGTGTCCTCCGGGTTCTCCGATTTCCTTCCAAAGCCCAAAGATGCACGGGTTAAGTAGATTGGTCAGGCTAAATTGCCCCGTAGTATCCAAAGGTTAGGTGGGGTTTTGGGCTTACAAGGATAGGGTGGGGGAGGCAGCAGAGGGTATTCTTTCAGAGGGCTGGTGTAGACTCGATGAGCAGAATGGCTTCCTTCTGCACTGTCAGGATTCTATGGTTGTATGAGATAGCACTAGTAATGTATTAAAAGTCTCAAGTCTTTTCACAGGTGCTCTAAGCAAGTTTTGACACTGAGCCACATAATACGGTAAACATAATATGGTAGTATTCGTTATCAAGGTGGATAGTGAGGTAGATAATTCTGAGACCAGGATCCTGAATCTCAATGAAGGTAACTATGAGGGTATGAAGCATGCTGTATAGAATATAGAATATAGAACTGTACAGCACAGAACAGGCCCTTCGGCCCTCAATGTTGTGCCGAGCCATGATCACCCTACTCAAACCCACGTATCCACCCTATACCCGTAACCCAACAACCCCCCCCTTAACCTTACTTTTATTAGGACACTACGGGCAATTTAGCACGGCCAATCCACCTAACCCGCACATCTTTGGACTGTGGGAGGAAACCGGAGCACCCGGAGGAAACCCACGCACACAGGGGGAGGACGTGCAGACTCCACACAGACAGTGACCCAGCCGGGAATCGAACATGGGACCCTGGAGCTGTGAAGCATTTATGCTAACCACCATGCTACCCTGCTGCCTGTGGCTATGATGGACTGAGAAACAGTACTGAAAGGAACAATATTGGATAAGCAATGTCAGGTATTCAAGGAATAAATAGATGCACTCCAACAAAAGTTGTTTATCCCTATTTGGTGCAAGAGTAGAAAGGGAACTATAGCCAAATCATGGTTTACAAGGGAAATAGGGATCATGTTAGATTCAAAAATAAGCATACAAATTAGCAAACTAAAGCAATAGACCTGAGGATTGGGAACAGTCTAGTTCTAGCAAAGGAGGACAAAGAGATTGATTTAAGAAGGGGAAAATATGATATGAAAATTGACTGTAAATGTAGAAAAACTAATATAGGTACCGTACAGTCAGAAATGGGGGAATTCATAACAGGGAACAAAGAAATGGATGAGGACCTAAATTTGTACTTTGTTTCTGTCTTCACAAAGGAAGTCATGGAAAATGTATCGGAGATTCTGAGTAACACAAGTTTTAGTGAGGAGCTGAAGGAACTTCATATTAGTAAAGAAATGGTTTGGGGGAAATTAATGGGATTGAAGGTGGACAAATCTTCAGGGCCTGATAATCTTCATCCCAGAGTACTTTTGGAAGTAGCCCAAGAAATAATAGATCCATTGGCAGTCATTTTCTAAAACAGAAAGTAGTTGAAGCCAAAACATTGTGTAATTTCAAGAAGGAATTAGTTAATGCTTTTGGGGCTAATGGGGTCATGGGATATGGAGGGAAGGCTGCATCAGCCATGATCATTATGAATGACAGAGCAGGCTCGAAGGGCCGAATGGCCTCCTCCTGCTTCTATTTTCTATGTATGATTCTATGTAATTAAGGCAGATGGTGAAAAGCTTGGTCAAAGTTGTAGGTTTAAGGCTGATTTTAAAGAAGAAGAGGAAGAAGGGTTTAGGAAATGAATTTGAAGCCTTAGAGACTTGAAAATGGTTGAGTAATTGAAACCAAGGCTATTCAAGAAGCCAGAATTAGGTGAGTGCAAAGATGTTGAAGGGTTTAAGTGTTGGAGACAATTACAGAGATGGTGGAGGCATTTCAAAACAAGAATGTGAATTTTAAAAGCGAGACATAGCTTTACTGGGAGCCAATGTGGGTCACCAGGTATAGGGGTGTGAGGGGCATGGTGCAAGAGGGGCACAGACAGCAGTTTTGAGTGGCTTCAAATTTGCATAGGGTACACTGAGTGAGACCAGCCCAAAGTGCACTGGAATAGTCAAAGAAAGATCCCATGGCATTACTTTAAAGAGGAACTGGGAAGTTCTCTCCATTATGAAGGCCAATATTTATCTCTCAATCAACATTGAAGAAATTATCATTATTACATTGCTGTTTGTGGAGGTTTTGGGGCAATGACATGGCACAGGGTTTCAGAAGCAGGTAATCTGAGACCGAGGTGGGCCCGAGTGGTAACACAGAGTTGGAATTATGCAGTATTTAGTGATTGCAAGTTACAAGGTCAGAGGTTCAGACAGATGCCAGAGAAAGGGATGGGAATCAGTAGCTAGGGAACGGAGTTTGTGGCAGGAACTGTAGACAATGGTCTGGATTCTCTGTTTTGGAGATTGTCCCCACGCCAGCGTGAAAATGACGGTCTTTTACGCCAGGAAAACTGGCTTAAACCAGCCACCGATTCCCCGTTTTGCTGGAAGTTAGCAGGGACCCTCTGTGTAAAAAAAAACTTGCCTCGTACATTCCTCTAAACCTTTCCCCTCACACCTTAAACCTATGCCCCATAGTAATTGACCCCTCTACCCTGGGAAAAACTGACACTCCACTCTGTCTATGCCCCTCATAATTTTGTAGATCTCTATCAGGGAGCCCCTCAACCTCCGTCATTCCAGTGAGAACAAACAGAGTTTATTCAAAATCACCTCATAGCTAATGCCCTCCATACCAGGCAACATCCTGGTAAATCTCTTCTGCACCCTCTCTAATGCCCCCACATCCTTCTGGTAGTGTGGCGACCAGAATTGAACACTATACTCCAAGTGGGGCCTAACTAAGGTTCTATACAGCTGCAACATGACTTGCCAATTTTTATACTCAATGCCCCGGCCAATGAAGGCAAGCATGTTGTATGCCTTCTTGACTACCTTCTCCACCTATGTTGCCCCTTCCAGTGACCTATGGACCTGTACACCTAGATCTCTCTGACTGTCAATACTCTTGAAGGTCTGACCATTCACTGTATATTCCCTACCTGTATTAGACCTTCCAAAATGCATTACCTCACATTTGTCCGGATTAAACTCCATCTGCCATCTCTCCTCCCAAGTCTCTAAACGATCTAAATCCTCTGACAGTCCTCATCGCTATCCGCAATTCCACCAAACTTTGTGTCATCCACAAACTTACTAGTCAGACCAGTTACATTTTCCTCCAAATCATTTATATATACTACGAACAGCAAAGGTCCCAGCACGGATCCCTGCGGAACACCACTAGTCACAGCCCTCTAATTAGAAAAGCAGCCAGTTCTGTATCTACCTTGCCAGCTCATCCCTGATCCCGTGTGACCACTTTTGTACCAGTCTACCATGAGGGACCTTGTCAAAGGCCTTACTGAAGTCCATAAAGACAACATCCATTGCCCTACCTGCATCAGTCATCTTTGTCACCTCTTCGAAAAACTCCATCAAGTTAGTGAGACACGACCTCCCCTTCAAAAAAACCATGCTGCCTCTCACTAATACGTCCATTTGCTTCCAAATGGGAGTAGATCCTGTCTCGAAGAATTCTCTCCAGTAATTTCCCGACTACTGACATAAGGCTCACCAGCCTGTAGTTCCATGGGTTATCCTTGCTACCCTTCTAAAACAAAGGAACAGCATTGGCTATTCTCCAGTCCTCCGGGACATCACCTGAAGAAAGTGAAGATCCAAAGATTTTTGTCAAGGCCTCAGCAATTTCCTCTCTCACCTTCTTCAGTATTCTGGGGTAGATCCCATCCGGCCCTGGGGACTTATCTACCTTAATATTTTTCAAGACGCCCAACACCTCGTCTTTTTGGATCTTAATGTGACCCAGGCTATCAATACACCCTTCTCCAGACTCAACATCCACCAATTCCTTCTCTTTGGTGAATACTGATGCAAAGTATTCATTTAGTACCTCGCCCATTTCCACTGACTACATACAGAGATTCCCTTGCCTATCCTTCAGTGGGCCAACCCTTTCCCTGGCTACCGCCTTGCTTTTTATGTACGTGTAAAAAGACTTGGGATTTTCCTTAACCCTATTTACCAATTACTTTTTGTGACCCCTTTTAGCCCTCCTGACTCCTTGCTTAAGTTCCTTCCTACTTTCCTGATATTCCACGCAGGCTTCGTCTGTTCCCAGCCTTCTAGCCCTGACAAATGCCTTATTTTTCTTTTTGACGAGGCCTACAATATCTCTCGTTATCCAAGGTCCCGAAATTTGCCGTATTCATCCTTCTTCCTCACAGGAACATGCCGGTCCTGAAATGCTTTCAACTAACATTTGAAAGTCTCCCACATGGCAGATGTTGATTTACCCTCAAACATTCTTCAGTTCCCGCCTAATATTGTTATAATTAGCCTTCCCCCAATTTAGCACATTCACCCTAGGACCACTCTTATCCTTGTCCACCAGCACTTTAAAACTTAGCGAATTGTGGTCACTGTTCCTGAAATTCTCCCTGACGGAAACGTCTACCACCTGTCCAGGCTCATTCCCCAATAGCAGGTCCAATCCAGCCTCTTCCCTAGTCTACATATTGTTTTAAGAAGCCATCCTGGATGTTCCTTACAAACTCTGCTCCGTCCAAGCCCCTAGCACTAAGTGAGTCCCAGTCAATATTGGGGAAGTTAAAATCTTCCATCACAACAACCCTGTTGCTTTTACTCCTTTCCAAAATCTGTCTACCTATCTGCTCCTCTTTCTCCTGCTGGCTGTAGGGAGGCCTGTAGTTGACCCCCAACATTTGTGACTGCACCCTTCTTATTCCTGATCGCTATCCATATAGCCTCGCTGCCCTCTGAGGCACCCTCCCGTAATACAGCTGTGATACAGTTGTGATTCACTCAAGTGAATGTCATATAGAACTGTTTCCAAAATATGAGGTTTCGACTTAACAGCATTCATTGTTGGAATATTACAGAAGAAAGAATTTGCATTTGTATTTTTCCTTTCATGACCTCAGGATGTCGCACGATACAGTCAGTGAATTGGTTTTAAAGGAAGCATTTTTGAGCCGGCACTAGCGATGCGCAGGATCGGTGGTGTGATTGGGAAATTCCGTGAGAATTGGGAAATGCCGACAACATTACAAGGTTCATTTTTTAAAAAAGTTAGATTACCCAATTATTTTTTCCAATTAATGGCCAACCCACCTATACTGCACATCTTTTGGGATGTGGGGGTGGAACCCACGGGGAAAACGTGCAAACTCCACACGAATAGTGACCCAGGGCCGGGATTCAAACCCAGGTCCTCAGTGCAGTAGGCAGCAATGCTGACCACTGTGCCACCGTGCTGCACTAACATTCCAAGGTTCATGCCCACAAATGACATGAACCGCATTTTAATAGCTTTCTACGCATTTAAATGTTGTTAGCGGGCCTCTGTCACATGATGGCCCCTCATTAAATATTCACACCTTGACGACGTGACATCATATCGCCGAGATTTACAACCAGATTTGACCAGGCGATAAGTAGTTGAGGGGATCCCTTGGGGAGGCCCAGTGTGGGAGGGAAAGAGTGGACATGGAGGGGGTGGGGTGAGTACCGGTGATATTTCCACTGTGGGGGGGGGGGGGGTGCACTGTAGGCAATTAATTTTGAGGGGTATGGGGGTGGGGGAGAAGAGCCCCCGATACCTCTGTGAAGGGGCGGTTAGGCAGCAGTGATGATCCGGGGGTCCTTTAAAGATGGTGCGATGGTCCCTGGAGAGCCGGTTCCCAGCTCTAATGAGGCCCCGCCCCACCAGGATGACGGTGTAAACCACATCCACTCATTTCTTTTTCCGAGAAGAGGCTCAATATTTGGAGGAAAAGCTAATCTGTGCAACCAGAGAGTCACAAACCAGTTTTCATTCTGAACCTGACACTTTACCAAATTCTGGTAAGATTCTCTAATGAAGGGAACGTTGACAGCCAATTTGCACAAGATGCACAAGTTGCACAATTTGCAAAAACAGCCAATTTGCACAAGTTTGGGGCAGCACGGTAGCATGGTGGTTAGCATAAATGTTTCACAGCTCCAGGGTCCCAGGTTCGATTCCCGGCTGGGTCACTGTCTGTGCGGAGTCTGCACGTCCTCCCCGTGTGTGCGTAGGTTTCCTCCGGGTGCTCCGGTTTCCTCCCATAGTCCAAAGATGTGCAGGTTAGGTGGATTGGCCATGCTAAATTGCCCGTAGTGTCCTAATAGTAAGGTTAAGGAGGGAGTTGTTGGGTTACGGGTATAGGGTGGATACGTGGGTTTGAGTAGGGTGATCATTGCTCGGCACAACATCGAGGGCCGAAGGGCCTGTTCTGTGCTGTACTGTTCTATGTTCTAAGTGTGACCAAAAAACGTAATACATTAATGATCAGGAGTTAATAACTAGTGGAGCAGATTTGTGGGACTGATTAATGTACCACTGCTGCTATTTCTCATGTCCTTATCATCTGTCTTACAATTGTTAGTGTTGCCCTGGCATGGGGGTGGAAACCTCACCTGCTCCTCTTTGCCGATTCCCATGGAATCTTTTATCTTTGTGTTGAATCTTACCAAAATGACTACATCTTGGTTAAGTTAATGTGGAGCTCTCTCAATAGTGCACTGAGATGTTAGCCTTGAGTTCGGTTCAGGAGCAGGCCGTGAACGCAATAACTTCTGAAACAAAAACAAGTGCATTACCTACTGAGCCGCTGTTCCGTAATGTCAAGACTGTAGAGCTTTGCCCTCCTTCTTTATAGTTGCAGCTATAAGTCATTTAAAGAAATAAATATAGTTCACTCCCTCATTTCAACAATGCTGATACTTATTAAATGCAAGTGGATGGCCGTTTTTGATAGACCAAAGGGTACACAATCTTGGATTGCACATTGTGTACTTTGCAGTGACTAAGGTAGAAAACTGTGTAAATTGACCTATCTTCTAATTAGGTAAGGTTAGAGTGACTGCCCTCGACATCAAGACAACATTTGACTGTGCCGTGAAGGAGACTGAGCTAAACTGAAACTGATGAAAATCAGTGGCAAGCTTTGCTGGCTGGAGTCATACCAAACACAAAGGATGATACTTGTGATTGTTGGAGGGCAATCATCTCAATCCCAGGAATTTCACAATGCAGTATCCTGGATCTAACCATCTTGAGCTACCTCACCAATTACCAAATCATGAGGTCTGAAGTGGGGATATTCACAGCTGCGAAGTGAGGATATTGACAAATGATTGCACAATGTTCACCACCATTCGCAACTTGGATATTGAAGCAGCCCTTTTCCATATTCAGCAAGACCTGGGCAACACTCATTCTTGGGCTGATGAGTAGAAAGAAAGATGCAGACCACACAGGTGCAGGAAATGACCATCTCCAACAACACAACATTTGACCATCTTCCCTTGACATTACCATTGCTGAATCCCCCACTATCAAACCCTGGAGGTTGACCAGAAACTGAGCTGTAGCAGCCATATAATTCCTTTGGCCAAAGAGCTGGTCAGAGGCGAGGAATCATATGGCATGTAACTCCCCTCCTGACTCCCCCAAAGCCTGTCCACCATCATAAGGCACAAGTTAGGAGTGTGATGGAATACTTTGCTGAATAAGCTCTTATCGCCTGACTGAGTGCAGCTCTAACAGTACAAGAAGCTCAATACCATAAAGGACAAAGCAGCTGACGTAATTGGCAACCCATTAACTACCATTTACTCCCTCCACCACTGATGCACAGTGTCAGCAGTGTGTATCATTTGCAAGATGCACTGCAGCAACTGAGCAAGCCTTCTTCGATAACCGTTTCCAAAACCATGACCTCTACCACCTAGAAGAACAAGGGTAGCAGCTGCACGGGAACATGACCTGCAAATTACCCTCCAGGATACATGGCATCCTGAGTTGAAACAGCATGAAATGTAGCAGCTCGAGAAGGCAACTCACCGCCAGCTTCTCAAGGGCATTTGGGAATGGGCAATAAATATAGGCTGAAGCAGCGGCACTCGCACCCCAAGATTTTATTTTTAACAAATTCAATTGGCGGATTCACCATGGTGCGGCGCGCCATCGGGATTCTCCATCTCGCTGGGTTTCCCATTGTGGGGCAGCCCTACGCCATCTGGAAACCCCCGGGCTGCCATTGCAACGGGGAATCCCGACGGCGGAGAATCCAGCCCAACGTTTTTCAGCCTTCAGTTAGTTACTGGTGTAATTTCCCTTAAAGAGGGAGAGATGGCCTTTAAGAACTGGAAGTGAGCTGGTAAATGAGCTCGCCTCACACACCATTGGGCTCCGCATTTTTGTGAAGTGAGCCTGCAGCATGGCTTGTGCTGGACTACAGGCAACAATTGTTGAAGTAAAGAGGCAGTTGTAAATCTACATGCTGTATACAGGTTCAAAATCGAGAGCCCACAGTCAAATAATCACACAATCCAATATTTGGCCCAAAATATTTCATCAGGCAGATAATGAAATGGTGCAACAGAGAATGTCTGATTACTGCTCGATCATATACATGTATAGGAACATTCAAGTTAGGAGCAGAAGTAGGCCATTCGGCCTCTTGAGCCTGCTTTGTCATTTAATAGGATCATGGCTGACCTGTTTGCGTTTCAAGTACCCTTGAGCTGCATGCTGGAAAATGGAAATGGTCACTCGCCTCCTCAAGTCCGTTCAGCAGCCATTGTGCCAGCGTCACATATTTTAAAAGGAGTTTTTAAACAAGGCCCATGTGATTTCTCACTGGGAAGCGGTTAATTCCTGATAGGCTGTTACGTTCAACTTCAGTCTCGCTAATGAGACAGAAATGAATGCAAATTGGGGTCAATGATGTGCTCCCCATATTTGGGAATGGTCCAGAACTCACCATTGAGAGCAGGCCAGCTAGATATCAAATTTATTTGTGCACGGCAGGAATCTCGCTTTTGGCCTTTCCCGCCATTTGACTGGCGCACCCGGATCGCGCCTGGTGCAAAGTCGTGGTCAAATCGAGCCTTGATTTCCCGTTACAGAAAACCATGCTGATTCTTCCCGATTGCCTTGTGTTATCCAAGGGCTCAGCTCTAACCTCCTCAGTGATTGATTATAACACCTTCCCCAGGGAGATGGTGGAGCAGTGGTATTGTCACTGGACAATAGTTATCCAGAGACCCAGCATACTGCTATGGGGTCCAAGGTTCAAATCCCACCACTGCAGATGGTGAAATTGGAAAAGGGCAGCATGGTAGCATGGTGGTTAGCATAAATGCTTCACAGCTCCAGGGTCCCAGGTTCGGTTCCCGGCTGGGTCACTGTCTGTGCGGAGTCTGCACGTCCTCCCCGTGTGTGCGTGGGTTTCCTCCGGGTGCTCCGGTTTCCTCCCACAGTCCAAAGATGTGCAGGTTAGGTGGATTGGCCAGGCTAAATTGCCCGTAGTGTCCTAAAAAGTAAGGTTGGGGGGAGTTTTTGGGTTGCGGGTATAGGGTGGATACGTGGGTTTGAGTCGGGTGATCATTGCTCGGCACAACATCGAGGGCCGAAGGGCCTGTTCTGTGCTGTACTGTTCTATGTTCTAAAGCAGACATCAAGTGCCTCTCTGCAGTGTGTTTCTCGGTGGTGAGATCAACCTGCCATTGCTCAGCAGTGGGATCTTTCCGTTCCCGCCCCCACCTTCAAACATGGTTGTCCCAAGTGACAATTGATCTTGAGGGGATCATCCTGGCTGACCTGGGTCATCCTGTGTGTTCCCACTGATGTGATTAAGGCTGAATAAGTCTGGCTACACCTTGGTGCCATTTTTGGACTTAAGTTCCTAATCTCTTTCTATCATGACATTGTCCTTTCTGCCTCACTCTCACTGGCCCTGACCACTAACCATAGGGGTTCAATTATAGGTTGGGTGAATACTGGCAGTGCAGCACCAGAGTTTCTGGGAGACATTGCTGCCCATTCGAGTTTTATTGTCATGATTTTGTACTAAAGTTCAAGCCAACGCTATCTTACTTTAACATGACAAGCCATTCTGGCATTATGTTATGAGTCAGCGTCCTGCAGCAACAGAACCCCGGCACACCTGACAAAATGGACAGCAAGCTAGGCATAAATGATTGTGTTTTCTTTGCAAAATTGATTGTACAGAGTTTGGGGCATGTTGCTGGCTGTGCTTGATGCTGCGCTGGAGGTAGACTTATAAGTGGTATGAATAAACATATAGTTTGCTGTGATGTGACGGATTTGATATTTAAAGTTTGTTCCTGCTTGTTTTCTGAATTGGTGGAATAACCGTCATTAATACCGTGAACTGATATTTGAGCCAGTTCAATGTCACTATGATGGTACGGTTGTTTTGTGTTGAATTACTTTCTTATTTGTGTCTATTATTTGCTACAATAACTGTGGTTTTCATTAATTGATCTCATTGTCTTCTATTTCCTTTGCTGTACCAAGAGAGGATGTTCAATTATAATATGCATTTGGGGTTATATACAATGGCGACTCAAGGGGATGAATCATTGTTGGCTTCTGATCAACACACAATTGAACATTCCTGTCGTGCTCTTGAGAAAAGTGCTACCTTACTGTTAATCTCAGCTGTGGATAAACAAATAGCAAGCTGTCATCTACGACACATCCAACAGAATATACTTCTTTCTCTGATTCTCGATAACTTCTCTAATTCCCCTTGCATCTCAGTCCAGAAGTTATCTTCACCATGATACTCGGTCCTCTTTTCATCTGTTTCGCACTTTCACTATTTTTATCCCATTCACTGATCTTCTCTATCCATTCTCCTATCGCTCATCCAGTTTTTCAGGGGTCTCCTCAGGGTTGAAACATATCGGGCGGGATTCTCCCGTGCCTGGTGGGGTGAGGTGGTCCCGGCTGGACGGAGTGGTGTGAACCACTTCGGCGTCGGCCCGCCCCAAAGATGCGGAATCCTCCGCACCTTCAGGGGCTAGGCCGGCGCCGGAGTGGTTTGCGCCCCACCGGCCGGCGTGGAAGGCCTTTGGCGCCATGCCAGCCGGGGCCGAAGGGACTCTGCCGGCCGGCGAGAGTCCGCGCATGCGCAGGGCGGGGGTCACCTACGCGTCGGCCATCGCGGAGGCTGACACGGCCGACGCGTAGTAAATGAGTGCCCCCACGGTACAGGCCTGCCCGTGGATCGGTGGGCCCCGATCGCGGGCCAGGCCACCGTGGGGGCACCTCTCGGGGCCAGATCGCCCCACGCACCCCCAGGACCCCGGAACCCGCCCACGCCACAGGTCCCACCGGTAAGGGACCTAGTCTGATCCACGCCGGCGGGACCGGCAAAAACACAGCGGGACTTTGGCTTATCGCGGGCCAGAGAATTCAGGCAGCCCCGGGGCCCATTGAGTCGCGCCGGTCCCCGCCATTCTCCGGGGCGGGTGGCGCGACTCACGCCTCGCCGACCTTTGGAGGGCCGGAGAATTCGGCGGCCAGCGGGGGCGGGATTCACACTGACCCCTGGCGGTTCTCCGACCTGGCGGGGGTCGGAGAATCCCGCCCATCAACTTTGATAAAATTGTTTCCGCAAGGACTGTTTGTTAAAAGTTTCTATTTTGGATCTATGCAGAGATGACACACCAGTTTGTATACTTATTCACATTGCTTTAAAGAGTCTGCTCTCTCATGCCTCTCACAGCCAACTTCCAGCTTTGTTTACTTCTGTTGTACCTTTGAGTTTGCTGCAAAGAAAAGGGTGCCCACGCTCTGGAAAATGAGATGTTTTATTAGGGATGTTGCTCACATAATCTAAGGTGGAGAACTGAAGCCTGCATAAACACTCACTGCTGACATCATGACAGATCATATGATACTTCACCAGCAGGGACGTATTCTCTGATACATAACTACTCTCTGATTAGATTAGCAGGAAAGGCAGTCAACAAGCAGTGGGAGACATTTAAGGAGGTAATACATGACTCAGAAAACAACATCTCCCAGTAAGGATTCGAAGAGAAAGATAAGCCAACCATGGCTAACCAAGGACGTTAAAGAGAGTATCAAGTTGAAAGTAAAGGCATTTAAGGAGGCAAAAGTCAGTGATATCCTGAAGATTGGGATAGATTCAGAATTCAACAAAGGAGGACTAAAAATGCAATAAAGAGGGAAAAAATGAACCACGAGGGAAAACGGATGAGGAATATAAAAACTGACAATAAAAGCCTCTTACATATATAAAATGGAAGAGAGAGGTCAAAATGAACATAGGCCATTGAGAAAATGAATCTGGGGAGAAAGTTATGGGGAACAAGGAAATGGCAACTGATATTTTGCATCAGTCTTTAAGGTGGAAGATATTTCGAATATCCCATTAATACTAAAGAATGCAAGGGCGGAATTAAATATCTTCAGCATCACTAGAAATGTAGTATTAGGCTAAAGGCCCAAGATAAGTCACCCAGCCCTGAAGACTTGTATCCTAGGATCCTGAAAGAAGTAGCTTCAGAGATAGTGCATGAATTGGTTGTAATTTTCCAAAATTCCTTAGATTCTAGAGAATTGCCAGAGGATTGGAAAACTGCCAATGTGACACCCCTGTTCAAATAGGGAGAGAGGCAGAAAGCGAGTAGCTGTAGGCTGATTCGCCCAACATCTATTGTTGAAAAAATGTTCAAATCAATTATTCAGGAAGTAATAGTGGCACTTTGGGAAATCATAATCTAATCTAGCCGTGTCAACATGGCTTCAGGAAAGGAAAATTGTGTCTGCCAAATATGAGAGTTATTCAAGGGCGTCACAGCCAGAGTAGATTGAGGGGAACCAGATGTATTATATTTGGAGAAGGCGTTTGACAATATACCACACAAAAGGTCATAATAGAAGAGCCCATGGTAGGATATTGGCGTGGATTTATAATAATAATAATAATCGCTTATTGTCACAAGTAGGCTTCAATGAAGTTGCTGTGAAAAGCCCCTCGTAGCCACATTCCACCGCCTGTTCGGGGAGTCCAGTTACATCAATGGGAAATTGGTTTAATCGGCTGTGATTGACAGCTTGCACACAACCAGCTATCTGGATTAGAATTCATAGGATTCTTGCAGTGCAGAAGGTTGGAGGTAGTATACTGGCATGGATAGAGAATTGACTAATGGGCAGGAAACAGCTTGTAGAGGTATGGGGTTCCTTTGCAGCTTGGTGACTGTAACCAGTGGGATTCCACACGGATCAGTACTGGGACCGCAACAGTTCATAATATATATTAATGACTTGGAGGAAGGAAGTGAATGCACTGTAGCCAGTTGAGAGAACATAAAAATAGGTGGAAAGGCAATTTGTGAGAGGGATACAATTTGCAAAGAGATATTGATAGGTTACATAAGTGGCAAAAAATGTTGGTAAATGGCGTATAATGTGGGAACATGTGAAGTTGCTGATTTTGGAAGAGAGAACTGTACAAGGTACAGGTGAGACCACATCTGGAATACTGTGACCAGTTTTGGTTCCCTTATTAAAGGAAAGTTATTGGGCTGGAAACTCCGATGCGCACCACCTGCGGCGGAGTTCCCGATGTGGCGGAGAATCTAGCGTGGCCAACGAAACGTGATCGGTGTGGATTCCCGCTGGCAGTGATCTCGAGGTTTGTGCCCTGCATCAGCGAGAGGATGCAAATGGGTCAAAGTGACCTATTTACATCCGAATAATGGACTGGCCGCTGTATTCTGTACCACTGTGCAAATTGTTTCCGGTATTTGCCCGCATTGCCCTGGTGGAATGGATCTCGCGCTGGGCCAAGGGGATAAGGGAGTTGCTCCCAAAGTCCATCAGAGGGCCCCCCTCCCCCCACAATACAATATTGTCCACCTCAGCGCCCAGCCCATTATTCGGATGTAAATAGGTCAGTTTGACCCATTTGCACCCTCAACTAACCTCAACTAACCTGCAGATCCCTGAACAATAATGAGCAATTTAACGTGGCCAATCTTTTAACTGAACTGAAATGCTTGACTTTGGGTGTGGTAGTGTCATGGTAATATGAAATGAAAAAAATGAAATGACAATCGCTTATTGTCACGAGTAGGCTTCAATGAAGTTACTGTGAAAAGCCCCTAGTTGCCACTTCCGGCACCTGTCCGGGGAGGCTGGTACGGGAATCGAACCGTGCTGCTGGCCTGCTTGGTCTGCTTTAAAAGCCAGCGATTTAGCCCAGTGAGCTAACCCAGCCCCTAATATCACTGGAATAGTAATCCTGAGGACATTGGTTTAAATCCCGCCATGGCAGCTGGCGGAATTAATACAGAGGGATCAGTACTGGAATCTCTGCTATTTGTAATATATATATCAACGTTGACGCTTCCACCAAGAAAGCACAACAGCGCCCATACTTCCTCAGGAAACTAAGGAAATTCGGCATGTCTACATTGACTCTTACCAGCTTTTACAGATGCAACATAGAAAGCATCCTATCTGGCTGCATCACAGCCTGGTATGGCAACTGCTCGGCCCAGGACCGCAAGAAACTTCGGAAATTCGTGAACACAGCCCAGTCCATCAAACGAACCTGCCTCCCTTCCATTGACTCCATCTACACCTCACGCTGCTTGGGGAAAGCGGGCAGCATAATCAAAGACCCCTCCCACCCGGCTTACTCACTCTTCCAACTTCTTCCATCGGGCAGGAGATGCAGATGTCTGAGAACACGCACGAACAGACTCAAAAACAGCTTCTTCCCCACTGTCACCAAACTCCTAAATGACCCTCTTATGGACTGACCTCATTAACACTACACCCTGTATGCTTCACCTGATGCCGGTGCTTATGTAGTTATGTTGCATACCTTGTGCTGCCCTATTATGTATTTTCTTTTATTCCCTTTTCTTCCCATATACTTAATGATCTGTTGAGCTGCTCACAGAAAAATACTTTTCACTGTACTATGGTACACGTGACAATAAACAAATCCAAATCCAAAATAACTTGGAAGAAAAAGTAGCTGGTCTGATTAACAAGTTTACGGATGATACTAAGATTGCAGAAGTTGCGGATAGTGATGAAGACATAGAACATAGAACAGTGCAGCACAGAACAGGCCCTTCGGCCCTCGATGTTGTGCCAAGCCATGATCACCCTACCCAAACCCATGTATCCACCCTATACCCGTAACCCAACAACCCCCCCCCCCTTAACCTTACTTTTTATTAGGACACTACGGGCAATTTAGCATGGCCAATCCACCTAACCCGCACATCTTTGGACTGTGGGAGGAAACCGGAGCACCCGGAGGAAACCCACGCACACAGGGGGAGGACGTGCAGACTCCACACAGACAGTGACCCAGCCGGGAATCGAACCTGGGACCCTGGAGCTGTGAAGCATTTATGCTAACCGCCATGCTACCCTGCTGACTGTCAAAGAATACAACAGGATAAAGATAGGCTGCAAATTTTGGCAGAGAAATGGCAGATGGAATTTAACCCGGACAAATGCGAGGTGATGCATTTTGGTAGATCCAATTCAGAATTGGAGCTATAAAATAAATGGCAGAACCATCTGGAGCACAGACACAGAGATATCTGGGCGTGCAGGCCCAGGAATCCTTCAAAGTGGCAGTACAGGTGGAAATGGTGGTAAAAAATGCCTATGGCATGTTTGCCTTCATGGGACGGGATACCAAGTATAAAAGCTCGCAAATTATGTTACCAATTATATAGAACGTTGGTTCGGCCACATTTGGAATACTGTGTCCAATTCTGGTCACCGCACTACCAGAAGGACGTGGAGGCTTGAGAGAGTACAGAAAAGGTTTACCAGGATGTTGCCTGGTATGGAGGGTATTAGCTTTGAGGAGAGATTGAATAAACTGGGATTGTTCTCCCTAGAGAGACGGAGTCTGAGGGGCGACTTGATAGAAGTTTATAAACTTATTAGGGGTGTAGACAGGGTGAATAGTTAGAGACTTTTTCCCAGTGCGGAAATGACAATTACAAGGAGCCACAAGTTCAAGGTGAGGGGGGGATAGGTTCAGTGGAGATGTGCGGGGGAAGTTTTTTTACACAGAGGGTGGTGGTGGCCTGGAGTGCCAAGAAAGGTGATTGAGGTGGTTGACCTTTAAGACTCATCTCGATAGGCACATGAACAGACGGGGTATAGAAGGATATAGGCATTTGGTCTAGATAGGACAAGTGATCGGCGTAGGCTTGGAAGGCCGAAGGGCCTGTTCCTGTGCTGTTTTGTTCTTTGTTCTGTTCACATCTCCAACTAACTCACAACTAACACTACATTTCTGCAAAATGCCTAATACCTTGGCTCCTCCCAGTAATAATAACTTACCAAGCTGAAATATATTTAACTCCACAGGAAATTCCTCCTTAATCCAAACAAACTTGCAGTAGCCCAAGCCTTTAATGGCGCCTTAATTGCACCCCTGACTCCCAACCTTTTTAATCAGAATTCCTTAAAAACACTATTGCAGCAGTCAATCATACTCCAGCCCAGTCTTTTAACCCTTACTGCACCAAATACTTATAACATAATATATCTGAAATGCCTCAATTCATCACAAACTGCTGCTTTCTCTGACTGAGCCAGCAGATGTGGGTCTTAATGCAGTGATTTTTTTTTCACTGTCTCTATCTGTACTAATCTGTAGCTTCCAGACAGGGATGGGGGGTGGGGTCTACTGATGGGGGTCTCTGTAATGGTGGTGTCTCTCTTATGGAGTGTCGCTGGTGGAGAGTTCTCTTATGGGGGGGGTCTCTCTTATGGTGGTCTTTGATGGGAGGGGTTAGGTCACCCTTGTACTGTGGCCGGGGGAGGGGTGACGCAGAAAATCACGTGGTGGGGAGGGGGCGGAATTGCATAATGGAGGGAGGAGAACCTCGCTATCGAGATACCTGCTCAAAATGGCGGTCCGATAGTGGGATTTGTGAGGGAATCTTTGTAACTCCACCACGCATAATTTTAAATGGCAAGGGATAATGAATCGCCTCTGGATTCCTGCTCCCAGTCCGAGCCCAAATCTGAGGTAATTCATCTCCGGCTGGAGAACATAGTTTGCCACAAACAGAGAATCCAGCCCATTATTTCATTGGAGGCGCTTCAGGGAAACTTCACTCGGATGATCCCCAGTATGGACGGATTGCCATATGAGGACAGATTGGGATTGTACTCATTGGAATTTGAAATATTGAGAGGTGATCTCATTGAAACATACAGGATTCTTCAGGGGGCTTACAGGGTAAATGCTGAAGGGATGTTTCCTCTCATGGGAAAATCTAAGATTAGAGGGCATAGTCTCAGAATAATGGAATGCTGATTTATGACTGAAATGAGGAGGAATTTCTTCTTTGGAATTCCTTGCCACAAGAGAGCTGTGGGGTCAGAGTCCTCATTTATATTTAAGGCTGCGATAGATAGATTCTTGATTAATAAGAGAATCAAGGGTCACATGGAAAGGGCAGGAAAGTGGATGTGAGGAATGTCAAAGCAGCCATGATCCTATTGAATGGTGGAGCAGGATTGAGGGGCCGAACGGCATACTCCTTTTCCTATTTATCATGGTCTTATGAGTCCACACCCAGGCTTAACCAATGAAGTACAGTGAGCTGCAATAGCAAACAGACACTCATAATCAAACATGGGACAACTGAACGCTACAAAAGCAAATGCAGATCCTATTTCCAATGGGATGGGAGTCTCATCCATCTGAGTATTCTTCCCATAAACTGCCTCTGAGCTACATCTAATTAATCATCGTGAGAAGGTTCTTTAGGCTAAAGGACCAAGCAGTGAATTTGCAGCCCCACCAGGAAAGATAGGAGATGCTTGGGGTACAGGTTTCCTCAAAATGGAGGTGACCTTGGAAGCTTCTACAAAATTCAAACTGATGAGCGCCAAAGCCAATGACCCCTAGGAGCAGAGGAAAATCCCATCCGGAGGAATTATTTGGGCTGTGACCTCATTAATGGCTCCCGTGGCCTCATACAATGTGCCTTAGCTCATAGTTTTGTTTTTATTGGAACCTCTTTCCACTATTATGATCGCAGTTAATTAATGAGGAAACCAAATTCCAGAGGAAAACCTGGCTCACAGGACATATGTTTTTTTAATTGCTAAATTCGATGTAGCTCAGAGGCAGTATATGGGAAGAATACTCAGATGGATGAGACTCACATCCCATTGGAAATAGGATCTGTATTTTCTGAAAGTGAGTAGTAAACATGCTAGTCACAGTAGCAAGATGTCCAAGATCACTTCTGGGATTTTAAAAATTAAGAATTAGAACAAGAACAAAAACATTTCAGCACAGGCCCTTCGGCCCACCCAAGCCTGCGCTGATCTAGATTCCTTATTTCAACTTACTACTTATTGATCCACCTGCTCCACCATCCAAATGATCTGTATCCCTCCATTCCCACCCGTTCATGTGGCTATCAAGATACATTTTAAAATATATATTTTTATGAAGGTATTTTAATTTTTAAAAAAAGCACAAACAATGACTTCAACATGGTAGAATAAACATTTCCCCCCCCCCCCCCCATCTCCATCTTCACACACCCCAAACATAAAACAACAATCCGCCCCCCCCCCCCCCCCTTGGAATACTGCATCTGCTGAGCAAGTCGACGAACAGCTGCCACCTCCGGGTGAATCCGACCATTGAACCTCTTAAGGCGAACTTTATTTTCTCGAGACTGAGAAACCCAGCCATGTCACTAACCCAGGTCTCTACACTCGGGGGCTTCGAGTCCCTCCACATTAACAAGATCTGTCGCCGAGCTACCAGGAAGACAAAGGCCAAGACGTCAGCCCCTTTCGCCCCCTGAACTCCCGGCTCTTCAGACAGTCTAAAGATTGCTACCTCCGGACTCGGCATCACCTGTGTTTTTAGCATGGTGGACATTGCCTTAGCAAAACCCTGCCAAAACCCTCTAAGCTTCGAGCATGCCCAAAACATGTGGACATGATTTGTTGGGCCTCCCAGGCACCTCGCACACCGATCTTCTACCCCGAAAAACCTGCTTATCCTAGCTGCTGCCATGTGTGCCCGGTGGACTACCTTAAATTGTATCAGCTGAGCCTGGCACATGATGAGGAGGTATCAACCCTGCTTAGGGCATTCACCCATAGACCCGCCTCTATCTCTCCTCCAATCAAGATACATTTTAAACATTGCTATCATGCCTGCCTCCACCATCTCCACTGGCAACGCGTTTCAAGTACGCACAATATTACCGCAAATGGTAATATGTTGTATTCTTTGTCTTTTCTTCCAGAATGACCTGATGTAGTGTTGATAAAGAATATACCAGTCACAAGATTGAAACAAAACTAATTTATTGTTACACTACTAATTAAATGAAGTTTGCACCACACTCTATAACAAATTATATTGAATCTGTACTACAGTACAGTACAGGCAGTGACACCCAGGTTAGCCAATCAACACACAGGACAGAACACAACTAATCACCAGACAGAACACTAGAGGGGGGTTTCCCACTATAAAACACACGAGGCATCAGCACTCCGCCTCTTTCCACTGGTGACAGCTGTAGTGACAGTCAGGGTGTATATATCAGTTAGCACCTTCTACACGTGGCTGAGAGCTAGTCTGTCTAGTTAGTTATAGTAAGCACACTTAGAGTAGTAGAGTGTCAACCCACAGCAAGCTGTGTGCATTGTTACAGAAGTTCAATAAATTGTATTGAACCAACGTCTAAGTTTGATGTCTGCTTTATAGTACAACTGCTTCCAGTAGCAGTCCTTGTTCCCCCAGGGTGAATAACACACTATTTAACTGCTAACTACACTACGACTTGACCTCGTGCTAATCAACTTTCACTCTGCTCTCCCCATGTTCTCTTCAGCTGCTCCCAGAATTCCTTGAGAGGCTGTACAGTGAATTAGTAACGCCCTCTAGTGTTTGATTTACACATAGATGTAATTATTAACCCTTCACTATCTGACTATATACAGATCATTACAGCCACCACCCACTTTCCCCGCACATCTCCCCTAAATTTTCCCCTCACACCTTGAACCTGTGGCCCCTTATAATTGAGTCTGCCACCTTGGGGGGAAAAAGCTTCTGATTATTCACCCTGTCAGTATCTCTCATAATTTTGTAAACATCAATCAGGTCTCCCCTCAGCCTCCACCTTTCCAACGAAAACAATCTTGAGTTTATTCAACCTCTCCTCATAGCTAACACCCTCCAGACCAGGCAACATCCTGATACACCTTCTTTACACTCTCTTCAAAGCATCCACAACCTTCTGATACTGTGGCGATCAGAACTGCACACAATATTCCAAATGTGGCCTAAATAAAGTTTTATACAACTGGAACATGACTTGCCAACTTTTGCACTCGATGCCCTGACGTGGGCTTAAACAGGGTGCTCATTCCAAGGGCCAGTGCAGACTCGATGGGCCGAATGGCCTCCTTCTGCACCATAAATTCTATGATTGTAGGAGGAGAGAGGGATCGGGGTGTATGTGTGCATAGATTACTGAAGATGGTGAAAAAGGTGGAGAGAGCAGTTGATAAAGTATGTAGTATTCTGGGCTTTATTAATAGGGGAATTGAGTACAAGAGCAAGGAGGTTCTTCTGAATTTGTATAAGACAGGAGTTAGACTTCTGTTGGAACATTGTACAATTCTAGGTACCACATGATAGGAAGAATGTGAGCGCATTGGATAGGGCGCAGAACAAGAATGGTTCGAAGGATGAGAAGCTTCAGTTCTGAGGATTGTTGGGGAGGTTGGAGAGAAGAAGGGTAAGAGGAGGTTTGATAGAGATTCTCTTAATCATGAGAGGGCTGGACAGAGTGGACAGCAGGAATTTGTTCGCAGTCATTAAAAGGGTCAAGAACAACGGGGCACAGATTTAAAGTAATTTACAAAAGAAGCATATGTGAAAGGAGAAAAAAACCTTTTCACACAATAAGTGGTTGGGGTCTGGAATGCACTGCCTCAAAGTGAGGTGGAGGCAGGTTCAATCGAGGCATTCAAGAGGGCATTAGATGATTATTTGAATAGAAACAGTGTGCACGAGTACGGGTTAAAGGCAGGAGAATGGCACTAAATCATGATGCTCATTGGGAGAGGCAGTGCAGAGACATTGAGCCAAATAGCCTCCTTCTGACAATTCTATGCTTTTACAGTACAACACAATATTGCCCAAAAATATTTTTTTAAATGACATCCATCGTTGCACCACAAAGCGGCTATATTCTCTGGTGCCTTTAGCAAGCTGAAAGTGATTAATGATTGTAAACCAGCCTGTGCCAAGTGACCATCAGACAGTAAATACGGCAAATCAGTGCCGCAATCCCTGTTGAGAACCTTCCGAGCCTTCCTTCGTGAATAATATGAAAGGTGCCAATGTTTCCGTGAACCTGCGTTCACTCAACCCAAGTGCTACTTTGAACTTCTGTTAGATTCTGAGCAGAAATTATTTTCTCAGTGTTGAAATTTGGTAAGTGCAGTTTTCAAATCTCTTACAGATCCCTTTTTACTCTCCTGCCTTGAAATGAAAACTGCACAAAAGTTACAAGTCATCTTTATAATCTCCCTTCTTTCAATCAGTAATTTGGAAATGGGGATTGAGTAGAAAGCCTTTGCTGTAAAATTAGATCTGTACTTAGCTGAGGGTCTCCAACTGTGATTAAATACATTCCTTGAGGTTTCATCACTTACTTTTACCTGCGCTGCAACCATCAGTCGGCCAACACGTCCATCCATGTGACGTACTGCGTTGCTACGCCATTAAGAATGCAGACAGACTCACGTCCTGGTTGGATGATGCTTGACTGTCAGCCAAACAGCCTTTTTTTGTCACGATTTTCTATATTTTTATTTCTGATACTAAGAAATGGGCGGCACAGTGGTTGGCACTGCTGCCTCACAGCGCCAGGGATCCAGGTTCAATTCCGGCCTCGGGTGACTGTCTATGTGGAGTTTATACTTTCTTCCCGTGTCTGTGTGGGTTTCCTCCGGGTGCTCCGGTTTCCCCCCACAGTCCAAAGATGTGCAGGTTAGGTGAGTTGGCCATGATGAATTGCCCCTTAGTGCCTGAAAGGTTAGGTGGGGTTATGGGGATAGAGTGGAGGTGTGGGTTTAAGTAGGGGTGTTCTTTCCAAGGGCCGTTGCAAACTCGATGGGCTGAATGGCCTCCTTCTGCACTTTAAATTCTATGATTCTATGAAACATTTTAAAAATATTTTTATTGTCCAGATTATTTTTCTCCAAGGTTGCACATGGCGGCTTCCTGGAAATTAATCTTCAAATCCTGGAGACTCCGGGCCAATCCTTGAGTGTGGGCAACCTTAACTTGGGTGTGTGGGCGACAATATGGAGCATGGAGAGACTGAAACGCAAGGAGCCTCGTCGTAAATCGGCTTCAGGAGAACGCAGACAGCCTGGCAGAATGTGTCGACAGGGTTTTTTAAAATATAAATTTAGAGTACCCAATTCATTTTTTCCAATTAAGGGGCAATTTTACGTGGCCAATCTACCTACCCTGCACAGCTTTTTTGGGTTGTGGGGCGAAAACCCACGCAAACACGGGGAGAATGTGCAAACTCCACACGGACAGTGACCCAGAGCCGGGGTCGAACCTGGGACCTTGGCGCCGTGAGGCAGCAGTGCTAACCACTGCACCGACATGCTGCCCTGCTGGTTGGAAGACTGATCAGAGACAAGAATGCAAGAGGAGACATCCCTCTGGCTGCTTGAGCACAAATCTTTGCAGCTGGCAGGTTAGGTTAGCATAACGGTTAATAAGGCACCTGAAAGGGAGGACTTTATAAATTCAGACACAGAGTCACGCTAAACTTACATAAAACATGAGTTTGGCCCCAGCTGGAGTACTGCATCTCATTCTTGGCTGCGCACTTCAGAAAACAATGTGAATGTTTTCGAGAATACAATAGGGATTTATGAGAGTGGTTCCAGGGAAGAAGGATTGCAGTTACATGGACAGACTGGAGAAACTGGGTAAAAGCAAATTACTGCGGATGCTGGAATCTGACACCAAAGAAGAAATGCTGGAAAATCTCAGCAGGTCTGGCAGCATCATTAGGGAGAGAAAAGCGCTCACGTTTCGAGTCCAGGTGACCCTTTGTCAAAGCTTAAAGTCAGAGAAAATGGGAAATATTTATTCTGTGGAGTGAGAGAATGAAAGATGAGTCATAGCCACAGAAACCAAGGGATACGGGGTGCTCACAGAAACCACGGGGAATGAGTGCTAATGACAGATTCCAGAGAGAACAAAAGGTGTAAGAGGCCAAACAGCAGAAAAACTAACATCAGAGGGTAAACTGTGACAGATGGAGATGTGGGGGGAGGGGAAGGGGAAGCAAAGGGGATAAAGGGTAGGGAAAGTTGGATAAGATTGGGGGGGTTAAATATATATAAAGAAATATATTTGTGGGCAGCATGGTAGCATAGTGGTTAGCACTGTGGCTTCACAGTGCCAGGGTCCCGGGTTCGATTCCCGGCTTGTCTCACTGTCTGTGTGGAGTCTGCACGTTCTCTCTGTGTCTGCGTGGGTTTCCTCCGGGTGCTCTGATTTCCTCCCACTGTCCAAAGAATTGCAGGTTAGGTGGATTGGCCACAATAAATTACCCTTAGTGTCCAAAAAGGTTAGGAGGAGTTATGGGGTTCGGGGGGTAGGGTGGAAGGGAGGGCTTAAGTGGGTCGGTGCCGACTCAAAGGGCCGAATGGCCTCCTTCTGCACTGTATGTTCTATGTTATCTATGACAGGAAAGAAATGTTAAAAGACAGTTAAAATGAAATGGGATGAAAACAAAGACGTTGAGGTGGGGTCGAGCAAATCAACTGAAGTTATTGAATTGAAAAAAAATGAAAATCGCTTATTGTCACAAGTAGGCTTCAAATGAAGTTACTGTGAAAAGCCCCTAGTCGCCACAGTCCGGCGCCTGTTCGGGGAGGCTGGTACGGGAATTGAACCGTGCTGCTGGCCTGCCTTGGTCTGTTTTAAAAGCCAGCTGTTTAGCTCTGTGTGCTAAACCAGCCCCTAATTGGAATTGGATGTTGAGACCAGAAGGCTGTAGCGTGCCTAACCGGAAGATGAGATGTTGTTCCTCCATTTTTCCAAGAACACTGAAGCAAAATTATTTTGTGTTTACTTACCACGAATCTTCCAATGGGTCCTATTCTGGTAGTTTGGTGGTGCAGCATATGTGGATGTAGTACGAAGACCGTCAGCAAACGGAGAGAGCGACCTCTGCACATTGAGCTGATGTGTGACACAGGCTGTTGATTCTGGCACAAGGATACATCAGATACAGAGACACTAGACCAAGAATTTAGCCTTGTGGCAGGGCGGCAGGGTAGCATAATGGTTATCACTGCTACCTCACAGCACCAGGAACCAGGGTTAGATTACGGACTTGGGTAACTGTGTGGAGTTTGCGCATTCTCCCTGTGTTTCATCCCACAGTCCAAAGATATGCAGGTTAGGTGGATTGGTCATGCTATATTGCCCCTTAGTATCCAGGGATGTGCAGGTTATATGGATTGGCCATGATCAATACATGGGGTTGCAGGATAGGGCGGGGAGTGGGGTTAGATAAGAGTTTTCTTTCAAAGGGTCGGTGCTGACTTGATGGGCCAAATGGCCTCCTGCACTGTAGGGAAAATAGCGTGAAGGTTACTTGAAAAGGCAGAATCCGCTGGTGCTATTGATTGGGAAAGAGTCAATTGGGTTTAACACATCAGTCAACATTCGAGCATGATTTCAAAGATCTGCGTTTTGCCACCGAAGGCGTGCTATACCATGTAACATGTTTGCCATCATTTTCAGAGCCTCCACCTCCATGACTGATGGCTCAGAATCTATTTCTTTTTGAAGCATTTTTACCGCATTTTTCAGTTTCAAATTTCACGACTGTATTAATGTTCCATGATAGCTAGCACTCTTTGTCTGGCAGCTTCAGGAGAATCAACAATGTTGTCAAAGACAGGGGCACCGAGGGTTTCAGGGTGTGGTAACACTGAAGAAAGAATCGAGTTTCTAGGAACAATGGAAGGTCTCGCAGAGTCTGGTCGTATGAGGAGATGGTACGATAACATAGTGGTTAGCAATGTTGCTTCACAGCGCCAGGGACCTGGGTTCGATTCCTAGTTTGAGTCACTGTCTGTGCAGACTCTGCATGTTCTCCTCGTGTCTGCATGGGTTTCCTCCGGGTGCTCCGGTTTCCTCCCACAGTCCAAAGATGTGCGGGTTAGGTGGATTGGTCACGCTAAATTGCCTCGTAGTGTCCAAACGTTATGGGGACAGGGTGAAGGTGAGGGTTTAGGTAGGGTGCTCTTGGGAGCCAGTGTAGATTCGATGGGCCAAATGACCTCCTCCTGCAGCATAAGTTCTATGATTCTATGAATCGCAGAGTCTGGTTGTGGGGTCAGAGGTCCCAATGACTGATACTATTGAGGGGGTGGTCCCAGCGTCCAGCGGTATTGAGGAGGCGGGTCCCAGGGACCAGCGATATTAAGGCCCGCCTGGGTGTGGGAACAGTGAGTACAGCTGCAAATTTGGCAGTATTGAGAGATGTAAATTTGGCAGTATTGAGAGATGTTGGAAAGAAACGAACCCCAGAAAACGGGGGCAGCTCTGTTGTGACCTATCCTCAGCTGCCTCGGATCCTGGCCAGTGGCTGGCATTAAAGCCCAGGATTATTATTTTCTCATTCCTGGGCTTAGCGTTAGTAACTAGTATCAATAATCTGCGTTCTTGTGGGTAATGGAGGACCATCAGATTGATAGATACTCGAGGGTTGGGCATACCAGCATGACTGAAATTAAGTCGAACAGCAGAGAAAAGTAGGAGCCAGGGATGTGAGTTTGGTGTGGACCACAACAGCTTTTCCCCAACCACTCATTCCTTTCTCTCTTTTTCACACTGTGGACAGGGTTTAATACCCTCCTCCATGGCGAGTAAGGTGGCAGTGGACAGTTAATTAGGTAGCAGAGTGGCCGATGGGGACCCCGTCACCTTCCTGCATCCTGCCCGATTAAAGTCCGTAGTGGGAAAGGCTTCCAGCCCCTCTGCGAATTGAGGCCCTCAATAAGTGGTTGATGGCCACTTAAAGGCCTCCTCCCACTGCCACTGCTGGTAACCTGGTGGACGATGGGGATTACGATGAGCAAATGTGGGGAGTACGATGAGCAAACCAGGGCAGAGTTGTTTGCGGGCTTCTACAATGCTTTTCATTGTCAGGGGCAGTCCCTCATCTGGGAACCCGTATCAGGAAGGAGTGGAGACACTTGAGAGCAGCCCCTCTGCCCTTGCAGCCAATACCCCCTCCCCATGACCTCGCTCCTCTCACGACTCACCTATGTGCCATGACCCGAGGATTTATATGGGTGTAGTACCAGCTTCAGCCACTGCTTCGCTGGTGGTGCTGCTGTTCTATAAGAGCTACTATCCTCTGATTGGTCAACAGCACTTGGTAGGCGGGATTCTGCCCTTGGTTTCCTGTTAAGTTATTACAGGGATAGGGTGGAGCAGTAGGCAGAGGTAGAGCACTATTTTGGAAGGGCGTGCAGTGCCGATGGGTCGAATGGTCTCTTTCTGCGCGATATATATTAGAACAGCACAGCACAGAACAGGCCCTTCGGCCCTCGATGTTGTGCCGAGCAATGATCACCCTACTCAAACCCACGTATCTACCCTATACCCGTAACCCAACAACCCCCCCCTTAACCTTACTTTTTAGGACACTACGGGCAATTTAGCATGGCCAATCTACCTAACCCGCACATCTTTGGGCTGTGGGAGGAAACCGGAGCACCCGGAGGAAACCCACGCACACACGGGGAGGATGTGCAGACTCCGCACAGACAGTGACCCAGCCGGGAAATCGAACCTGGGACCCTGGAGCTGTGAAGCATTTATGCTTATCACCATGCTACCGTGCTGCCCATCGCTTCCATTAAATCCTCCCTGTGTCTCACTTTTACATTCGCGCTCTCTCACCCAAGCCCATTCTACCTTTCTCTCACACTCAGAAAATCCCGTATCTGCCAGTGTCTCTCACACGTATACTTTCTTCCTCTCTTTTATCTGTTTTTCTCTCTCACGCTTTCTTTGCCTCACTCTCTCTCGTTTGTCTTTTTCTCTGGCTGTCTTAGTTTCTCTCTTTTTCGTCCATGCAATCTGTCCAACTCTGCCACTCTTTCTCCATTCCCCAGTTTCTCTTCTCTTCCCTATCTTTTTTCCTCATCACTCGGACTCGACCTTTCCATTCTCTCTGTCCTCCATGCCTGCCTTTGGTGCTTTCTCTTGCACATATTCCCCTTGTTAATCTGCAGCTCTTTCCCACACATGCACAAATATAGTCTTCCATCAATGGGGGCAGAATTTACCAAAGAACCCTTTGATTAAAAAATGCAATTTTGCATAGTTCAGACACTCTTCGACTTTTAACCACCCTCATCCCCGCATCCCGCTCCCACTAAAATTGATTATCTCTCAAGCTCCGGTGCTTCTTTTTCCTCGGTGATTGTTCATCGAACTGCAAGTGAGAAACCCCGAGCAACGTGTGAAGTCAAAATGAATTCCACAGAGAGGAATAGGTTCATTGGTAAACTTCAAGAATAAATAACAGAAGGGATAACTGCTGTTTGTCTGTCTCAGAGGGAAAGTACAAACAATGTAAATTAGCAATCAATAATAGTTAAAATGTAAGCATTACCTGAAGGGGAAGAAAATAAGATTTTATTTCTTGTGTGTTTTGGGAGAACTTGAATCTGAGAAAGACATACAAAAAATCCCCCTGACAAGGCAAATGGTGTTGAGGCCAGCTGATGACTGGTGAGAACGTGATGACAATGGTACCTGATTGAAACACCTATCTCCCCAGAGCTAATTGAGTGGCAGCGCTCGGTCAAAATGTGACTCCTTTTCGGGCCTCTGAGGCAACCTCTTGAAGTTTACAAGTTTAGATGGTCATATAAATGAATGACTAAAGTGCACAAAAAGACCATGGGACAATTGTTTTAGATTGGAGCATCTCCTGGCTTGTTTTGGCTTGAACGCTTTCACAAAGCGTTCCGGTAGCATTGTGGATAGCACAAATGCTTCACAGCTCCAGGGTCCCATGTTCGATTCCGGCTTGGGTCACTGTCTGTGCGGAGTCTGCATGTTCTCCCCGTGTCTGCGTGGGTTTCCTCCAGGTGCTCCGGTTTCCTCCCACAGTCCAAAGATGTGCAGGTTAGGTGGATTGGCCGTGATAAATTGCCCTTCGTGTCCAAAATGGCCCTTAGTGTTGGGTGGGGTTACTGGGTTATGGGGATAGGGTGGAGGTGTTGACCTTGGGTAGGGTGCTCTTTCCAAGAGCCGGTGCAGACTCGATGGGCCGAATGGCCTCCTTATGCACTGTAACTTCTATGACAAACTTGGTGGAAGTGTGAGCTGGGAGTAGGATTTAAGGATTGAGAAAGGAATAGAGAAATGACAGCGGAGGCGGGTGGGCTCTGGAGCATTTCGTTGAGGGAATTCCAGGGGTCCATGTGTATCTGGATGACATTATTCGGGGGTCGACCCAGGAAGAGCATGATAAGTGGTTTCTCGGGGGTCCTAAAAAGTATCAAGAAAAATGGTCTGAAGTTAAACAGGGCGAAATGTCAAGTCAGGGTGCACAGCATCGCCTTCCTGGGAGACGAGCTGATCACACAAGGGGTTCAGCCCGATCAAGACAAGATGAGGGCAATTCTGCAGATGCCACACCCTAGGATTGAGAAAGGCATTTAAAAAAAAAAATTTAGAGTACCCAATTCATTTCTTCCAATTAAGGGGCAATTTAGCATGGCCAATCCTCCTAGCCTGCACATCTTTGGGTTGTGCGGGTGAAACCTGTGGTAAACCACTGTGTTATGGGAGCGGCGTTTTCAGAACTCCAAAATGTATCATAGAGTTCAACCAACCTCTCCCTTTAATGTATTGTTGCTTTTGAAGCACACGGCTTGGTCTCCAGGTGTGGTATTACAATTATGGACACATGGGTTTTTAAACACAAAACAATGTTTATCCATGAATTCAACTTAACATTTTTAAATAAACATTGGATCACTTACCACCCCTTACTTCAAAGATAAACCCGAAAATAATACAACACTAAATAATCCCTCAAAATGTTTCTTCAAACCACCTTTAAACAGAAACACATCAGGTTAAAGACATTAGTATTATGAGTTTAAATCACCCAAATGATTCAGAGATAGTCTTTCCTGGCAGAGATCACCTCTGTAGATCCAGCTCAATGCAAACACAGACACACACAAGCTATTTTCCTCAAAACTGAAACTAAACACTGCAAAATGGCTGAGCTAAAAGACCAGCTCCACCCACACTCTGACATCACTTCAGTAATATGAGCTGCTTCGTTTCTTAAAGGTACATTGCTTAAATATCCATTTCTTAAAGGTATTCTCACATGACAACTATTACACCTGCATTAGGTGATGTAAGGTAGGACCTGTACTACAGGTTCGCCGGTAGCCCCTGCCTGCTGGCTCCGCCCAGTAGGAGAAGCATGTCCTCTATTCAGCTGCCATTTCGCCAGCTGCTGTGAGAGGCCACACATCTTACTGCAATAAAGCCACAGTTTTATCCCAACCTCAGTCTTTGTACAATAGATCGTGCATCAAAACCCACATAAACACGGGGAGAATGTGCAAACTCCGCACAGACAGTGACCCAGAGCCGGGATGGAACTTGGGACCTCAGCGCCCATGAGGCAGCAATGCTAACCATTGTGCCACCACACTGCCCAGAAAGGCATTTTAAGAATGCGAGGCATGATACATTTTGTGGGCAAGTTCATTCCCAATGTGTTGCAGTTGAAACAGCACATCTGACCGTGCTGATGAAGAAAGATGTAACATTTCAGTGGTCCACCAGCCATAAACAAGAGAGGCAGGCATTGCTGGTTTCGCTTATCACGGCACCAATTCTCATGTTTTTTGACCCAGTCAAAAGTACAAAAATCTCAACTGATGCATCACAGGATGGTTTGGGGGCAGTTCTACTCCAGCAGCATCTGGAAGGAGACTGGCTTCCATTGGTGTATGTATCCAGGGCAATGTCTGACACTGAACAAAGATACACACAAATCGGAAAAAAAATGCCTCGAGCTCATTAATGGGCTAACAAAGTTCCATGATTATGCGTACGGGCCTCCAACCTTCATTGTGGGGACTGACCACAGGCCACTGGTCACCAGCATTAAAAGAAATATTAGCAAGATGTCGTGGAGAATTCAGTGAATGTTCATGAAGTTGCAATGGTACGACTTTGAGTTGGTGTATACGCCTGGCAAACATCTTATTGTGGCTGACACACTTTCCAGAGCTACCGGCAATGAGGAATCACTCCAGCTGGATGAGGATGTCCAGCTCCACGTAAAGTTGATGACAAAGCCTCTGCAAGTCTCTGACAACAACTCAAAAATAATTAAAGCCAAAACAGCCAAAGACACTGTCCTGCAGACAGTGAGAATGTGCATCCGTGAAGAATGGCCCAAAGGATCCAGTGTGAGTTTCTACAATATTCCAGCAGAATTGAATGATGTGAATGGGTTTTTGCTGTGGAACAGCAGATTATGATCCCACAGGCACGGCGGTCAATGATCCTCGTGAAGTTGCATGAAGGGCACATGGGGATGGAAAAGCACAAAAGGATAGCCAAGGAGGCAGTCTATTGGCATGGAATCAACCCAGACATTGAGTTGATGGTGGAGAGCTCTGAAACATGTCAAAGATTTCAGCGCAAGCAGAGCAAAGAACATATGCAGATGGCCAAGACTGTCACAACTCCATGGCAGGAAGTTGACATGGATCTTTTCCATTTCAATGGAAAGGAGTACCTTCTGGTCATAGACTCTTTCTCTGACCACCCGGAGATAACGCAGTTGTCGAATTCTACGGTAAGATGTGTTATTAAGAATGCCAAATCATTTTTTGCGTGACACGGCATTCCGAATGTGGTCATGAGTGATAATGGTCCTTGTTTTGATTGCTATGGGTGGACAGAATTTGCATGGCAGTATGATTTCCAACATGTTACTTCCAGTTCACAACACCCTCAGTCGAATGGCAAGGCTGAAAAGTGAACGCATATCATCAGGCTGATCCTAAAGAAAGCACTGGACAGTCACGATGATACATATCCTGGGCTCCTCAGCTAGGGTTTGGCACCACTAGTCAATGGCCTCTTACCTGCTCAAATGCTGATGAACGGGCAACTGCGAATGACTCTACCTCGTTTTCCTCATGAGCCTGTGAACCATTCGTTAGCAAGACAATTGACCTCTCAGAAGAGGAGGCAGAAGGCATTAGGTCAGCCAAAAGACTTCAGCATCTGCATCTAGAGGATACGATAAGAGTAGAAGACTCTAAAGAAAATGGATGGTCTAAACAGGCGAAGAGACTGCGAGAACCATGTCCAAACTTGTATCTCATTATTACAGTCGAAAGTGCTGTCTCGAGAAGGATTAGAAAAGCTTTGCTCATCGTACGGCAACAGTTTGTGATGCAATCACCAGAAGGAACATGCAACAATCCTAAAACACCTGAAGAAGATATGGAACAAATACAACAAGAGGATGATGCATCAATACATGAAGAACATCAAACGCAAGCAAGAAACACTAAGGAAAATGAAGAACCTGTGCAAGTTCAGCAGACACTGAGAAGGTCTACCAAGAATAAGGCACAAGCCAGAAATGAAATGAAAATTAAATGAAAATGAAAATCGCTTATTGTCACGAGTAGACTTCAATGAAGTTACTGTTAAAAGCCCCTAGTCGCCACATTCTGGCGCCTGTTCGGGAAGGCTGTTACGGGAATTGAACCGTGCTGCTGGCCTGCTTGGTCTGCTTTCAAAGCCAGCGATTTAGCCCTGTGCTAAACAGCCCCAGAAAGAGTGAACTTGCGACGGACTGTAAAAAGTTCTGAGCATGTAGATAATTATAGGGACTGTTTAGCACAGGGCTAAATCGCTGGCTTTGAAAGCAGACCAAGGCAGGCCAGCAGCACGGTTCAAATCCCGTACCAGCCTCCCCGAACAGGCGCCGGAATGTGGCGACTAGGGGCTTTTCACAGTAACTTCATTTGGAGCCTACTTGTGACAAGCAATTTTCATTTCATTATGCATATCATGGTGAAATGTAAAACAAATTAATTTAATATATGTATGTAAATAATTTCATTTTCCAAAGAAAAGGAGATGTGATGATATGCATAAAGCAAGTTTGTAAAAAGTGTTCTACACGACCTCCGAACGCTAGGTGGCAGTTTTAACCCACCACATGACCCTGTGGCTGGGGAGTTGGGAGTAGGTCGTGCTAGGGGACAGACATATTTTGCAGTAGTTCTCCAATGGTTAATTAGTGTTAGTAGTTTATTGTTTTATTTATCTTAGTTATCTTTATCACACAGTTATTTAATAATAAATTATTTAAACAAGATGTTCTGTAGTTCATCATTTACTGCAGAATATGACACACCACAACAAATCAAGAAACAATCCAGTGTTGTTCCAGACAGTTTGCAATCGCAGAAATTCTCCTCCCAGAAATTTGAGGAACTGGCCCTTTAAGGAAGGCTGAAACACAACAAATGGATTTCAAAACCCCTGTTTTTATTTCAAGGCTTTGCTTAATCCCTTGGCAGAAATGTGTCATTTTGAACAAATTTGTGGTCTCAGTATTCACTTTCAGCATGTAGTGAACATAATATCTTCTTGAACAGAAAACAGTTTCTTCTAATGCCGTTGTGCTCATTACTCCCTTAACTGACATCATGCTCACTGTCGTATTCCTCAAGTGTAATTGCAGTAAAACAGCTTTCAGTTTGTGCTTCCATGTAATCTACTCCATTTTAACTTACTCAAACCCACATCCTAACCTCTGCTTCTCTAAACCCAAGGAACCTGATTTGGTGTAATCTCTTCGTGATGCCTGTGCGATCAGTTCTCTGACCCAAACTGGCGAGAATTCCTCAGTGCAGTGAATCAGGAAGAAGTGGCTTCTGATTTGTTGCTTACCATTCACAGAGGAACATTTTCTGCTGCACTCCTTTAAATTAGGGCTCACCCCTCATATTTCCTCTCTCCAGCTGAAGGTGGTGACTTTCCTTTAGATGCTACAATAAAACAAATGAATGACTATGAAAGATGAATAGTGCACTGCAATAAAATCCACAGTTGATTGGTGGAAAATACCTCTTGCAGTGTGCATATCTATATTATAACAAATTCTTACAACACCAGGTTAATATATTATATCATGTTGCATTAGTTTTATCGATATTAAGTATGTATTTATTATGTTAGCTGTGTAACTATTACTCCAGTTGGAATACTGATATGAAGAACAGCCAGTTGCATGCAGAATATTGTCACATTCATAATAAAAATTCTCCAGATGTCATTTTACAAGCTCCCTACATCCAGGTTTTCCATCAGTTCTTCAGGTCTGTTGGCATTTTCCTGTTAGGTTAGGTACACATTGTGCTCTCTCACCTTTCACTAGCTGTTCATTTGCAAGCTGCCTTGGTCAGAGGGCGAGTTCCCATTTTGCACTTATATCTTTTAGCAGGCAGGTAAATCTGTCTGGACTGCTGCACCCTCCTGGTCGATAACGCAACTTAGCTCTACGTTTCCTGCCGCACTCATTTATTGCGCTATGGTCAAGCTACCATTTAGCCTATTTACAGCTCTCGCATCTACCAGGTGCAAAACTGGGCACATGTTTGGCTTGGAGGGGAACTTGCAGGTCGTGGTGTTCCCATGCATCTGCTGCCCTTGTCCTTCAAGGTACTAGAGGTCACTGTACTATAAAGGGTTAATAGGAATTATGCAAATATACATCATCAATGATGTCAGATCACGTGTCACTGGAACTGAGAGAGATGATTCTGGAAGGCGCCTCATGATTATCCTTGTGCTTTGTTGTTTATGGTTAGTAAATGGTGGGGAGTTCTCGGAACACTTGGGGGCACGATCTACTGGCCATGTCACATCAACTGGGAGCACGGCGTGGCCAGTAGATGCCAGGTGAGGCCACCAGCAGACTTCCCGGCAGCCAAGGTGCCTCATGGGATCTACCAATGTCCTGTGAGACGATGTGACCAGACTGCTGCAAAGACAGCAGGAGCCCTCCAAGGGTGGCAGTGCCAGGGTGCTTGGGTGTCAGGGTGGCACTGCCAAAGATCAGGGTAGAGGGGGGCCATGCCTGTGAAAGGAGGGGGTTATGATGGTGGGGAGGGGTGCAAGGTGTTCTATTACTCTTTGGTAATATATTGTTCCTCTTTGCTTCCTATATCCAGAATGGTCTGATGGTGTGATTCTGAAGAAACCACCTATTTTCAACGTAAAGCAAAACAGATGGAGGGGAGTGGGTGAAGTGACGGGGTGAAAGGGTGGGATTGGGAGGAGTTGTGAGGGGTGGGGAAGGAGGCAGCCCCATTGGGGGCTAGGGGTAGTTGGGGCACATACGTAAAGCATTAAAAAATGTTGCGCTTGAGAAATATCTCGCCTCTGGCCCTTTCTTCCGCAACTCGACCCACAATCCCTGCCCAGCTCCCGCAAATGGCAGTCCTGAATCTCCCCCTCGCCCATTCCCAGGCATACCACATGCAGGTGAGCACACACTCAGCGGAAAGACAGGAGTAAGACTATGGCATAGAGTGAGGAGCACCAGCGCTCAGCGGCTCTTCGTCAACCCCCTGCCATCGGCAGTGCCCAGTTGACAGCGCCCACACAGTCCCGTCACCCTGGGGTGATGGCGCACACACCCTGGGAGGGTGGAACAGGGTGGAGGGTGGGGAGGGGGTAAATGGATGGGGGGGGAGGAAGGGGGGATGTAGGGGGTGAGATGACGGATGAAGCCACGTCCTTTGTGAAGCAGGCAAGGATGAGGGTTACCCTAGCCCTCGCCGCTGGCTGCTTGTCCTCCATCTTCCGGCTAGTCCTACGGATCCTTTCCAGGCTCATCCTTCAACCCCTGCTGGTTCGGCGCCTCCTCGTCCTCCTGCTCAAAGATGGCTGCATGTTCCACCTCTCCAGCATGCCACCCCGCTGCTGTGCCAGGTTGTGGAGGACACAGCAGACTACCACAAAGCGGGAAATCCCCTGAGGGGTGTACTACAGTGCACCACCAGAGCAATTAGTGATATCGCATCTGCATCTCGAGGAGTTGGGTGCACCACTCAATGACAGCCCAGGGGGCCGTTTGGACCTCGTTGTAACAGGTCTCCACCAGCCTCCATACTGACATCATTATTTTTTTTTTTAATTTAGAGTGCCCAATTCATTTTTCCAATTAAGGGGCAATTTAGCGTGGCCAATCCACCTAGCCTGCACATCTTTTAGGTTGTGGGGGCGAAACCCACGCAAACACGGGGAGAATGTGCAAACTCCACACGGACAGTGACCCAGAGCCGGGATCGAACCTGGGACCTCGGCGCCGTGAGGCTGCAGGGCTAACCCACTGCGCCACCGTGCTGCCCTATACTGACATCATTGACCAGGTCGTCAGTGGGTACTGCTTATGCCCCCAGAGCCAGTTGACCATCCTGGGGGTGGTCCTCAAAGAGGCTGGGGATGTTCGACTGCTGAAGGATGTTGCTGCCGTACACACTCCCTGGGAAGCATGGAGTGGTTGCATATGAGCTGGATGTTCAATGAGTGGAACCCCTTCCTATTAATGTAGGGCACTCCCTGATGGCCCAGTGCAGGCAACATGGCAAGCATGCCATCTGTTACCCCCATCGCTGGACCTCCCATCGCTGGTGGAGAATCTTGCAACTGTCTGGCAACGTGTTGGGCCTGGTCCATGTCAAAGTTTAGGTAGTGTGATGCCAGGGCAAACAGGGAATCCGTGACCTCACGGATGTACTTGTGGGCTGAAGCTTGTGAGATGCTGCACTAGTCCCTGCTCGAGCCTTGGAATGACCCTGAGGCCTAAAAGGTCAGGGCTGCGGTGATCCTGATGCCCACCGGGAGTGGGATTCTGTCTCCTCCTTCAGTGCAAGGTCCATGAAGACATGGCAAAGGTGCCGCATTGTTCCCTTGTTGAGGCGGAGCCCCCTGTGGCTCACGCAATCAGTCATCTGTTCCAAAGACCAGCGATGCCTGTACACCTTGGGTCATCACTGACCTCCTCCCCCTCTGGGTCCCTCCCTGGCCTGATGGGCAGCCGGGTCCTCGGGGTCTGGTTCGAGGTTCTGCCGCCGCATTCTCTGCCGTCTGGCCACCTGGCCTTCCAGCAGTACCGCGAGGGCAGCCTCTGCGGGATCCAAGGTATCATCCATAATATCTGAAAGGAATTGGAGAGGGTGTGAGACTAACCATCAATGGTGTCTTCCCAGGGAAATCCAATCCCCCATTGCTCATCGTCTGACCATGCACCCCAGCCACAGCAGGGGCCCCTGGTCACCGGACCCCAGACCCTGTACCCCAGACACTCACAGGTAACGTTACCTGGACCAGGCGCTGGTCTCCGGTGCACACACCCACTCTCTGGTCCAAAGACTCGCGACACTGACAAAAAAACTTTCTTCTCATCTTGCTCTTAAATGAGCAACTCCATATTTTTAAACAGTTTTCTTTTGTTTTATAGCACGGACAGAGGCCCATTGGCCCAATGTGTCTGTGCCGGCCATCAGGCACCAATCTGCACTCATCACATTTTTCAGCAGTTGGTCCGTAGCCTTGTGTGCTATCGCATATCCTTCTTAAATGTTGTGAGGTTTCCCACCTCTGCCACCATTTCAGGCAGTGAGTCCAAGATTCCCGACATTCTCTGGGTGAAGAAGTTTTTCCTCGCATTCCCTCTAAACCTTCTGCCCTTTTACTCAAATCTATGCTCTCTGGTTATTGACCCCTCCACTTCGGGGAAAAGTTCCTTCCTATCCACTCTATCATTGGCCTATCAATAAGGTCCTCCCTCAGCCTTTGCTGCTCTAAGGAAAACAATTCCAGCCTATCCAATCTCTCAAAATAGCTGAAACTCTCCAGCCCAGGCAACATCCTGGTGAATTTCCTTTGCAGTGCAATCACTTCCTTCCAAACATCTGGCGTCCCGAACTGCACACAGTACTCCAGCTGTGATCTAACCAGTGTTTTGCTCCAGCTCCATTATAACCTCCCTGCTCTTATATTCTATGCCTCAGCTAATAAAGGCAAATATCCTATATGCCTGTTTAGCCAACTTATCTACCTCTCCTGCCGTCTCCATGCACACTAAGGTCCCTCTGATCCTCTGTACTTCATAGGGTCCTTACCAAACATTGTGTATTCCTTTGCCTTATTAGTCCTTTCTAAAATGCGTTACTTCAACACTTTTCAGCGTTAAATTCCATATGGCCACAGTTCTGTCCATCTTCCAGCTGCCTATATTGACCTACAACCTATGATTTTCCTCCTCGCTATTTACCACACCAACAATTTTTCTGTCATCTGCAAACTTACCGATCATACTTCCTACATTCACATTCAGATCATTAATATATACTGCAAACCACAAGGGACCCTGCGCCAATCCCTGCAGAACATCACTGAACATAGGCTTCTGGTCACAGAAGCAACCTTTGACCTTCACCCTCTACCTCCTGCTACTAAGCCAATTTTGGCAAAAACCAAATTGCCTTGGATCCTGTGGGTACCTTCTTGACCAGTCTCCCATGGTGCCTGGAACTTGCTGCCGGAGAGGTGGTGGAAGCAGGGACGATAGTGACGTTTAAGGGGCATCTTGACAAACACATGAATAGGATGGGAATAGAGGGATACGGACCCAGGAACATAGAACATGCAGTGCAGAAGATTTAGAAGAAGTGCAGAAGATTTTAGTTTAGACAGGCAGCATGGTCGGCGCAGGCTTGGAGGGCCGAAGGGCCTGTTCCTGCACTTTTCTTTGTTCTTTGACATGATATTGTTGATAGAGATGGATTATATAATATGGAGCTAGATTTGAATGAATATATATGTGCAGAGAATATGTATGTGCAGAGAATGTGCCCCAGCGCCGTGTTTGTGGAAAAGAAATGACTCATGTTACCTGTCATCTTTTAAACACTATATAGAATATATGCAAATATTTGTAATAAAGACTGACTCCCAGCTTGCCATCACTGTTTATTAGTGCAGAATGTATAATGCCTGAGATGAGAATAAAGGTGGATAACAACTGCTCTTCTGAACTGTGTTCTATCTGAAGTACCAGGCAGTTGGATATATCCAAAACTTCAAACTAGCCTATTCTGTTTGAACCTTGTATCTTTGTATTTTCTGCTCCCTTTTGTACTCAAAGCTTTCCCTGACCCTCGTCGTTGATTGCAGCTGTTTCGTACATATTTGCGTAATCGTAATTGATGTCACTTTTTCAATAAATGCAAAAAGGTGCATTATGTAAGTTGTAATGAGATGTCGCTGCATCATTTTCTGCTTGATGATTCTTTATTCCAAAAAACGTTGGTTCCACTTAATATGCCGGCTGCTTTTCTTGAATATAAGATGCAAGAAAATCCCTGACTTGAGTTCAGACGAAACAGAGAGAGGAGAGAAAGGGGGGGGGGGGGGGGGGGGGGGTGAGAGGGAGCGAGAGAGACCAAAGGAAGTGGATTCAGTTCTTGCCTGCCAAAGGCAATGAGTATGCTTGTTTATGAGCAGTCAATTTCACCCTCTTGCAGACATAGCTGGACAGTTCTCCAGTCTCTTTGCGTTCACCTACTTTACACCCAATCACCCCTCCACTGTCCCATTTGGACAATCAGATGTTGAAATTTAGCTATTCATACTCGCTTGCCTTCCTCTCCTTTTTTGGCTCCTCCGTCCTTAGTCACCATCAAACTCATTCTTTAACAGGACTTCCAAACGATGGAATTCCATAACTCCAGCCATTTTCCTTTCTTCTTACAGTCTTCAGGCTTCTAAAATCCAAATTTAGTCTCCTCATCGCTGCTTCCTCAGTTATCCCATATTGTCGCTTTTCTTAAAAAATTATTGACAGCATACTGCATGAACATTAAGGGCAGCATAGTGGCGCACTGGCTAGCACTTCTGACTCACGGTGCCAAGGACCCGGGTTTGATCCCAATCCTGGGTCACTGTCTGTGTGGAGTTCGCACATTCTCCTCATGTCTGCATGGGTCTCACACCCACAACACAAAGATGTGCAGAGTAGGTGGACTGGCCACACAAAATTGCCCCTTGAGTGGAAAAATAAAACATTGCCACCCTCAGCTAGGTTTCCCAATTGAAAATAAATGAAGCTCTGTTTTTGATGGAACAACTGCCATTTAACCCAGTTTAACGTGTTAAAGTCTGCCGTTCGTGCCCACAGGATCCTATGGTTTAAATGTAATCTTAACACTGGCCAGTTTTATTTTTTCATTTCGCGGCTTCTCCAGAGTAAAGAGTTCTATAAAATGGACAGCATTTATTTTTAAAATACTTAGAATTTGAGGAGTGTCGGCCACCATTTGTGGATGATGTTGTCGGTGCTGCACTTTAACCTAAGCGTCTTTGGAAATGGAGATCTACCTGTGTTTGTTGTAAACCCCTTTAGAAAATGAATAACCTGCAGGAAACAGTGCTGGAAGACATTCCAGGGGAATATCTGACAGAACCAAATTGCAGTGTTTGTAGTGATGGTGGGGTCGTTGGGAGGGGGGGGGGGGATGAGATGTGACTGCCCACATTGCATCATCGCTATTGCTGCATTAGTACCAGAGGGAGTTTTGTAACGCGATAATCTTTAGGTTGCTCGTGTTTCTCAAAGCAGAAAAATCAGAGAGAGAGAAAAGAAATTGCAAACAGCATAACCAGTGGTCGCAATGCTGGAACACCATCTGGTGGCAGCTAGCAGATGTACTGCTCCGCGTTTCATATTTTCACAGAGTGGATGCATTTCAATTCAGTCTTCACGAAGTATTGGAATCATTTCAATCAGATACCAGTAATGGGAGCAATGTGTTCTTAAAAACTTCAATGCACAAATCAACCTAAGTGGCAGGTTTATAAGCCTGGCACTGTGCAGTAGTTTTGTGGATGTGCATTTGGTGGCACAGGCTCTTTTGAAAAAAAAATAGCTGGAGTACATTAGTGAATTGTCCTTTTCAATAGCTCTATCTGTGCTGACGACCTGCTGTTGATACAGAGGTTATCGAAAGCTAGAGTTGCATAGCCCAATTGTTGTGGACTCCACTGAGCAAATCTACCGACTGCACCAAATGGACTCTCAACGTTTTTGATTTGTATGTGCCTTTCTGCTTCATAGTGTTGTTATTCACGTCCGTTGGCTGCCTTTCATGCTGCAATTTCTCTGTGAGTTGAGCTAGAGCGGTAAGCAGTTGGGGGAAGGTGAGGTTGGTGAGGTGTGGGGGGAAAAGATTTGTTGATGGCCTTGCACATGCTAATCAGCAGACGTGACAGCACAGTACTCTAGGCAAAAACAATCTTGGTCCAAATCTTCTGCTGTCCGGATGGTCGGAGACTGGATGTATAATGGAAGGTGTGCATTGAGAGCCTGAAGAAGTCCGGATGCGCAGACTGACATGGCAATTGCCTGGTACGGTGAAATGCCTGTGCACATTAATACACATAGTTATCCATTAATGGATGTACATCCATTAATGTATATAGTTACCGATATGACCTCCAACCAGTTGGTGGCGATAGAGATCTACCATGTGGCTAGAGATCTCCTGCAGTTGGTAGTAAGTCATACGAGAGGACAGTCGCACATGAAGTAGCTCCAGGAGAATTCACTGATTTCAATTCTTATTTACCGTTTGTATTATAGTTTGTTAGTTATCTTTTCACATGTTCATCTTGTCAATACATTTTCTGACAAGTCAAAGAACTAGATGTTTTATGTTTATCTTTACCACGGCCACAACACAGAGCATAACACCCAGGAAGTTTAAACTTCCTGATGGACAATTCGCCTGCTGCCAGCGGCCCACCCCAATTATACTTGACTCTGAGTTAGAGCTGGAAACTTTATACCAGTGTTCTTCAAACTTTTTTTCCGGGGACCCATTTTTACCAACCTGCCAACCTTCGGGACCCAACCCGGCCAATCTTCGGGATCCAACCCGGCCGACCTTCGGGACCCAACCCAGCTGACCAAGCGACCCACGCCGGCCGACCGAGCGACCCACGCCGGCCGACCGAGCGACCCACCGTTTTCTCTTACCTTGTTTGCTGCTGATAAAAATTGAGGAAATGGTTTTGGGTCCCTTTGGCCCTCATACACGCTCCTCCAATGGAACCTGTTGGATGAAGGTGAAGCCTTCCTGTGTCGGAAAGTATGGAGTCTCCATCTGTCTAAAGTTCTGCATTTTGTTCCTGTAAAATTTGATCAAATAAACCCCTCCCCGAACTTATAAAAAAAAAATGAACAAAATAAATGAAAAAAATAAAAATTAAATGAATAAAATAAATGAATAAAACCCCCGCGAACTTGTAAAACAAAAAGCCGCGACCGTTTTAAAAAAATAGCGGCAGCACTGCGCATGCAAGCCCGATCTCCGACTACGGCTGAATTTTTTTTACATGTTCGCGGCCATTTTAAAGGCCGCTTGCAGCCGGCGTTATTAAAAGCGGGATTTGCGCGATCGGGAGGGCCGCGAAGGACGTCCCGACACCCGCCCGCGACCCACCTGCGGGTCGCGCCCCCGAGTTTGAAGAACACTGCTTTATGCAGATCTGCATGACTTTCCTTGATCGTTACCCAGGCTTCACCTAGCCGGTGGAACTGACATCCCCCAATCACCGACCGTGATGATGTAGCAAACCAACCACCTGAATAACCCCTCCCCCTCCATATCCCACCACGAACACCCAACCACTTCCCCAATCGTACCGATTTCCCACTCATCCACTTCTCCCATTCACTCATCCATCTTCTAAACAACACATTCATTAAAAGTCTGGGCCTTTAAATGTTTACCAGAAGACAGCAAAGATCCCTTTAAAGGGGGCCGTCCTCTTCACTGATCCTCTAAGTCTCTGCGTGGATTCCTGTGCCGAGGGAGTTATTCCGGATGCTGTGTCAGAAGCTTGGCCTTTTTATACATAACCAGTTAAGTGGGCAGTGGTTCCAATGGTTATTGGAAGATTGGGGCCAAAAACCACAACCCTAACAGTGCCATAAAAATAAAGAAGCTGGCAACGGAATGCAAAAAGCTGCCTTATGCGATATTTATAGTTTGACCAAACTGTTGAAAGGAATCTTCTCGCCAATGGAAACTTAATAATAATCTTTTTTGTCACAAGTAGGCTTACATTAACACTGCAATTATGTTACTGTGTAAAGCCCCGAGTCACCACATTCCAGCGGCTGTTCAGCAATACAGAGGGAGAATTCAGAAAGTCCAAATTACTTAACAGAACGTCTTTCGGGATTTGTAGGAGGATACCCGAGCACCCACCGGAAACCCACGCAGACACAGGGAGAACGTGCAGACTCCGCACAAACAGTGACCCAAGCCGGGAATCGAACTGTGAGCTGTGAGGCAACAGTGCCACCCACTGTGCTACCATGCTGCCCATGTAGACGAGCTTAACGTGAAGATACAAAAAAAAGGGGCATGCATTTTGCAGCACCATTTAACATTCCCAATTTTACTTTAGGGCAGGGGATACCTTTTCCCATGGAGGCACAGTAAGTTAGGGATCAACACAACTTACCTGATGCCCATCACTGTTCTGAACTTTAGCAATATCCTGACTTCTCACTCAAAACTCTCCTGCCTCTATCCAAACTTGTAGCAAGTCCCTTTCGCCCTGCTTTAGCTTACATTCCAATAAGGCCTTGAATTTAAAAATTCAACGCAGCACTTCCGATCGCGCAAATCCCTGCGCAGCAGCCGGCTTTTAATAACGCCGGCTGCAAGCGGCCTTTAAAATGGCCGCGAACATGTACAAAATACCCTCCATGACCTTCGTTGACCCAAAATCTGTCCAACTCAGCCTTGAATATATTCAATGAGCCAGCCTGCCTTGCTCTCTGGGGAAGAGAGTTACACAGAGTAATGACCTTCTGAGTAAAAATAAGCTCTCATTTCAGCTTCGAATGCGGGACCCCTAACATTTAAACTGTCCCGTTCGAGATTTTCCCACAAGGGGGTAAACATCCTGCTAACATTCACACGATCAAACCCCATCAGAATCTTCAAAGTTTTATTCGGGCCACCTCTCATTCTTCTAAAATCTAATGGGTGCAGAGTCAATCTTTCCACATAAGATAACCTTATCATCCCAGTGAACCAACTCCGAACTGCTTCACAGCCTTTCTTAAGGAGACCAAAACTATGCAAAAACATGGCATGGTGGCTCAGTGGTTAGTACTCATGCTTACTGGGTCCCAGGTTCAATTCCGGCCTTGGGTAATTGGCTTTGTGGAGTCTGCACTTTCTCCCCGTGTCTGCGTGGGTTTTCTCCGGGTGTTCCGGTTTCCTCCCACAATCCAAAGGCGTGCAGGTTAGACGAGTTGGCCATGCTAAATTGTCCCTTAGTGTCCAAAGATGTCTAGGTTTGGTTAAGGGGTTATCTGAATACGGTGGGGAAGTTGGCTTGTGTGGAATGACCCTCTTTCAGAGGGTCAGTACAAGTGGGCCAAATGTCCTCCTGCGCTGTAGGGATTCCATGATTCTGTGAAACCTCTTGATTCCCTTTTCAATAAACACCAACACCTGCAATGCCTGCCGATTCAGAAAGGGAAATAAACTTGGAAGGAGGAAAAATAAGAGAGAGGGATGGTGAGAGGAGGACAGAAAGACAGACCGGGGTGGGGTTGGTGTGTGGACAGGGGAGACCTAGACAGTTAACAAAATGAAACATGCCGACCTTGCTTTGAACCACTTGAGCAGAAAACCAGGTTAAATATATTTCAAATGAGCAAGTCACACTTCGGGGGTGCCTTCTGGGTGGTTCCATATCTAGCAGCAATGTTACTGAGTGCTTAAAACAAGTGTACATTAAGGAGCAGGCTGCACCCTTGGATTGAGGAAAACCATATTTCCTGTGAAAAAGTTAAGCTAGATATTGCTGCAAGGACTAGTATTCCCTATTCTTGGACGGCATTGCTGTGTGTGTACCAAACGTGCACCCCTCCTATCTGCAATTTCTGACAGACCAACAGAACTCTAAGAATTGTTTGCAATATTCCAATCATCTCTTTACCCCAATTGAAAATGAAAAACGAAAATCGCTTATTGTCACGAGTAGGCTTCAATGAAGTTACTGCGAAAAGCCCCTAGTTGCCACATTCCGACGCCTGTCCGGGGAGGCTGGTACGGGAATTGAACCGTGCTGCTGGCCTGCTTGGTCTGCTTTAAAAGCCAGCGATTTAGCCTGGTGAGCTAAACCAACCTCGTTACCACAATTCTATTCGTCCCACCATTGGAGGCCATGTCTTCAGCTGCTAGGCTTCCTCGGGCGGGATTCACCAACCCCACACCGGGTCGGAGAATACCCAGGGGGCGGCATGCATCCCGCTCCGACACAGGCTGCCGTATTCTCCGGTGCCGGGTTTTGGGTGGGGTCTATGCCGCGACGGTCAGGGGCCGTTGGCAGCTGCCCCCCGGCAATTCTCCAGGCCCTGATGGGCCGAGCAGCCATCATTTCCTGGCCAGTCCCGCCAGCGTGAAATGGACATGTCCATCATGGCAGAATAGGCCGTCTAGGTGAGTCCTCGGGGTAGCGCGGGGGATCCGGACCCCGGGGGGGTCCCCCACGGTGACCTGGCCCGCGATCGGGGCCCACCTTTGCCGTGAGGGCTCTCTTTCCTTCCGAGCCTGCCTCTGTAGGCTCCGCCATGGCTGGCGCAGAGAAGAACCCTCCTGCGCATGGCAAGAACATGCCAGCCGGTCTGCGCATGCGTGGAACCACGCCGGCATACGTTGACTACCAAATGGGGTTACATTCAGTGACTATCAAATACTGATTCAGAAACCTCTCCAAGAAAAAGGCTTAAAAGACATGAGCTTCCGTAAGTTTTAAAAACAATTCTCAGAATGTGTGTGCAAGATACTTTACTGTTGTCCGAAGTGTTGGTGGACGTTCTCCTTGCGTCGTTGCCGTCTGTATGATCTCTTTGTAGCAGTTTGGTGCAACTGAGAAGTGAGTTTCACAGGGCAGATAAGTGCCAATCACTTTGTTTTGGGACCTCAGTCGTATAGTTGAGGAAGTGAATAGAATCTGTTTCCAGGGTCACTTGACAAAAGGGCACAGATTTAAGGCAATAACAATAATCTTTATTGTTACAAGTAGGCTTACATTAACACTGCAATGAAGTTACTGTGAAAATCCCATAGTCGCCATATTCCAGCACCTGTTTGAGTACACGGAGGGAGAATTCAGAATGTCCAATTCGCCAAACAAGTCTTTCGGGACTTGTGGGAGGAAACCACAGCACCCGCAGGAAACCCACGCAGACACGGGGAAAACGTGCAGACTCCCCGCAGACAGTTACCCAAACGGGAATTGAACCTGGGACCCTGATGTGGTGAAGCAACAGTGCTAACCACTGTGCTACCATGCCGCCCATGGTGGAGATTTTTTGAGCACTTAATGGTTACGATTTGGAATGTTCTGCATGATAGGCTGGTGGATGCAGATTCAGATTTCAAACGGCAATTGCATAAATCATTTGAGGAGAAATCTTGAAGGAGGCAATAATTGTGGAGTTGGGCTAACTGGATTGCTCTTCGAAACCACAAGACTCGGGGTGCAATTCAGTGACCAAGTTGCACTGGAGCGAGCGCGTGACAAGGTTGTTAAATAGCAGGAGAGGCCAAAAGCGAGTACCGCACCAGGCGCCAATCCGTTCGTGATCTAACTGGCCAACAAGGAGACGGTGCGGCCGTTGTGCCATGTCGTCGCGTACTTGGCGCCACGTGGAGGAGGAGGTGCCCGCAACCCGGTGACCGTCAATGTCTCCGCAGTGCTGAACATCTACACCGACTATATTCACTTTGACATGGCCCAAGCCCAACAAGATGCTGGGCAGCAGCATTCACCACTAGAAATGGGATGCCCCAGGTCCAGGGGCTAATAGACTGCATGTTGCCTTGCGTGCACGGGCTGTCTGCGAGTACTCTATGTCAACAGGAAGGGGTCCGATTGAAGAGGTGTTGCCATGCAGTGGTAGCAGGACCTGATGCCCATACCATGACCACACTTGCTGAAACAAGTTGATTATCAGCCTGTAAATCTTTCCAGTACACCTGATGGCAGGTGGTAAGAGCGGCAGAGTTTCCTGGTCTGCCGCAGCAGGGTAGCATGGTGGTTAGCATAAATGCTCCACAGCTCCAGGGTCCCAGGTTCGATTCCCGGCTGGGTCACTGTCTGTGTGGAGTCTGCACGTCCTCCCCCTGTGTGCGTGGGTTTCCTCCGGGTGCTCCGGTTTCCTCCCACAGTCCAAAGATGTGCCGGTTAGGTGGATTGGCCATGCTAAATTGCCCGCAGTGTCCTAATAAAAGTAAGGTTAAGGGGGGGGGGGGGTTGTTGGGTTACGGGTATGGGGTGGATACGTGGGTTTGAGTAGGGTGATCATGGCTCGGCACAACATTCAGGGCCGAAGGGCCTGTTCTGTGCTGTACTGTTCTATTCTATTCTATTCTATTCTAAATGTGTCATATTAGGGCGGCATGGTGGCACAGTGGTTAACACTGTTGTCTCACAGCGTCGGGATCCAAGTTTCGATTCTGACCTTGGGTGACTGCCTGTGTGTGGTTTGCATGCTCCCCTCGTGTCTGTGTGGGTTCATCCGGGTGCTCTGGTTTCCTACTACAGTCCAAAGGTGTGCAGGTTAGGTGAAATGGCCATGCAAAATTGGCCAAACGGGATTGGGCCTAGGTAGGGTGCTCTGTTGGAGCAAGGGCCGGTACAGACTCAATGGGCTGAATAGCCTCCTCCTGCACTGTAGGGATTTGATGATTCTGTGATACATTGATTCTAAGACCTAGCCAACACTCATGGTCATTATAACTGACAATAATATATTAGCAATATTTCCAGAAATTTATTTCAACTGAATTCATTTGCAGCTTGGTTTTCTTGAATATGAGTCCAAAGGCATAACCACACACTACCATCCTCCAGAGCAATGCTAATCACTGTGTAAAACTAATAAGGAACTGCAGTTTACTGAAAAAGAATCGCTCAGGTAAATGCTTCAGAATGCCAAAGAATAGATCAATCACGTAAATACTTTTTAAAGTTTGTCTTTCAGCCTTGCAGTCTGATGGAATGGAAATAAATAACACTAAATCGGTGTGAATTGCTACTCTGCATACAATTCAAACTCCTGAATCTGTATATACTCTGGGCTAATTTGCAGGATACTGAGCAGTCAGGGTATGGGACTGACGAGCAACACTGGGAAGCAGCATTGGGGAAGAGCTGACCTGTGGAAGTTGAGAGACAGGCACTATTGCTTCACAGTACTAGGGACTCATGGTTCGATTCCCGCCCACTGTCTGTGCGGAGTCTGCATGTCCTCCCCCTGTCTGCATGTGTTTTCTCCGGCTGCTCCGGTTTCCTCCCACAATAGGTGAATTGGACATTCTGAATTCTCCCTCTGTAGCCGAACAGGCGCCAGAATGTGGCGACTAAGGGCTTTTCACAGTAACGTCATTGCAGTGTTAATGCAAGCCCATTTGTGACAATAAAGATTATTATTATTATGAGTTTGCACCTTACTATGCCAAAAACTCGTTATCTCTGGGGTTTTCCTTGCCTCACAAGGAAATGGGTGTTGACCAGTGGGTTCATTGTTGGAGGACAGTACGACTACCAGAATGATAGAAGATGTACTGGTGGATGGATCAAGGTTTTCTTCTTCTTTGCTTTTGTGCAACAAATGGGCGATGACAGAGAGCTCAGAAAACTCAGAGCGGCACTCACAGCAGCACAATCAACATGAGCAAACTCCACAATAAACGTGGAGCGAGGATTTTGTAATGGAAAATTGTGATGTACATAGTGTGACAAAAATGCAAAAACAGTGAACCAAATTACTCAGAGAAAGAAGTGCAAACGTGACAAAAGAATTTTAATATACTACAGACAAATGACAACAGGAAATATTGGCTTTTACTTCGGGTCTCAATCATTGAGTTTTTATATGAGAATCCGAAATTTAACAGCAATTCACATTTTGAAATAGTGCAGATCATTTCCTCGTGCAGTTTGCATTGAAAATGATATTTAAATTGATTTTGTCATTATATTTGTGGCCTTCTTTTCACTTCTGATTTACTTAAACAGCCGAACTTGGAGATGTTGATTTCTCTCAAGGCAAAATGAATTTTACAGATGAACAGAAATTTCAATTGTTTATCTGCTTAGGGTGCTTTGAAACACAGTGGGCAGGATTCTCCCAACAGGAGACTAAGTGCCGACACCGGAGTGAAAACCTTGGTGTTTCACTCCGGCGTCGGAGGTCACTCCTTGCCCCCTATTCTCCCACCCCCGGGGGGCGAAGAGCGGCGCCGCGTCATTTACGCGCGCCGGGCCTTGGCGCTACGTAAAAGCGGCGCCGTGTAAATGATGTCACCCGCGCATGCGCAGGTTGGCCGGCGCCAACCCACGCATGCGCGGTTGCCATCCTCCCCGCGGGCGCCCCGCAAGAAATGGAGGAGTGACCTTGCGGGGCGGCCGAGGAAAGGAGTGCATCTCTCAGAGAGGCCGGCATGCCGATCGTGGGCACCAATCGCGGGCCAGACCCCTTTTGAGCGCCCACCCCGGTGCTCGATCCTCCCTCCCCCACAGCTCGCCCCCGCAGCGTTCACGCACTGTTCACGCCGGCAGCGACCAGGTGTGGTTGGCGCCGGCGTGAACACGTCGTACTGGGCAGGCTGCTCGGCCCATCCGGGCCGGAGAATCGGTGATTCTCCGAGCGGCCTGCCGTAAATCCCGGCGCGCCGTTTTGGGGGGGGGGGGGGGGGGCGTGGGAGAATCGCGTGCGGGTGCCGGGGCGGCGTGGCGGGACTCTGTCAGCGCCCCCGCGATTCTCCCACCTGGCGTGGGGGGAGGGGGCGGGGGAATTGTGCCCAGGAATTTCGGAACGGGAATATAGGATTCAACCACTCAAGCCTGTTTCCATTCATTGAGAACAGTGCTGGTCAGTTCCTTGACTTCATTTACTTGCCTTGCTTTTGTAACCCTTAATAACTTGCTTAACAGAAATCTACCGAAAGCAATATGCTATGTGTTGTCAGGTTTACATAGATTTACATAGAATTTACAGTGCAGAAGGAGGCCATTCAGCCCATCGAGTCTGCACCGGCTCCTGGCAAGAGCACCCTACCCAAGGTTAACACCGCCACCCTATCCCCATAACCCAGTAACCCCACCCAACACTAAGGGCAATTTTGGACACTAAGGGCAATTTATCATGGCCAATCCACCTAACCTGCACATCTTTGGACTGTGGGAGGAAACCGGAGCACCCGGAGGAAACCCACGCAGTCACGGGGAAGATGTGCAGACTCCGCACAGACAGTGACCCAAGCCGGAATCGAACCTGGGACCCTGGAGCTGTGAAGCGATTGTGCTGACCACAATGCTACCGTGCTGCCCCTGGCTTTATTAAGGCACTCATATTCCAAAAGTAAGTATTTATTAATTGCAAGAAACTGGGCTGGATTCTCCGTTTGAGAGACAAAGTCGCCATGCTGGCGTGAAAACGGTGTTGTTTTACGCCAGGAAAATTGGCACAGAATGACCACCGATTCCCTGCTCCTTGCGCGGGTGAGGGTGTGGGGGCTAGCAGGGATGCAACGTAGAGCTCCCAGCTCTAGCGGCCGATACGAACCAGAGCATTGCCGGGTCCGTGGCTGCGCATGCGCACAGCGGCGGCCTGCAGCGGCCGCGCCATGTTTCATGGCGGATGCAGCCCGTAGACCCAAACGGCAAACATAGTCCTCCCCTTTGGCTGGCTCGCGTGCCCGGACTGCCTGGGACCTGACTCCATGCTTGCCTGTACACAAAGCTCTGTCTAATACTACACTGACCCCAAGGTGTGGGTCATGTGGAATCTTACATCACTGTGTGGGCGGTACTGTACTCAGTCCCACATTAACCCTTTATGCGCCAGACCCTTATCCTACACCAGGGACATTGGAAATGTGAAGGACAAATAGAAAATGCTGGAAATTCTCAATAGGCCTGGCAGCAGCCATGGAGAGGGAAGCAAAGCGATTTTTTTCAGGTTAATGACTTTTTGTCAATCCGAGTTTTGAAATCTTCAACTTTCCTCTAACCATTTTTCTGAGGGAAGGTGTTCCTGATTTCCACCCCCTTAGGGTTGGCTGCTCGTCAGTAAATTAAGTAGCCAATGAATGCCGATAACATTAAAATCCTCATGGCACAGTGTTTAGTGGTTGTGCTCATGGCTGTCGGAAGCTGATAGCCGTACCATAGTGTGCAGAGAAAAGTAATAACAGTGAGTTTAGAAGTGAGTCTAACATTATTGAGCTAAAAGAATTCAATGATGTTGCAAAAGGAACGCACCTAATAGCTGGAAGGATCTGAAGTGCTCCCCATTGGGATAATGGAAACGGACTTCCAACCGATGTCACAAGACCTCTACACCACCCCATGCCTCAGTTGTACCAGGAAAGTCTTTTTTTCACTATTGCAATTATAATACTGTATGTCATTTGCGCATCATCAAAATCTTCTCTGAGCATATGCCTACCCGACATCAAGAATTTCCTTAAGCGTTCTTGGCTGACAGGCTGCTGTACCTTTTGGGACACGTTTCCAGGCTTATCTCACCCGTTCTCCAGGCACTGACAGAGGTTTCAGGCTGCTCTATTCCAGGGATTCTGCTTCCTCTTCCTGCTGCTGCTCTCTCCTCGTGGCTTCTGGCTCGGCTCCACTCCCTCTTCAGATTGCACTCAGGGCTTTCGACATTGCCTCCAATCCCCCCCGCCTCCCGAGGCCGCTGCTCTCTCCAATCACTACCTGCCACCACCTGCTTTGTTAGAAGATTCTCAGGCAGCCATGGGGAATGCCCTGAAAAGAGTTTACCACAGATAGCATGGTCCAGTATCCAGTTCCACATCGAAATCCAGAGTCGGGAGTGAGAGTTCAGTGCAAGACCCTGTGATAAAGTTAGACGATTTATGGGACCTGGAATATTAGGGTGCAGTGTTCCACCTATTGGTTTTGTGATCCACTTGTGGGCTCTAGTGTAGCTCAGTAGACTGGACAGCTGGTTTGTGAGGCAGAATGAGGGCAACAGCGTGGGTTCAATCCCCGTACCGGCGGAGGTTATTCATGAAGGACCAGCCTTCTCAACCTTGCCCCTCACCTGAGCTGTGGTGATCCTCAGGTTAGATCACCAACAGTCAGCTCTCCCCCTCAAAGTGGAAAGCGGGCGATGGTCAGGGAGTGGCCTGGGGTAGTCCTGTGAGGTTGGGTCCGCGCTCGGCTGATGCCATGTTGACCGCTGCAGGTCGGGGCCATGCATTTGCATGGCCACAGCCCCAGCCATTCTCCGGCTGTAAAACACCACAATTTCCACGCTGGAATCGGAGAATCCAGCTCATTTTCTTTCAGCTCAGAGTTTAAGTGTCCCATCTACTTTCTCAGGTGTATTGGATGACACAGTGGTTAGCCCTGCTGCTTCACGGCTTTGAGGAACCGGGTTCAATCACGGTCCTGAGTCGCTGTCCGTGTGGAGTTTGTACATTCTCCCCATGTCTACGTGGCTCTCAGCCCCACAACACAAAGATTTGCAGGGTAGGTGCAACAAAAAAGAAATTGAATACGCTAAATTTTAAAAAAAAATTAAGTTAAAAGAACAATGGAATTCGCACATGTGCCCTCCCACCAATTATTCCTCACCATTATCACTAAAAGCAAGATCTCTCCTGGAATCTTCTGTGCACAAATGGGCTACAATGCTGCCCATATTATAGCAGTGGCTACACATCAATAGTACTTAATTTTTGTAAATCGTTGGGGTACTGTAGAAATGCAATTCTTTGTTTCCTTGTTTCTTGTTGGCCAGGGGTGGTTGCTGACATAGAGAGATAACTGACAGAAAAATAGTTCAGGTGGAAATCATATTCGGGTTCCTCAACAGTCAAAATAGTTGTGTGGTAGGGCATCACGGCGGCACAGTGGTTAGCATTGCTGCCTACGGCGCTGAGGACCTGGGTTCGAATCCCGGCCCTGGGTCACTGTCCGTGTGGAGTTTGCACATTCTCCCCGTGTCTGTGTGGGTTTCACCCCCACAACTCAAAGATGTGCAGGATAGGTAGATTGAACACTCTAAATTGCCCCTTAATTGGAAAAAATAATTGGGTACTCTAAATTTTTTTTTTTTTAAATAGTTGTGTGGTGTGATCACAAGTGACAAGTATCATGCAGAATCTTTGGTCAACAGCACAAAACCTACTAAATGACTTCAGCCCGGACAGGAGTGATGATCACTGCAGTAGAAGAGTAATGTTAAAGTCAGCCTCTCAAGAATATGAGGCGATCTCACGGAAAATATCTAACATTCTTGGAGGGATTAGCAAGGCAAATGCTGAGAGACATTTGCCCCGGGCTAGAAAGCCAAGTACTGGATTTTATAGTCTCATAATAAGGGGGTTGGCCATTTTGAATGAGATGAGAAGAAACCCTTTTTCACTCTGGTGTTTGTGGATCTTTGGAATTCTCAACCCCAGAGAGTTGTGGTGCCAAGTCATTGGGTTTATTCTTGACTGAAATGAATATAGCTTTGAGCATTAATGGAATTGGGGGATTATAGGGGTCGGGCAAGAATGTGGAGTTGATGTAGTAATTCAGCCTTGATCTTATTGAATGATGAAGAAAGCTAGGCTGCAAGGCCTATTTCTGTTTATTCCCGTAATGATTTAGACCAGGCCTTTGAGATTGGCCAATTGGAATACGAGTTTCCTGATTAGTGGGCCAATCAGGGAACCCCATTTCTGTGTATGTAACAGGGAGTGTCAGATCCTCTGCACTCTCGGTGTAGACCGCAACCTCAATGCTCCTGGTTGTACCGCTGTTGGTTTTGTAAATAAAAGGGATTCTGGTGAAGGGACTTCTGCCTCTGTGGACCTATTACAATTCCTGCTCATATTTTTCACGTTTCCTGGATTGCACTCCTGATTACTGCGCAGAGACCGTAGACAGAAAGAAAAGTAAACTTGCTGGCATCGTATGCGAGAAGGCCAGCTGGAATGCCCGACAAAAGGTAAAAGCAAAATAGTGTGGATGCTGGAAGTATGAAATAAAAATAGAAAGAGCTGGCAAAACTCAGCAGGTCTGACAGCATCAGTGGAGAGAGAAACAGAGAGAAACGTTTCAAGTTTAATTTGACTCGTCTTCGGAACTGACATTAGACTCGAAACGTTGGGGGCGATTCTCCGAGCCCCGCGCCGGGCCGGAATACGCCGCAACCGCGCCACGACGCCCCGACGCTGGCGTGCGATTCTCCGAAGTGCAGAGAATAGGCACCATTTGCGCCGGCGCGTTTGACGCGGCGAAGGCCGTGGGCCGCTGGAATCGCCGGGGCCACCAATTCCCCTGCCCGGATGGGCTGAGCGGCCGCGCAGATGCGACAGAGTCCCGCCGGCGCCGTTCACCCCAGGTCGCGGCCGGCGGGAACTCTGCACGAAGGGTCGGGGGCGGCCGGTGGTGGGGGGGGGGGGGAAGCTCTGTCCCGGGGGTGGTTTCTTGTGATGGGGTCTGGCCTGCGTTCAGGGCCCACCAATCAGCGGGCCGGCCTCTTTCCTCCCCCCGGCCTAAGTTCCTGCGCGGCAGACCCCTGAACACCGACGCCATGTTGAGTCGGGGCGGGCGCGCTGAAGAAGTCACCCACACATGCGCAGGTTAGCGTGGCCCAACTGCGCATGCGCCCATTTGGTGCCAGGAAGCGAGGCTGGAGGGGCGTGAACCGCTCCAGCGCCATTCTGGCCCCCTGTGGGGGACAGAATCGGTCGTCCCCGTGCCCGTTTCGCGGCGGCGTTCACGACGGCTCGAACACTTGGGCTCCATTTGGGAGAATCGCCTCCGAGAGCTCTCTATCTGTTTTTATTCATGCAAGTTTTGATTTATTCCTACAGGAGCAAACTACCACTCATTGACATCAATACATTTACAACATTGTGCATGCATTGCACCTCAGGAAGGATTGACCAAGAATAGAAATCCTACAGTGTAGAATGGGGCCTATCGGCCCATCGGATCTGCACTGACCCTCTGAAAGAGCATCCTAACTAGGCCCACTCCTCTGCCCTATCCCCGTAACCTAACCTGCAAATCTTTGGACACTGAGAAGCAATTTAGCAAGGCCAGTCCATCTAACCTGCATATTTTTGGACTGTGGGAGAAAACTGAAGCAATCGGCAGATGTTGGGAGGAAGTGCAAACTTCACACAGTCGCCCTTATCAAAATTGAACCCAGGTCCCTTGCACTGTGAGGTAGCAGTGCTAACCACTGTTCCACGTGCCGTGCTGGATAAAAGGGTTAAATTATGCAAACAGTTTACTTGGATGATGCTTGTATTCTTTTGAGTGTGGAGAGTAAGAGGTGATGTAACAGGTGTTTACTATGATTGAAACAGTTGGTCGGGCGGACGGAGATGACCTTCTTTGTTGGGATGGATGTCTGAAACAAGGGAGCACAACCTCACAATTGGAGCTGAAGTGCTCGGGGAATAATGTTCTGAATCACTTCTTCACAAACAGAAGTCTTGCAGTTAAGTCAGTTGAACATTTCAAAAGTGGTAGAGATCGTTTTATTTGTTAGGTATGGGAACTGAGTCTGGTAGATGGAGTTAAGATACAGATCAGCCTCAATCTAATTGAATTGTGGAATAGGAGCAAGGCTATGAATGGTCTACTTGTATTCCCATGTTCCTCTAACCACCCTCAGCTTGCAAGACCATCTTCAGAGGACAAGAGTTGAGAACGAACCTTTAATAGATTTTTAACCGAACCATTTTAAGATAACGTTTTTCATTTTCTCAGCAAAGTACATTTCCCGTCTGTTCTTGTCACTGTAATGCTCTTGTGCAGGTTGTTATTGGGGTGACATATTTCATCCTCAGTTTTGTAACACATGAGGGTTTTTTTCCTTTTTACTTTGTTGTTTAATCTTTTTAAGTTTGCAGCTGAGAGAGACTGAGAGATTAACAGTGTTAGGTCATCTCTTCAGATGCTCTGACCTCTTAAGATTAACTATATCGTCACACGGATGCCTTTGCAGCAAGTGAGATGCTAAGCAAACAGTTTCTGCAATGCCATCAATAATTATTACTGTGTGCTTTCTGAGAGGGAAAATACTCTGATAATTCATTATTGTTATGGAACTCTGAACCATTTTGTTTGTCATTTTAAGTGTCTAGATTTTAAAAATCTAGAAAAAAGAAACCATATATGAATAAAACCAAGATCTAATTGTAAACGTGTGTCATATTTTCTTATGTTCTATTGCCCACATCGTGCACATAGGCAATAACCTGCCAACAACAAAAACATTAAATTTATGTAGTGCCATTAATGGAGTAAAATCCCCTTCAAGGTTCTAACTATGGGAAGGTGACTATGCGTGTTATCTGTGGGAAGGGAATTGCTGCACTACATCTAAGACCAGGAACTATATTTTTAGGCCCCAATGATAAGGGGGGGGTGGCGGGCAGGTAGCTAATTTTACTCCTTAAAGGTTTATTTAGACCAATTCTTGGAGACTGGTTGGAAATTTCTCACCAGGTTTCAGATCCCCAGAGGCCGAGGGTAGCAAGTGTAGCTGCCTGGAGGCAGGTTTCTGAAGGCAGGTGCAGATTGGATTGGATGAGCAGACGACAAGATTATGGTGAATGAGATTCACACGGTATTATAAGTTACCAATGTCACTCTGTTCCAAGTATATATATGTATCAATATTGTAAGTGCAGTTGCATTACCTGACCACCAGGGGGAGTAGCTCTGGGAGTACTCGAGAGTTTGTACTGGGCTCCCCCCTCGGCTCCGCCCAGAACTCCTCCCCCTGGAGACGCTGTATAAAGATCCGTGCCACAGTCAGCCAGCCAGTTCACCGAAAGTTCAACGGCTGACAGGCTGGCTCTGTTGTAAGTATATTAAAACCTCTATTCTAATCCTTCAAGCACGTGTCCGTAGAATTGATGGTTCCATCAAAGGTATAGTTGCAGCGTTGGAAAATGTGAATAGTTGCTGACATGGAGGATGAAAGTGAATAAAGGCGCATTGGCCAAGTAACCTGTTGCCGTGTTGTCGCTTCCATCTATTTCTTGCTAAAGAATAAGCAAAAGGGACACTGACATCCATGCCAGCCGGTTTCCAATGGCTGATTGACTAACTGAATGGGCTGCATCTCTTTCGCATCATTATGCTTGCGATTTCTGTTCTCTGTAAAGTCATTTGGTTGGCGCCGAGATTGTTGACTAAACTTGTACGTCTGTTTTGTTATATTTTTCTTGTCACTACCTCCTATATTCATCTGAAATGAAAGACGGCCAATTAACACCTCTGTGGATTAACTTGGGGTGAAGTAAGAGCACTGGGAGGGTTTGGTTCCAATCCATACAGTACAGTGCCTCAAGTGTGCGATCAGGAGATGCGGTGAAAGTCAGTTATTTTGTGAGTTTTGCCTCAGTGACTTAAGAGTGTAACCTGTCTATGAGTCAGAAGGCTCCGATTCTATTCCTTCTCCAGGACTTGTTCAGCATAAACAAGCTGGCGTGAATTGGTGCCAGCACCAGCTGCAAAAAAGAGATGAGGTTTAGTAGCCAGAAGACCACCCAGCAATTTGAACTAAAACAACAATTATATTGCATTTACTTTAAATCCTTGTCCATTTACTTTAAATACAACCTCCTGCACCAGAAAACATTTATCCTTATTCACTTTAACAAACCTTTTATGATTTTGAACAAACAAAAATAAGAATAATCTTTATTAGTGTCACAAGTAGACCTACATTAACACTGCAATGAAGTTACTGTGAAAAGCCCCTAGTCGCCACATTCCGGCACCTGTTCGGCTACACAGAGGGAGAGTTCAGAATATCCAATTCACCCAACAAGCACGTCTTTGGAAACTTGTGGTAGAAAACCGGAGCACCCGGAGGAAACCAACGCAGACACTGGGAGAAAGTGCAGACTCCGCACAGACAGTGACCCAAGTGGAAATTGAACCCGGGTCGCTGCCGCTGTGAGGCAACAGTGCTAGCCACTGTGATACCGTGCATGTCGTGGATGGAATAGATCTGCTCTTTTACTGCCCATAATCAGTATATTTTGAATGTATCTTTCGTTGCTCTTGGAGTGTGTCGTCCAATTAATTAATTCAGCAGCAAGCTTTCTTGAGCTTAAAAGCAATTAAGGTTGTTTATTTTACATATTTACTCCAAATTAGCAGAACATCGCATATCCAGTTTCACACATGCACACCCGCACACAAAGATTCAATATAGGTAAAGATAATGGACTTCTCACGATTACAGTTAATTTTGTCTCTCTGATTCTTGATTTCCGGTCTCCCATGCAGTTGACGTGTGGTTTTTTTGAATGGATTTGATGATTTAAAGTTGAATTGAGGGTCTTGTAAAGCAAAGGGTTCAGAGAAGATTGTGCAGTTTCTTGTGGTTGAATATCTAGCAGGCTGCTTCTCGGGTTAACTTTGGAACAGGTTAAAACATCCGGCTTCTTGATGATCTGCAGCTAGTTTCAAAGTAAAAGGCAAAGACGGCACAGCATTTTTCTGCAGCTGTTGTCTTGTCAGTGTTCATCTGCCATCTGCCCTGGTCTCTCTGAGTCTTTACAATAAAACTCATTGCTGCAAGCCAGTTTTCATAGAATGTCATAGAATTTACAGTGCAGAAGGAGGCCATTCAGCCCATTGAATCTGCACTGGCCCTTGGAAATAGCACCCTACTTAAGCCCCACGCCTCCACTTTTTATCCCTATAACCCAATAACCCCACCTAAGTCAGTTAGTTTTGATCACATGACACCATGTTAACTCTTCTGAAGCCCACCCAGTCAGGTTTGGTGCAGGTGACCATCAGGATCCATTGGGAAGTTGATCGTGGGCAGCACGGTAGCACAGTGGGTAGCACTGTTGCTTCACAGCTCCAGAGTCCCAGGTTCGATTCCCGGCTTAGGTCACTATCTGTGCGGAGTCTGCACGTTCTCCCCGTGTCTGCTTGGGTTTCTTCCGGGTGCTCCAGTTTCCTCCCACAGTCCAAAGATGTGCAGGTTAGGTGGATTGGCCATGCTAAATTGCCCTTAGTGTGGAAAATGTTAGGAGGGGTTATTGGGTTATGGGGATAGGGTAGAAGTGAGAGCTTAAGTGGGTCGGTGCAGACTCGATCGGCTGAATGGCCTCCTTCTGCACTGTATGTTCTATGTTCTACACAAGGTGTCTGCGTGGGTTTCCTCCGGGTGCTCCGGTTTCCTCCCACAAGTCTCGAAAGACGTTCTGTTAGGTAATTTGGACATTCTGAATCCTCCCTCCATGTACCCGCACGGCACCGGAATGTGGCGACTGGGGATTTTCACAGTAACTTCATTGCAGTGTTAATGTAAGCCGACTTGTGACAATAAAGATTATTATTATTATTATTATTAATGCCCAATGAGTTTTGATTTTCCCTTTTTATCAAGTCAGAAACTACTTGGGTAGTCTGAAAACTTTGTAGTCTTTCGATGTTGTTTCATATATTCAAGAGGCGGCTGGATATAGCACTTGGGGAAAATGGGATCACAGGCTATGGGGAGAAAGCAGGATGAGGCTATTGAGTTGGATGATCAGCCATGATCGTGATAAATGGCGGAGCAGGCTCAAAGGGCAAAAAGACCTCCTCCTGATCCGATCTTCTATGTATCTATGTATCCTTGAATTCTACCAATGGTTGTGAGGTATCTTCATTGATGTCCATATTTAATTAGGTATTTGCAAGAGACCTAATACTGCCTGTAATGCCAAAAATTAATGATTGGCGGCAGCCACCATAACTTTTTTTGTCAATTTTTCAAAGTATTGACTGATAGTTCTTAATATAACATGATGGACTGGGCATGGCACGGCACATGTCAAACCTTTCTTTAATATTCATATTCATATTAATATTCATAGCTCGAGGGAAAACAATCCCAGCTCCTCTAGTCTGTCCACATAACTGATGTCATTCATCTGTGTTGCCATTCTGCTACAACACCTCTGTGGCCTCTCCAAGGTCTTGCCATCCTTCTTAACAGTTAGCTCCCAGTATTGAATACAATATTCCAGCTTGGGAGTTAACCAGTGGCTTTGTAAACATAGAACATAGAACAGTACAGCACAGAACAGGCCCTTCGGCCCTCAATGTTGTGCCGAGCCATGATCACCCTACTCAAACCCACGTATCCACGCTATACCCGTAACCCAACAACCCCCCCCCTTAACCTTACTTTTTTTTATTAGGACACTAAGGGCAATTTAGCATGGCCAATCCACCTAACCCGCACATCTTTGGACTGTGGGAGGAAACCGGAGCACCCGGAGGAAACCCACGCACACAGGGGGAGGACGTGCAGACTCCACACAGACAGTGACCCAGCCGGGAATCGAACCTGGACCCTGGAGCTGTGAAGCATTTATGCTAACAAGGAACATTAAACATAATTTCCTTGCTGAAAAGCCAAGGAAAAAAAAAACAATTTTCTCACTCTTCCTTGCCAACCGTTAGAACATACAGTGCAGAAGGAGAACATTCGGTCCATCGAGTCGACACCAACCCACTTAAGCCCTCACTTCCACCCTATCCCCGTAACCCAATGACCCCTCCGAACCTTTTAGGTCACTGAGGGCAATTAATCATGGCCAATCCACCTAACCTGCACGTCTTTGTACTGTGTGAGGAAACCGGGGCACCCGGAGGAAACCCATGCAGACACGGGGAGAAAGTGCAGACTCCGCACAGATTTGTGTATTTATGCTCTGAGGTCTCTGGGCCTATAATGTAGCCCTCTAAGATGGACACCAGTCTACAAAATGGAGAACTGCTAAGACTGCAGGGAAAAACAGCAATAGTAAGGACACACAGCTTGCTTAGCATTTAGCACGTACAAAAACCGGTTTCAAGGCAGTTGCAGAAACTCAGCCAAAGGTGCAAATAGGAAAGCGATCTGCATACTAATGAGGTGATACCGGCCCAGTCCCAGATACAATAGAAACATTTTAAGTATCAATCGATACTTTTCTATAGCTACCCAGCCAGGATGGCGCCAGAGAAACCAGGACAATGAGCCCTAGGGACCGCCCCAACCATCGAGAAACGACTCCAGGATAGGGGAGTTCAAAATGTATCGATCGGGAAAGACCCAATCGATGAGGGAACCACCCCAAGGGGGACTGATCCTCCTGGGACCTATAAAAAGAAGGTCAAGCACATGATTCGGTCTGTTGCTTCCTGACTCCGGCCTAGGCTGTTGCATCCTGACTCCGACCCCAGCCTCCAGATCCTGTCTTTCATCACCGGCCGTTGAGCATCAGCCATCTATCAGTAAATGCCAAAACAACGATCGCTACGTGACCCAGGCATTGCTTATACTCTTGCCAACTATTAGTGAACAGAAGGTGCCGACCAGAAAGGAACAAAGGCCTTGTCCCCTGACCTTGCTGGTTCCTACTTAGATAAGTATTTAGTCGTTTAATAGTAGGAATAAGTATTAGTCTTTTAGCGTGTGCATGAGTATTTATTATATCTGTTATAATAAACACTAATTGTTTAGACTTACTGATCGGTGTTTAGACTTATTGCTTTGAACTTGACCTTGATAACTTGTGACGGTGTCTCTTATGGCACCTTACGACTCCTGAGCATAGATACAGATACAGAGCCAAACCAGTGTTAAGCACATGTCCTTTAAATGGAGGCGTGTTAATCACACTAACAGTAGAACAAGCAACAATATCACCTTTAATATTCATATTGGCTCTCCACACTCTCTACCAAAATGAATCACTTTACCTGTGTGAAATGTCACCTGTCAGTGCCTGCCGATGTGAAATCCTGAAGAATGGTGGCCATGGGCAGAGGCTTTACCATGCACTGGCTCTGATAGACTTTGCAAGTCCTGAATGATGAATGGTATGACTGTAGATAGCAACATACCAGCCACTTCAGGCTGAGAGACCCATTCATTCCTACAAGTGAACGCTGCCATTGGACTTTGTCACTTTCTATTGGACTTATTTGAAGTGACAGGACTGCTGCTTGATTCACCTGTTCACTTTTTGCAAAAATTGCAATTGGTCTATTAGGTTTACTGTTGAATTGTGCTTTACTTTTCTCACAGTGAGCGAACAACAGATAACAGGTTTTATTAAAAGTGAATGCCCTCAGTTTAGTGTAGAATCAATGCATATGGGATTTGTATCCAATGTAACTTGAAGGTACTTTATCCCATTCTAGTCCATCAATGTCATTATGTTAGCCAGTGATCTGCCTTGCTACCATGTACTCGTCTAGTTGAAGAAATTCCATTGGTGGGAGATTGCTTAGCCAACTGACACATTGCAGGGGATATTGAAAGCTCATATCCTGTTATATTTTCATCAATACCGGCTGTTCTTTGCTGGAGTCATTGCCAGCTCATTGTACTCCGAGCCGATGGTCAACACTGTAGGGTCACGTAATGGCATAAAAGGTGTGCAACAAGGATCCGTACGGAGTCCACATTTATTTACAAGATATATATTCATGAGCTGGATGAGGGAAGTGAATGTACTATTGCCAAGGTTGAAGATGATACAGCAATAGGTGGGAAGGCCAGTGGCGAGGATGACACAAAGGGCGCCATTCTCCTAAAAGACTTCTAAGTGCTGTAGCAAGTGGAAACTACCGCGAGCACCTTTGACATGCACAACCTCAGCAACAGTGTCACATAATGCTCGCACATTATCTGTATTTGCGTTGCCATTTATTCCAAGTCCAAAGCAACAGCTGGTACTGTGGTATGTATTGATGCCCCTTTCAGAACCAATGCTTTCTGCCTGCTGTGTGAAGAGAGCAGATGACATGTTAGTAATGGTACTGTATTGACCTTGCACCATGACTATTTGTGCAGAATTAATACGCATGCGCACATTAATGTTTTGAATCAAGCAGGGATGGGAGTTGAGTGACCTGCTTCAGCATTGCAGATGCAGCACACCCAGAATGCCTGGTCAGACCGAGTGAAGGGCAATTTCCATGGTACATTTGCATCTCAGGGTTGGATCCTTCCCCGAAAGGGTTTTGAGAAAAATGTAGTGCAGCTGTGGCGTGAGGCATTAAAACTCAAATACATAAATAATAGGAATAAGAGTTGACCATATGTGCCTTTCGCCTGCACTGCCATTCAATAAGATCTTCAGCCTCTTCTCCACCTTGCCACTTGAATCACATATCCCTTGATACCTTTGCAGAATTTCAAAAATTTGCCACAGTCTAAGTGAAGAATTTCTCCTTCTAGCTGTCCTCAGTAGCCAAGCCCTTACCTTGAGACTACGGCCCTGTGTTCTAGAGTTTCCAGCCAGGGGAAGCAGTCTCTCGGCGTCTAACTGGTCAGTACAATCTGAAATGCTTCAATGAGATCACTTCTCAATAATCTAAACTCCAGAAAGTGTAAGCCCATTCTATCCAATTTCTCCTTCTCGAACAATCCTCTCATCCCAGCAATCAATGTCGTGAGCTTTCACTTCTCTAAGGCAAATATATCCTTCCTCATGTAAAGTGACCATAACTCTATCCCATATTTCATATGCGTTCTCACTGTACACTGTACAAGCGCTGTACAATTAGAGCAAGACTTTCTTACTGATCTACTCCAAACCCCTTGCAAAAAAAAAATACCAATGGACTTCCTAATTATTTGCTCCACTTTCTATATTTCATGTACAAGTACATCCAAATCTCACTCGATGATTTCTCAATCTTTAGAAAGGTTCTATTTTTCCACCAGAGAATAACCTCACAATTCCCCATGATGTACTTAATTTTGCCACCTTCTTGGCCACTCATTTAACCTGTCCATATCCTGTTACAGATTCTTTATATTCTCCTGATACCTTACATTCCCAAAAATCAGCAAACTTTGATACATTACACTCGATCCCCTCTTCGAGGTAATTAATAGTCTGTAAATATCTAAGGTCCCAGCACTGATGCTTTTGGCTGTTCACACGTCTGCCAATCTGAATATGACCCGCTTATCCCTCCATTATGTTCTGTCTTTCAACCAATTAATTATCCATGCTAATAGCACAATTCCACAAGCCCTTGTCCTACGTAACAATCTTGGGCGCGATTCTCCCAACTGGAGACTGAGTGCCGACGCCGGAGTGTTTCACTCCGGCGTCGGAAGCCACTCCTCGCACCCAATTCTCTCCCCCCCCCCCCCCCCAGGGGGCTAGGAGCGGCAGTTCGTGAATCCCGAACGCCCGGCCTTGACGCTTGCGTCAAAGCGGCGCGCAGGGAATGACGCGGCCGGCGGCGCCGAAGTGATGTCAGCCGCGCATGCGCAAGTCGGCCGGCTCCAAACCGTACATGCGCGGTTGCCATCTTCCCCTCCGCTGCCCCCGCAAGACATGGCGGCTTGATCTTGCGGGGCGGCGGAGGGAAAAGAGTGCGTCTTTTAGAGACATCGGCCCGACGCTCGGTGGGCACCGATCGCGGGCCATTCACCTCATGAGCACGCCCGTGGTGCTCGATCCTCCCTCCGCTCCCCCACAGGCCCCACACTTACCTGTCGCGCGCTGTTCACGACGGCAGCGACCAGGTGTGGTTGATGCCGGCGTGAACCGGTCGGGTTTGTCAGGCTGCTCAGCCCATCTGGGCCGGAGAATCGCCGGTCGCCATGAAAAACGGCGACCGCCGATTCTCCGAGCGGCGTCACGCAAAGCGCGACACGCCATTTTGGGGGTGGGTGGGAGAATCGCGGGGGGGTGCCAGGGCAGCATGTCGTGATTCGCCGGGCCCACCCACGATTCTCCCACCCGACGTGGGGAGCGGAGAATCGCGCCCCTTGTGTCTGCCAATTTATTGAATACAGTTTGAAAATCCAAATGAGGGCAGCACGGTGGCCTAGTGGTTAGCACAACCGCCTCACGGCGCTGAGGTCCCAGGTTCGATCCCGGCTCTGGGTCACTGTCCGTGTGGAGTTTGCACATTCTCCCCGTGTCTGCGTGGGTTTCGCCCCCACAACCCAAAAATGTGCAGAGTAGGTGGATTGGCCACGCTAAATTGCCCCTTAATAGAAAAAATAATTGGGTAATCTAAATTTAAAAAAAAAAAAAAAGAAAATCCAAATGTGCTACATCCAGTTACCTAATAGTTATCTAACTTGCCCTTGTTATCTAACTTTGCTTTTTGGTCCCTATTGGTCCTTTAGAGGAGGAGAAGGCATATTTAATAATGGGAGATGAGGAAATGGCTGAGGAACTGAACAGGTTTATTTGGGTCGGTCTTGACAGGTGAGGACCTTGAGAGGATTGTTATCACTAAGGAGGTAGTGATGGGCAAGCTAATGGGGCTAAAGGTAGACAAGTCTCCTGACCCTGATGGAATGCATCCCAGAGTGCTAAAAGAGATGGCTAGGGAAATTGCAAATGCACTAGTGATAATTTACCAAAATTCACTGGACTCTGGGGTTGTCCCGGCGGATTGGAAATTAGCAAACATGACACCACTGTTTAAAAAAAGGAGGTAGGCAGAAAGCAGGAAATTATAGGCCAGTGAGCTTAACTTCGGTAGTAGGGAAGATGCTGGAATCTATCATAAAGGAAGAAATAGCGAGGCATCTGGTTGGAAATTGTCCCATTGGGCAGACACAGTATGGGTTCATAAAGGGCAGGTCGTGCCTAACTAATTTAGTGGAATTGTTTGAGGACAATTCCAGTACAATAGATAACGGGGAGCCAATTGATGTGGTATATCTGGATTTCAAGAAATCCTTTGACAAGGTGCCACACAAAAGGTTGCTGCACAAGATAAAGATGCATGGCATTAAGGGTAAAGTAGTAGCATGGATAGAAGATTGGTTAATTAATAGAAAGCAAAGATTGGGGATTAATGGACGTTTCTCTGGTTGGCAATCAGTAGCTAGTGGTGTCCCTCTGGGATCAGTGTTGGGCCCACAATTGTTCACAGTTTACATAGATGATTTGGAGTTGGGGACCATGGGCAATGTGTCCAAGTTTGCAGACGACACTAAGGTGAGTGGTAAAGTGAAAAGTGCAGAGGATACTGGAAGTCTGCAAAGGATTTGGATAGGTTAAGTGAATGGGCTAGGGTCTGGCAGATGGAATACAATGTTGACAAATGTGAGGTTATCCATTTTGGTAGGAATAACAGCAGAAGGGATTATTATTTAAATAATAAAATATTAAAACATGCTGCTGTGCAGAGGGACCTGGGTGTGCCAGTGCATGAGTCGCAAAAAGTTGGTTTACAGGTGCAACAGGTGATTAAGAAGGCGAATGGAATGTTGTCCTTCATTGCTAGAGGGATGGTGTTTAAGACTAGGGAGGTTATGCTGCAATTGTATAAGGTGTTAGTGAGGCCACACCTGGAGTATTGTGTTCAGTTTTGGTCTCCTTACCTGAGAAAGGACGTACTGGCACTGGAGGGTGTGCAGAGGAGATTCACTAGGTTAATCCCAGAGCTGAAGGGGTTGGATTACAAGGAGAGGTTGAGTAGACTGGGACTGTACTCATTGGGATTTAGAAGGATGAGGGGGTTCTTATGAAAACATATAAAATTATGAAGGGAATAGATAGGATAGATGCAGGCAGGTTGTTTCCACTGGCGGGTGAAAGCAGAACTAGGGGCATAGCCTCAAAATAAGGGGAAGTAGATTAGGACTGAGTTTAGGAGGAACTTCTTCACCCAAAGGGTTGTGAATCTATGGAATTCCTTGCCCAGTGAAGCAGTTGAGGCTGCTCCATTAAATGTTTTTAAGATAAAGATAGTTTTTTGAAGAATAAAGCAATTAAGCGATGTAGTGTTCGCGCCGGAAAGTGGAGCTGAGTCCACAAAAGATCAGCCATGATCTCATTGAATGGCGGAGCAGGCTCGAGGGGCCAGATGGCCTACTCCTGCTCCTAGTTCTTATGTTCTTGCCACTAACATCTTCATAACATTCTAACAGATGTGAAGAATGATTTCGCTTTCATAATTCCAGGATGATTTTACCTTTACATTGTGATGATATATGAACTATCATCTATGTATATAATGTAATAACCAAACCGTATGTAAACATTAGTCCCTGTATGTACAGATTTGTATGCTAGCATCCGACCACAGGTGGCGTGGCGACAGGAGTAAGTCACTGGAAGACATCCACATGGGAGAAGAATGTATTCTCCTGGACAACACAGAGACACGGGCAGACTCTGGACAGCAAGCACAGAGTACAGTCGCATATCGAGTAGCTCCTGAATCAACAATAATTAATAATTGTTAATCATAGTTGTTTGCATTTAGCCATAATATCCAACGGTAATCTTAGTCGACGCCAGAGAATCCCTTTAGTGTTTTAGTTAATTAATTTACAAAGCCAAATGTTCTCTGATCACTTCAACTACAAAGACCTCACCATTTGTGCATACAGAGAGCATTATATACATTTTTTAAATGCAGGATTTTGAGTTATTCTTTCACCAACAACTTTAACAGAATCAAAACCCTCGATAACCACTGGCAATTGCAAGTGGATCAAGGAAAGAAAAGCTAGATATAGTTGCCCATGTGCAATAAAAGGCCGAGGAATATAAATACAAATTTTCTCAAGAGCCTGGCCTTGTGACTTCAGAGGAAATGAAAATCTAATTGAGAATTGTTTTCCCCTGAGTTGAAAAGGCAGGTTTACTGTTGATGGGCTCAGTATTATTCAAGGAATAAAATTTCCAGTTCCTTGATTTCTGTCTGTTATAATTTCAGCATCTATCATTGAAGAAAACAGGCTCCTAACTACCAATCTTGTTCCATGACAGTATTCTTGTTCGGGATTTATATTTTGTATCAACATTATAACTGCTCCTTCCTGACATTTATTTTGTGCAGTGACATGTGCTTTAGAGATAGACAGAAACGTTGGAGGGCATATAGAGTGTTATCATCGTCTTTGTCTATAGAATCAATGCTGATGTAATTCTAAAATTTACCTGGCAGCTTTCCAAGAACAGTGGTCATTCAAAATCCAGTAAATCCTCGGGTGCGATTTAGCAGAAATGAAACAAAGTCCTGTGCCAAGTATGTTTAGTCAGATGCTCCCCGGCAAAGGTCGTGCCTAGAACAACCCCGCTATTAAACTGGACTCTCCTGAATTTCTGGGACTCAGCGATGGATACCCCGCCGGGGCCGCACTTAGTCCCATTTCCTGAACTAAGAGCTCCGCTCACCAGTGCAGGAAGCGATCGGGCGCCATTTAAAAATGGGAATCCCTGATCTCTAGACACCACCTCCACAGCCTCCGGACCCCCCAGCGGCCCAATAACGGGTTCATCGAGTCACCCAGCACCCCATCTCTTAAGGATAAGGCGTCCCCGGCACAGGGATGATGCCACATTTGCACTGACAGACTGACACCCTAGTAGTGCCACAGGGTGCCAGGCTGGCAGTGCCATGGTATCCAGCTGGCATTGTGGGTACGACCACCCAGAGGCCCCAATTGCCTCGGAGACTCCTCCAAGTTCTGTTATATCAGGCGCCATTAGGCCATTAGGTTCCTGGTGCTGGGTTAGTCCAGCATAGCCATATTGAGGCGAGATTAACTGTTCACATGTATGTATATCTGGGTTGCGACGCCCCTGGAGATTGCGTTTAATCTTGCGTAGCATGACGAGGCCGGTAAATCTCACGATAGATAGGTTTGCCGGCCTCGTCGTGTCCCGAGTCGCGCCCTTTTTTCTCAAACAGATTTTGAATAATCCAGTGGTTAGCACTGCTGCCCCACAGCGTCGATGGCCCCGGTTCGAACCCGGGCCCAGGTCACTGGCTGTGTGGAGTTTGCACATTCTCTCCGTGTCTGCATGGGTCTCATCCCCACAACCCAAAAAGATGTGCGGGTAGGTGAATTGGCCACACTAAATTACCTTTTAATTGGAAAAAATGAATTGGCTACTTTAAATTTATAAAACAAAATTTAAAAAAGAAAGAATCTTCACTGCTTCCTTCCTTCTCCTGAGCTTTAAATGCAACAAATGGACATACCTGAGGGACAAAGGTAGGGGAGGCAGTGGCGTAGTGGTACTGTTGTTGGACCAGTTGCTGGGACTCAGTTTCAAATCTCGCCATTGCAGATGGTGAAATTTGAATTCAATAAAAATCTGTAATTAAAATAAGTCTAATGATGACCATGAAATTATTGTTGATTGTCGTTAAAAAAAACATCTGGGGCGGAATTCTCCGACCCCCCGCAGGGTCGGGGAATCGCCCGGGGCCTTCGTAAATCCCTCCCCCGCCGTGGCCGGCATTCTCCAACACCCGAGAATCGGGGGAGGCGGGAATCGTGCCCCGCCGGTCCGCAGGCCCCCCACGGCGATTCTCCGGCCCATGATGGGCCGACGCCCCGCCTCTGGCAGGCCTCTCCCGCCGACGTGGTTTAAACCACCTCTGTGCCGGTGGGAGCAGGCGGCGCGAGCGGGCCCCGGGGTCCTGGGGGGGGCAGCGGGGTGATCGGACACAGGGGAGTGCCCCCACGGTGGTCTGGCCCGCGATCGGGGCCCACCGATCGGCGGACGGGCCTGTGCCGTGGGGGCACTCTTTTTCTTCCGGCGCCGCCACGGCCACCATGGCGGAGGCGGAAGAGAGACCCCCTCCACCGCGCATGCGCCGGTGGTGTCTCACGACGATCGGCGAAGGCCTTTCGGCCAGCCAGTCGGCGGAGCGGGAGCCACTCCGGCGCGGGCCTAGCCCCTAAAGGTGCGGAGAATTTGATGCCGGAGTGGTTGGTGCCACTCCGCTACGCCGGGACCCCTCGCCCCGTCGGGCAGGGGAGAATACCGCCCCTGGTTCCCCAATGTCCTTTCAGGTAGGAAATCTGCCAACCTTACCTGGTCTGGCCGACATGTGACTCCAGATCCGCAGCAACGTGGTTGACTCTTAACACCACCTTAAGAGCAATTATGGATGGGCAATAAGTGCTGACCCAGCCTGCGATGCCCACGGCCCATGAACAAATAAAGATTAAAGGAAAAGTGCCAATGTGCCAGACCTGTATTCAGCTCTACAACATCTACAGTCTTATTCTCTCACAAAACTCTCGATGAAAAGATTCTCAATACTCTCCTCATATTGAGTAGACTGCCTGACACATCATCCCTGCAACTGCAATCACTTACCTATTAAAGAATGACTTGCATTTAAATGGTACCTTTTCTGACCTCAGCATGTCCGAATGTACTTCCCAGGAAGTTTAATAGGCTGGATTCTCCGTTTGGGTGACGAAGTGTTAACACCAGCAGATCGTGTGAACTTTAACGATCGAAACATTGGTGTGAAACCCTCACCGATTCCATACCGGTGAGGGGCTAGCACCGGCGGCGAGTGAAACTCCCGCGGACTGCGCCAACAACAGCCAGAGAATAGCCGGGTCCCAGGCCACGCAAGCGGATGGATGATGCCCTGCACCTGTCGGGCCGCATAACATGGTGCCGGCCGTGTGCGAACTCAACCTGCCCCACAGCCTACCCACTGGCCACCCCACACCAGTCCGCCAGCTCTCGCAAAAGCCCCCCGGCCGACGGCATGGATCCTTACCAAGTGTGGTGACGCTGGACACTGTCCGAAGCCGGCACACAGGGTTCCCGCACGGTTGGGACCACATGTGGCCTGCGCTGTTGGGAACTTGGTGCATCGGGGGGGCGGTGCATCATGGGCGGGCCAGCCGATAATGTGCCAATAGCATTTAAACGGCGCGTGGCATGCGTGTCAATGACGGCGGTTTGGAGAGGGTGGAGCATTGTGGACCAGCATCAAACCGGGTGTCGGCCCTGATTCCGGCATCGGAATCCATTCTCCACCCAATCATCGATCATGATTTCGGCATCGGGCTACGGAGAATCCAGCCCATTTATGTTTGAAATTATTATTGTAATGTAGGGCTTGCAGCAACCAATTTGTGCAGAGCAACCTCCCGCAGGTAGCAATGTGATAACAACTGGGTATTCTAGTGATGTTCAATGAGCTTGCCTACTCTTCATTGAATAGTTCATGGGACCTTTCATATCGAACTAATGGGGCAGCCGGGTTAACGTCTTGCTTGAAAGATGGCACCTTCAACAGTGCAGCATTATCGCTGCATCGGTGAGCCACAATTGACAAAGAACATTTTGAATTGACTGAGCCAGGAGATTTGTTTCATGAAAATCTCTTCTTGCCTGAGCCTTACTTTGCTGTCCGTTTGTATCGACATGAAATTCCATAAGATTATTAATTTCTTTCCTAATACCTTTTTCTCTGCTAAAGTTTCCTTACGTGAACAGCGAATTTCTGCATAATATTTTGAAGAATTGCTCTGTTACTTTATCTGCATATATGTCCATGTTGTTCTGACATTATCTGTGGCATGTGCTGCACTTCTAGCATAATGAGAAGCCAACTTACTACCTTATTACATAGTGCAGTTGACAAGGACATTGGCGGGAATAAAAAGAGGCTTCTCAAATTTTCTGCTGAGCCATTTTGCAAAAAGTATTGCACGTTCTTCAGCTAGTTTACTGAACCCTTCATCTTGTCCACAGAATGTCGCTGCTTGAGAAATGGTTATGATGTATGATCATTGGTTGATTTTCTTTTTCTCACCATCGTTCTTGCTGAGAAAACCACAGTTAATGAAGCTACGATTTCAAAATCCCACTGTCCTGGGACTTAGTTGCTGAATCAGGCAGATGATGGAAAATTAGCAGCCATTGGACAATGGCTCAATAGGAGGAGATTTACTCTGTCTCTAACTGCTCTGAACCTGGCTGAGTGCAAGTGTTGCCGATACCTGATGCAAAAATGGAAATTGTTCTCTCAGGAAGCAGTGGGAGCTCTCACCTCCATTAGCCACAAAAGATTGACTGATTGACATGGCTCAGGAGAAAAACAAATTTGTTTTGTTATAGAGCAATTACTGTGCGAGTTCAAAATGAAAAAAGATAATCCAATGAAGAATTTTGGGAAAATGCAGGAGTGGGAAAAATGTAAAACTCGCTACCACAGGTTAGTTGAGATGTATTTAAGGCTAATTACGGATGTCATGTGAGAGTACCTTTAAGAAATGGTTGTTTTTTTATAGAATAACTGTAGTGGGTGTACCTTTACGAAATGGGTGTTTATTACTGCAGTGATGTCAGAGTGTGGGTGGAGCTGGGCTGGCTGTCAGCTCTTAGTTTCACTTTGAGAAAAGCTTGGGTGTGTCTGTGTTTTTTGGGTATCGTTTTAGTGTTGGAGCTGCAGTCAGGCACAGAAGGTGTAATGTTGTTCTCTCTGCCATGTAAAGACTATCTCTTGATCATTTGGTGGATTCAGAGTTATAACTGTTCTCAGTAGTGAATTTAATCCTGATGTGCTTCTGGTAAAATGTTTTTTAAGTCTTATGGATGTTAAAAGGAAAGTAAGGATTACTTACTTAGTGTTGTATTCTTTTGGGATAGTATTTGGATTGATGGTTGCTAAGGTGTTCACTGTATGTTTTAAAAAAGGTTAACTTGAGTTCATAGAATAAACATTGTTTTGTTTGAAAAAATACTTTTCCATTTCTGCTGTACCACACCTGTAGAGTGGGCCGTGTGTTCCCCGGACCACATCTATTAAAAGTTGTGGGTCAGGTGAGCTCCATGATATACTTTGGGGTTCTCTATACCCTGGCCCATGACGAATTGGGGGCTCGAGGGAGATAAAAGTCTATCTATTGGATTGGCTTAGTGAACTTAAAGACGGTGAGGGGTGAGCATATTGTGGTTGCTTTTCAGGTGTAGTATTTTAGTTTAAGTAGGTTGTGGACAATGGTTCTTTCAGAGGCTCTGACATTTTTGGGGGTGGGGACAGTTAACATTACCTGGCAAAATGCGAAAAGGTCAGGTAATTATGGTGGTGGCTAAGCATTTAAAGTTGCCTGAGATACAGTTTGACTTATTGGAAATGGCAAAACGTCAGTTACAAATTGAACAAATGGAACATGACAAAGAATTAAAGCAGCTTGAATACGAAAGAGAGAAAGACGATAAAGAAAGACTAAGAAAGGAAAAAGAAAAGGAGAGAAAAGAAAGGAGAAAAGAAAGAATAGCCCGAGCAGAACAAAAAGAAAGAGAAAGGGAGATACAGATCAGGGCAAAAGATAAAGAGAGAGAGTTTGAACTTCAGAAAATGGCTATGAAACATGAGTCAGTTAAAATTGGCGGACGTAAAGGGAAACGTACAGTTGGATGATAGTGATGAGGAGAGTGAGAAAGAGCGTCATAGTCCAAGACTTGGTGGGAATCTATTTAAATATGTTCAAGCATTGCCAAGGTTTGATGACAGTAAGAAGTCTTACAACACCAGGTTAAAGTCCAACAGGTTTGTTTCAAACACGAGCTTTCGGAGCACGGCTCCTTCTTCAGGTGAATGACGAAGTTCATTCACCTGAAGAAGGAGCCGTGCTCCGAAAGCTCGTGTTTGAAACAAACCTGTTGGACTTTAACCTGGTGTTGTAAGACTTCTTACTGTGCTCACCCCAGTCCAACGCCGGCATCTCCACATCAAGGTTTGATGAGAAAGAGGTAGAAGCCTTTTTCATTTCATTTGAGAAGGTAGCTAAACAAATGAAATGGCCACAGGACATGTGGGTATTACTGATTCAAACAAAGCTGGCAGGTAGGGCTAGTGAAGTGTTTGCATCACCATCGGAGGAGGTAACTGGGATGTATGCGGAGGTGAACAAATCCATCTTGGGTGCATATGAACTAGTGGCTGAAGCCCACAGACAAAAGTTTAGAAATTTAAGCAAAGAATTTGGTCAAACATCCATGGACTTTGAAAGGCTCAAACAGAGTAATTTTGATAGGTGGATAAGGGCTTTGAAAATATACCAAACGTATGAAGCTCTCAGAGAAATTATACTTTTGGAGGAATTTAAAAATTCAATTCCTGATGGAGTGAGAACTCATGTGGAAGAGCAGAGGGTTAAAACTGCGAGGTTAGCAGCAGAAATGGAAGATGATTATGAATTAGTTCATAAATCAAAGCTTGGTTTCCGACATCAGTTTCAGCCTGTGAGGGATAGAAACTGGGGACATGAGAACTACTCGTGGTAAAGGTAAAGGTGATCTGATGGGAGATAATAAGGAGAGTGCACCTTAGACTAAAAAAGAAATCCCGGAGGGTGGAAGAGACATGAAAAGTTTTCAATGTTTTCACTGCAATAAACCAGGCCATGTAAAGTCACAGTGTTGGTGGCTGAAGAAAAGCACTGGGAAGGCTGATGTGGTAAAAACAGGATAAGACAGTGGGGGTTGTTAAAGTAGCAAAGGAAATCCCAAGTGAAGCAAAGGAGGTGGAAAATATTGTACAGCCTGATCAAGAGGTGATTGATAAGAAGGTGCCAGATGTCTTTAAAGAATTTACTTGTGTAGGTAAAGGTTACTCGTGTGTAGCAGGAGGAGCAGGTAAAGAAATCACAATTTTAAGAGCTACGGGAGCTAGTCAATCTTTAATGGTAAGAGATGATGAGCTATGTAGTTTGGGAAGAATATTAATAGAAAAGGTGGTAATGTGGAATTCAGGGTGAGAGGAGTAGTGTGAGAGGAGTGAGTTTCAGTGTGATTCAGGATGAGAGGAGGCTAGTGATGGGAGACGAGGAAATGGCTGGAGAACTTAATAAGTACTTTGCGTCTGTCTTCACAGTGGAAGACATGAGTAATATCCCAAAAATTATAAAGGGTCAGGGGGCTGAGTTGAGTATGGTTGCCATTACAAAAGAGATGGTGCTAAAAAAGCTAAAAGGTCTTAAAATTGACAAATCTCCTGGCCCCGATGGGCTACATCCTAGAGTTCTGAGGGAGGTGGCTGAAGAAATAGCGGAAGCGTTGGTTGAGATCTTTCAAAAATCACTGGAGTCAGGGAAAGTCCCGGACGATTGGAAGATCGCTGTTGTAACCCCCTTGTTCAAGAAAGGATCAAGACAAAAGATGGAAAATTATAGGCCAATTAGCCTAACCTCGGTTGTTGGTAAAATTCTAGAATCGATCATTAAGGATGAGATTTCTAAATTCTTGGAAGAGCAGGGTCGGATTAGAACAAGTCAACATGGATTTAGTAAGGGGAGGTCGTGCCTGACGAACCTGTTAGAATTCTTTGAGGAGGTGACAAGTAGGTTAGACCAGGGAAACCCAGTGGATGTGGTCTATCTGGATTTCCAAAAGGCCTTTGATAAGGTGCCACACAGGAGGCTGCTGAGTAAGGTGAGGGCCCATGGTGTTCGAGGTGAGCTACTGGCATGGGTTGAGGATTGGCTGTCTGACAGAAGGCAGAGAGTTGGGATAAAAGGTTATTTTTCGGAATGGCAGCCGGTGACCAGCGGTGTCCCACAGGGTTCAGTGTTGGGGCCGCAGCTGTTCACCATATATATTAGTGATCTGGATGAAGGGACTGGGGGCATTCTAGCGAAGTTTGCCGATGATACGAAGTTAGGTGGTCAGGCAGGTAGTGCTGAGGAAGTGGGGAGGCTGCAGAAGGATCTAGACAGTTTGGGAGAGTGGTGCAGGAAATGGCTGATGCAATTCATCGTGAGAAAATGTGAGGTCTTGCACTTTGGAAAAAAGAATCCAAGCATAGACTACTTTCTAAACGGTGAGAAAATTCATAATGCCAAAGTACAAAGGAATCTGGGAGTGCTAGTCGAGGATTCCCTAAAGGTAAACATGCAGGTTGAATCCGTGATTAAGAAAGCAAATGCAATGTTGTCATTTATCGCAAGAGGGTTGGAATATAAAAGCAGCGATGTGCTACTGAGCCTTTATAAGTTAGGCCCCATTTGGAGTACTGTGTCCAGTTTTGGGCCCCACATCTCAGGAAGGACATACTGGCACTGGAGCGTGTCCAGCGGAGATTCACACGGATGATCCCTGGAATGGCGGGTCTAACATATGAGGAACGGCTGAGGATCCTGGGATTGTATTCATTGGAGTTTAGAAGGTTAAGGGGAGATCTAATAGAAACTTACAAGATAATACATGGCTTAGAAAGGGTGGACGCAAAGAAACTGTTTCCGTTAGGCGAGGAGACGAGGACCCGTGGGCACAGCCTTAGAATTAGAGGGGGTAAATTCAGAACAGAAATGCGGAGACATTTCTTCAGTCAGAGAGTGGTGGGCCTGTGGAATTCATTGCCGCGGAGTGCAGTGGAGGCCGGGACGCTAAATGGCTTCAAGGCAGAGATAGATAAATTCTTGATGTCGCGAGGAATTAAGGGCTATGGGGAGAATGCTGGTAGGTGGAGTTGAAATGCCCATCAGCCATGATTGAATGGCGGAGTGGACTCGATGGGCCGAATGGCCTTACTTCCACTCCTATGTCTTATGGTCTTATGGTCTTATTATATAAAGTAAGGTTGGAAAGTCCAGTGAAGAGTGGTGAAGTGGTAGCAGGAGTAATAGAGAAATTATCTTGTCCAGGAATACAGTTTATCTTGGGTAATGATATAGCTGGATCGCAAGTGGGAGTGATGCCTACTGTGGTTGATAAGCCAGTGGAAAATCAGATAACTGAAGTGTTGAAGGACGAATATCCTGGGATTTTTCTGGATTGTGTAGAAACAAGGTCGCAAACTCACAGGTTAAGTCAAGAGGAGAAATCAAAGAGTGAAGATGAAGTTGAAGTGCAATTATCAGAAACGATTTTTGATCAGACGGTTGAAAAAGAACAAGAACAGGTGGAGGATGAGGCAGATATTTTTAGCTCAGGAAAATTGGTGGAGTTACAACAAAAAGATATAGAAATAAAATGGATGTATCAGAAAGCATATACTGAAGAGGAATCTGCATGTATACCAGAATGTTATTACCGTAAAAGTGATGTCTTGATGAGAAAATGGAGACCTTTACATATGCAGGCAGATTAAAAGTGGGCAGAAGTTCATCAAGTAGTATTGCCAGTAGGGTATAGAAACGAGATGTTGTGAGTTGCACATGAGGTACCAGTGTGAGGTCATTTGGGAATAAGGAAAGCTCAAGCTAAAATACAAAAACATTTTTATTGGCCTGGACTACATAAAGATGTAGTTACATTTTGTCAGTCATGTCACACATTTCAAGTGATAGGGAAAGCTCAAGCAGTGATAAAACCTGCGCCCTTAATACCCAGTCCAGCATTCGAGGAACATTTACAAGAGTCCTAATTGATTGTGTAGGACCACTTCCTAAAACAAAAAGTGGGAATCAATATCTTTTGGCTATAATGGATGTGTCTACTAGGTTTCCAGAGGCCATTCCAGTGCGTAATATTACAGCTAAAATGTTTGTGGAGGAGTTACTTAAATTCTGTACTATATATGGACTGCCCACAGAAATACAATCGAATCAAGGATCAAATTTTACCTCAAGGTTATTCAAAGAAATTATGGATAGCTTAAGAATAAAACAATTTAAATCAACTGCGTACCATCCAGAATCGCAGGGAGCATTAGAAAGGTGGCAACAGACATTAAAGACAATGTTGAGTGGTTATTATCATGATTATCCAGAGGATTGGGAGAAAGGAATTCCTTTCATACTGTTTGAAATTAGGGATGCACCTAATGACAACCAAATTTAGTCCTTTTGAACTAATTTTTGGTCATAAGGTAAGAGGACCACTTAAATTGATTAAGGAAAAATTGGTGAGTGAAAAATCGGAAATTGCATTATTGGATTACGTGTCAAATTTTAGGGAACGATTAAATAGAGCAGGTGAACTGGTTAGATAACATTTAAAAGTTGCCCAAAACGTGATGAAACGGGTAGCTGACAAGAAATCCAAAGTTCGTAGTTTTGCCAGTGGAGATAGAGTTTTAGTGTTGTTACCAGCCTTTAAAAGCAAGGTTTTGTGGACCTTATCATATTGAAAGGAAATTAAGTTAGGTGAATTATGTGGGAAAAACACCAGATAGAAGGAAGACTCACCGATTGTGTCATGTGAATATGCTTAAAAGGTACTTTGAAAGGGAAGAAGAGAAAAGGAGGTTTTAATGATTCTAACTCAAAGTGACGAACCAAATCCAGATGACTTTGAATTTGATATATCTCAAATTAAATTGGAAAATGAGGATGTTCTTAAAAATTGGGATAAATTGTTAAGTTACCTTCCAGAGGAAAAAAGGACTGTCCTGAAAGAGTTATTGATATCACATGGGCAAGTTTGCGGAGATAAATTGGAAAGTACTAAAATGGCTATACATGATGTAGGGAAATGCTGTTCCAATTAAACAACATCCATATAGACTTAACCCTTTGAAATTGGCACAGGTTAACAAAGAGATTGAGAGTATGCTTAAAAATGGCATAATTGAAGTGAGTTGCAGCCAATGGAGCTCACCCATAGTGATGGTACCTAAATCAGACGGTACCCAACGGTTTTGTGTGGACTATAGAAATGTTAATGCAGTTACAAAAACAGACTCTTATCCTAGTTCACGTTTGGAGGATTGCATTGAAAAAGTGGGACAATCAAAAGTGTGACTTTGAGAAAAGCTTGGGTGTGTCTGTGCTTCTTTGGTTTTGTTTCAGTGTTGGAGCTGCAATCAGCCACAGAATGTGCACTGTTGTTCACTCTGCCATGTAAAGACTATCTATTGATCATTTGGTGGGTTCAGAGTTATAACTGTTCTTAGTAGTGAATTTAAATCTGATGTGCTTCTGTTAAAAGATTTTTAAGTCTTATGGATGTTAAAAGGAAAGTAAGGATTACTTAGTGATGTATTCTTTCGGGGTTGTATTTGAATTAATGGTTGCTAAGATGTTCACTGTATGTTTTAAAAAAGGTTAACTTGAGTTCATAGAATAAACATTGTTTTGCTTTAAATAATACTTTTCCATTTCTGCTGCACCACACCTGGAGAGTGGGCCACGTGCTCCCCATACCACAATCTATTAAAAGTTGTGGGTCAGGTGAACTCCATGATACACTTTGAGGTTCTCTAAACCCTGGCCCATAACACGTACAAAAGAGCGAAAGAAACGGAAGAATGTGCTGATAGGTTGAGATTAAATCATTTAGTGTTAGAGGAAGCTTGTATGCGGCATAAAAACTGACGTAGATTTGTTGGGCCCAAACCGTGCTGCTCAGGTGGAACAGAGTACTTGAATATACATCATTTTTTTCACCCAAAGCCAATCAAGAGTCCATTCGCAAGTGTTAGGCCTTGTACCCAGCTGCTGTTCAATCGAAAGTAGCCAAGGGAGGCATGAATGCACTTTCTTGGCCCAGGCACTCCCTTGATCTTCGAGGTCTACAGCTGGAGAGCATTTGAATCGGCACTATAGTGCGACAGGATTCTGACACTTCACCTGAGGCACTATGTCAGTGAACCAAGGGAGGAAATGAAAATCAGGGCGTGAGCACAAAAATCAATGCAAACATTTCAGTTCAATACTGAGCAAGTACTGTATTGTCAGGGGTGCTGTCTTAAGCGCTGAGCCCCATTTGCCTACTCCGGTAAATGTAAAAGATCACTTGGCACTATTTTGAAGAAGGGCAGGGAAGTTCTCCCCGGCATTATGGCCAATATTTACCCCTCACTAGCGTGACAAAAGAAAATTGTCTGATCATTGTCACATTTCACTGTTTGTGGGAGCTTGTTCTGTGTCAATTGGCTACCTTGTGATGCACTATCAATTACGACGAGACAAGAGGAGAGAGAAATCATAAGAACATAAGAACTAGGAGCAGGAGTAGGCCATCTGGCCCCTCGAGCCTGCTCTGCCATTCAATGAGATCATGGCTGATCTTTTGTGGACTCAGCTCCACTTTCCGGCCCGAACACCATAAGCCTTAATCCCTTTATTCTTCAAAAAACCATCTATCTTTACCTTAAAAACATGTAATGAAGGAGCCTCAACTGCTTCACTGGGCAAGGAATTCCATAGATTCACAACCCTTTGGGTGAAGAAGTTCCTCCTAAACTCAGTCCTAAATCTACTTCCCCTTATTTTGAGGCTATGTCCCCTAGTTCTGCTTTCACCCGCCAGTGGAAACAACCTGCCCGCATCTATCCTATCTATTCCCTTCATAATTTTAAATGTTTCTATAAGATCCCCCCTCATCCTTCTAAATTCCAACGAGTACAGTCCCAGTCTACTCAACCTCTCCTCATAATCCAACCCCTTCAGCCCTGGGATTAACCTAGTGAATCTCCTCTGCACACCCTCCAGTGCCAGTACGTCCCTTCTCAAGTAAGGAGATCAAAACTGAACACAATACTCCAGGTGTGGCCTCACTAACACCTTATACAATTGCAACATAACCTCCCTAGTCTTAAACTCCATCCCTCTAGCAATGAAGGACAAAATTACATTTGCCTTCTTAATCACCTGTTGCACCTGTAAACCAACCTTCTGTGACTCATGCACTAGCACACGCAAGTCTCTCTGCACAGCGGCATGCTTTAATATTTTATCATTTAAATAATAATCCCGTTTGCTGTTATTCCTACCAAAATGGATAACCTCATATTTGTCAACATTGTATTCCATCTGCCAGACCCTAGCCCATTCACTTAACCTATCCAAATCCCTCTGCAGACTTCCAGTATCCTCTGCACTTTTCGCTTTACCACTCATCTTAGTGTCATCTGCAAACTTGGACACATTGTCCTTGGTCCCCAACTCCAAATCATCTATGTAAATTGTGAACAATTGTGGGCCCAACACTGATCCCCGAGGGACACCACTAGCTACTGATTGCCAACCAGAGAAACACCCATTTATCCCAACTCTTTGCTTTCTATTAATTAACCAGTCCTCTATCCATGCTACAACTTTACCCTTAATGCCATGCATCTTTATCTTATGCAGCAGCCTTTTGTGTGGCACCTTGTCAATGGCTTTCTGGAAATCCAGATATACCACATCCATCGGCTCCCCCGTTATCTACTGCACTGGTAATGTCCTCAAAAAATTCCACTAAATTAGTTAGGCATGACCTGCCCTTTATGAACCCATGACCTGCCCTTTATGAACCCATGACCTGCCCTTTATGAACCCATGACCTGCCCTTTATGAACCCAAGGCTTTATTAAGCAGAAATGTGTAGCCTCCTGCAGCTGCTGCCAAAGTGGCTGCAGCTCGGTGAGCGCACACATTTATACTCCGCCTACTGGGCGGAGCCAGCAGGCAGGGATCTACCTCGGTACCTGTAGTACAGGAGCCTTACTGTATTACTTCTCATATACGTAATATATACAAACAGTGGTGACTACCACATTCACCCCCTGTTAAAAAAGAGTCCAGCGGGGGTGGTGGAAAAACTATTTACATGCATTTTAAGGTTAACAATTTGGGGAAAGTTCACAAATTCAGCCGATCGGGTGCCCTGATCCTCCGTTGTGAGCGCCGCAGTCCCGGTGGCAGTGCATCCCCGGGTGGGGCCAAGGGGAGGACCGATCATCCTGGAGCGGGGGCTGTGGTGAGGTGCGCTGGGGGGAGGAAGGGTGGCGCCGGGGCAGAAAGGGGGGGGGGGGGTATGCCACATAGGCGTACTGCTGGTTTGCATGGAGTAGCTGTACCCTCTCGACCAACGAGTCCACCTTGTGGAGCTGCACGTGATTGTGGAGGAGAATGGATCCTGGAGCTGCCAGCCACGTTGGGAGTGAAACCCCGGTGGTGGACTTCCTGGGGAAGGCAAGGAGACCTTCATGGAGGGGTTGCATTAGTCGCAGTGTAAAGTAGCTTTCGGATGGAGTGAAGGGTGTCGGGGAGGACCTCCTGCCAGTGGGAAACCGGGATATGTTTGGACCGTAGGGCCAGCTGGACGGCCTTCCAGACCGTCCCATTCTCCCGCTCCACCTGCCCGTTTCCCCGGGGGTTGTAGCTGGTCGTCCTGCTTGAGGCGATGCCCTTGCTGATCAGGTACTGATGTAGCTCATCACTCATAAAGGAGGATCCCCAGTCGTGTAGGGTCCACATGCGTCAAGCTGCGTGTACCGATTGATGGTCTGACTGTAATCAACGACCATCCTGTGTTTCTCCACAGTTTTCACAACTACCACTTGGACTCTCCAGGAGCTGTTGCTGGCCTCGATGATGCCTTCCCGCAGTAGCCGCTGGATCTCAGACCTGATGATGGTCCTGTCCTGGGCACTGTACCGTCTGCTCCTGGTGGCAACGGGTTTGCAATCCAGGGTGAGGTTTGCAAACAGAGAAGGCGGGTCGACCTTAAGGGTCCTGAGACCGCATACAATAAGGGGTAGTAGGGGCCCGCCGAATTTCAGAGTTAGACTTGGGAGGTTGCACTGAAAGTCCAGGCCGAGTAGCAAGGCAGCGCAGAGGTTGGGGAGGACATAGAGCCGGAAGTCACTGAACTCTATGTCCTGGATGATGAGGGTGGCGGTGCAGTACCCCCGGATCGCAACGGAATGGGATCCGGAGGCCAGGGAGATTCGTTGTGTGATGGGGTGTACCGCGAGGGAGCAGCACCTTACCGTATTGGGGTGGATGAAGCTCTGTGCCCCCGGAGTCAAAAAGACATGATGTCTTGTGCCCATTGACCTTTACCGTCGTCGAAGCAGTTGCGAGATTGTGCGGCCGGGACTGGTCGATTGTGATGCAGGCGAGCTGTAGCTGGTGCAGGAAGGCCCCTGGCTGGTCGGCAGCGGTTGCAGGCAATGAGTGGCCGGATGAGGTATCCGGCGAGCAGGGATCCTGAGGCGGGGAAAATGCCGGCGTCCACGTGGCGGGCAGCAATAAAGTTGGTGGCGCCCATGGGCCACATGAGGCCTGATGGGGGGAAGATGGCGGCCCCCACAGGCCGCATGTGTGCTGAGGCAAGCAAGATGGCGGTCCCCACAGGCCGCATGTGTGCTGAGGCAAGCAAGATGGCGGCGCCCAGGGGCCGCACGTTGGTTGCGGGGGCGAAAATGGCAGTGCCCACGGATCGCACGGGTGGGGGGGGGGGGGTGCAGGAACAATGGGCCTGGTTACAGCGGCGATCGACCGGGCCTGGTACACCGCAGCGAAATGTCCTTTCTTCCCGCAGGCCTTGCAGAGTGCACTCAGCGCCGGGCAGCGCTGCTGGGGGTGCTTTGTCCGTCCGCAGAAGTAGCACTTGGGTCCCCCGGGGTTGGGGGGGGTGGTCTCTGGTGGGGTCCACGATGGGGTATTCGCTGGTGGGGCAAACGATGTCCAGGAGGGGGGCGCCTGGAGGTCGGGGGCATACGCTTGTACATTACGGGGGGCGACCGTTAGTGAGGTCGCGAGTTTCTTGGTCGCCGAGAGGCCGATGGTAGCTCCTTCTCAGTGGCGCTGGCGGATGTACACCGACCCTGTGCCCGTAACGAAAGTGTCCCTGATTGGGAGTTCAGAATGTTCAACAGCCGAAACGGCCTGGCAATCGCAGTCCCTCGCCAGAGCGTGCCAGAAATCTTCCAAAAACTCACCGGGGAGTTGATGCCGCGTGGACAGGAGGTGCCTGGCGTAGAGTTTGTTGGTCTGCTGGGTGTAGTTCTCTTTCAGAAGCGCCATGGCCTCAGCGTAGGTAGGCATGTCCCGGATGAGGGGAAAGATACCGGAGCTCAGCCGTGTGTACAGAATCTGGAGTTTCTGTGCCTCTGTGGGTTGTTCTGTTGCAGATCCGATGTAGGCTTCAAAGCAAGCTGGCCAGTGGGCAAAGGCCAACTTGGCGTTGTCTGCTTGACGGTTCAGCTGCAGGCGACCCGACTTGATGCGGAGGTCCATCGTTGTAAAGTCTCTGCTTAATAAATTGATGCATTATTAATTACGATGAAACAAGAGTAGAGAGTAATTGAGGCTTTATTAAGCAGAGATGTGTAGCCTCCTGCAGCTACTGCTGAAATGGCTGCAGCTCAATGAGCCCACACCGAGTGGAGCCAGCAGGCAGGGATCTACCCCTGTACCTGTAGTACAGGAGCGTTACCGTATTACTTCTCATGTATGTGATACATACAACAGTGGTGACTACCACACCTTGTTCCCTGCATTACAACAGAGACCCGCATTTCAAAAGTACCTCATTGGCTGTAAAGCACTTTGAGACATGCGGTGGTCATGAGAAGCGCTACATAAATACAAGTCTTCATTATTTTTTCTTGAATACTTGAGCCTCGCGACTATCCTATCCAGTACTGATCTTGTTCTTATGTTCTATCAAAGCAAAGGGTGGCATGATAGCACAGTGGTTAGCACTGTTGCTTCACAGCTCCAGGGTCCCAGGTTCGATTCCCGGCTTCGGTCACTGTCTGTTTGGAGTTTGCACATTCTCCCCGTGTATGCGTGGGTTTCCTCCAGGTGCTCCGGTTTCCTCCCATAGTCCAAAGAAAGGCAGGTTAAGTGGATTGGCCATGATAAATTGCCCTTAGTGTCCAAAAACGTAGGTGGTGAAGGTGTGGGCTTACGTCGGGTGCTCTTTCCAAGGGCCGGTGCAGACTCGATGGACCGAATGGCTTCCTTCTGCACTGTAAATTCTATGATTCAAACATTTTCGCCAGGGGTCAGTGGACAGCAATTAAAAGTGGAGTATCTTTTTCCTCTTTCTTCTGTACTCTTGCCAAGCTTTAAAAGTCCTTCCTATGGATTCGGAGAGCAGCACTAACTGCTGTACACACTGAGCAGTTAACTCCTAATTTCATAATATCGCACCAGTCATTGTGAAGGGGAAGCCCAAGGCAGCAGGAGAACCTTTTAAGGAAACAAAAGTGCTGCTGTTTGAAAGATGTTCCCCCGAACACAGGCTTTTATATCGGCGAATGGACGTTGCTCGATTTTGATATGCCACACCTTTCCCATTCGATTCAACAGTGGCACTTCCTGAGCTGTGAGTCAAGGCTCTTGATCCAGACACCTCTCAAGACAGTATTATTATTTTTTTTTATTATTACTTTATCAGAGTTACAAAGCCAGAGCTCAGAGTGTGGACAGGGGCAAACCCCTTAGCCAAGCCTGCTCCTTAAACCAATTCAACTTGAATCCAATTCATGGTCCCCACAAGAGAGACATATCAAATCCAAGCATGACGCCGCTTCAAATTATTTCCTCAGGACACAGAAAGTGCCTCAAACAATGATTGACATTTTTGAGATCTCAGCATTGGGAAATGCTAAAACCACTTAATGACATCATTGAACCATTGCAACTTGATGAATGTGGAATTGCCAATTTCAATTTTACCGTTTATTTGCAACATGTGTCAGGATTCCTGGAAAACTGTGTGTTGCAGGTTTAAATTATCGATCGACCGCTGTGGATACCAAAGGTTAAAACCAGTGATGCATGCATCTTTATAATTCAGAAGAGTTGAAACACAAAAAAAATTTGAATATGGAATATCTGCATAATAGGTTCATTATTCAAAGTTTAATACAAGGTAAACCAGAGGGGAACGTATTTTTTTCCCTCTCTTAACTCAGCTGCAGATGAATAATTTTTCAAAACCTCTTGTGATCAAGTGCTTCGTAACAAGATAATTGATCATGGATTTGATAATTAGTCATTTAAGGAGAGCAAGGGAAAGGTGCTGAGATGCTTTTCTGGAGGACTATGCAATAAATTATTTGACTTCATTTATATTATGGAGCTCTGTTTGGATACAGCATTAATGGAGCATGACAGGTGGTGATGTAAGTAAAACCTCTTGACATCAATATCTATAGAAGCAAGACCAACTTGAAAGGTGACTTTGGGGCAGCTGCAAATTGAAATACGCTGGCTAGAGAAGATCAGGTAATCATAGAATCATACAGCGCAGAAGGAGGCCATTTGGCCCATCATGTGCCTGCTTGATATTAGATAGGGCTATTTGCCGCCTGTTCATTTCACCTTATCAAGTATTCATCCAATATTTTTTGAAGAGGGAGGAGTGAATCTGCTTCCAACACCCTTTCCGGGCAATGCATCGCAAATCACAACTTACAGGAGATAAACAAAATATCATTCTCAACATCTGGAAATGGCGGTCTTGTAGCGTAGTGGATAGCGTCCGTGCCTCTGAGTCAGAGGCTCTGGGACTTGATGGTCAAGGGAAGTGTGTTAATAGTATGGCCAAACAGGCTTATTTTCTATGTATAAATCTTTCCAACGCATTTCAGTGGCAGGCGGTAAGAACGAGAAAGATTCCTGATCATCGATGTGACAGAATGAAAATTGGAGCCTCTACCATCAAGATCTATAGCTCCAGACTGCATTATGCATGTAAAAACTTATGTTTCCACAGTAACTGGAGCGCTAGGGACCTGGGTTCGATTCCCGGCTTATGTCACTGTCTGTGCGGAATCGGCACGTTGTCCCCGTGTGTGCGTGGATTTCCTCTGGGTGCTCCGGTTTCCTCCCACAGTCCAAAGATGGTTAGGTGGATTGGCCATACTAAATTGCCCCTTAAACGGAAAATAATAATTGGGTACTCTAAATTTATATCTAAAAAATGCAGAGAACCCTAGTAGAGTGGACATGGAGAGAATATTTCCATTAGTAGGAGAAACTAGAACCGAGGGCACATCCTCAGACAACAGAGATGAGGAGGAATTTCTTCAGCCAGAGGGAGGTAAATCTTTGGGTGTCTTTAAGACCAAGATAGACAGATCCTTGATTGACAAGATAGATTCTTGATTAACAAGGGGATCACGGGTTGTTGGAGCGAACATAGGAGAATGGGAATGACAAAAATACCAGCCATGGAATTCCTCCGGGTCCTCCAGTTTCCTCCCACAGTCCAAAGACTTGCAGGTTAGGTGGATTGCCATGCTAAATTGCCCTTAGAGTCCAAAAAGGTTAGGAAGGGTTATTTGGTTAGAGGGATAGGATGGAAGTGAGGGCTTAAGTGTGTCGGGGCAGAGTCAATGGTCCAAATGGCCTCCTTCTGCACTGTATGTTCTATGATTGAATGGCGGAGTAGACTTGATGGTCGAGTGGCCTAATTCTGCTGCTATGTCTTATGATCTTATGGCCTTGTATCAGTTGAGAGACCTATATTATTAGCAATTGATTACATCAGGACGGATGGTGGCTGCCCTGACCAGACCAGTGAAGTTAGTTAGCCAGAAGGCTAGTTATGAGTTCAGGGTCTCAAAGCAGGCAAATTGAACTTTTTTCAACAAAGTCATAGAATTTCATGGAATTTAAAGTGCAGAAGGAGGCCATTCGGCCCATCGAGTCTGCACCGACTCTTGGAAAGAGCACCCTACCCAAGATCCACACTTCCACCCTATCCCCATAACCCAGTAACCCCACCCAACACTAAGGGCAATTTTGGACACTAAGGGCAATTTATCATGGCCAATCCACCTAACCTGCACATCTTTGGACTGTGGGAAGAAACCGGAGCACCCGGAGGAAACCCACGCACACACGGAGAGAAAGTGAAAACAGTGACCGAAGCCGGGAATCGAACCTGGGACCCTGGAGCTGTGAAGCAATTGTGCTATCTACAATGCTACCGTGCTGCCCACTAAACTGAATCGATTCTTCAGTATACTAATTTCTATGAAAATAAATATCTATAAATCTTCCATAGAGTCCCTACAGTGCAGGATTTGGCACATTTGGCACATCAAATCTGAACCGACCCTCCGAAAGAGCACTCCAGCTAGCCCCACTCTCCTGCCTATCTACATAATTTGGAAGGTATTTAATTGGGTGAGGGGAAATTATACTGCGATTAGACAGGAACTGGGGAACATAAATTGGGAACAGATGTTCTCAGGGAAATGCACAACAGTAATGTGGGGGTTGTTTAAGGAGCACTTGCTGCGAGTGCTGGATAGTCTTGTCCCATTGAGACGAGGAAGGAATGGTAAGGTGAAGGAGCCTTGGATGACAAGAGAAGTGGATCTTCTGGTCAAGAGGAAGAAGGAAGCTCCCGTAAGGTTGAGGAAGCAAGGATCCGGCACAGCTCTAGAGGGCTACAAGGTAGCCAGGAAGGAACTTAAAAATGGACTTCGGAGAGCTAAAAGGGGGCATGAAAAAGCACTGGCGGGAAGGATTATGGAAAAACCCAATGGCGCTTCCAACAAAGGCCAGCGCCATCTCCTCCATGAGTTGGAACATTCAGGTGCACTTCTCCCTCTCAATCAAATGGTTAATTCCATTTTACCTTCGGTTTGGAATCACCACTCCTCCAAGAGGGAGGGTGGTGTATCATTTGAGTGTTGTGCAATCTGTGTTGATGTTGGGAGTCTGTCATGGTTTAATAGCTGGCTGTGGAGGTGAGGTTGGCAACAGTCCTGGGGCGGTAAGGACACAGAGAATTTTAACTCTGGATCCTGATTGATAGGGTAGCTGGTAGGTGAGTGATTGGAGTGTTGTACATTGAGCAGCGTGTGTGAGGTGAGTGCTGCCGTTGAAGATTAATTTATGGAGCTGGACCACTTTTGTGATGTACCGCCATGGCTCCTGGAGATTTACTCCAAGTGTTGACCTCCTCCATTATCTCCTGCCACTGCTTTCTGAGTATTTGTCTGGAAGGCCACTGACCTTTACTGTGGCTACTGGACATCTCTCCTTCTTTCCACCTTTTCCATGAAGTCCTCCGCTACAGTGTTGGAAGCCCTCCCCCATGGTCAGCCGCTTTTGATTACTGCACAGCGTGCTGTTTCCAATACTCTCAGCATCCCCAGCAGCTATGCACCTTCCCTTTAACAGATACAGGTCAGCTTTAAGAAGTGTTCGGAAGTAACCGTATGAGGCTTTCCAGTCAATGAACATTGTGGTTAGTGCAAGCTTCATACAGGAATCATTCTAATAAGTCGGCAGGATTGCTGCCTGTAATACACTAAACAGGCATGTTTAATCACACATTATGATCTCTGCCCTTGTTTCTGCGAGCTGACCCTCCGCTCCAGTAAAATTCATCACAATGTGTTAATAATTTTTCCTTTGCAGGTGTTTCCTGCAATGTGGCATATTTGGACTGAATTACACCTACACATTTCATTATGATTGCTGCGATGTTTAAATACCTGACCACACAACACCTTTCATCTGAAATCCTAAATTCATTATATTGCACACATTCTCCAGAATTTACCACATGCCATTCCGCCAATTCTCCCATCTGTCTTCATGTAATTCATTGAATCCCTCTAGTGCCACTCGACCCAACAAGTCTGTAGCCACCCTCTGAAAGAGCATCCAACCTAGGCCCTCACACGTAGCAGCACGGTAGCATTGTGGATAGCACAAATGCCTCACAGCTCCAGGGTCCCAAGTTCAATTCCGGCTTGGGTCACTGTCTGTGCGGAGTCTGCACATCCTCCCCGTGTCTGCGTGGGTTTCCTCCGGGTGCTCCGGTTTCCTCCCACAGTCCAAAGATGTGCAGGTTAGGTGGATTGGCCATGATAAATTGCCCTTAACGTCCAAATTGCCCTTAGTGTTGGGTGGGATTACTGGGTTATGGGGATAGGGTGGAGGTGTTGACCTTGGGTAGGGTGCTCTTTCCAGGAGCTGGTGTAGACTCGATGGGCCGAATGGTCTCCTGCACTGTAAATTCTATGATCTGTGATCCCTGTAACCCAGTAACCCCATCTAACTTTTTGGACATTAAGGGGCAATTGAGCATGATCAATCGACCGAACCTGCACATCTTTGGACAGTGGAAGGGAATCGGCGCACCCGAAGGATACCCACGCAGACATGGGGAGAACGTGCAAACTCCACATAGACAGTCACCCGAGGCTGGAATTGAACCCGGGTCTTGGTGCTCTGAGGCAGCAGTGCTAACCATTGTGCCACTGTGTTGCCGGCATCCTAGCCACTGTTGGGGTCTGATCCGGGATCATAATACTCAATAAATGTCCTTAAGACATATACTTGAGACAGAATCCTGCAGGGATTCTAAGACCACACCCAGATGGTTGCAATGGCAGATACTTCAATTTCTGATGGTATATTGATTCAAGTATAAGTGATATTGCAGCGCCCATATCAATTTCCGTCTTAACAGTGTTCTCATTTAATTTTGGATCGACGCAAAATCATTACTGGTCTCCGTGTACTGTGAGAATACCGAGCTTAAATTCCTTAAGCTGAATTGACACTGTGAAACTCAGTGAACCTTCAGTTGGAGGACTGAAACTGGGAAACTCGCCCTGTAGACTTTGCAGTAGTTTTCTTGGTATACTTCTTTTGTGCTGATGAAGGTTGGCGCAACCAACAGGCCTCGGCAATGTGATCAACTGTGCCACAATATTTGCATTTGTTCTCCTTGCTCCAACAATAATCTACTCTGTTCTCCATTGTACTTTCCTTTAAATGTATCCTCAACTATTTGTGAACAAGTTCCAGATTCTAACTCCTCTGCAAAGGAAGAAATTAACACCAAACTTCCCCAATGGATTTATGAGTGATGTTCTTAGATTTAGGACGCAGGTTTTGGGCAGAACAAAGAAAAATACAGCACAGGAACAGGCCCTTCGGTCTTCCAAGCCTGTACCGGTCATGTTACCGCCCTTGGCCAAATCCCCCCAGCGCTTCCTTGTGCCGTATCCCTCTACACCCATGTATTTGTCGAGATACATTTTGAACGCCGTTAAAGTATCTGCTTCCACAACCTCCCCTTGCAACACGTTCCAGGCACTCAGCACACTCTGGGTAAAAAAAAACCTGCCTCGCACATCTCCTCTAAACTTTGCCCAATAAATCTTAAACCAATGCCCTCTGGTTACTGATCTCTCCACCCTGGGAAAGAATGCCTGCCCATCCACTCTATCCATGCACCTCATAATCTTGTAGACCTCTTATCAGTTCACCCCTCAACTTACCGTCATTCTAATGAAAACAGTCCGAGTCTATTCAGCCTCTCTGTATAGCTAACACCCTCCAGACCAGGCAATATCCTGGTAAACCTCCTCTGCACCCTCTCCAAAGCCTCCACATCCTTCTGGTAGCGCGGCAACCAGAATTGTGCGCAATATTCCAAGTGCGGACTTACCATGGTTCTATACAACTGTCACATGACTTGCCAGTTTTTATATTTGACGCCCCATCCAATGAAGGCGAGAATTCCGTACACTTTCTTGACTACCTAGTCCACTTGTGTTGCCACTTTCAAAGATCTGTGGACCTGCACACGCATCTTTCTGACTTTCTATATTCTATATTCGGGTTTTGCAATTTACATTATATTTTCCATCTATGTTAGACCTACCAAAATGCATTACCTCGCATTTGTCTGGATTCAATTCATATTTGCCATTTCTCTGCCCAAGTCTCCAACCTATCTATGTCCTACTGTATCCTCTGACAATCCTCAACACTATCTGTCTCTGAAAATTCTCTCCAATAATTTACCCACTACTGACGTGAGGCTCACTGGCCTATGGTTTCCTGGATTATCCCTGCCACCTTTCTTAAACAGTGGTACCACATTAACTCTTCTTCAGTCCTCTGGGATCTCACCTGTAGCCAATGAGGATACAAAGATGTCAGTCAGGGGCCCAGCAATTTCCTCCCTTGCTTCCCTCAGTATTCAGTGGTAAATCCCATCCGGCCCAGGAGACTTATCTACCTTAATGTTTTTTCAAAGACCCAATACCTCCTCCTTCCCATTGGAAGCATCTTCTCGAAGTCTAAACCTATCACACTGTTGTCATTTTAAAGGCATTTGTTAGGCTCTCTCGGCATCCCTTTTGGAGAGACAAGTACCCTGATCTGTCCAGTCTTTTTTGATAGCTATTGACCTTTGTCGTGTTAGCACCCATCTTTCTAAAAATCCCTGTCAATCGTCATTCATCCGTCCTTGCCGTCAATTTTATTCTGCAAACAATTTACACCGGATTTTCTATCTGACTTATAAATGTTGCTATAAAGAAAATTTGTGATGCTGGATTCAAATAAAGCATCAGCTTGAAGCAGCTAATAGCTTTTCCAGTAGATTAGATAATGAAGTGGCAGTCCTTAGCAGCTGTTCTTCTTTAATTTTGCATTGGACAAATCTTTCTGTATAATCGTCTGATTCTACCTGGAGCCATTTAACTTTTCCACTTGGATGTGCTGTTTAAGAAGTTTTTAAATGCTCACAACCATCTAATATTTGTGACAAACATTATTGCCGAGCACAAAGCTATGGGCAGAACAGCTGACTCTTCCACTCTGCCATTCCACACACAACAACCCCTGCAGCACTCTTTCCTTGCTACACTCATTGGCACAGCTGACCACTTGTTTCTTAGTCAGCGCCAACAACTTGATTTTCAGTGTGAAGTGGTGCATTTTGGCAGCAAGAATGAAGAGAGGCAATCTGAACAAAATTCTGCCATTTTGAAAAGAGTTAGGGTGTGTTTGTAAACAAATCTTTGAGAATGTGGCAGGGCAAGTTGACAAAGCAGTTTGCAAAAGCCTACGGAATCCTTGGATTTATGAATAGAGGCATAGAGTACAAAACGAAGAAGAAAATACGATCAACCTCGATGGAAGCATTGGTATGGCCTCCACTAGAGTATTATATCCAATTCTAGGGAACGCTTTAGGTAGTGTGTCAAGGCCTTGGCAAAAGTGCAGAGGAAATTTACTAGAATTACACCAGAGAAGTGGAACTTCAGTTATGTGGGAAGACTTGCGAATCTGGGATTGTCTCAACAGAGAAGAGAAGGTTAAGGGGAGATTGAATAGAAATCATTCAAAATTATATGAGGTTTTGACAGGTTAAATAAAGAAAACCTTTCCACTGGCAGGTGGATTATTAATCAGAGAAGAAGAGCTGGGGTTGGGGAAATGAGCACTCTTTTTTTTATTGTGAATTAGGAATCAAAAGGAAACGATCTGGAGGGCAATAATAGTAGGAGATATACATATCCCAACATCAACTGGAAATCAAACAATATAAGGGGCAATATAAAGGAGAAAGATTTATGCAATGTGTCCAGAAATTATTTTTCAACCAATTAGTGACAAACTCAATGAAAGGAGATGTAATTCTCGACCTAGTCTTTGGGAACGAAGAAGGGCAAGGGGATGAAGTGACTGTTGGTGACCATATAGGGGATAGAGATCACAATTCAGTTGGATTCAGTATTGCCATGGAAAAGGACAGAAATAAAGCAGAAATAAAACTTTTGAAATGGAGGAGGCAAATTTTGCAAAAATGAGAAGGGACTTTGCTGACGTGGACTGGCCAACACTGCTAGAGGATAAATCAGTGGGAAGCACTGAAAGGAGAGATCCTAAATGTACAAAGTAGACACCCTCCAAAAGGAAGAGTGATACTGGTGATACTGCCAAATCTAGACCCTCCTGGTGGTCTAGAGGAATACAGGGGAAGGTCAAACAGAAAAAGAAAACGCATAATAGGCATTGTCGTGGGAATGTCACTTTAAGAAATGTTTGTCTGCTCAAGTGGCTGTAGTGATGTCATAGTGTGGGTGGAGCTGAGCTCTGGCTATGCTTTTAAGTTTCACTTTGAGGAAAAGCTTGGGTGTGTCTGTGTTTTTTGGTTTTGTTTTAGTGTTGGAGCTGAAGCCAGCCAAAGGAGGTGTAATTTTGATCTCTCTGCCATCTAAAGACTATCTCTAGATCATTTGGTAAATTCAGAGTGATAACTGTTCTCAGTAGAGAATGTAAACCCTATGTGCTTCTGTAAAAACGATGTTTGTCTTATGGATGTTAAAAGGAAAGTTTAAGGAGTACTTAGAGTGTTGTATTCTTTGGGGGGGGGGTTTGAATTGATGGGTGCTGAGATGTTCACTGTATGTTTTAAAAAGTTTAACTGAGTTCATAGAATAAACATTGTTTTGCTTTAAAAATTCCTTTTAAATTACCGCTGCACCACACCTGTAGAGTGGGCCGTGTGATCCCCATACCACAGTCTAGTAAAAGTCACGAGTCAGGTGATCTCCATGATATACTTTGGAGTTCTCTAAGCCCTGGCCCATAACTGCTTAAAGAACTAAGCACTGCAGATAGCCGAGATGAGTATCGAATGTGCAAGGATAAAGTCAAAAGGAAATAAGCAAATCAAAGAGAGGGCATGAAAAAAGATTTGCAAGTAACTGAATTGTGATCTCTTGCAAGTAAAGTTGATGAAAACCCAAGGATGTTTTACCAATATATTAATGGTAAAAGGTTAGTTAAGGAAAACGTGGGACCTATCAGAGATGAAGATGGGAACTTGTGTGTAGATGCAGAGGCTGTGGAAAAGATTTTAAATGAATAGTTTGTCTCTGTGCTTACAAAGGAAATGAATGATGCAGTTATAGTAGTCCTGGAGGAATACTGTGAGATATTGGATGGGATCGTCGTAAAGAGAGAGAAAGTACCCCAAAGTTTGCTAAGTTGCTAGGGCCAGATGGATTGTTTCCGAGGCTGCTTGAGACGGTCAGGGAGGAGATAGCAGATGCTCTAAGGATGATTTTCCAATCCTCACTGGACACAGGGAAGTACCGGAGGACTGGAGAAATGAAAAAGTAGTACCATTGTTTAAAAAGGGAGTGAAGGAAATGCCAAACTGTTATCTTGAGAGATAGGATGAACTGTCACATAGAAAGACATGGGCTAGTCAGGGATGGTCAGCATGGATTTGTTAAAGGAAGGTCTTGCCTCACAAATCTGATTGAATTATTTGAGGCAGTGACAAGAAGGGTTGATGAAGATAGTGCAGTGGATGTTGTGTATGTGGATTTTAACAAGGCGTTTGACAAAATCCCACATGGCAGAGCGGCCAAGAAAGTGAAAGCACATGGAATACAGGGAAATGTGGAAAACATGATAAAAAGTTGGCTTAGTAACAGGAAAGGGTAATGGTCAATGGATGCCCCTGCAATTGGAAAATTGTTTCAAGTGGTGTTCCACAGGGCTCGGTGGTTGGGACCCTTATTGTTTGTGTTATATATTAACGATCTGGACGGGAATGTGGGGAGCATGATTGGGAAATTTGCAGATGACACAAAAATTGGCCAAGTAGTGGAGAGTGTAGAGGATAGCTTTAATCTCTAAAACGATAGAAATGGATTGGTGAAGTGGGCGATAAAGTGGAGATGGAATTTAACACAGTGAAATGTGCGGTTTTGCATTTAGAGAGGTCAAACAGTTATCGAAGCACACAGTAAATGAGAATATACTAAGAGGGGTAGATGAAGTGAGAAATCTTGGCATACAAATACACAGGTCTCTAAAGGCAGCAGTTCAATTAGACAAGGTCATTAAGAAAGCATATGGAGTGCTCTCCTTTACTGGCAGAGATATTGAATATAAATGTAGGAATAGAGTGTTGGAATTGTATAAAACATTGGTGAGGCCACAGCTGGCGTATTGGCCAGAATTCTCCGCCGGTGTGATTCTCCGTTATGCTGGCGCCCGGGGGTTTCCCGACGGCGTGGGGCTGCCGCACAATGGCCCCATTGACCAGCCGGCGTAATGGAGAATCCTGCCCGCCGGTCGGGGTTGAGAATCCCAGCCATTGTGTGCGGATCTGGTTGCCACATTGCAGGAAGGATCTGATTGCTCCAGAGAGAGTACAGTGGAGGTGGCCAAGAATGTTGCCAGAGCTCGAAAAGTGTAGCTGTGAGGAGAGATTGGATAGGTTGGGGTTATTTTCCTTGGAACAAAGAAGGCTGAGGGGTGACTTAATTGAGGTGGACAAAAATATGAGGGGAAGAGAATGGGTGGACAGGATAAAACTGTTTTTCTTGATAGAGAATTCTAGAACCGGGGACATAGATTCAAGACAAGTGGCAGAAGGTTCAGAGGGAACATGAGGAAAAACGATTTTATGCAGAGGGTAGTGGGAGCCTGGAATTCGTTGCCCAAGTTGGTCATAAAATCATAGAATTTACAGTGCAGAAGGAGGCCATTCGGCCCATCGAGTCTGCACCGGCTCTGGGAAAAATCACCCTACCTAAGCCCACACCTACACCCTATCCCCGTATAAAAGCAAACCCATCTAACCTAAGGGCAATTTAGCATGGCCAATCCACCTAACCTGCATATCTTTGGACTGTGGGAGGAAACCGGAGCACCCAGAGGAAACCCATGCAGACTCAGGGAGAACACGCAGACTCCGCACAGACAGTGACCCAAGCGGGAATCGAACCTGGGACCCTGGCGCTGTGAAGCCATAATGCTAACCACTATGCTACCGTGGTGGTGGAGGCAGCACCTTAAGTGATGTAAGCTACAGGGATATGGATCGGGTGCAGGAAGGTGGGATTAGGAAGGGCACCTGGTACCTTGGGCTTGCATGGGCAAGATGAACCGAATGGCCTCCTTCTGTGCTGTAACTTTTCTATGATTTTATTCTATGATTTGGTAATTATTTCAAAGCCATCATAAGGCCAATGGGCTAACTAGCTGTTGATGATTTTGTGTCTTTCTTAAATTCAAAAATTGACAATTACATTTGACACAAATCTCACACTAAAGCCAACTCATTTATTGAGTATTATAAACAAAACCATTTAAATTAAATCACACAATTACCTCTCAATTGATCAACCTGAGAAGAGTGTAGGTTAGGATTGATCTTTAAGTGAGATCTTCCTGCTTCTGGAACATTTCCATGGGTTTACACACAGATTTTGGAAGAGCTCATGTACAATCTTCTTCTGGGTGTAGATTGATTGGGAGGGTACATGATTGATTTTTGGCTGGTTAGTTGGCTCGGGTATTCCCAAGATAAAAGCAAATTACTGCGGATGCTGGAATCTGAAACAAAAACTGAAAATACTGGACACTCTAAACAGGTCTGACAGCATCTGTGGAGAGAGCAGGGAGCTAACGTTTCGAGCCTGGATGACTCTTTGTCAAAGCTAGTATCTGGTAATATCTTCCATTGGCTTAGTTATATCAGCACTTCCTGTCCCATGTGATTACGATTAATTTGCTGCAATTAACTATTCTATTTCAATTGAACTTTTCCTATCCAATTCGGCAGTATCACTGCAATTAACAAGTATCAGTGGAATTAGTAAGTATCGCACCCATCCAGTTTCCATGCAACAAACATTGCTCTGAACTTGTAGCCAATCTATTAACTATTTCCTTACTTCCTTCTGTGTTAGAAGTTACTATAATTCTAACATCTATTATGACACGCTATTTTTTAAAAATTGTATCTGTTGTGAAAATAAATGCAGTACTCTGGCATAATTTTCAACTCCATCACTCTATCAGGAGCTTATTCCAAATGTTGACACACTTTAAGTCAAATATGAAGTTCAGAACATCAGCCCTGAATCTCTTACTTGCCAGCTATCCCATGTCAAACTCTCACACTTCAACTTAGTTACATTCTGGATTAAACTACCCCTTTCATAGAACATAGAACATTAGAGTGCAGTACAGACCCTTCGGCCCTCGATGTTGCGCCGACCTGTGAAAACCCTCTAAAGCCCATCTACACTATTCCCTTATCGTCCATATGTCTATCTAATGACCATTTGAATGCCCTTAGTGTTGGCGAGTCCACTACTGTTGCAGGCAGGGCATTCCACACCCTTACTACTCTCCGAGTAAAGAACCTACCTCTGCCATCTGTCTTATATCTATCTCCCTCAATTTAAAGCTATGTCCCCTCATGCTAGACATCACCATCTGAGGAAAAAGGCTCTCACTGTCCACCCTATCTAATCCTCTGATCATCTTGTATGCCTCAATTAAGTCACCTCTTAACCTTCTCTCTAACGAAAACAGCCTTAAGTCCCTCAGCCTTTCCTCATAAGATCTTCCCTCCATACCAGGCAACATCCTGGTAAATCTCCTCTGCACCCTTTCCAATGCTTCCACATTCTTTCTATAATGCGGCGACGAGAACTGCATGCAATACTCCAAATGCGGCCGCACCAGAGTTTTGTACAGCTGCAACATGACCTCATGGCTCCGAAACTTAATTCCTCTACCATAAAAGCTAACACACCGTACGCCTTCTTAACAACCCTATCAACCTGGGTGGCAACTTTCAGGGATCTATGTACATGGACACCGAGATCTCTCTGCTCATCCACACTACCAAGAATCTTACCATTAGCCCAGTACTCTGTCTTCCTGTTATTCCTTCCAAAATGAATCAAAATGTAGATAGTCAGAGACTTTTTCCCCGGGTGGAACACACCATTACAAGGGGACATAAATTTAAGATAAATGGTGGAAGATATAGAGGGGATGTCAGAGGTAGGTTCTTTACCCAGAGAGTAGTGGGGGCATGGAATGCACTGCCTGTGGTAGTAGTTGAGTCGGAAAATTTATGGACCTTCAAACGGCTATTGGATAGGTACTTGGATTAGGGTAGAATAAGGGAGTGTAGGTTAACTTCTTAAGGGCAGCACGGTAGCATTGTGGATAGCACAATTGCTTCACAGCTCCAGGGTCCCAAGTTCGATTTCGACTTGGGTCACTGTCTGTGTGGAGTCTGCACATCCTCCCCGTGACTGCGTGGGTTTCCTCCGGGTACTCCGGTTTCCTCCCACAGTCCAAAGATGTGCAGGTTGGGTGGATTGGCCATGACAAATTGTCCAAAATTCTATGATTAACCTAGGACAAAAGTTCGGCGCAACATCGTGGGCCGAAGGGCCTGTTCTGTGCTGTATTTCTCTATCTCTATCTATCTAAGACCTCACACTTTTCTGCATTAAACTCCATTTGCCACCTGTCAGCCCAGCTCTGCAGCTTATCTATTGGGCAGCACGGTAGCACAATTGCTTCACAGCCCCCTGTGTGTGCGTGGGTTTCCTCCGGGTGCTCCGGTTTCCTCCCACAGTCCAAAGATGTGCAGGTTAGGTGGATTGGCCATGATAAATTGCCCTTAGTGTCCAAAATTGCCCTTAGTGTTGGGTGGGGTTACTGGGTTATGGGATGAGGTGGAGGTGTTGACCTTGGGTAGGATGCTCTTTCCAAGAGCCGGTGCAGACTCGATGGGCCAAATGGCCTCCTCCTGCACTGTAAAATCTATGATCTATGTCCCTCTATAACTTGTAACATGTAACATCCTTCTGCACTGTCCACAACTCCACCGACTTTAGTGTCATTGCAAATTTACTCACCCGTAACTTTCCATTAATTATATGTTGTCATATTATGGGATCATCTTTCCAGGGTAAAATGCTTGCGTCTCTCCAATCTTTCCTCAGACCTCAGGAATCACCTGGATCCTTCATGTATTGCCCCTCAGTTTGTGTCCTTCCCTGTTTCTTGGCGAACAGAAATGAGTGCCTTACTGAAGGGGCAATTTGAACAGAGTGCACTATTGTAGAATCATTGGTTCTTCTGACCTGTGCTCCATGATTAGAATAAAGAACACAGGACAGTGCAACACAGGATCAGGCCCTCCAAACCTGTGCCAACCATAATGTCCGTCAAACTTAAAACCTCTCCACTTGGGATGTAAAACATTCTATTACTCTGCCACAGCCCTTCAAATGACGTGCATGCATTGCCCTAATGTCTTCTATCACTTCAATGCTTAGTTTTATTTTGATTTAATTAAATATATTTTTAGGGAGTGAGTGAATTCTTGATTTTCAAATAAACTGAGATTTCACAGGATCCATCCAAAAGTGCAGAATGTTCAATTTTAGCCTCTGAGATCATTTCCTTGGTTAATCAATGCAGAAAGTTGTCTGTTCCAATAGCCAGGAGTGTGGGATAGAAGAGAATTCTGCACTGTTTGACCTTCAACTTTTCAATGTGATGCTTCCAATCATTGAAAGTTGCCACTTCTACCAATTCACTTTCTCTGGATCACTGGATATCAATTACTTTTTATTAAAGACATGACAAATGATTAAACAGGAAATTACTGGATATAAAGTCAGGCTTCATTGCACCAGGCACAAAGTGAGTGGCTACTGATTTCTCCCTGCCTCGTGCTACTCCCAGCCCAAACTCAGCTGTCGAACTGATCTATTTCCTTACCTCTGCGGGATACTATTTACTGTAGTCCCGAGCCCTGCTCCTTTCTGCAGGTTAGTGCATCAGTCTTTTTCTTTTCTGGTTAAGAAAAAGGCTAAAACTACTTACGTCGGTGGCCACAAAAACAATGTATTCATGGGTAGTGTGTGAAACACCAAATTGTCGTTTCATTTTTCATTTGCTGGAGAAAATCTCTCTCGCACTTCATTCTTGTTGCACTACTCCTGACCCTCGTCCTGTAATCCATATTGTTCGTAGCAAATAATAGGCCTTCTTGTAATTTAATTGAGTTCTTCCTGTTTACGACACTGTACCTTTTCTCAACTCACTAGAATCCTCCCCCTTGTTAGTTCTTAACCTGGATGTCGATTAGTTGCCGTCTTGCTTTTTAATTTGCTTTTTCTCTTCCTTGAAGTTATTTGAAATGATTTGCAGCATGATTTGTTGTTTAGCAGGCATTGAAATTGGACAGCTTACAGTTGGGATTTTAAAATGGTACTTCAAAGGGAGCGCTGGAGCATGTAAACAGATTTCTAACAGCACATGTCTCAAAGTCGACTTAATGTCTTGCTAATGTATTCAGACCAGTGTTGATATTTCCATCTCATCATTTTGAAGCCAATGTAATTTTATTTTGTCCCCTTTCTCACGCAAAAACCTGAGATAGTCAAAATGCTGCTAATCATAATTTGACTTCAACTTCTGACACGATTAGCACAACAAGGCACAATAACGGTCAGAGTCTGGGTGAGGTATTAAATGTATGATAGTATTCCACTTTATAATTGAACTTAACATAGATACATACATAGAACATACAGTGCAGAAGGCAGCCATTCGGCCCATCGAGTCTGCTCCAACGCACTTATGACCTCACTTCCGCCCTATCCCCATAACCCAGTAACCCCTCCTAACATTTTTTGGACACGAAGGGCAATTTAGCATGGCCAATCCACCTAACCTGCATGTCTTTGGACTGTGGGAGGAAACCGGAGCACCCGGAGGAAACCCACACAGACATGGGGAGAACGTGCAGACAGTGATCCAGCGGGGAATCGAACCTGGGACCCTGGCGCTGTGTAGCCACAGTGCTAGCCACGTGTGCTACCATGCTGCCCACTGTGCTACCATGCTGCCCACTTTGGTTGGATTTGATTTATTGTCACGTGTACCAAGTGACAGTGAAAAGTATTGTTCTGGGTACAGTCTAGACAATCGTTCCATAGATGAAAAAGGACATACATAAATGCACAATGTAAATACATAGATACTGGCATCGAGGGAAGCATATAGAGTGTGGTACTACTCAGTAGAGAAGATGTGTGACGAGATCAGTTCAGTCCATAAGAGGGCCATTCAGGAGTCTGGTAACAACAGGGAAGAAGCTGTTTTTGAACCTGTTAATGCGTGTTCTCAGACTTTTGTATCTCCAGCTGATGGAAGAGGTTGGAAGAGAGAATAACCCAGGGTGTGAGGGGTCTTTGATAATGCTGTCCACTTTCCCAAGGCAGCGGGAGGTGTAAACAGAGTCAATGGATGGGAGGTGGTTTTGCATGATGGACTGGGCTATAACTTCCTACAGTCTTGGGCCAAGCAGTTGCCATACCAGACTGTGATGCAGCCAGATAGGATGCTGTCTATGGTGCATCTGTAAAAATTGGTAGCAGTCAATATGGACATGCCGAGTTTCCTCTGTTTCCTGAGGAAGTATAGATGCTGTTGTGCTTTCTTGGTCGTAGCGTCGACATGGGTGGACCAGGACAGATTGTTGGTGATGTGCACACCAAGGAATTTGAAGCTGTCAACTATCTTCACCTCAGCACCATTGATGCAGTCAGGGATGTGACTGATACTTCGCTTCCTGAAGTCAATGACCAGCTCCTTAGTTTTTATGACATTAAGGGACTAAGGGAGAACAGACAAAAGTTTGGCACAGATAACTATAGGACCTGGGACAGTGTTTTGGTTGCTTGTCAAATAATGTTTTGTTGTTATTTCCCGCATATTTTAACTCCCACTCCATTCAAAAGCCCCTATTCGTGTTCACAAAGGATTTAACCTGATTAATACTTTAAGTACAAATAAACAGAGAAAAATATACTAACTATGATCTTCCATTGTGCAATTAGAACAGTTTATATCGCATTTGTCAAGATCCTCTCTCTCTTTAAATATTCAAAATATCCATTACAGTCACTGTGCCTATATTAGGATCAAAACAATATGGCGGACATTGACACCACCACGAGAATCAGGATTATCACAAACTGTGTTTGCTTTGAGTGAATGCTATTGGGGATGTACACGCACTGTGATGGCGAGACTGTTATTGAGTGCAAGATTGTCCTGTGGATTAACTACAATTGCGTTGATGATGTCGATCTGCGATTGGGATTTTGACTGTGGTGATACCGATAGCGGAATTGAATCAGGACTGAGGCTACATTGGTAATAGGAAAATAATGTAAATCAGGAAATGTTGGGATAATGGATGGCTTTCTGTTCAACTTTTATTCAACAATTTGCCTCAGTTTGCTGAGCAAATCTGCTTCCCACAAGTGTAGAGTCTACGCCTCAAAATAATGTATTATTTTGTGAAGTACTTTGAGAGGTGCGATAAGCCAGTATTTAAATAAAATTAATCTTTTGAAGACCAAGATTGAAAAAGGGTTCGGAGAAGAAGATAAGGGATTCTGTGTTTTGATATTCCGAAAGAATGTGGTCGAATTTATGCACACTGTAAGAGGAGAGAGAAAATGAATATCAGGCTAAATAAATTATTACCTATGGATATAATCTGCCACAGCAGAATCAATTAGGGATAGAATTTGATGTGAAATTCAGACAGAGCTCAATGGCAGCAGTGAAGCAAAATCATTGCGGAGATAATGAATCTTTTTCAATAATATTCCTGAACTAATGCGAAAAGTTATTGGAATGCCGGCAACTTTTGACCAAGAGATTAATCAATGGTCCAAGTATTTTAAACCTCACCGGAGCAACAAAGGAACGCACTCATGAAAGCGAGTCAGAATGGCTGCTGTGCCTGAGTAACTTCTGCAATCGCATGAGCTGTAAAAAATCATCCTGACGCTCCCAGGTTTGATTCCCAGTCTGCTAGAGTTCCTTTATCACAGCTAGGGGTGAGTGAGCTTGGTTTGAACCTCAACGCCTGTGCATTAGTTAGTTGAAAAGCTGCCAGGCTTCTCGCTCCCAGTTGCTCCAGTGACTGCAGTTGGGCGTACCCATGCATGGCTGCCAAAGGGGAGGACAAGATCAGGCTTGGCTTTGTTACCCTTCAGAGTCAAAGTGTTAAGGGTTGCACATGAATAACAGCCACAGGGGGGCTGTGCCAGAGAGCAGGGGGGAGGGGACGAACTTTGCCCGAGCACAGAAGCAGGAAAGCATGAGAAGAAATTTGTAAAAGGAAATGCTGCATGACTTAATGGCCAGGTGACAATATGATGCTGCAAGTTTCTTTTCACACCACTTCAACCCAGGCAGCTCGATTGGTGGGGCCTGTCAGTCAAAAGGAGCACAATCATCAGGATCACAAATCGAAACATAGCATTGTCTGCCAAAAAAAACCCTCATCTCCTGACCTCCGACCTCGCCGAAGTGACCAACATTCATTTGTTAGCCTCGGCCTTTCAATTTGCCAAATTGTTCGACTGCCCACAGACCAGCCGGAAACAAGCTGACCACCCCTTTCGATGCAAAGACTGGGAGTGCATTGTAACCTGGTATTTAAAAAAAGAACGTTTTACGTTTCTTCACTGCCTCTTGCCACCACAGGTCGTCTCAAAGTATGCTTTGAAGACAACTGCTGTGTTACAGGACACATGGCAATCAACTTGTGCACCCATAACTGGAATGTGATGATGACCAGATGATTTGTTTGATTGACGCTGGTTGAGGAATAAATATTGGTCAGGAATCGAGGAGTGAAGCAACCTGCTTTGAAAGATGCTATGGGATCTTATTCATCCACTCGAGAGGTTTGAATTTCTTAACCAAACCACTGCACCATGACCGTGCTGCTCTCACTCCATATTGCAGCAGGGTATCTGTCTTGACTTTGTATCAAGTCTATGGCGTAGGCTTCCAGCCCAGAACCTGGCAGTGCTATCAACTGACAAACCTGAAGCAGATTTATATAAACCTGCAGAAGGCTCTAGTCAGACCCCAGTTGGAGAATTGTGAGCAGTTTTGGGCCCCGTATCTAAGAATGGAAGTGCTGACACTTGGAAAGGGTCCAGAGGCGGTTCACAAGAATGATCCCTGGAATGAAGAGCCTGTCATATTTAGAATTTAGAATTTAGAACAGTACAGCGCAGAACAGGCCCTTCGGCCCTCGATGTTGTGCCGAACAATGATCACCCTACTCAAGCCCACGTATCCACTCTATACCAGTAACCCAACAACCCCCATTAACCTTATTGTTTTGGACACTAAGGGCAATTTAGCCTGGCCACTCCACCTAACCCGCACATCTTTGGACTGTGGGAGGAAACCGGAGCACCCGGAGGAAACCCACGCACACACGGGGAGGACGTGCAGACTCCGCACAGACAGTGACCCAGCTGGGAATCGAAACTGGGATCCTGTAGCTGTGAAGCATTTATGCTAACCACCATGCTACCGTGCTGCACGGTATGTGATATGAGGCGCAGTTTAGAACTCTGGGTCTATACTCATTGTAGAGTAGAAGGATGAGAGAGGATCTTATTGAAAATTGCAGGATATTGAGAGGCGTAGATAGAGTGGACGTGGAGAGGATGTTTCTACTAGTTGATAAAACTAGAATCTGAGGGCACAGCCTCAGACTGAAGGGACAACCATTTAAAACTGAGATAAGGAGGAATTTCTTCAGCCAAAGGATGGTGAATTTGTGCAACTCTTTGCCGCAGAAGGCTGTGGAGGCCAAATCACTGATCATGGGGTTATGGGGAAAAGGCAGGAGAATGGGGATGAGCAACATATCAGCCATGATTGAATGGCGGAGCAGAATGGTCTGAATGGCCTAATTCTGTTCCTATATTTTAAGGTGTTATGGTCTTTGGAGCAGGCAACCTTTCCACAGTGACCTTCAGCAGAATTCTCCATTGGCGGGATCGTCCCCCCCGCCGGCAGCGCACCCACACCCCGTGTTTCCCGATGGTGTGGAGTGGCCCACAATTGGAAACCCCATTAGCCGGCTGCGGGAACGGGAATCACAATGCTGGCTGGGATGCGCCGTACTGCTGGCAGGATGGAGAACCCCACTCCTTAAGTTTGGTCCCCGAAGCACACCAGAACAACCAAAACCTTTGATCATTCCCCGTCCCTACAATAACCCAAATCCGAACTGGACAACCATCCAGTTTTCTGTTGAACAAACCAATTGATTCGACATTGCTTTCAAAGTGAGTTGTTCCACGTATGCACAAAAAATAATAAGTGAAGCCTCAGCACACCTTTAGTGTGTGCTTGAAGCGTGTTAGTGTCATAGTTCTGCCCCTTTGTTCTAAGCTCAGTCCAAATTGAACTGTCTGCTGACAGCTGCATTATCTGCACCCCGTCAGTGTAGAAATATTCATTCAGAACTTCCATGGGATTGGAAGGTAGAGGATTTCTGTGACAAAATTGCCTCTCTGATATATGTCTGTCTATATAAGCAATGTTTGAAAGAACCTTAAGGGTGTGAGGTAATAAATGCCCCGAGAAGCGTTGAAGCTGACAAGTTCAGCTGTGTAGAAGGGTCAATGGAAATCTAAAATGACATGAGGCCTGCTGATCAAATCGGGCACACTCAGAATTCTGAGAGTTCAATTTTGTGTCTATTTGTGCTAATGAATGCAAGTCTTCATTAGCAGAGTAATGAAAAGGTTCTTGAGTATGCTTCGTTCCTGTCCTAAGCATGTGTCATTATCATCTCAAAAAGCCTGTGTTGAAATGATTATAGAAGCCACAAGGTTAACAACGCAGAAGGTGGCAACTTAGAACATAGAACATAGAACGATACAGCGCAGTACAGGCCCTTCGGCCCTCGATGTTGCACCGACATGGAAAAAAACTAAAGGCCATCTAACCTACACTATGCCCTTATCATCCATATGCTTATCCAATAAACTTTTAAATGCCCTCAATGTTGGCGAGTTCACTACTGTTGCAGGTAGGGCATTCCACGGCCTCACCACTCTTTGCGTAAAAAACCCACCTCTGACCTCTGTCCTATATCTATTACCCCTCAATTTAAGGCTATGTCCCCTCGTGCTAGCAACCTCCATCCGCGGGAGAAGGCTCTCGCTGTCCACCCTATCTAACCTCTGCTCATTTTGTATGCCTCTATTAAGTCACCTCTTAACCTTCTTCTCTCTAACGAAAACAACCTCAAGTCCATCAGCCTTTCCTCATAAGATTTTCCCTCCATACCAGGCAACATCCTGGTAAATCTCCTCTGCACCCGTTCCAAAGCTTCCACGTCCTTCCTATAATGAGGCGACCAGAACTGTACGCAATACTCCAAATGCGGCCGTACTAGAGTTTTGTACAACTGCAACATGACCTCATGGCTCCGGAACTCAATCCCTCTACCAATAAAGGCCAACACACCATAGGCCTTCTTCACAACCCTATCAACCTGGGTGGCAACTTTCAGGGATCTATGTACATGGACACCGAGATCCCTCTGCTCATCCACACTACCAAGAATTTTACCATTCGCCAAATATTCCGCATTCCTGTTATTCTTTCCAAAGTGAATCACCTCACACTTCTCCACATTAAACTCCATTTGCCACCTCTCAGCCCAGCTCTGCAGCTTATCTATGTCCCTCTGTAACCTGCAACATCCTTCCGCACTGTCTACAACTCCACCTACTTTAGTGTCGTCTGCAAATTTACTCACCCATCCTTCTGCGCCCTCCTCTCGGTCATTTATAAAAATGACAAACAGCAACGGCCCCAGAACAGATCCTTGTGGTACGCCACTCGTAACTGAACTCCATTCTGAACATTTCCAATCAACTACCACTCTCTGTCTTCTTTCAACTAGCCAATTTCTGATCCACATCTCTAAATCACCCTCAATCCCCAGCCTCCGTATTTTCTGCAATAGCCGACCGTGGGGAACCTTATCAAACGCTTTACTGAAATCCATATACACCACATCAACTGCTCTACCCTCATCTACCTGTTCAGTCACCTTCTCAAAGAACTCGATAAGGTTTGTGAGGCATGACCTACCCTTCACAAAACCATGCTGACTATCCCAAATCATATTATTCCTATCTAGATGATTATAAATCGTATCTTTTATAATCCTCTCCAAGACTTTACCCACCACAGACGTTAGGCTCACCGGCCTATAGTTACCGGGGTTATCTCTACTCCCCTTCTTGAACAAAGGGACCACATTTGCTATCCTCCAGTCCTCTGGCACTATTCCTGTAGCCAATGATGACCTAAAAATCAAAGCCAAAGGCTCAGCAATCTCTTCCCTGGCTTCCCAGAGAATCCTAGGATAAATCCCATCCGGCCCCGGGGACTTATCTATTTTCACCTTGTCCAGAATTGCCAACACTTCTTCCCTACGCACCTTAATGCCATCTATTCCAATAGCCTGGGTCTCAGCATTCTTCTCCACAATATTATCTATTTCTTGAGTGAATACTGACGAAAAGTATTCATTTAGTATCTCGCTTATCTCCTCAGCCTCCACACACAACTTCCCACCACTGTCCTTGACTGGCCCTACTCTTACCCTAGTCATTCTTTTATTCCTGACATACCTATAGAAAGCTTTTGGGTTTTCCTTGATCCTACCTGCCAAAGACTTCTCATGTCCCCTCCTTGCTCGTCTTAGCTCTCTCTTTAGATCCTTCCTCACTTCCTTGTAACTATCAAGCGCCCCAACTGAAACTTCACGCCTCATCTTCACATAGGCCTCCTTCTTCCTCTTAACAGGAGATTCCACTTCTTTGGTAAACCACGGTTCTCTCGCTCGACCCCTTCCTCCCTGCTTGACTGGTACGTACTTATCAAGAACATGCAATAGCTGTTCCTTGAACAAGCTCCACATATCCAGTGTGCCCAACCCTTGCAGCCTACTTCTCCAACCTACACATCCTAAGTCATGTCTAATGGCATCATAATTGCCCTTCCCCCAGCTATAACTCTTGCCCTGCGGGGTATACTTATCCCTTTCCATCACTAACGTAAAGGTCACCAAATTGTGGTCACCGTTTCCAAAGTGCTCACCTACCTCCAGATCTAACACCTGGCCTGGTTCATTACCCAAAACCAAATCCAATGTGGCCTCGCCTCTTGTTGGCCTGTCAACATATTGTGTCAGGAAACCCTCCTGCACACATTGTACAAAGAACGGCCCATCTAATGTACTCGAACTATATCTTTTCCAGTCAATATTTGGAAAGTTAAAGTCTCCCATGACAACTACCCTGTTACTTTCGCTCTTTTCCAGAATCATCTTCGCCATCCTTTCCTCTACATCCCTAGAACTATTAGGTGGCCTATAGAAAACTCCCAACAGGGTGACCTCTCCTTTCCTGTTTCTAACCTCAGCCCATACTACCTCAGAAGAAGAGTTCCCATCTAGCATCCTTTCCGCCACCGTAATACTGTCCTTGACTAGCAGCGCCACACCTCCCCCTCTTTTGCCTCCTTTTCTGAGCTTACTAAAACACCTAAACCCCGGAACCTGCAACAACCATTCCTGTCCCTGCTCTATCCATGTCTCTGAAATGGCCACAACATCGAAGTCCCAGGTACCAACCCATGCTGCCAGTTCCCCTACCTTATTTCGTATACTCCTGGCATTGAAGTAGACACACTTCAAACCACCTACCTGAACACTGGCTCCCTCCTGCGAAGTCAAATCTGTGCTCCTGACCTCTATACTCTCAATCTCCCGTACCCCAACACTACAATCCAGGTTCCCATGCCCCTGCTGAATTAGTTTAAACCCCCCCCAAAGAGCACTAACAAATCTCCCCCCCAGGATATTGGTGCCCCTCAGGTTCAGATGTAGACCATCCTGTCTATAGAGGTCCCACCTTCCCTAGAAAGAGCCCCAGTTATCCAGAAATCTGAATCCCTCCCGCCTGCACCATCCCTGTAGCCACGTGTTTAATTGCCCTCTCTCCCTATTCCTCATCTCACTATCACGTGGCACGGGCAACAACCCAGAGATAACAACTCTGTTTGTTCTCGCTCTGAGCTTCCATCCTAGCTCCCTAAAGGCCTGCCTGACATCCTTGTCCCCTTTCCTACCTATGTCGTTAGTGCCAATGTGGACTACGACTTGGGGCTGCTCCCCCTCCCCCTTAAGGACCCGGAAAACACGATCCGAGACATCACGTACCCTTGCACCTGGGAGGCAACATACCAAACGTGAGTCTCTCTCGCTCCCACAAAATCTCCTATCTGTGCCCCTGACTATTGAGTCCCCAATTACTAATGTTCTACTCCTTTCTCCCCTTCCTTTCTGAGCAACAGGGACAGACTCCGTGCCAGAGGCCCGTACCCCATGGCTTACCCCTGGTAAGTCGTCCCCCCCCACAAGTATCCAAAACGGTATACTTGTTACTCAGGGGAACGACCGCAGGGGGTCCCTGCACTGACTGCTTCTTCCCAGTCCCTCTTACAGTTACCCATCTATCTCCAGTCTTTGGTGTAACTACTTCCCTGAAGCTCCTATCTATGACCCCCTCTGCCTCCCGAATGATCCGAAGTTCATCCAGCTCAAGCTCCAGGTCCCTAACACGGTTTTTGAGGAGCTGGAGTTGGGTGCACTTCCCACAGATGAAATCAGCAGGGACACTGACGGCGTCCCTCACCTCAAACATTCTGCAGGAGGAGCATTGTACTGGCTTCCCTGACATCACCTCTAGATTTAAAAAAAAAACAAGAAAAAGAAAGGAAGAGCTTACCTGATATTACCTCAAACCCTGTTCCCGCTGAAAGGTAAGCAAATTTAAAGTTGATCTAATAGGTTGCATATTCATGATGTTGAAAGTGCTCAAGAAACATGTATAAAATGGTGGATGGGACCCCATTCCAGCATTCCTTGTCCCTATTCTCAGTCATCCCAGTTTTCGCTAGTGTGAGCCTAGGTTACAGGGAGTGAGTCCTCACCCTGCACGTCCAGATCCAGCCAGCTCCATTGCGGAGTTAAGCATCACCTGGTGTTCACCCACCTCCCCCAAACCCCTGTAATTTCCCTGGAGTGGGGCCAGCTTCTCCATGACTCACGGGCCATGGCCCCTGAGAGGAGCCTGAACCACAGCTGGGATTCAGGAACCATTTGAAAGATAATTGAAGAAGATCTTGCCCATGCCCACATGTCTCCTCCATGTTAACTCATAATAACCTTTATTAGTGTCACAAGTAGGCTTACATTAACACTGCAATGAAGTTCCTGTGAAATCCCCTAGTCGCTATACTCTGGCGCCTGTTCGGGTACACGGAGGGAGAATTCACAATGTCCAATTCACCTAACAAGCACGTCTTTCGGGACTTGTGGGAGGAAACTGGAGCACCCGGAGGAAACCCACGCAGACACAGGGAGAACATGCAGACTCCGCACAGACAGTGAGCCAAGCTGGGAATCAATCCCGGGACCCTGGCGCTGAGAAACAACAGTGCTAACCACTGTTCTATCATCACCCCCCCTTCCCCCCATCTCCCATGGCTCCCAATAGCCTCAATTCTAACTCATGGCCCATTCTTGCTCAATTACCCTCTATACCCTATGTACAGAAACAGTGTTGCAACATTGGGGCAGAAGGTGAAGGAGTCCGGGATCCATGGACAGCATGCCAGGGAATGACCTGTGGGAGGAGAGACACAGTCACAGTGAGTACAGGGCCAGCAAGAAGAGTAAAGTGGACGGATACGCAGGGCAATCCCACTATTCTACAGCCAGAGTGTACAGGAGAAATACAATTCCCTCAACATGTCTGAGGTCCAGTGCCAGAGGGGACTCGACTTCTCTTTGGAAACAATGACCTCCATGTGCCAGATGATTGGACTGAAAATGGCTGTGTAGTTGGTCACCTAATGCCAGTAGCTCTAAAGATCATAGTAAGGACTCTCACAACACCAGGTTAAAGTCCAACAGGTTTGTTTCAAATCACTAGCTTTCGGAGCACTGTTCCTTCATCACCTGTTGGACTTTAACCTGGTGTTGTAAGACAACTGTGCCCACCTCATTTTTGTCTCCAGGTTCTTTCCAGGAGTTAGTTGGAGATCAATGTGGTATGTCCCAAGCAGCTATCGACAGGTACATCAGACTGGCCACTGACTTTCTGTTCAGGTGAGTTGGGGCATTCGGAGGATGAGGCAAGCCGCACAAAGCGAAGCAGAGGCTTTGGTGCGACTGAAGGGTTCATCCACATCCCGGATGCCACAGACTGTATTCCTGTGATCAGCAAGGGCTTCAACTTCATGCCAAGGGCACTCCCTCCTTCACAAACATTTCTGAGGAGACAGTCCTATCACCCCCAATGTCGAATCACAACCTCTGTAATAAAGCTTTCAGCCGCTGCCGTCTATTATAATCTACTGCCATACCCTACATCTATTAAAAAAAATGAAAAATATGGAAGCCACTGAAACAAAATCAATACTTATATATTGTACACAGTAAGAACAAATGAACATAACATAATTCTGTGTTAGATGTCACACACAAGTCAAATATTACAAGGATGAAAGCAAATAATGTCACCTGTGAAAATCACCGAGCCACAGACTTATGCTTACGGGTTCTCTGTCCTGATGCCCCCACACCCCACCAAGCTGGCAACAGCATTGCTAACTCATGTCACCCGCAGAAGGCTGTGGAGGCCAAATCCACAATCCAATTTATGTCACCCTGATGCCCTTGACAGTTGTCTTCTGGTTGGTGGAGCCCAAGTGGGTTGCTCCTTCGAGGGTGCATCCAGTGCTGGTCACTCCTCACTTGTCGCGGCATCATCAGATGCGACAATCACTGGCCGAGGGGTGAAGGAGCTGCTGCCCTCATCCGGAGCACCCTGAGAGCTCCCCTCCCACACTGGCAGTGATGTCCGTAGGTCACAGCGGGTGTGCTGGCTTGCAGGTCCGTGCACTCCGTTTTCAGAGTCAATGAAGTGCTCATGTTCCACATGGACTCCTCAATGACAGAGACCGCTGACGCAGACCCTCATGAGCTGGATGTCCCCGCCCATCCCACCGGACATCCAGCTCAACATTTGCTTCGGTCTCCGCATAGTCCTGATTTGCAGTGGTCCTCTGACTGCCAGCGGCTGGAGCTCTCTCTGCCTCCAGCAGCTCCTCACGCGAGTGTGTCCTGCCCTCCCCACTGTGCACTGAGCTGAAGATTCAAAACTCACTCATATACTTTTGTACTGACGCCTGTTTCCTAGAGACGTTCTGACGTGAGTACATCTGCCTGCTGCTCCTCCTTGGATGTCAAGGGAGGATCCTCATGGTCCCCGCTGCCTCCTGAATATTGTTCATCTGAAGAATGTCAGTCATATCGATCATCAGATAGTCAACGTGCATGCTAAGTAGGCTGGTGGGACTATGGACAGCTGCATCATAGTGGCATTGTGATTGCAGGATCACTGAGGATGATTGTTTTGTACTTCACATTTGAGATGAGGTGGCCGTGAACTGATTGCACCCTCCACCAGGCCAGCATTTGTCCACTGGACTCTCACCTTCATCCAAGCTCTCTGCCTCTCCTTGATCTGGGGAACTTCCTCCATGCTCGCACACAGTGCCCATCTCAAACTTGGTGACTATGAGTAGGTTAGTTACCCCAACATTCATAGAACATAGAACATAGAACAGTACAGCACAGAACAGGCCCTTCGGCCCTCAATGTTGTGCCGAGCCATGATCACCCTACTCAAACCCACATATCCACCCTATACCCGTAACCCAACAACCCCCCCCTTAACCTTACATTTATTAGGACACTACGGGCAATTTAGCATGGCCAATCCACCTAACCCGCACATCTTTGGACTGTGGGAGGAAACCGGAGCACCCGGAGGAAACCCACGCACACAGGGGGAGGACGTGCAGACTCCACACAGACAGTGACCCAGCCGGGAATCGAACCTGGGACCCTGGAGCTGTGAAGCATTTATGCTAACCACCATGCTACCCTGCTACCATCCTTTAGATGCAGGCCACAGCATGATCACCTCTTCTCCTGTATGGACAAGAATGCATTCATTAGTCCACCTTATGTTTTCCTGCAACATTGATCCTGATTTCACCCCTACGCGTGCCCCCTCCCACCCCCCAACCCTCACCGTACCCTCCCCCTGGAGAATCAGACTGAGGTACCCGTCACAATGCACACCTCACCCATCTAAGGGCAAGGCTAGTGGGCACTCTCTCAGCCTTTGTCATTACAAGTACATGTGCCGCTTGGCACTGACTCTTACACCCCTGATCCCCACAAAGAAAATCGCTTATTGTCAGTAGGCGTCAAATGAAGTTACTGTGAAAAGCCCCTAGTCGCCACATTCCGGTGCCTGTTCAGGGAGGCTGGTCCGGGAATTGAACCGTGTTGCTGGCCTGCATTGGTCTGCTTCCAAAGCCAGCGATTTAGCCCTGTGCTAAATGTCAATCAAGCAAATTATGATTCATTGAGACACATTCTAGGAATGTTTCCTTAAGAGATAAGGGAAATACTACCAGACCGTGCCACCGTGAATACTGTCTTAAAATTCTTTTCTGATAAATATGGAAATTAAATCCCAGCGGTACCTAGTACATGGTACAAATGAGCTCAGTCTAACGTTTGTCAGAAACAGAGCTGTGAGGCGAATGTAGCCCACGTATATGTTTGAAGGCTTATGCATAAAAATGGCTATCCACGTATCGATATACATCTTCTCAATTCTAAATTATAATGCTAGTATTTAATATATATATACACACATATATATATATGGGCAGCACGGTAGCATGGTGGTTAGCATAAATGCTTCACAGCTCCAGGGTCCCAGGTTCGATTCCCGGCTGGGTCACTGTCTGTGCGGAGTCTGCACGTTCTCCCCGTGTGTGCGTGGGTTTCCTCCGGATGCTCCGGTTTCCTCCCACAGTCCAAAGATGTGCGGGTTAGGTGGATTGGCCATGCTAAATTGCCCGTAGTGTCCTAAAAAGTAAGGTTAAGGGGGGGGTTATTGGGTTACAGGTATAGGGTGGATACGTGGGTTTGAGTAGGGTGATCATGGCTCGGCACAACATCGAGGGCCGAAGGGCCTGTTCTGCGCTGTACTGTTCTATGTTCTATATATATATATATATGAATTCCATATATTTCCATCACACAATTAGGGGCCATTGGGGTGGGCGAGGGACATGAACTGGCATTGTTGGTATAGAGGTGACGTGGAGTGTGTTCTGTGTATGTGGGTGGGGGATGTGGGTGCGGATGGAGTGGGGGGGGGGGGGGATCGAAATGTACGGTTAGTGCAAGAAGGCCGAAAATGTAACAAAACAACTCGGGCAAAATCCCAGTGAACTGAGGTGGGCCTTTGAACCAGCCCATCTTCAAACGTTGAGGCCACCTCCCAACTGCTTCCAGAGGTGTCCGACTGAACTCCATTCCTTACCCCACCCCAAAGAGAGATCACACCATTCGGGGCACTTCCTATCGAGGACCTGGTGATGAGCTCGGAAATTTTCTGACTCAGCCAACCTCCTCTTTAGCACAATTCTGGCCCAACGTGTCTATGCCAACTCCACTGCAGCAATTTAAACTGAATCTTATTGTTATTCTCTATATCCTCCCTCGCAATCGGATGTTTGGCCGCTGTTCCATTAAAAGATGCGATGGTCTCTGCCTCAACTATTTGTGGTGGTATGATTTGCATAGCTATCTGCCATTGGTGCAGAACACCGGCTTACCATTGGCCCTGGTCGGTCATGTGCCTCTCGACCGATTGGGTGAGACCAGTCATGTGACGGCTCTCCGATTGGTCGAGAGGCTGAGTTAACCACGCCTCCATCCGAGGTATAAATAGTCAGAATGCCCGGCAGTCGTCCATTTACTGTAGTCGACCGCAGGGCTAAGTTCTAGCTTATTAAAGCCTAACTTTTGTACAGCAACTCTTCTCGCGTGCGATTGATGGCTCATCACTATTCATGGTGCTAAAGCATTCCGAGCTCTGGCAACTCCCTATCTCTGCCGCAAACATTCTTCTCTCTGTCTTGCGGAACAATCTTTAAATTGAGAACTCCTTCTTAATGACTCCACAACCTGAGCAAATAAGTTTCTCCTGATTCACCTTCTCAAAGTCCTTTGTTTGTTTGTTTTTTCCTCAGACTCCCATCAGATCTGCATTGAGTTCAGCTCCAGGAATAGAGTCCCAGCATCTCAAATCCACCTTCACAAACAACATTCTTCATCCCTGGTGAATCTTTCCCTTCAATCCCTAACCATGATGGTGCACTCAAAACTGCACACAGTACGCCGATTGTCCTTTGCTTTGGATATATCAGATCCCCTTGGATCGTGTACTTCTTGTCATGATTTATTAAACCAGATGGCGGGGGTCTGGGTGGGACATTGATCTCCGCAGCTCTCCTGGAGCTGGCATTATGTAAGCCCTGCGCCATACTGGGGCCGGGGGGGGGGGGGGGGGGGGGGGCTGCGCGATGTCACCAGCTGCTTCTGGCACAACCAGTTCAGCTTGCCCTCCTGCGAACACGAGAAACAATTGAAGGCCGGCATTCCTGATGTCTCACAGCCCGGGCAGCTGCTGCCAGTCTGAACTTCCTAGTTTGCGTCCCGGAGGTGAATCGAATGGAAAGCGCCAGCACCGCAAAGTAAGATCAAAGCCAGCACTATTTAAAGGGACAGGAGCAAAAGCTGCGTGATTCTGAATAACCTTTACTGTCTGCAAGCACTCTCCAGTGTTTTTAATGAGTTGTTACATTTGGCAGGAATGCTGCTGCATCCTCACAGGAAGGGTTAGGTGACCTTTTCACACACAGGCAACTTGGCATCTTTTCCCATCAGTGTTCTCTTCCATGCTGCCCCATCTGAGTTTACTGTAGCAGAAGTTGTTTGTGACCTCAGTCTCCAGTAAACGGGTGAATAAACCATCCTTTCCCCTGCTGAGGTTGCAGCCTCCTCATTGATTCACTGCACACTGACCCTAACTCTCTGCTGGCCTCCACGGTTCGCACAGTGCCAGCGTGTCTGAGCTGGCACCTGGGAGTGTCCGATCAAGTGACGGGACCTCTTCGTCTGTGCTGGGGCCGATGCACTCACAGCATTCTTTCATAGAATTTCATAGAATTTACAGTGCAGAAGGAGGCCATTGGGCCCATCGAGTCTGCACCGGCTCTTGGAAAGAGCACCCTACCCAAGGTCAATACCTCCAGCCTATACCCATAACCCAGTAACCCCATCCAACACTAAAGGCAATTTTGGACACTAAGGGCAATTTATCATGGCCAATCCACCTAACCTGCACATCTTTGGACTGTGGAGGGAAACCGGAGCACCCGGAGGAAACCCACGCACACACGGGGAGGATGTGCAGACTCCGCACAGACAGTGACCCAAGCCGGAATCGAACCTGGGACCCTGGAGCTGTGAAGCCATTGTGCTATCCACAATGCTGTGCATTGGGTGGGGCAGCAGGGTAGCATGGTGGTTAGCATAAATGATTCACAGCTCCAGGGTCCCAGGTTCGATTCCCGGCTGGGTCACTGTCTGTGTGGAGTCTGCACGTCCTCCCCCTGTGTGCGTGGGTTTCCTCCGGGTGCTCCGGTTTCCTCCAACAGTCCAAAGATGTGCGGGTTAGGTGGATTGGCCATGCTAAATTGCCCGTAGTGTCCTAATAAAAAAAGTAAGGTTAAGGGGGGGGTTGTTGGGTTACGGGTATAGGGTGGATACGTGGGTTTGAGTAGGGTGATCATGGCTTGGCACAACATTGAGGGCCGAAGGGCCTGTTCTGTGCTGTACTGTTCTATGTTCTATGCTACCGTGCTTTCCCTTCAAAGTTGCTGCTCTCAGACTCTCTTCTCCCCTGGGGTTGCTGTGGCTGGGCAGACTGCAGTTCGTGGATGTCTGAGAGCAGAAAATTTGAAGGGAAATAATGGTGTCAGCGCGTGGGGATGGAGTGGAGGGCAAGGCATGCATGGTCACGCCATCGCAGCTAGTGCCAGAGAGCAGGATGAGGCTGAGCCTGCAGTTGAGAAGGGGTATGATATTGTCATCTTCAATCATGAGATCACAAGGAAGCAGGAGTAGGCCATTCAGCCCTTCGAGTCTGCTCCGCTATTCAGTAGGTTCATAGCTGAATGAACGTGGCCTCAATCACACTTTCCTGCCTGCCTCCCATAACTCTTGACTCCCTTGTAGATCAAACATCAGTTTAACTCGGCCTTGAAGATACTGAATGATCAGCATTCACTTCGCTCTGGGCAATGGTTTCACTGTTGCCATGGGCTCTGTCTCAGCAATCTCCATAATGCTGAAAGCAATTTCACCCATAAGGCTCAGGAGATAGAGGTGCCTTCTCCCCTTCTGCTTCTGTTCTGTTCCTTTCTATTATGTGCTACCTTATCCTGTAAAGGTATTGGCAGAACATCAATGCTTGTTAATGCTGCATTAGGTGATGTGCCCACCATAACTGAATAGTTGGAGAAACCTGAAGGCAGTGAGAAGTGGAAGTAAGGATGACAGCCTTGGTATCTTAGCGATATTTAAATTCTGTGCAGTGGTGTTAAAACATATTTTAAAGTGGATTTACCATCCATAAAATCTCAATCAGTCCAAAGCCAAATTAGACAGGATTGCAGTGTTAAGCCTCCATTTCACAGGCCTGTAGACATTAGCTGCAGAGCATCAATGAATTTCATGGATTTCATAAAATGTACAGCGCAGGCGCAGGTCCAGTCAAACTGGTCCGAGCTGATGATACTGTTCTAAATGAGTTTTCATCCATTTCCCTTCATCTAACCCTGTCAACATATCCTTCTGTTCCTTTCTCCCTCATGGTCCGTACATGTTAACATACAAGTCAACATTTGAAGCCTCGAAAGATCCCTCCAAAAACCGGGGTTGATTTAACATCCAGTATAAAAGTGAATCAGTGGTATAGTGTGGGTGGTGATCATCATTTTGAAATGTCATCAATATCTTACACAAAGAATGGATGTATATTAAACTCCTGCACATTGTCACCTGCTTGATCCCTTGCACCCGGTTACAAGACACCAGTCAGTAAAATATGCATTTGTGGGGCGAAAAGTCGAAGTTGCCGACTGATGCGAGTATAGCATATCACGGCTGAAAGAGGAATTGACCATATGAAAAGCATTGTTTTTGGGAGAGTCTAAGAAGCTAGGTTGATTTATACACTGTGATACACTTTTCTTCGCTAGCTTCTCCATAAAAGACATCCACACCATTTATTTCAACCACTGTGTGGTGACAAGGTTCACATTCTGGCCACTCGCTGAGCAGCAACTTTTCTTCTCACGGCCTCACGGTAGCATGGTGGTTAGCATCAATGCTTCACAGCTCCAGGGTCCCAGGTTTGATCCCCGGCTGGGTCACTGTCTGTGTGGAGTCTGCACGTCCTCCCCGTGTGTGCGTGGGTTTCCTCCGGGTGCTCCGGTTTCCTCCCACAGTCCAAAGATGTGTGGGTTAGGTGGATTGGCCATGCTAAATTGCCCGTAGTGTAAGGTTAATGTGGGGATTGTTGGGTTACGGGTATACGGGTTACGTGGGTTTAAGTAGGGTGATCATTGCTCGGCACAACATCGAGGGCCGAAGGGCCTGTTCTGTGCTGTACTGTTCTATGTTCTATGTTCTGAATTCCTTGTTGGATTTATTCGTGACCATCTTGCAGGTTAGAAACCCCCACGAATAGATACATCTTCTCTATACTTATCAAACCCCTTCAGAATTTTCGAGCCCCCTGTTCGGTCACCCTTGCGCCTTCTCTTTTCCAAAGGTTTGAGGCAGAAAAACAGTTCAGTCTTGCCTCGGGCTGGATTCTCAGCTCGCCCAGGCGCGTGTTTCTCGGCTACGCAACGTTCGCTGGTGGTGGGATTCCCTCTACCCGCCATTGGTCAATGGGGTTTTCTAATGAAGCCACCCCACGCTGCCTGGAAACCCATGGGCGGGGGGGGGGGTGCTGCCAGCGGGAAAATAGAATTCCAACAGCCGGAGAATTCCAACCCTAATGTTTGGAACTTTTCAGTCCCATCTTTGGAATTGTTTCTGCAAATTCAGGGAGCGGGGAACTCACTACACAGCCAGACCTCCTGCACTGTGATATTAAGAATGAGTAGCTAGATCATGATTTCATAATCTGCCACATTAAGAATTACAAATTGCCACTGGCATTTCTAATCTGCATTGCTTACAGCAAAATAAATTAAAAGAAAATTGTGTGAGGTTCAGTAGAGCCGCGTGCTTGGGCAACAAATAGCCTGCAGGAAAATGATTAAAATGGCAGAGTTGCTTCAGTAATTGCATCATGTCGTCATTTCTATTTCCTTAGTTGTTATGAAAATGAGTTATTTATTATTGGTCAAACATCTTTCAATGTGAATTCAACCATTAATAAATATCTTTGCAGCAGAGGTTACCTTGAACATTTCTGTTGACAGTGAGTTGATAGTTGTGTGGTCGTTACCTGAAGAAACTTGGAAACCCGTTGTCAGGCATCTCATCTAAATGAGCAGGCTCTGAAGTATGAAAGAAAGACACACATTTAAAAGACACTTTTCAGGACCTCTGAACATCCCAAAGTGCTTCACCATCAATGAAGCACTTTTAGAAGTGTTGTCAGTGTTGTAATGGATGAAGGGCAGCGTGGTAGCCTTGTGGATAGCACAATCGCTTCACAGCTCCAGGATCCCAGGTTCGATTCCAGCTTTGGTCACTGTCTGTGCGGAGTCTGCACATCCTCCCTGTGTGTGCGTGGGTTTCCTCCGGGTGCTCCGGTTTCCTCCCACAGTCCAAAGATGTGCGGGTTAGGTGGATTGGCCATGATAAATTGCCCTTAGTATCCAAAATTGCCCTTGGTGTTGGGTGGGGTTACTGGGTAATGGGGATGGGGTGGAGGTGTTGACCTTGGATAGGGGGTAGGGTGCTCTTTCCAAGAGCCAGTGCAGACTCGATGGGCCGAATGGCCTCCTTCTGCACTGTAAATTCTATGTAATCTATGAAGGACAGCAGCCCAAATCTAAATATTGGCCAGGACATTGGGGTTAGTTCCCCTGCACAAAGTGTTCCCATGTGTCTGATGCCTTTGTCTTTCTAGATGGTAGTGGTGCTGGGTTTGGAAGGAGTGAATGTTCGTGGAAAGGATGCTTTGTCGTGGATAGTGTCAAACCTCTTGACTGTTGTTAAGCTGCACTCATCCAGGCTAGTGGAGAGTATTCCAAAGAGAATATGCTGGAAAATCTCAGCAGGTCTGGCAGCATCTGTAGGGCGAGAAAAGAGGTAACGTTTCAAGTCCAGATCGTCCTTTGTCAAAGCGGAGAGTGGAGAGTATTCCATCACACTCCTGAATTATGTCTTGTTGATTGCTTTGGGGAGTTAGGAGGTGACCTACTCGCTACAGGATTCCTAGCCTCTGACCCGTTTTTGTAGCATTGGTATTCTCATGTGAATGTCCCTTTAAGAAAAGTGTGCTTTATCAAATGGCTGCAGTGATGTCATTGTGTCTGACATTGCGCCAGACTTCTCCCACATTTAGTTCCCTCCCCCCCCCGCTCGGACACCCATATGTAAACAATTCCCTCCCAATTGCCCAAAAGAAATACGCAAAGAAAATCAAAAAGAAGATCAAACTCAAGCAGCTCGCCCACAGACCCCAACTCAATACAAAAGGCATTACAAGTAACATCCAAAGGCAAAACTTTTCTTTCTTTTTAAAAACATTAACTGAAGAGAAGAGAGAAAAGAAACCCCCAAAAACCCCCACATGAACACTGCAGCAAAGTTCAGTCCAAACACCCCCTTTCCTTCTCGCGAAGTCCATCGCTTCCTTGGGCAACTCAAAGTAAAATTGTTGCTCTTCGTGCGTAAGCCAAAGACGGGCCAGGTACAGTAGTCCAAACTTTACCTTCTTCTTAAAAAGGGTCGATTTTCTCTGGTTTAACCCTGCTCTTCTCCTGGCCACCTCCTCGCTCAGGTCCAGATATATACGCAGGACACTGTTCTCCCATTTCCAGCTCCTCGTTTGCCTGGCCCACCGTAAAATGCACTCCTTGTCCTGTGGAATCTCACCACCATTGCTCTCGGGGGTGGCTTCCTCTGGGGGGAGGGGGGGTCCACCTCCAAGAGTCAGAAGAACGTCCCCATCCCCAGTAGGTTCTCAAACATAGCCGCTATGTATGCCCCTGCATCCGTTAAGATCCTCCGGGTGACCCACAATTCTAAGGTTCTGCCGTCGGGACCTGTTCTCTAGATCCTCCACCTTTTCCTGGAGCCTTTTCTGTTGGTCTCAACATTCCCACCTCCAACTCCACTGCAACTTGATGCTCCTCCTGCTCAGTCAGTGCCTTCTCCACTTTCTGGATCGCCTGATCTTGAGCATCCAATCTGAGTTCCAGCCGCACAATCGATTCCTTAATCGGGTCCAAGCATTCCTGTTTCTGCTTGGCGAAGCCCTCCTGTATCAACTGCTCCGTCGACCGCTGGGTCATCAAGCCAGAACTCCGGTCCTCCGCCATGCTTTCTTCCGTTGCAGCCTCGGTCCAAGCCTTCACCGTTCGTCTGTTCTTTCCTTTGCGAGCCCTCCTGGTCCGCTTCTTCATGCACTGTTGTAGGATTCCTCTTCACAATTGCGTCCAACACCAATTTTCCACTTCCGATCCGACAAAATATCGGGGAAAAAGGTCCAACGTTCCGACTCGAGCGGGAGCCTCCAAATGTGCGACCTACTCCTTCATAGCCGCCACCGGAAGTCCAACCTCCCTCCTTCTGACCTTATGATGTAAGGAAGGTCATTGATGAAGCAACTGAAGATGGTTAGGCTGAGAACACTACTGTGAGGACACTACCCTGAGGAATGCTTGTAGTAATGTCTTGGACTCGAGATGACTGACCAACAACCACAACCATCTTCCTTTGTGCAAGGTATGACTAACCAGCCAAGATTCCCATTGGCTCCTGTTTTACTAAAGTTCTTTGATGCCACAATTGCTCAAATGTGGCCTTGGTATCAAGGGCAGTCACTCTCACCTCACCTCTGGAGTTCCTATGTCCATGTTTGAACCACGGCTGTAATGAGATCTGGCGTGAGTGGCCTTTCTGGATTATTGCTAAGCAAGTCCCACTTGGTTGCATTGTTGGTGACTCCTTCCATCACTTTACTGATGATCAAGAGTAGTGATGGAGTGGTGATTGGCAGGGATGGATTTGTCCTGCTTTTTGTGTACAGGACACACCTGGGCAATTATCTGGAGCTGTAATCTTTCAGTACTACTGCTAGAAAATCTATCTGAAAATTGTGATAAGTTATACCTTTGACCGCCCTGATTCTCAAAGACTATTTCATGAAATGTGAGTGTTTCTGGCAAGGTCCAGATTTATTTTTCATCCCTAATTGGTCTTGAGCATGTGGAAATTATAGGCTGGTGAACCTCACATCGGTGGTAGGTAAATTATTGGAGACAATTCTCGGGAACAGGATTTATACCCATTTGGAAACAAATGGACTCATAAGCGATAGACATCCTGGTTTTGTGAAGGGGAGATCATGCCTCACTAACTTGATCAAGTTTTTTGAGGAGGTGACAAAGATAATTGATGAGGGAAGGGCGGTGGCTGTTGTTTACATGGACTTCAGTAAAGCCTTTGACGAGGTTCCTCATGGCAGACTGGTACAAAAGGTGAAGTCACACAGGTTCAAAGGTGAGGTGGCAGAAGGCAGTGGGTAGCAGTTGAAGGTTGTGACTAGTGGTGTTCCACAGGGATTGGTGCTTGGGCCTCTGTTGTTTGTGGTGTACTGAAACGATTTGGAGGAAAATGTTGCTGGTCTGATTGGTAAGTTTGGGGATGACACTAAGGTTGTTGGAGTGGCAGATAGTGTTGAGGATTGTCAGAGGATACAGCAGGACATAGCTAGGTTGGAGACTTGGGCAGAGAAAAGGCCCAAGTATGGTAATGCAATTTGGTAGGTCTATCATAGAGGAGAAATATACTGCAAAATGGCAAAGCTCTTATGAACATAGAAAGTCACAGAGATCTGGGCATTCAGGTCCACAGATCTTTGAAAGTAACAACATAAATGGACAAGGCAGTCAAGAAAGTAGATGGAAAGCTTGCCTTCATTGGACGGGGCATCGAGTATAAAAACTGACAAGTCATGCTACAGTTGTGTAGAATGCTGGTAAGGCCGTACTTGGAATATTGCGCACAATTCTGGTCGCCACACTACCAGAAGGATGTGGAGGCTTTGGAGAGGATGCAGAGGAGGTTTACCGGGATGTTGTCTGGTCTGGAGGGTGGCTGAATGCAGAGGCTGAATAAACTCGGACTGTTTTCATTGGAATGATGAAGGTTGAGGGGTGACCTGATAGAGGTCTACAAGATTATGAGGGGCATGGATAGTGGATGGGCAGGCTCTCTTTCCCAGGGTGGAGGGATCAGCCACTAGGGGGCATAGGTTTAAGCCCCGTGTGGCAAAGTTTAGAGGAGATGTGTGAGGCAGGTTTTTTACACAGAGGGTGGTGAGTGCCTGGAACGTGGTGCTAGGGGAGGTTGCAGAAGCAGATACATTAATGGTGTTCAAAAGACATCTCAACAAACACATGGATAGGATGGGTATAGAGGGATAACGCACAAGGAAGTGCTGAGGGTTTTGGCCAAGGGTTTTGACCAGTACAGGCTTGGAGGGCCAAAGGGCCTGTTCCTGTGCTATATTGTTCTTTGTTCTCTTTGTCGTTTGAAAGGTATGGAGCAAGTAAAGAAAATCAGAATACCGCATATGCTGGAATTGTATGACTCTTCCTCAGAAATAGAGCAAGTAAAGCTATTCAGGTTAACTCCAATACACAGGTGCATTCCATTAGATTCCCTTCATAATTCCAGCAGAAAGGGCAGCACGGTGGCACAGTGGTTAGCATTGCTGCCTACGGCGCTGAGGACCCGGGTTCGAATCCCGGCCCTGGGTCACTGTCCGTGTGGAGTTTGCACGTTCTCCCCGTGTCTGCGTGGATTTCACCCCCACAACCCAAAAGATGTGCAGGATAGGTGGATTGGCCACGCTAAATTGCCCCTTAATTGGAAAAAATAATTGGGCACTCTAAATTGAAAAAAAATAATAATAATTCCAGCGGAATCTCCTGGAAAAAAAAAACGGTATCCAGATATGCTGGTTCCTGACATCAATTAGGAAATCCCAGTTGTCCTTCTAACAATTCTCAAAGTCTCCAAAAGCAAATTACGGCAGATGCTGGAAATCAGAGATTAAAACTAAACTACTGTAAAACCTCTGCTAGTCAGACGGCATGTGAAAAAGAGTTGCTCCGGGATTCTCCGTCGGCGGGATTCTACCCCCATCCCCCCACCGACAGCACACTTAAGCCCAATATTTACTGACGACCCAGGATAGCCCACAATGGGATACCCCATAGGCCCGCTGCAGGAACGGAGAATCCGGCTGCCGAAAGTGGTGCGCCGCGCCGGAAAACGGGGCTGGCAGGACGGAGAGTCCCCCCATTAATGTTTCAGCTCATGACATTCCTTGAAATATTAATCAAATCAGAGAGGTTAGGCTTGGGAACTCTGCTTTAGGGATGCTTCCCTAGCCTGTGATGGAGCTGGTGTAAGGCTATCAAACAATATGTACTGTGAGGTGAGGGGTACCATGCCCAGAAGAATGTGCAACGGCCGTACTTAGAGTAGGAGTGGGCAAGGATTAAAAAGAGATTTGGAACCGTTAAGATGAAGCGCTTCTTTTTCCAAAGAAGTATTTAAGTATGGGTCCCATTCATACATGTGGGGATGATATTGGAAGCTGCATGGGGTTTCTGTGGATTGGGCTCTCAAGTAATCTCCCAAACCCTGGATGGTAATGAGATTCTGGAGTTTAGGTGGGAAGCGACAGAATATTCACTGACGCCCATGCAGATGTGGTACTTGCCCACCTACCGAACAAAACTCTGGGAGAGTCAGCAACCTGAAATAGAACATACAGTGCAGAAGGAGGCCATTCGGCCCATTGAGGCTGCACCGACCCACTCAAGCCGTCATTTTCACCCGATGCCCATAACCCAATAATACCTCCTAACCTTTTTGATCACTAAGGGCAATTTATCATGGCCAATCCACCTAACCTGCACGTCTTTGGACTGTGGGAGGAAACCGGAGCGCCTGGAGGAAACCCACGCACACACGGGGAGAACATGCAGACTCCGCGCAGATAGTGACCCAGCGGGGAATCGAACCTGGGACGCTGGCGCTGTGAAACCACAGTGCTATCCACTTGTGCTACTGTACTGTCCTACCTGCATGGTAGCACAATCCAGCATTACTGCCAGCATTATGGTCCATGTGTTTTTGACTGGCTCGTGTCTATCCTAATATAGACTGTGTCAAGCTCTTTTGGTATTGACTTGCTTCTACAACTTGCTAACTATTAAAATTAATCATCCAATCAGTATTTCTGCTACTGGCCTATTGTTTACAGTCTCGGTGTGACCCTTCCCCACTTGGCTTCTGAAGAACAAAAACAAAAGAACAAAGAAAAGTACAGCACAGGAACAGGCCCTTCGGCCCTCCAAGCCTGTGCTGATCCTCTAAACTAAAATCTTCTGCACTTCCAGGGTCCATATTCCTCTATTCCCATCCTATTCATGTATTTGTCAAGATGCCCCTTAAATGTCACTATCGTCCCTGCTTCCACCACCTCCTCCGGCAGCGAGTTCCAGGCACCCACTACCCTCTGTGTAAAAAACTTACCTTGTGCATCTCCTCTAAACCTTGCCCCTCACACCTTAAACCTATGCCCCCTTGTAATTGACCCCTCTACCCTGGGGATAAGCCTCTGACTATCCACTCTGTTTATGCCCCGCATAATTTTGTAGACCTCTATCAGGTCGCCCCTTAACCTCCGTCGTTCCAGTGATAACAAACCGAGTTTATTCAATCTCTCCTCATAGCTAGTGCCCTCCATACCAGGTAAATCTCTTCTGCACCCTCTATAAAGCCCCCACATCCATCTGGTAGTGTGCCGACCAGAATTGAACACTATACTCCAAGTGTGGCCTAACTAAGGTTCTATACAGCTGCAACATGTCTTTTTATACTCAATGCCTCGGCCAATGAAGGCAAGCATGCCGTCTGCTTTCTTGACTACCTTCTCCACCTGTGTTGCCCCTTTCAGTGACTTGTGGACCTGTACACCTAGATCTGACTTTCAATACTCTTGAGGGTTCTACCATTCACTATATATTCCCTACCTGCATTAGACCTTCCAAAATGCATTACCTCACATTTGTCCGGATCAAACTCCATCTACCATCTCTCCGCCCAAGTTTCCAAACAATCTAAATCCTGCTGTGTCCTCTGACAGTCCTTATCGCTATCCGCAATTCTACCAACCTTTGTGTCGTCTGCAAACTTACTAATCAAGAAAAATCAATTTAACCTTGTTCAGGTAAATTACACCGAACTTGCAGCACAGAAACAGGCCATTCAGCCCATTTGGTCTCCACCACTGATTGTGCTACATCTGAGCCTCCACGACCTTACTCATCTAACCCTATCAACATATTTTTATAGAATCCCTACAGTGCAGAAGGAGGCCATTTGGCCCATCGAGTCTGCACTGATCCTCTGAAAGAACACCGTGCATGGCCCACTCCTCGGCCCTATCCCCGTAACCCCATCTAACCTGCGCATCTTTGGACTGTGGGAGAAAACCCACGCAGACACAGGGAGACATGCTGAGTCCACACAGTTACCCTAGAATTGAACCCGGGTCCCTGGTGCTGGAGGAAGCACGCTGTGCCATGTGCCGCCCATAACATAGAACATAGAACAGTACAGCACAGAACAGGCCCTTCGGCCCTCGATGTTGTGCCGAGCAATGATCACCCTACTTAAACCCACGTAACCCGTATACCCGTAACCCAACAATCCCCCCATTAACCTTACACTATGGGCAATTTATCATGGCCAATCCACCTAACCCGCACATCTTTGGACTGTGGGAGGAAACCGGAGCACCCGGGGGAAACCCACGCACACACGGGGAGGGCGTGCAGACTCCACACAGACAGTGACCCAGCCGGGAATCGAACCTGGGACCCTGGAGCTGTGAAGCATTGATGCTAACCACCATGCTACCGTGCTGCCCCAGGAATAACGTTCTATTCCTTTCTCCATCATATGTTTCTCTAGCTTCCCCTTAAATTTATTTGCACATTTTGCCTCAAACCACACTCTGGTAGCGAGTTCCGCAATTTCACCACTCTATGGGACAGTGGGAGAGAAAATTCTACGGGATTTATTGCTAATGACCTTATGTTATGCTAAAGGGAGCTAGTTAGCTCAGATAAGTGGAGTTTCACCAGTGTGGGTTCAATTCCCATTCTGGTTGAGGTATTCTTTGGACCCGCCTCCTCACTTGCCTGTTGCTTCATGCAGTGATGACCCTCAAATAACCAATCATCTCTCTCTGACAGATGCCAATGGCCGCTCACAGACTATGGCTAGTTCCTAACTCCCTTTGGTTTGTTATTGTTTGGACTGTACCACAAGTAGAAACATTTTCTCTACCTCCCCTAGTGCATGATAATATGAACATACTTTGGTCAAGAACTTTTAAATCCACAAAGTAATTCAATTGAAGCCCTTGAATCTCAAAACCCTGCTGCTCCTTATCGATGAACACCTTGTTTTCAATTGGGCATGAACCAAAATGGTCCATAAACCATTCAGCATTTCAATTTGAACATAAAAACAGTGACGCACTTTAAAAACAATTTGGGATGTCTTTCAGACAGGATAGGGCAGATGAATACTCGTTCTTTCTGACCAGACTTAACCCTATAATCACCAAACTTGGCCTGTAAAAGATGTTTTTGTTTTTCTTTTTTTTCATGGAGATAATCCTCAAAGCATTAACTGTACCTGTTAGCTACTGGTACAAGGAGAGAAATAATCTCTAGTTTCTAACAGAAGGATTGTTAATTTTAAAGCTCTTTCCTTACATTTTCCATTCACAATTCAAGTCGAAAGGATTTAAATAATCTATGTCTGTTTTAAAAACACGGGCCAAAATGTTGCATTGCTCAGGTGGGTGCAACTGCATGGAAAGAGGTTGGACGTGCGTCCTAACGTCATTGTGCACTCAAACAATAATTTGGTTGGTCGTCACGCTTCTGACTTGTAGATTCGCCCTCCGACAATCAAGCAGGCAATTTAGCCCATTATAAGGTTAATTGAATGCAACTTTACATCTGTTGTTATGGTTAGCGGGCAGGCCAATTGGCCAGGAGACCTTCATGTTTTAAGGTGCAACCCCGTTCTGGGACAGGATGAATGTTAAAAGGTGTCTTGGGACTGAGGCCTGTGTTTGAATGTGCTACGTACAATCTTCGCATTGCTTTTCTGCCTCAATTTATTTATCATGGATCTGCAGCTCCCTGACATAGTTCCGCTGCTGAATTGCCCTTCGAGCCCAAAAGGGGTTAGATGTGGTTACTGAGTTACAGGGATAGGGTGGGAGATTGGGCGTAGGTAGGTTGTTCTTTCCAAGGGTTGGTGCAGACTCAATGGGTGGAATGGCCTCCTTCTGCACTTTAGAGACTCTATGTCTATGTACACTGATCCTTTAAGGTAGCAGGGCAGGCGAATACACTGGTTAAGAAGGCGCATGGTATACTTGCCTTTATGAGCTGAGGCATAGAGTTCAAAAGCAAGGAGGTTATGCTGGAACTGCATAACGTGCTGGTTAGGACACAGCGAGCGTATTATGGGCAGTTCTGGAAGCCACATTATATGTGATAGCACTGGAAAAGGGGATAGAGTGCAGAGGACATTTGCCAGGATATTGCCTGGACTGGAGAGTTTTAGTTATAAAGAGAGATTGCATAGAATCATAGAATTTACAGTGCAGAAGGAGGCCATTCAGCCCATCGAGTCTGCACCGGCTCTTGGAAAGAGCACCCCACCCAAGGTCAACAACTCCACCCTATCCCCATAACCCAGCAACCCCACCCAACACTAAGGGCAATTTTGGACACTAAGGGCAATTTATCATGGCCAATCCACCTAACCTGCACATCTTTGGACTGTGGGAGGAAACCGGAGCACCTGGAGGAAACCCACGCACACATGGGGAGGATGTGCAGACTCCACACAGACAGTGACCCAAGCCGGAATCGAACCTGGGACCCTGGAGCTGTGAAGCGATTGTGCTATCCACATTGCTACCGTGCTGCCCCACAATGCTACCGTGCTTGGGATAGATTGGGGTAGTTTTCCTTAGAGCAGAGGAAACTGAGGGGGGACATGGTTGCAATGTATAAAATTATGATGGGCATAGATAGAGTAGACAGGATGAAACCTTGCGCCTTGGTGATGGGATCAGTGAGCAGGAGACATAGATTTAAAGTAAGGGACAGGGGGTTTCGAGGGGATGTGAGGAAAAACCTTTTCACCCGGAGGGTGGTGGGAGTCTGGAACTCACTGCCTGAAAGGGTGATGGAAGCAGAGACCTTAATAATATTTAATAAGTATTTAGATATGCACTTGCGATGCCAAGTCACTCAAGGCTATGGGCCAAGTGCTGGAAAATGGGATTAGAATGGTTAGGTAAGTGTTTATGACCAGCACAGCCATGATGGGCCGAAGGGCCTTTTCAGTCCTGTAGATTTCTCTGCCGCTATGACTCTGCAATTCCTCACAACTGCTTTGAGTTCTTATTCTTTTTATTGTACTTCAGGTTGTTATTGCCCTTTATGCCCGCTCCATATTCAACAGTGCCGTCTTTGAAGTAGAATGCTTGCGGGTAGGTGCATAAAGGCCCACTGTGGGTGTCCAGTATCACTGGCCAAGAGTGCATATTGCAAATCTGGATGTGCACCTTCCACTACCTTCATGCCCACCTATGGGAAATAACCTGAACATTTTACGTTGGCCCAACGTTGGCAGCACGGTAGCATGGTGGTTAGCATAAATGCTTCACAGCTCCAGGGTCCCAGGTTCGATTCCCGGCTGGGTCACTGTCTGTGCGGAGTCTGCACGTCCTCCCCGTGTGTGCGTGGGTTTCCTCCGGGTGCTCCGGTTTCCTCCCACAGTCCAAAGATGTGCGGGTTAGGTGGATTGGCCATGCTAAATTGCCCGTAGTGTCCTAAAAAGTAAGGTTAAAGGGGGGTTGTTGGGTTACGGGTATAGGGTGGATACGTGGGTTTGAGTAGGGTGATCATGGCTCGGCACAACATCGAGGGCCGAAGGGCCTGTTCTGTGCTGTACTGTTCTATGTTCTATGTTCTAACAGGATTGAAAAACCTGCTGCAATTATTGTGGAACGAACAGATGTAAACACTCCAAAATACAACAGAGAGGCTGAAGGTGCAGGCAATGAGCCAAAGAGACCCTGAAACATAACAGTAGGCGTGCTGCTGTTCTTCAATAAAAATAAATGATGAAATAAAGCCATCATTAGCACTTCCTGATTCACATGAAGAACTCCAAAGGTGTCGGTGCACTTTCTGTTTTACCGACCTATCAACAAAGAAAAGGAAATGTGAAATTTCTAGTGGCATGATTGTCCATTTCCTTTTAGTATGCACCAACAGGAAGATGCCATAAACGTAGATAAAAGATGATTCTTCAGTTATTAGTTTGCTCGTGTGCATTGCCAAATAGAATTGGGAACCTTCTGAAATTGTACTTCATATTTGCACTGTGCACTTGACATAAATCACCGTTTCGAACGCCTTTGACTCAATTTTCATATGAAAACAACAGTTTTATAAAAAGCTTTATTCTGTTTACTTTTGAAAAAAAATTCACGTCACTTTGCTATTTCTAGTCAATATAAAATGAATTACCTCAGTGAATAAAAATAGATTTTCTTTGAAGTCCTATTTTTTAATAACCGTAGCAAGCAGATGCAATCTCTAGAAAACCTTTTAAAACCTGCAGATTGTGGGCAGCATGGTGGCGCAGTGGATTAGCCCTGCAGCCTCACAGCGCCAAGGTTCCAGGTTCGATCCCGGCTCTGGGTCACTGTCCGTGTGGAGTTTGCACATTCTCCCCGTGGTTGCGTGGGTTTTGCCCCCACACCCAAAAAAAGAAAGATGTGCAGGCTAGGTGGACTGGTCATGCCGGAAGGCGCCGGAAGGAATGTGGCGACTAGGGGCTTTTCACAGTAACTTCATTGAAGCCTACTCGTGACAATAAGTGATTTTCATTTAATTTTCATTTAATTTCATGCTAAATTGCCCCTTAATTGGAAAAAATGAATTGGGTACTCTAAATGTATTTTTTTTAAACCCACCAGATTGTTATTCCGTCTGCTGTTGTAGCCTGGAAAATCTCTGAGACGTAAGTTTTTGTGAGTCCCTCATACACTAGAGTTTCTACCACATTTTATTCCTGTCAGATGCATTATTGGAAAGGTCAACAAACTAGTGGTGACCTTCCATTACTGTCACATACAAGTACCTGGTGCGCAGGAGGTAAATGTTGACACTAATGATATTGAGTGAAGATCAAAATTTGGAATTGGATTTAAGATTGCTATCAATTTCATACCAACAGGGGGTTAAAAGTGTGTCACGAGCAGAAGGTTTGGAACATCAATTTGCATTTGGAATGTTTACAATCTCATCCTGACTTAAATTTATTCTTTGGAGACTTCTGGTTACGGCGATACAGTGAGCATTCGTGTACAAGGCGGCTCCCGCTCAGCGATGTACGTTTCGTCCTTGTCACCCGATTTACGGGTATAATTCGTTTTAAAAGGGGAAGCGAATTTTAACTGACGGGTCTCTCCTCCGATGTGGGTTGCCTGCAGGGGGGAACATCAGATTTGGCAGTACCTCGTGGTGAGGAAAGAAAAACATGGCAGAGCCCTCTGATTCGTTGACGCCTTCTCTGGAGCCATTGGAGAAATTGATGGAATTCCGTGTAGGGGGTTCATAAACAAAGACAGTGGATGGCAGAAGAATCAAGGAAGTGGTTAACCTTGGAGAGGGTAGCGCAGTGGATGGAGGCACAAGGCACAAATATCTGTGAGATGGTCTTGGATCATAGTGACGGGATTGCCACTTCGGAGGCTGAGGTTTTGTTGATGGCGGAGACCCAAAAGGTTTAAAGAGGCAAGATTGAAGACCAAGAGGACAGGCCCAGGTGCTGAAGTATCATAGATATCATAGAATTTACTGTGTAGATGGAGGCCATTCAGCCCATCGAGTCTGCACCGGCCCTTAAAAAGAGCACCCTACTGAAGCCCACGTATCTACCCTATCCCAGTAACCCCAACTTAACATTTCTTGGACACTAAGGGCAGTTTAACATGGCCAATCCACCTAACCTGCATGTCTTTGGACTGTGGGAGGAAACCGGAGCACCCGGAGGAAACCCACGCAGACACAGGGAGAACATTCAGACTCCGCACCGACAGTGACCCAAGCCAGGAATTGAACCTGGGACCCTGGAGCTGTGAAGTAACTGTGCTAACCACTGTGCTACCGTGCTGCCCTGGGCTGCCCTGGGCGAAGGCCATGAGCAAAAACTATTTGGAAGGGCACCGTATTCAAATTTACCACGACATCAGGGAGGATCTGGCAAAGCGATGAGTTGGGTTCAACAAGGCCAAGGTGGCACTTTACAAAAATGAGGTGCGATTTGTAATGGTACCCAGCTCGATTGAGGGTCACGTTTAAAAACAAGTACCATTACTTTCAGACACTGGAGGAAGCAAATGACTTTGTCAGGAGGAGTAGACCAGAATAGATTTCATTGTGGTTCTGGGGTTTGAGTTCTACAAATTTTTCATGTTCATAGTTCCTGTTTGTGTTTTAGCTACTTGGGGTTCTGTTCTCTTCTTCTCCTCGCACATGATAGTGTGGAGTAGTTTGATTTGACAGTGAGGGCTGCGGACTCTTTTTTTTTTGCCTAATATGTAGTTTTGTTTTTCTTTGGATGAGGGACTGGGCTAAGTGGGTGTCTGACTCTTTCTGGTTGGGTTTTCCTTTTTTTTTCTCTCTCTCTTTCTGACTTGCTGGATGGGAGTTGCGTGACTAGCGATCTTGCTAGTTAACAGAAGCAAAGTGTGGATGGGGGCTGTGGATGGATGCTTGGGATGAGAATGGTTTCTGTTTTGTTTGTTGGATGAGGTAATGAGTTTAGATTGGTTGGGTTTTCTGTGCTGGGAGTGGGATGGGGAGTAACTGGGTGCTTATCTTGGAGAGGTGGTTAGCAGATGTTTGGAAGGGTGGGGCATTGGGTGTTGGTGTATAGCTGTATTTGGGGGGGGGGTCGGGATAGGGAGGGTAGATAAAATGCTGGCGACAAGGGTTTCTTTATATATGGGCCCATGTGAGTGTGGAGGTGGCCTCCACCTTCGGTGGGCCTGGATTCAAGGTAGTTGGGGCCCAGTTGGAGATCCTCACAGTGGGGATCTGGATGACTACTAGAGAGAGGGTTTGGAGGCACCCACTAGGTTGGTTGCATGGAACATTTTTGGACTAAATGGTCTGGTTAAAATGTCCCTGATGTTTACTTGTTTGAGTACTTTGAACGCAGAGGTAGTCTTCTTACAGGAGACACATTTGCGAATTAGAGAATCAGACTGGACTGAGGAAAGGCTGGGTGGGACAGATGTTCCACACAATTTTTGATTCAAGGTCGAGAGGAGTGGCGATCTTGATCAACAGTAGGATGGCATTTACGGGGACTAAAATTTAGACAGACCCTGGGGGACAGAATAGATTTCTTCATTGAGAGAAAGGCGTTACACCGGGGTGGGGTGGGAGTTGGGTACTCGGCGTTTGTAATATCGGACCATGCTCCACACTGTGTGGATATACGACTGGAGGCGGGCCAATTCCCCTGTGGTTCTTACAGTCTTATTTTGCTATTAAATACTGATAAGAAAATACTAGCTAAGGTTTTAGAGAAACATTTGGAGGTGGACCTGCTGGAGGTGATCTGTGGGGACCAGACAGGATTTGTCAGGGATCGACAGCTGTCGACCAACATCAGGCTTTTGAATATGGTCATGTTGCCCTCTGAAGAGCAGGTGCCGGTGGTAATCATCTCCATGAATGCAGAGAAGGCTTTTGATCGGGTGGAGGGGAGTTACCTCTTTGAGGTCTTGGGGTGATTTGGGTTTGGTTCTACTTTTATTTCCTGGGTGAAACTGCTATATAATACCCCTATGGCTAGTGTCTGGACCAATGCTGTGAGCTCGGATATTTCCGACTACACAGGGACATGAGACAGGGATGCCCGCTTTTCCCAATATGGTTTGTGCTGGCGATTGAACCATTGTCCATTGCAGTTCGATCATCAGGGGATTGGAAAGGTATTGAGAGGTGGGGTGAGGAGCATAGAGTGTCTCTTTACACGGACAATTTGTTGTTGTTCATCTCTGATCCTTTCACAATTATGGTAGAAATTATGAAGAATTGGCAAGATTCGGATCCTTCTCAGGGCACAGATTGAATATGAGCAAGAGCAAAATCTTCCCAGTAAATTCTTTGGGGAAGAAACTGGCATAAACAAAGTTTGGATATTTAGGAATTCAGATGGCGCACGATTGAGCACTGTTATATAAGCTGAAAGTGGCCAGTCTGGTGGAGGAGGTGAAAGGGCACCAAGGGCAGCACGGTAGCCTTGTGGATAGCACAATTGCTTCACAGCTCCAGGGTCTCAGGTTTGATTCCTACTTGGGTCACTGTCTGTGCGGAGTCTGCACATCCTCCCTGTGTGTGCGCGGGTTTCCTCCGGGTGCTCCGGTTTCCTCCCACAGTCCAAAGATCTGCTGGTTAGGTGGATTGGCCATGATAAATTGCCCTTAGTGTACAAAATTGCCCTTGGTGTTGGGTGGGGTTACTGGGTTATGGGGATAAGGTGGAGGTGTTGACCTTGGGTAGGGTGCTCTTTCCAAGAGCCGGTGCAGACTCGAATGGCCTCCTTCTGCACTGTAAATTCTATGATAATCTATCTATGATAAGAGGTGGAATGCCCTCCACTATCTCAGGTGGGTAGAATACTTATGGTCAAAATGAACATTTTGCTGAGGTTTCAATTTGTGTTCCAGAGTCTTCCGATCTTTTTCCCTAATTTTTTTTTCGCTCGGGTGACAGATTCATCTCTGCCTTTGGCTAGGTGGGAAAGACTCCTGCAGCGGGGGAGACAATCGGGTGGGTTGACTCTACCCAACCTGATGCTCTACAACTGGGCGGTGAACATTGGGAAAGTGGGAAGGTGGTTTGAGGAGCCAGGTGAGGGATGGGGAAGGATGGAGGTCTCTTGTGTAGGGTTGTGTCAAAGGGCATTGCCTCTGCCCCTCCCATTCTCCCCATCCAGTCTCGACAAGCCCAGTGGTAGTGTCATCTTTAAGAGTTCGGAACCAGTTTGGGCAACATTTTGGATTGGGGGACGTGTCATTACTGTCGCCAATTTGGGTATTTATAGGCTTACACCATCAGGGCTGGGTGCAATGTACAATATCTGGAGGAGAAAAAGGATTGAGTGGTTCAGGGATTTGTTTGTGGAAGGTAGATTTGCGGGTCTAAAGGAGAAATTTCAACTCCTGAGGACAATTGCATTTAAGTGTTTGCAGATGAGGAACTTTATTTGTAAAGAGCTGCCTTCATTCCCCTAGTTGCCAAGACCCACACTGATAGTTAGGATACTATCATGAAATGAGATGGGGCAAGGGAAGATCTCCGATATATATGAGTGTTTGTTGGAGGTGGGGAAACCATTGCAAGAATAGGTGACGGGGAAGTGGGAAGAAGAGCTGGGCCTACATTTAGAGGGAGGGGTGTGGAGTGACATCTTGCATAGGGTGAACTTTACCTGCTGCACTAGACTGAGCCTGACACAGTTTAAATTAGTACATAGTGTGCACTTAACTAAGATGGGTAGGAGTGGATTCTTCCCTGGGGTGGAGACCAGGTGGGAGTGTTTTTCAGGGGGTCCTGCGAATCACTCGCAGATGTTCTGGTCCTTCCCCAAGCTAGTTGGATTCTGGGTCTCATTTTGTGAGACCATGTCAGAGATCTTTGAAGTCAAGCTAGAGCAGTGTCCGCTGGTGGCGATCTTTTGAGGTGTCAGCCTCCCAGAGGCTCGGAAGAAAGGTTCTATTCCTGGTGGATGCCGTTCATCACTTTCTTTAAGGACCTGTTCGTGGCCAGCAGTTCGGGGGATGAGGCAGGCGGGTTGGGAGGGGAGAGGGTGAGGGAGGGAGGATAGTCGGTCTGAGGAGGGATAGGGGATTTAGTGTTGTTGCTGTTACATTGTTAAAATAAAAAAGACAACTGTATTATATAGTTATGCCTTTGTATGTGAGAATTTATTAATGTTTGAAATAAAATATATTTTTATAATTATTCTTTCACGGGCTGTGGGCATTGTCGGCAAAGCCAACATTTGTTGTCTATCCCTAATGACCCCTGAACTGAGTGTCTATTCAGCCATTTCAGAGGACATTTAAGAGTCAACTACTTTGCTATGGGATGGGAGTCACATGTAGGCCAGACCAGGTAAGGATGGCAGATTTCCTTCCCTGAAGGACATTAGTGACTATTTATTAATTGAATTTAAATTCCACAAGTTGCCATGTTGGAAATTAGCCTGGGCCTCTGGATTATTAGTCAAACAACGTATTAGCAGTACTCCACTATCTTCTTCGTCAAGGTTTCAACAACCAATGACCAGGGTGAGTGGGATAGGAACGTCCACATGCTGAGCACAATGGCATTGTGGCACTTACTGACTAAACAACCTCCCAGTGGAGGCACAATGTCCCTCCACAAAAAAGCAAGACTATCTTTTACCCCCCCCCCCCAAAAGCCACAGACTCCAGCTTAAGCTCTTACTTTCCTGATTTTGATTCACTGTGCTTCCTCAATGCCAATGTAAAACATGAGTGGGCTTGTTACAGCATCGAGGGACCATAGCAGCAGGGTTTTTTTAATATGAACTAATGGTCCAAGATGGGCCCAATCCTGAATGGGCTTGGCAGTTAACACTCCCTCCCAGGAAGCCAAGTCAATTCCACCATCAGTAACACTGTGACATGCACTCGGCGATTCTCTGAATAAAATATTTCTGCCTCACATTATCCTTCACAATTATGGTGGAAATTCTCTTCACTTATACCTAACTGTATTGGAAAATCCTGCAGAAAAGACCGAGCTAAAGCGCATGCACATTTAATTGCAAAATTCCTCTGTTGTTTCTGCTGACTATCAGTATGTATGCTTTAACATAGCTTGGCTCAATATAGTGGCTCCATCTCCATTTTAAGTAGAAATTTCCAGCAGTTACACTGGGTGGAATTTTCTCATTTATTTTTAGTGTCAACTCGGGCGGGAAAAGTGGTATCCAGCCCCCATGCAGCACTGCAGCTTTTCCCGCCGCAGTTTGAACACTTCGGAAAGAAAAATCCAGGAACCGGGTCCCACGATGTCACACTGGTTGGGGGGGGGGGGGGGGGGATCTGAATGAGCCCTTCCTGCCAGCAATTCCGGCATTCAAAAGAATAAAAAATTGTGGTGAATGTATAAGCACTAGTAATTCACCAGTATACTGTGTTGCATTATGCCATGCCATTAACCCTGTGGGCTCCATCTATGGCTTCACCCACAGGGGGCGATGTGGAGCATGTACAGGCTCCGCCCATGGCTCCGCCCCTTATAGGAAGTATAAGAGCAGTTGACCTGCAGGACCACCTTCAGTAATGTACCAGTCGCAGGCAGGCAAAGTTGTAAGCTGATTAAAACCACTGTGTACTTCGACTCGAGTCTCCGAGTGAATTGATGGTCGCATCAAAAATAAAAATGGATAAATAAAACATGGACTGCATGGAAACAGAAACCGCTACCTGAACCTCGTCCCCCGCCCTCCAACATTGAGGAATTCCCTTCCCCCCCCAGACACGGAGCATCGGGCACCTCCCCCACGGAAGCACCTAGCACTGCCCAGACACTGCAGTGCTAGGGTATTGCCCGGGTGTGATCCTCTCCCTCCACATACCTGTGTGCCCCCGGCAAGTTCTGTTCGCCAGTTCCCCGTTTTAAAAAACCTGTTAAATACCCCTCTGACTTGATGCCACGCCGCCGGTGAGGGACTTTCTTGCGTTGAGGGATGTTCGAGCCAGAGTGACCTGAATGGCATCACATCAGCATAAAAACCGCTTTGGGACCCTCCCTTCAATTTTCCGGCCCCTCCGCCATTCCCTCCCGCCGTAAAAGGAGGGTCAGAAGGTTCTCCCCCACTGTAGATAAGTCCAGAATTTTAATCACAGCAGGACACGTGAATGTTCTCTGGTGTTTGTGTGACTTTCTTTTCAGCAATTTTGGTTTTTTCTTACTGATTCACGCTGAGATCTGTTCTATATTTCCTGTCATTGCGAATGTACTCTTATGGCGTCGGTAGTCGACACGTACATTATTGCTGCTTAAAACTGTTTCGCATGAATGATGGTTAGATGGCTTGTTGGTTGGACCAACTGAAGCTTCAGTTATTACACTGCTTGGAGTGTGAGTTCCACGCGTTCCATTGGCCCTGACTGTGACACCGATGTCTTGCATGGTCATAACAAATCTTACTTCCAAATTTCAGAGTAAGGCAATAGCTGCACAATCAGTGAAACTTCCTGATGTGTCGCTCGAGGAATGCCGCCCATTGGAGACCAACACACTAACTAAAACATATCTCCTGTGTGTTAGACCCACATGTAGCCTGATGTTGTGTGACTTGGGTTCTTCAAAAAGAAATTGGAGCAACCCAACCCCATTTCTGGCTGTTATAATATTGTATGAAGGTGATTTAGTCCCTGTATAAAGATCCTGCTAAAAACAGCAGAGGGCCTATTTAACCTATGAAAGCAATGGTCAGAAAACCCCATAGGTGCCACAGCTTATTTTTAAATCTGCCCGGCAACAGTACTTGGCAGGAGGAACTGACTGGCCAGATGGCTTTTCGAGCTTTGCCGTGTTTTTAAACCTGGTTTGAGAGGATGTTCTTTATGAAGGGCCTAGATTGAGAAGTGGAGACAGTGGATTCATGAGCATTGAGCATTAAGGGATATTTGCGCAGGAGCTTCCTCCCAGCTGCTTAGATGGACTATATGGAAGTATATGCCCCATGATATACATGAACTTGACTGGGAAAATGGTTTGCTTCTACTTCCACGCTTTTTCATGTCTTTATTTTAGTCAAGAATCACCTGTAGTTTGAGATAACAGGTATGTTTGTTTTTCAGTGCAGCACTACATTTTCAGCATTGTATTTTTTTTCAGATGACGTGTTCACATGAGTGCTCGCCTTGCCCCCTCAGCCAGATATAAAGGATCCTATTTTGATGAAGAGCGGAGAAATTCTCTCTGCTGTTAGCCTTCTGCTCTGCTTTCCCTGCAATGGCTTCGAACCCAGTTTTGACATCTTCATGCTTTGACTCTAAATCTTCCAGTGATAAATTCTGACAATACAGAAGGAGGCCATTCAGCCCATTCTGACTTTGCTGGCTCTTTGAAAGAGCTATCCAATTAGTCTCATTCCCTGCACTGTCCCACTCTTTCCACCCTTTAAATATTGATTTTCTGCAATGTTGTTGTTAAATCGTTTCCAGCACCCTTTCAGGTGTGATTCAGAATGTACCAACTCTCAACCGTATTCTTATCATTCACCTGTTTCATGAAATACTGGTCTTGACGAACACGTGATCCAATTCACATCGGCAATATTGTGGCTATATAGGGCGGGATTTAATGGCCGTCCATGCTGGCAGGATCTTATGGTCCTGCCTATGGCACGCCCCTGCTGTAGCTTTTGAGATCCCGCCATTGATGAGCCGCTCTCCACTGCTGCAGAACGTGCCGTGGAGGGGGAGGAAAATTCCACCCACAGGTAAGAACTTGCTCCTCAATTGGCATGCTACTGTTTGAAACCTAAAGTGCCACCTGTGTGCACCAGGAACTAATGCTCCAAGTCTTCAGGATCATAAAAACCGTAATTATTGAAACATTCCTGCGTAGTTATTATAAAGCAGAGCATGGTTTGCTCATGTGTTGACAGTTGGGTATCAGACCATGCGCACAGTTAATTGAGACATTCATTTGTGCATGAATGTGCTTCTTATATTCATCCTATTCAAGCTCAACTCTCTTCCTGTCCTTGGTTAGTGTCTGGGGAATCTGATTTACTGAAAATGTCAAGCATATCACACAGACTTCTTTCTGCCATTTGTTATGAAAGGAATAATAGCTGATATAATATTGACAAAAGTGGCACGTGTGTCTAACTGTGATACTAAGCTCTCAATGTCTGCTCTGAAACTAACTGTGATACTGTCTTTTAAAGGATCCCTTTGTGAGGAGCTGGTGAGGAGCTGTGATTTGCTGCCCTGTCTCAATGGGGGAGTGTGTCGGAATACAATGCCGGGATATGCATGTGATTGCCCAGCTGGGTTCACTGGGCACAACTGCGAAATCAATGTGAATAAATGCTCTTTAAAGCTTTGTTTGAATGGCGGCACATGCCTTGATGGAATAAACGTAAGTGTCATTCACATTGTGAACGGGGGGCGGGAAAGATCAGGATTTAAATTTTTAAATTCAAATAAGGGTCAATTTGTCACTTCCAGGGTCTCCTGGCTGCCCTTCCATCATCTAACCTCATTAACGCACTCAACGTTTTGCTGCCCATGCTTTGTATTGTACCAGTCAGTTCTGTCATTGTTTGAATCAGACAGTACAGAAGGAGACCATTTGGCCCATACTCATTTTTTCTTTACTCTTTCATGGGAGGGGGGTTTTACTGACAACCCTGTGTTTGTTGCCCATCCCTATTTGCTCTTAAACTGAGTGACTTGGTCGGCCTCTTACATGCGCACACTCACATACATGCACACACACATACATACATGCACACACTCTCATACATAGAACATATAGAACAGTACAGCACAGAACAGGCCCTTCGGCCCTCAATGTTGTGCCGAGCCATGATCACCCTACTCAAACCCACGTATCCACCCTATACCCGTAACCCAACAACCCCCCCCCTTAACCTTACTTTTATTAGGACACTACAGGCAATTTATCACGGCCAATCCACCTAACCCACACATCTTTGGACTGTGGGAGGAAACCCACGCACACAGGGGGAGGACGTGCAGACTCCACACAGACAGTGACCCAGCCGGGAATCGAACCTGGGACCCTGGAGCTGTGAAGCATTTATGCTAACCACCATGCTACCCTGCTGCCCATTAGCTGATCCATTAGAAAGCCGCATATCTAACTTCTCTGATGATGCAAAGGTGCATTGGTATTGTAAGCCAGTCGATCATAGAGTTATAGAACGTTTGTGGCACAGTTAAGTGCTTGTCCAGACAACGTTGAATTGTAGAATTTATAGTGCAGAAAGAGGCCATTCAGCCCATCGGGTCTGCACCGGCCCTGGAAGGAACATAGAACAGTACAGCACAGAACAGGCCCTTCAGCCCTCGATGTTGTGCCGAGCAATGATCACCCTACTCAAACCCACGTATCTACCCTATACCCGTAACCCAACAACCCCCCCTTAACCTTACTTCTTTGGACACTAAGGGCAATTTAGCATGGCCAATCCACCTAACCCGCACATCTTTGGACTGTGGGAGGAAACCGGAGCACCTGGAGGAAACCCACGCACACACGGGGAGGACGTGCAGACTCCGCACAGACAGTGACCCAGCCGGGAATCGAACCTGGGACCCTGGAGCTGTGAAGCATTTATGCTAACCACCATGCTACCGTGCTGCCCTAAAGCATCCTATCTAAGCTCACACCTCCACCCTAACCCCGCAACGTCACCTAACCTTTTTTTTTGGACACTAAGGGCAATTTAGCATCGCCAATCCACCTAACCTGCACATCTTTGGACTGTGGGAGGAGGAAACCCACGCAGACACGGGGAGGTCCGCACAGACAGTGACCGAGGCCGGGAATCGAATCTGTGTCCCTGGAGCTGTGAAGCAACTGTGCTAACCTCTGTGCTACTATGCTGCCCACATCTTTGTAAATCTCTTCTGTGCCCTCTCTCATGCAATTACATATTTCCTGCAATAACGTGAACTGCACACAGCACTCAAGTTGTGGTCTATAGTTCCAAAATAACCTATCAGCACTTGTATGTTATATCTTAGCTAACAAAGAAAAGGATTCCATATGCCTTCCTTAGCCACCTTATCAACCTGTCCTACTATTTGAATACACTCACGCGAGTGTCTTTTCCGACGGGTCGACGGGTTTGAAACCTCTAGCATTGCCACAGCCAGGGCGGCACACTGTTGTTAATTGAAGACATTAATAGGGACTCACTGGTGTCACACATTTAGGGCAGATCTTATGAGTTACGCCATGCTGTTCCGAGGACGCTGTTGTTTGGCCAGCTCTTCCGTTTCACCGAGCGTGGTGTTCGAAGCAAGGAAAACGCGGAGGAAGCTTGTTCTTGATAAAGGGAGATGTGGATATTCACTCTTAAATCCCTCACTTCCTCTAAACCTCTCCGTATCCTCCCATTTATTGTGTCATTTGCAAAATGGAAGGACAAATTAGAAAGTGAATAATAATAGATAAAGGTAATAGGCAAATTAGTTTCAATATGGGCAAATGTGAGGTCATACACATTGGAGCTAAAAAAGGTTAGACGAGGGACTTCATGAATGTTTAAGCTAGAACCAATGGATATCCAAAAATAATTAATGAAGATGCCTTGCGCAGTTTCACAAAAGATCTGGAGGATTGAAATACAAGAGATAATGTTTCACCTATACAAAGCCCTGATTATATCACGCCTGGCGTACTATGTTAGTTCTGGGCACCACACCTTGTGAAGGATGGCACCAAAGTGACTGCAGCGACGATTCACCAGAATGAGACCAAAATTTCAGAGGTTAAATTATGAGCATGGTTACACAAATTAGGTTTGCATTGCCTAGAAAGTTGAAGGGTAAAGAGTGGTTTGATCAGACTGTGCAGACTCAATGCGCCGAATGGCCTCCTTCTGCACTAAACTTGATCAAAGTTTTCAAGATATTATTGGGAACTGACAGAGCAGACAGAGAGAAAATATTTCAGCTGGTTGGGTAATCTAGGACCAGGGACCATAACATAAAAGTTAGATGTGGAGATGCCGGCGTTGGACTGGGGACCTGAGGAAGGAGCAGTGCTCTGAAAGCCAGTGCTTGAAACAAACATGTTGGACTTTAATCTGGTGTTGTAAGATTTCTAACTATAAAAGTTAGAACCAGAGGGCAGCATGGTAGCACAGTGGTTAGCACTGTTGCTTCACAGCGCCAGGGACACAGGTGCGATTCCCAGCTTGGGTCGCTGTCTGTGGGGAGTCTGCATGTTCTCTCCGTGTCTGCGGGGGTTTCCTCTGGGTGCTCCGGTTTCCTCCCACTAGTCCCGATAGGCATGCTGTTAGGTAATTTTGACATTCTGAATTCTCCCTCAGTGTACCCGAACAGGTGCCGGAATGTGACTTCATTGCAATGTTAATGTAAGCCTACTTTTGACAATAAAGATTATCATTATTATTAAAAGGCCTCAGGAGTGAAATTCCTAAACACAATGGGTGGTAGAAGCTTGGAATTAAATGGCAATTATGCTCGGTTCACTTTCAAACTGCAATTGATAGATTAATGTTAATTAAGATGAAGGTATTATGGGATATGGGGAAACTGCAGGTATTCAACCGTTATCCCACAGAATGTCGGAATAGGCTCAAAGGGCTGAATGATCATCTCAGTTGTTCCTATGTGCTTTCCAATAGCTGTGTGATTCATTCACTGTTGCTGCAATACTTCATTTTGTGCTGCACTTTTATTTGTTTTCTGTCCAGAATTTTGTATGTACCTGCATGCCTGAATTTACTGGAGAACGTTGTGAGAATCGTGTTGGGCCATGTGATTCTTCACCTTGCGTTAATAATGGGGACTGCGTGCAGATGGCGATGAACTATTACTGCAGGTATTTGATTGCAAAAAATTAAATATAACTCCATTATTTAAGAAAGGCGAAAGAGATAGAGTAAAGCCAGAAAATGATGACTCTCTTAGTCTAAAGATATGCAGGTTAGGTTGATTGGCCATGCTAAATTGCCCCGTGTCAAAGGTCAGGTGGGTTCCGGGAATTGAGCTGAGGTAGGGTGCTCTTTCCAGAGGGTCTGTGCAGACTCAATGTGCCGAATGGCCTCCTTCTGCACTAAAGGGATGCTATTCTATCTAATGGCAGGACGTTATTGGTAGATATGTGGTGCAGACTGAGTAACTAGTTGGTTAAACATGAGCCGGTTGTAGGAAGAATACATGGATTTCAAAAGAGCAGTTCATTTTCTACCAAACCTAATCAAATTGTTAGGATGCAACTCAATCAGTAGATCGATGGATATTGTTTATATGGATTTCTAGAAGGTATTCAATAAGTGAGAGATTGTTAACTCAAATTAAATCTCATGGAACTGAAGGCCAATTATTGAATTGGTTGGGTGATTGGTTAGAAAACAGAGAGAAATAATTGAGTCGAATTGGAAAGCAATAACTAATGGGGTTCCACAAGGGTTGTGCTTTGGCCTCAACTATTCACCATATTTATCAATGACTTAAATAATGCAATAGATATATCCAAGGCTGCTGACGATGCAGAGATTGGTGGTATACGAAGCTATGTAGATGGGAGCATAAAATTATCAAGAGACATTAAGTGTGGCAAATGGATTTCGACTCAGGAAAATGTGAGGTTGTCCATTTGCGACCAGACAGGAATAGATATGAATATTTTTTAAACAGTGAAAAGCTGGGAACAATGGAGACCCAAAGGGATCCATGTATAGTGATCATTAAAATGTAGTGCTCAAATATAAAAAGGAAGACCATTGTAATGGTAAGCATTCCATTACATCTGGAGGGCAAGAATATAAAGGGAAGAAAATTTTAATTCTGCGAAACAAAGTCCTGGTTAGAACACATCTGGAGGACTGTGTACAGTTCTCTGCACCATACCTTAGAATAGATCTATTGACCCTGAGAGAGTGCAGAGCAGATTCACCGGAATGTTATCGAGCCAGAATGAGGCGAGATGAGATAAACATGGAATATAGAAAGTTTACGGGTTTATTTTATTTGTTTTTTTTTTATATTTTCAAAGGAATTAATAGTGCAGAAGTAACAAGGAACCCTCTTTCACAAAAGTCGATGCTAGCTAAATTAATGAATCTGAACCTGAGCTCAATAAATTTTTGCTCGTCAATGGCATTAAGGGATTTGGAACATGGATGAATGGATGCAGGCAGAATACAAATCAGATACGATTGTGCTGGAAGATAATTCTAGAGCTCAGGGCCCAGACAACTGATGGCACAGAAACCGATGGCAGAGCGGAAGCCAGAGCTGAAATAGAATTTGTGGCATGAGACAATGGCCAATATTTACCGTTCCCGTTAGCGGCAGCGGGTTCTGTGACGGGACCGGAATATATCACGAGAATACCAAAGTCCTGTTTTACGTTGGCGTGAAGGCTTGCCGCGATCGTCCTCTCCCCTGTGGGTGGTGAGCCACGTTTTCTACACATTCAATGCTGGGCATCTCATTTCAATATATTGGCATCTCATGTTGGGCACATGAACTAGAATCATGCCACCAAACCCCCCCCACCATTGTCAAATAATACATCCACGGCCACGTGATGGCCAGAATGGCGCCTAAAGAATGGCGCATGTCACAACCGGCTTCAAAAAGCAAGCGTCGGAGGTGAGCGCAGCAATCCTGGTGTGAAGAGCGTTGACTAAAGGGTCACCAGTTTCTGACTCAGCGTAACCAGCCTATGATTCGTGAATAATAAACCTTTAACTCGGTGAGTTGACCAGCACCCTGACTCGGGAGTGACCAGGCCCTGACTCGGGAGTGACCAGACCCTGACTCGGGAGTGACCAGACTCTGACTCGGGAGTGACCAGGCCCTGACTCGGGAGTGACCAGTCTCTGAATGGGGAGTGACAAGACTCTGACTCGGGGAGTGACCAGGCCCTGACTCGGGGAGTGACTAGACTCTGACTCGGGGAGTGACCAGACTCTGACTCGGGAGTGACCAGGCCCTGACTCGGGAGTAACCAGGCCCTGACGCGGGAGTGACCAGGCCCTGACTCGGGGGTGACCAGGCCCTGACTCGGGAGTGACCAGTCTCTGAATGGGGAGTGACAAGACTCTGACTCGGGGAGTGACCAGACTCTGACTCGGGAGTGACCAGGCCCTGACTCGGGAGTAACCAGGCCCTGACGCGGGAGTGACCAGGCCCTGACTCGGGAGTGACCAGGCCCTGACTCGGGAGTGACCAGACTCTCACTCAGGAGTGACCATGCCCGGACTCAGGAGTGTGCAATCTGTGACTCGGGAGTGACCAGGCCCTGACCCGGGAGTGACCAGGCCCTGACTCGGGAGTGACCAGACTCTGACTCGGTAGTGACCAGTCTTTGACTCGGAAGTGACCAGTCTCTGACTCGGGAGTGACCAGTCTGACTCGGGAGTGACCAGTCTGACTCGGGAGTGACCAGTCTGACTCGCGAGTGACCAGTCTCTGACTCGGGAGTGACCAGGACCTGACTCGGGAGTGACCAGTCTCTGAATGGGGAGTGACCAGTCTCTGAATGGGGAGTGACAAGGCCCTGACTCGGGGAATGACCACGCTCTGGCTCGGGTGACCAGGCCCTGGCTCGGGAGTGACCAGGCCCTGACTCGGGGAGTGACCAGGCCCTGACTCGGGGAGTGACCAGGCTCTGACTCGGGGAGTGACAAGGCCCTGACTCAGGAGTGACCAGTCTCTGACTCGGGGTGACCAGACTCTGACTTGGGGAGTGACCAGGCCTGACTCGGGAGTGACCAGGCCCTGACTCGGGAGTGAACAGGCCCTGACTCGAAAGTGACCAGGCCGTGACTCGGGAGTGACCAGGCACTGACCTGGGAGTGACTAGGCCCTGATTTAGAAGTGACTAGGCCCTGACTCGGGGAGTGACCAGGCCCTGACTCGGGAGTGACCAGGCCCTGACTCGGGAGTGACCAGGCCCTGACTCGAGAGGGACCAGGCCATGACTCGGGAATGACCAGGCACTGACCTGGGAGTGACTAGGCCGTGACTCGGGAGTGACCAGGCCCTGACTCGGGGAGTGACCAGGCCCTGACTCGGGAGTGACCAGGCCCTGACTCGGGAGTGACCAGGCCTGACTCGGGAGTGACCAGGCTCTGACACGGGAGTGACCAGGCTCTGACTCGGGAGTGACTAGGCTCTGACTCGGGAGTGACCAGGACCTGACTCGGGAGTGACGAGGCTCTGACACAGGCGTGACCAGGCTCTGACACGGGAGTGACCAGGCCCTGACTCGGGAGTGACCAGGCCCGGACTCTGAAATGCCAGACTCTGACATGGAAGTGACCAGGCCCTGACTCGGGAGTGACCAGGCCCGGACTCTGAAGTGGCCAGATTCTGACATGGGAGTGACCAGGCCCTGACACGGGAGTGACCAGGCCCGGACTCGGGAGTGACCAGGCCCGGACTCGGGAGTGACCAGGCCCGGACTCGGGAGTGACCAGGCCCTGACACGGGAGTGACCAGGCCCGGACTCGGGAGTGACCAGGCCCGGACTCGGGAGTGACCAGGCCCGGACGCGGGAGTTACCGGGCCTGGACTCGGGTGTGACCAGGCCCGGACTCAGGAGTGACCAGACTCTGACACGGGAGTGACCAGGCCCTGACTCGGGAGTGACCAGACTCTGACACGGGAGTGACCAGGCCCTGACTGGGGAGTGACCAGTCTCTGACTCAGGAGTGACCAGACTTGGACTCGGAAGTGACCAGGCCCGGTCTCAGGAGTGATCAGTCTCTGACTCAGGAGTGACCAGGCCCTGACTCGGGAGTGACCGGAAGCTAACTGGGGAGTGACCAGTCTCTGACACGGGAGTGACGAGGCCCTGACTCGGGAGTGACCAGACTCTGACACGGGAGTGACCAGGCCCTGACTGGGGAGTGACCAGACTCGGACTCAGGAGTGACCAGACTTGGACTCGGAAGTGACCAGGCCCGGTCTCAGGAGTGATCAGTCTCTGACTCGGGAGTGACCAGGCCCTGACTCGGGAGTGACCGGAAGCTGACTGGGGAGTGACCAGACTCTGACACGGGAGTGACCAGGCCCTGACTCAGGAGTGACCAGATGCTGACTGGGGAGTGACCAGACTCTCACACGGCAGTGACCAGGCCCTGACTCGGGAGTGACCAGATGCTGACTGGGGAGTGACCAGACTCTCACACGGCAGTGAGCAGGCCCTGACTCGGGAGTGACCAGATGCTGACTGGGGAGTGACCATACTCTGACATGGCAGTGACCAGGCCCTGACTGGGGAGTGACCAGACTCTGACTCGGGAGTGACCAGGCCCTGACTTGGGAGTGACCAGACTCTGACACGGCAGTGACCAGGCCCTGACTCTGGTGGCGGGGATGATCAGGTTCTGAAACCACTGAGTTCGGCCGTTTTAACAGCTCGCCTTAGCACCCGGGAGACCCTGTGGCTGCCTTCAAACTCTTTCCGGGGACGACCAGGTCCAACTCCAGTTAACAACTGGCACCCACTTCCCAACCCCAGAATGAAAATCCTTCTTTCAAAGGTACTTTCTTCTCTGGCGGGTACAGTGAGCCAAGTAGCTTTACGACTGCCGCTATCCGCATCGTGGATGAAAATCCTGCCCAATATCTTCACTTCCCAAAATTTAACTGGAAAGCATTTTGACTGACCTGACAATGTGTGCTGGACAAGCAAACTGAAATCACAGATCTGGAGGGGTGAGTGGAGTAGAACGGGTCACAAGATGAAGAGAAGTTCAGCTTTATACACGTGAAACATTCTGTGCCTTACAATGAAATCACCAAAGGGCATGATGTGGAGGGGACATAAGAGGAGGTCAAGGATAGATCCTTGGGAGACTCCTGAGGCAGAGGCATGAGAGTAGGAAGATAATCTGAGTATGTCTGGATGGGTAATAATGCAAGGAAGCAAAGGAGGGTACAGTTATCCAGACAGGTCAAGGAGGAGGAGTAAAATAGGGCAGCATTGTATTGAAACAAGTTTCTGGAATGTATCACTGAAATCAAGCTCATTTTCTTTATTTTTTAATTTAGAGTACCCTATTCGTTTTTTTTTCCACTTAAGGGGCAATTTAGCATGGTCAATCCACCTACCCTGCACAGCTTTTGGGTTGTGGGGGTGAAACCCACGCAAACATAGGGAGAATGTGCAAACTCCACACGGACAGTGACCCAGGGCCGGATCGAACCTGGGACCTCAGCGTCGTGAGGCATCGGGGCTCCCATGCGCCACCGTGCTGCCTTTCAAGCTCATTTTCAAGTGACTTTATGGTGATGATTTCAGCTCAATTCCTAAAAGATTTTGGGAGCTTTTTTTGTTTTTTTTTCACTGCAACTCGTGTTGCAAGACTGTTGCGTGTTTTCCAAATACCCACTGGCAAAACAGAAACCCCACAATTTGAGTTGATAGATCGCATTGAATTATTAATGGTGTGTACACTGCTGTGTGCAGCTGAATCCCATACAACAGCCTTCCACTTTAAACCCACCACTGATTACATGTCCATCAATGTCAGACCATATCACCAGTCAAACGAAAAAAAGCCTTTGAGTAGCTAAAATGTCACAACGCAGCAGGATTTGGCTGTGCAGCAGCAGTTTAAGTCCTGAAAAACAGCCAGGATCTCAATGTGCAAACTACCCCTGATAGGTACCAGCACAGCTTTGAAACCAATGCAGACACCCGAGCCCTGGAGGGTAAAGAGCAGTGTGCCACTGCAGAAATAAAGCCGGTCTCTTCTTAATGATAACTACAGGGACATCAAGCTCATGTCAGTTGCTGAAAAATCCCAGGGAGTAATTTTTCTGTACGGGTGAGGCACGATCAATTGGACAAAGGCGATAGGTTGATAGGGTTGTGAAGAAGGCCTATGGTGTGTTGGCCTTTATTGGTAGAGGGATTGAGTTCTGGAGCCATGAGGTCATGTTGCAGCTGTACAAAACTCTAGTACGGCCACATTTGGAGTATTGTGTACAGTTCTGGTCACCTCATTATAGGAAGGACGTGGAAGCTTTGGAACGGGTGCAGAGGAGATTTACCAGGATGTTGCCTGGTATGGAGGGAAAATCTTATGAGGAAAGGCTGATGGACTTGAGGTTGTTTTCGTTAGAGAGAAGAAGGTTAAGAGGTGACTTAATAGAGGCATACAAAATGATCAGAGGGTTAGATAGGGTGGACAGTGAGAGCCTTCTCCCGCGGATGGAGGTGGCTAGCACGAGGGGACATAGCCTTAAATTGAGGGGTAATAGATATAGGACAGAGGTCAGAGATGGGTTTTTTACGCAAAGAGTGGTGAGGCCGTGGAATGCCCTACCTGCAACAGTAGTGAACTCGCCAACATTGAGGGCATTTAAAAGTTTATTGGATAAGCATATGGATGATAATGGCATAGTGTAGGTTAGATGGCCTTTAGTTTTTGACTTCCCATGTCGGTGCAATATCGTGGGCCGAAGGGCCTGTACTGCGCTGTATCATTCTATGTTCTATAGTTTAATCCAACTGAGGCTTTACTGCTATAAGATGTGTGGCCTCCCACAGCAGCTGGCGAAATGACTGCTAGCTGGAGGACACGCATATTTATACAGCCGGCAGAGACTACCGGCGAACCTGTAGTGTAGGTCCTACCGTACATCACCTAATACAGGTGCAACAGCGGTTTACCACATTCACCCCCTGTTGAAATTGAGTCCGGCGGGGGTGGTGGAGAACTATATACAACAATGAGTTAATATTTACAGTATTTGATCAAAAAAAATGTCTTTTGAAGTCTGGTGCCAGTTACAGATTTAACCGGTCCGGTGCCTTGAGAGAGTGACGCAGTGGTGTCGGCGATATCGGTGCTGGCCTGATGTTCGGTGACTCCGGGAGCGTGCCGGAATCCTCTTCATCCTCGGGCGTGGGCAGGGGAAGGACGGATGGTCCTGGTGGGGTTAATGCTGGAAGCGCCGGGGGAGGGGAGGGTGGCGCCGGGCCAGAGAGGTGGGTGTGTGTGGAACCTGCTGGTGTCAGGTCCCTGAGGGAGACAATATCTTGGCGGCCATCGGGGTTCGCCACGTAGGCATACTGGGGGTTGGTGTGGAGCAATTGCACCCTTTCCACCAACGAGACCGCCTTGTGGAGTCGGACGTGCCTACGGAGCAGGACTGGTCCTGGAGCTGCGAGCCAAGTCGGGAGCAATACCCCGGATGTGGACTTCCTGGGGAAGGCTAAAAGACGTTCATGGGGTGTGTTGTTAGTTGCGGTGCACAGCAGTGACCGAATGGAGTGGAGTGCATCAGTGAGGGCCTCCTGCCAGCGAGAGGCTGGGAGGTTCCTGGACCGTAGGACCAGTTGGACGGCCCTCCATACCGTCCCGTTTGCCCTCTCTACCTGCCCATTTCCCAGAGGTTATAGCTAGTCGTCCTGCTGGAGGCGATACCCCTGCTGAGCAGGAACTGATGCAGCTCATCGTGCATGAATGAAGACCCCCTGTCACTGTGGATATAGGCGGGGAAACCGAACAAAGAGAAGATAGTGTTTAGGGCTTTGATGACAGTGCCAGACGTCATATCGGGGCATGGGATGGCGAAGGGGATCCTGGAGTACTCATCGACCACACTGAGAATATACGTGTATCGGTCGGTGGAGGGGAGAGGCCCTTTGAAATTCACGCTGAGACGTTCAAAGGGGCGGAAGGCCTTCACCAGGCGCGCACGGTCCGACCGGTAGAAGTGCGGCTTGCACTCCACACAGACCTGGCAGTCCCTGGTGATTGTCTGTACTTCCTCGACGGAGTAGGGCAGATTTTGTGCCTTAATGAAGTGGGACAACCGTGTGACTCCCGGCTGTCGTGCAGGACCCGGAGTCGGTCTATTTGTGCGCTGGCACATGTACCTCGGGATAGGGCATCTGGGGGCTTGTTGAGTTTGCCAGGGCGATACAAAATCTTGTAATTATAGGTGGAGAGCTCGATCCTCCACCTCAAGATTTTATCGTTTTTCATCTTGCCCCGCTGTGTGTTATTGAACATGAAGGCTACCGACTGATGGTCAGTGAGGAGAGTGATCTCCTGCCGACCAGGTAATGCCTCCAATGTCGCACAGCTTCACCGATAGCTTGGGCCTCTTTTTCGACGGGTGAGTGCCGAATTTCTGAGGCATGTCTGGTGCGGGAAAAGAATGCCACGGGTCCGATGCATCGCTCTCTATTTGAAAGGGCAGTGTTACAGGCGAAGGCCTGTTGCGCCTCGGCCGTCAGGGGAAAGTGGGTGGACTGAATGAGTGGGCGGGCCTTGTCCTTATAGTTTGGGACCGACTGGGCGTGGTACGAGAAGAACTCCAGGCAGCGTTTGAAGGCATTGGGGCAATGAGGGAGGGGAAGCTCCATGCGGGGGCGCATGCGGTCGGGATCGGGCCCCAGAACTTAGTTCTGGACTACATAGCCGAGTATGGCTAAGCTGGTTGTTTTAAACACGCACTTCTCCTTGTTGTAGGTGAGGTTGAGGAGAGTGGCGGGCGGAGAAATTTGGCGAGGTTGGCATCATGGTCCTGCTGGTCATGGCCGCAGATGGTGATGTTGTCTAGGTATGGGAAGGTGACCCGCAAACCGTACCGGTCAACTATTCGGTCCATCTCCCTTTGTAAGACCAAGTGATGCCGAAGGGAACTCTGAGGAAGTGATAGAGATGACCGTCCGCCTTGAAAGCGGTGTATGGATGATCCGATTTACGAATGGGGAGCTGGTGGTAGGCGGATTTGAGATCTACCGTTGGGAAGACCCGGTATGTGCAATCTGATTGACCATATCAGATATGCGTGGGAGGGAGTACACATCGAGCTGTGTGTACCGATTGATGGTCTGGCTGTAGTCCACGACCATTCTGTGTTTCTCCCCAGTTTTAATGACTACCACTTGGGCTCTCCAGGGGCTGTTGCTGGCCTCGACGATGCCCTCCGAAGCAGCCGCTGGACCTTGGACCTGATGAAGGTCCTCTTGGGTGCGGTACCATCTGCACCTGGTGGCGACGGGTTTGCAATCCGTGGTTAGATTGGTGAAGAGGGAAGGCGGATCGACCTTTAGGGTTGCGAGGCTGCACACAGCGAGGGTGGTAGGGGCCCCCGAATTTGAGGGTTAGGCTCTGGAGATTGCACTGGAAGTCCAGGCCTAATAGCAGGTCAGCGCAGAGGTAAGGGAGGACGTAGAGGCGGAAGCCGTTGAAGTCTACCCCCTGGACTGTGAGTGTGACCGTACAATACCTCCAGATCGCGACAGAATGGGATCCGGAGGCCAGAAAATTCTTTGATTAGTGGGTTGTGCCGCGAGGGAGCAGCGCCTTACCGTATCCGGGTGTATGAAGCTTTCGGTGCTCCTGGAGTCCAGCAAGCAGGAGGTCACGTGGCCGTTGATTTTCACACTGGTCGATGCGATGGCCAGGTTGTGCGGACGAGACTGGTCGATCGGTACTGAGGTGAGTCGTGGTCGGTCGTCGCTGATGTCGGATGTCGGGGAGCCTGGGGGGCCCAGGTCCTGGAATGTTGTCGGTGTCCATGTCCCGTGGGGGAGACAAGATGGCGGCGCCCATGGGCCGCACATTGCGGGGGTTGGACAAGATGGCGGCGCCCATGGACCGCACATGGACTGGGGGGGAAGAAGATGGCGGCGACCACTGGCCACGCGTGGCCCCGGGAGGTGAAGATGGCGGCGCCCACTGGCTGCGTGTGGCCACGGGAGGTGAAGATGGCGGCGCCCACTGGCCACGCGTGGTCCGGGGAGATGCAGATGGCGGCGCCCATTGTGTGTAGACTAGAGGAGTGGGGGCGATAGCGGCAACTGCGTGGGCCTGGCGAAGTGCCTCTTTTTGCCGCAAGCCTTGCAAAGGGCAGTGCGGGCTGGGCAGCGTTGGCGAGGGTGCTTCTGCTGGCCGCAGAAGTAACATCGGGAACCCCCGGGATGCGCGGACTGGCGTGTGGCACAGGCGTACTGGATGGGTAAGGCCCGCGCTGGGGCAGGAGTCTGTGAGGTCCATGAAGGGTAGAAGGGGTGGGCTGCGTGGCTGGCGGGGTAGGCCTGAATGTTATGTGAGGCAACCGTCATGGAGAGTGCTAGCTTCTTTGTCTTAGCCAGGTCGAGCGTGGCCCCTTCTAACAGTCTCTGGCCCCTTCAGAACACCCCTTCTGAAGTCCGACCCGATCCCCGTTACGAACGCATGGCGCATAAAAGGTTGGAATGTTCGGTCACAGTCCCGGATGAGTGGGATGAGGGCCCGCCAGATGTCTTCCATGGACTCACCAGGGAGTTGAGAGTGAGTGACGAGCACGTGCCTGGCGAAGAGCATGTTCGTTTTCTGTGCGTAGTTTTCTTTGAGGAGTGCCATGGCGTCTGTGTAATTCGGGGCATCCTGGATCAGCGGAAATACGTTGGAGCTCAACCTTGAGTACAGGATCTGTATCTTCTGAGCCTCCAGAACAGGGGTGGTCGCTGAGTTGATGTAGGCCTCGAAGCAAGTTAGCCAGTGATTGAGGTCCTTTTTGACGTTGCTTGATTGCGGATTCAGCTGCAGGTGATGTGGTTTGATTTGGAGGTACATCTTTTAGAAAATCTTATAGCAATAAATTGAGGCACGATCAATTGGACAAAGACGATAGTTGAATCCAACAGAGGCTTTATTGCTATAAGATGTGTGGCCTCCCACAGCAGCTGGCAAAATGGCTGCTAGCTGGAGGACACACATATTTATACAGCAGGCAGGGGCTACCGGCGAACCTGTAATACAGGTCCTACCGTACATCACCTAATACAGGTGCAACAGTGGTTTACCACAATGGGCATATGGCCCCTTAACTGCTGGATCTTCCTGACAAAATACACTGGATTCTCACGACATCAAATATCTATTTTGGCCACACTTCCTTTTCTTCAAAGAAAGAATGAATCAATTGCTGCCCCAATTTGTTTGATCAATAAATTGCTCTTTTTTATTTTAAGGTACTTGTGGGGCAGCAGGGTACCATGGTGGTTAGCATAAATGCTTCACAGCTCCAGGGTCCCAGGTTCGATTCCCGGCTGGGTCACTGTCTGTGTGGAGTCTGCACGTCCTCCCCCTGTGTGCGTGGGTTTCCTCCGGGTGCTCCGGTTTCCTCCCACAGTCCAAAGATGTGCGGGTTAGGTGGATTGGCCATGCTAAATTGCCCGTAGTGTCCAAAAAAAAAAAGTAAGGTTAAGGGGGGTTGTTGGGTTACGGGTATAGGGTGGATACGTGAGTTTGAGTAGGGTAATCATGGCTCGGCACAACATTGAGGGCCGAAGGGCCTGTTCTGTGCTGTACTGTTCTATGTGTGGCTGAAATGTGGTGAAAGTGGACAACATATTACACTAAATGTTTGAGGAGAGGAAATTTCAATTCTTACTCCAGTGCAGAAAATGGGTAACAGTGAATCTGCACCCACATTACACTTCACTCCATTTTCCTTTCCATTGTCTGCAAGATAATATATCAGTGAGCAATCGATTTATCTATTGAGCAAGCTGGCTTAGGGGCCGGCACGGTGGTGCAGTCGTTAGCCATACTGCCTCACAGCGCCGAGGACCCAGGTTCGATCCTGGCCCCGGGTCACTGTGTGGGGTTTGCACATTCTCCCCATGCCTGCGTGGGTTTCACCCCCACAACATAACACAAAGATGTGCAGGGTAGATGGGTTGGCCATGCTAAATTGCCCCTTTGATTGGAAAAAATGAAAAATAAGCTGGCTCGGGAGAAGATGGAAGCAGTTTCCTCCAAATCCTCCACATGTAAATTAGACAGATTTTGTTCAGGAAATGAGATTTTGTGATTTAGTCTGCAAACAAGTGAGACATGACATGCTTGGTGGAACAGGTGACTTTAGGCTTATGGTTCCCAAAGCGCACTGCCACTGGGGGTTTTCCTCGGCTCACGTCCGGCACTGTTATAGATTCAGTGATAGAGATTGATTGCTATAATTAGTGAACAGCTCTATTATCAATGTATCATGGGACCACTAGAGTGTTAGAAGGGGATCTAGGCGACCTTCACTCGTTACCATGCATGTTGCACCGATAAAAGTAGACTTTACCACCCCCCCCACCCCCCCTCAAGGAGGTGTGTCTTCATCCCACGCCACCCCACAAGAGAGTTTACAGAGACAACTGGCATCCTTCACAGAAATGTTTTCCTTTTATCACCGTCATTGCCAAAATGCTGACAAGTCAGAATGCCGTCTTTGGTCCACATTGCAACTGAAAAGTGTTCAGTAGACGTAGGAACAGGAGCAGGCCATTCAACCCCTTGAGGTTGTTCATTGCTGTTCTATGTTTTAACTCCATTTACCATCACAAAATGGGACAACACAGAAGGAGATCACTCCGTGATTGTTATCCAATTGGTCACACTCTGCTGTGCTTCCTCTTGCCTTAATCATAGTCCTTAATATCCCTGCCTGCCAAAAAAATCTCTCCATCTCAGTTTTAAAATTTTCTATTCATGTAGCCTAGTTTATTCATAAACATCTCATTCATTTGTAGGCTCAAACCCTCATTCGTTTGTGGACTCGAATCCTTGAATTCAGGGTCCTTGAGTCCTCAGATTGACCACAGTAGTTTCAGAAGTTCGATTAATGACTTGGAAAGAGTTTTTTTTTAAATCTGTCTGCTGTAATCCGGAATTGACCTCTGAGGAGTTTAGTGAGTAGAGCGATAAATTGCCTTCTGTGCTCAGTGTAGAAAATTAGTGAATGTGCTTAAAAAGCTACACGCCGTAGCTGGAGAAATCTCCCTTTGTGATTAAAGCAATGTACAGATTCGTAGAATAGACATATATCCATCTTTTTCCCCAAACCCATATTTATGGAAAGAAAAATCCCAACCTCAAAATGGCCCAAAGCAATTTGCAACAAATGACCTTTTTTGAAGTGCTATTACTATGGTAACGCAATGCAGAAATTAGATTCCATAGAATCATTACATGCAGAAGGAGGCCATTCAGCCCATCGAATCGGCACCGTCTCACCAAAACAGCACCCTACCAAGGCACATCTTTGGACTGTGGGTGGAAACCAGAGCACCCAGAGGAAACCCATGCAGACAAGGGGAGAACGTGCAAACTCCACACAGGTTGTTGCCTGAGATCAGAATTGAACCGGAGTCTCTGGCATTGTGAGGCAGCAGTGCTAACCGCTGTGCCACCGTGCTGCCCTGTGACTATTGTGACAAATTACAGAATCAGATTATTTTGGGTCAAACCGTTCGGGTACAGTGATGCTAGCTTGCCCCTACTGTAATCGGCCACTGCAACCTCCATTCGAGTAGGAATATGCTCCTCGTGCCAAATGTTTCAGCATTGTCTGATCCTGGTCAGAAGGAATGTGAGCTGACATGGAATGTGTTCATTGTTTTCATGCGATTGATTGATAGTTAAAAGCATCAAGTCGTAAACTAAACTAGCTCACTCTGCAAATGTTAACAGGGTAGCACAGTGGTTAGCACTGTTGCTTCACAGCTCCAGGGTCCCAGGTTTGATTCCCTGCTGGGTCACTGTCTGTGCGGAGTCTGCACGTTCTCCCCGTGTCTGCGTGGGTTTCCTCCGGGTGCTCCGGTTTTTCCCACAAGTCCCAAAAGATGTGCTGTTAATCGAATTGGATATTCTGAATTCTCCCTCTGTGTGCCCAAACAGGCGCCGGAATATGGTGACTTGGGGCTTTTAGAACATAGAACATAGAATGATACAGTGCAGTTCAGGCCCTTCGGCCCTCGATGTTGCACCGACATGGAAAAAAACTAAAGGCCATCTAACCTACACTATGCCCTTATCATCCATATGCTTATCCAATAAACTTTTAAATGCCCTCAATGTTGGCGAGTTCACTACTGTTGCAGGTAGGGCATTCCACGGCCTCACCACTCTTTGCGTAAAAAACCCACCTCTGACCTCTGTCCTATGTCTATTACCCTTCAATTTAAGGCTATGTCCCCTCATGCTAGCCACCTCCATCCGCGGGAGAAGGCTCTCGCTGTCCACCCTATCTAACCCTCTGATCATTTTGTATGCCTCTATTAAGTCACCTCTTAACCTTCTTCTCTCTAACGAAAACAACCTCAAGTCCATCAGCCTTTCCTCATAAGATTTTCCCTCCATACCAGGCAACATCCTGGTAAATCTCCTCTGCACCCCTTCCAAAGCTTCCACGTCCTTCCTATAATGAGGTGACCAGAACTGTATGCAATACTCCAAATGCGGCCGTACCAGAGTTTTGTACAACTGCAACATGACCTTATGGCTCCGGAACTCAATCCCTCTACCAATAAAGGCCAACACACCATAGGCCTTCTTCACAACCCTATCAACCTGGGTGGCAACTTTCAGGGATCTATGTACATGGACACCGAGATCCCTCTGCTCATCCACACTACCAAGAATTTTACCATTAGCCAAATATTCCGCATTCCTGTTATTCTTTCCAAAGTGAATCACCTCACACTTCTCCACATTAAACTCCATTTGCCACCTCGCAGCCCAGCTCTGCAGCTTATCTATGTCCCTCTGTAACCTGCAACATCCTTCCGCACTGTCTACAACTCCACCGACTTTAGTGTCGTCTGCAAATTTACTCACCCATCCTTCTGCGCCCTCCTCTAGGTCATTTATAAAAATGACAAACACCAACGGCCCCAGAACAGATCCTTGTGGTACGCCACTCGTAACTGAACTCCATTCTGAACATTTCCCATCAACTACCACTCTCTGTCTTCTTTCAACTAGCCAATTTCTGATCCACATCTCTAAATCACCCTCAATCCCCAGCCTCCGTATTTTCTGCAATAGCCGACCGTGGGGAACCTTATCAAACGCTTTACTGAAATCCATATACACCACATCAACTGCTCTACCCTCGTCTACCTGTTCAGTCACCTTCTCAAAGAACTCGATAAGGTTTGTGAGGCATGACCTACCCTTCACAAAACCATGCTGACTATCCCTAATCATATTATTCCTATCTAGATGATTATAAATCGTATCTTTTATAATCCTCTCCAAGACTTTACCCACCACAGACGTTAGGCTCACCGGCCTATAGTTACCGGGGTTATCTCTACTCCCCTTCTTGAACAAAGGAACCACATTTGCTATCCTCCAGTCCTCTGGCACTATTCCTATAGCCAATGATGACCTAAAACTCAAAACCAAAGGCTCAGCAATCTCTTCCCTGGCTTCCCAGAGAATCCTAGGATAAATCCCATCAGGCCCCGGGGACATATCTATTTTTACCTTGTCCAGAATTGCCAACACTTCTTCCCTACGCACCTCAATGCCATCTATTCTAATAGCCTGGGTCTCAGCATTCTCCTCCACAATATTATCTTTTTCCTGAGTGAATACTGACGAAAAGTATTCATTTAGTATCTCGCTTATCTCCTCAGCCTTCACACACAACTTCCCACTACTGTCCTTGACTGGCCCTACTCTTACCCTAGTCATTCTTTTATTCCTGACATACCTATAGAAAGCTTTTGGGCTTTCCTTGATCCTACCTGCCAAAGACTTCTCATGTCCCCTCCTTGCTCGTCTTTTCACAGTAACTTCATTGCATTGTTAATGTAAGCCTACGTGTGACACTAATAAAGATTATTGTATTATTATTATTGAGGTTATCAGAATATAAGCCTACTTGTAACAATAAAGATTATTGTAACGCGGAGGAAAGAGTGCTACCAGTCATGGCTGACACTGAAATTAAATCAGATGGATAAATGGGATGAATTATGAGTTTCATGAGTGGGCTCTTTGTGATGGCAGGGATCTATGGGGCATGTTGGTTTTCCAATGTCAAGCCGGTACAAATGCAGTATCAGTTTTAAACAGGCTAGTCAGATTTTAGTCATTTCGGTACAACTCAATCCCACTGGGAGGCAATTAGTGCTTTGCCTGAAAGTGCAACATGCTAAAATTTTAGAGTGGAAGTCAGAACTGATGTTGAGAAAAAGTTGCAAAAACATTAAATCAAGTGCTGAATAAATAGTAAAATAGGGACAACCAAAGCAAAAAATTCAATATTTTTGCCCAGTAATCACAATAAAAGAACCAGAAGCATGTACCCTTGTTTCAATTATCTCCTTTAAGTAGGTTGATGAGAATCATGAGGCAATCTGACCTGGGTGCTTCCTCTTAAAGGAGACCACCTACAGGACTAGAGGGAGAGATGAGATCTCGTGATTCTCATGTTTAGATAGGCACTGTGAAATTGTTAAAGGATGGTCACGACTGGGAGTTTAATATTCAAGGGTATCAAATATCCAAGGATATCAAACCATTCGGAAGGACAGAGTGGATGGTGCTCTGTTATTTAAGAATGACATCCGGGCAGTAGTGAGGGATGACATCGGTGCTATGGAGGATAAGGTTGAATCCATTTGGGTGAAAATCAGGAATAGTAAGGCGAAAAAGTCACTGATAGGAGTAGTCTATAGGCCACTAAATAGTAACATTACGGTGGGGTGGGCAAGAAACAAAGAAATAACTGATGCATGGAGAAATGGTGCAGCAGTTATGATAATATAACAATCTACATGTCGATTGGTTTAACCAGGTCGGTCAAGGCAGCCTTGTGCAGGAGTTTATAGAATGTATCCGCGATTGTTTCCGAGAACAGTATGTATTGGAACCTACGAGGGAACACGCGATCCAAGATCTGGTCCTGTGTAATGAGGCAGGATTGATTAAAGATCCCATAGTTAGGGATCCTCTCGGAAGGAGTGATCATAATATGGTGGAATTTAAATTACAGATGGAGGTTGAGAAGGTAAAATCAAACATTAGTGTTCTGTGCTTAAATAAAGGAGATTACAATGGGATAAGAGAAGAGCTAGCTAAGGTCGACTGGGAGCAAAGACTTTATGGTGAAACAGTTGAGGAACAGTGGAGAACATTCCAAGCGACTTTTTACAGTGCTCAGCAAAGGTTTACACCAACAAAAAAGGAAGGACGGTAGAAAGCTGGAAAATCGACCGTGGATATCTAAGGAAATAAGGGAGAGTATCAAATTGAAGGAAAAAGCATACAAAGTGGCAAAGATTAGTGGGAGACTAGAGGGGGAAATATTTAGGGGGCAACAGAAAGCTACTAAAAAAGCTATAAAGAAGTTAAATAGATTATGAGAGTAAACTTGCTCAGAATATAAAAACAGATAGTAACAGTTTCTACAAATATATAAAACAAAAACAATTGGCTCAGGTAAATATTGGTCCTTGATGAGAAGGGAGATTTGATAATGGGAGATAAAGAAATGGCTGAGGAACTGAACAGGTTTTTTGGATCGGTCTTCACAGTGGAAGACACAAATAACATGCCAGTGACTGATAGAAATGAGGCTATGACAGGTAGGACCTTGAGAGGATTGTTACCACTAAGGGGATAGTGCTGGGCAAGCTAATTGGGCTACAGGTAGACAAGTCTCCTGGCCCTGATGGAATGCATCCCAGAGTGCTAAAAGAGATGGCTAGGGAAATTGCAAATGCACTATTGATAATTTACCAAAATTCACTAGACTCTGGGGTGGTCCCGGCGGATTGGAAATTCGCAAACATGACACCACTGTTTAAAAAAAGGAGGTAGGCAGAAAGCAGGTAATTATAGGCCAATTAACTTAACTTTGGTAGTAGGCAAGATGCTGGAATTTATCATCAAGGAAGAAATAGCGAGGTATCTGGATGGAAATTGTCCCATTGGACAGATGCAGCATCCGTTCATAAAGGGCAGGTCGTGCCTAACTAATTTAGTGGAATTTTTTGAGGACATTACCAGTGGGGTAGACAACGGGGAGCCATGGGTGTTTCTCTGGTTGGCAATCAGTAGCTAGTGATGTCCCTCAGGGATCAGTGTTGGGCCCACAATTATTCACAATTTACATAGATGATTTAGAGTTGGGGACCAAGTGGAATGTGTCCAAGCTTGCAGACGACACTAAGATGAGTAGTAAAGTAAAAAGTTGCAGGTAGGGCATTCCATGGCCTCACTACGCAAAGAGTGGTGAGGCCGTGGAATGCCCTACCTGCAACAGTAGTGAACTCGCCAACATTGAGGGCATTTAAAAGTTTATTGGATAAGCATATGGATGATAAGGGCATAGTGTAGGTTAGATGGCCTTTATTTTTTTTCCATGTCGGTGCAACATCGAGGGCCGAAGGGCCTGTACTGCGCTGTATCGTTCTATGTTCTATGTTCTATGATACTGGAAGTCTGCAGAGGGATTTGGATAGTTTAAGTTAATGGGCTGAAATACGATGTTGACAAATATAAGGTTATCCATTTTGGTAGGAATAACAGTAAAAGGGGTTATAATTTAAATGATAAAATATTAAAACATGCTGCTGTGCGGAGGGAGGGACCTGGGTGTCCTTATGCATGAGTCGCAAAAAGTTGGTTTGCATGTGCAGCAGGTGATTAAGAAGGCAAATGGAATTTTGTCCTACATTGCTAGAGGGATGGAGTTTAAGACTAGGGAGGTTATGCTGCAACTGTATAAGGTGTTAGTGAGACCACACCTGGAGTATTGTGTTCAGTTTTGGTCTCCTTACTTGAGAAAGGACGTACTGGCGCTGGAGGGTGTGCAGAGGAGATTCACTAGGTTAATCCCAGAGTTGAGGGGGTTAGATTACGAGGAGACGTTGAGTAGACTGGGACTGTACTCGTTGGAATTTAGAAGGATGAGGGGGGATCTTATAGAAACATATAAAATTATGAAGGGAATAGATAGGATAGGTGCGGGCAGGTTGTTTCCACTGGCGGGTGAAAGCAGAACTAGGGGGCGTAGCCTCAAAATAAGGGGAAGTAGATTTAGGACTGAGCTTCGGAGGAACTTCTTCATCCAAAGGGTTGTGAATCTATGGAATTTCCTGCCCAGTGAGGCAGTTGAGGCTCCTTCATTAAATGTTTTCAAGATAAGGATAGATGGTTTTTTGAAGAATCAAGGATTAAAGGGTTATGATGTTTGGGTGAGAGCATCAGGAATAAATGTTGTTCCAGAACAAAAAATGTCCAGCTCCAAGCAGCTTAAAAGAGTTGCAAAGATACATGGGAATGATGAATCAAGTTGTAAAATTACTAAAATGAGCACAAGCTATTGCATCATTTGTTACACCAATACATGTTATTGGGAAAAATCACATCAAAAATCATTCAAAATAGTCGACGTGAGAGATTGATGCTGTCAGAGACATCAGCACATTACAATCCAAGGAGGTGGCACAGTGGTAACTCTGCTGCACTCACAGTTCCAAGGACCTGAGTTCAATTGGGTGAGTGTGTGCAGTTTGCATATTCTCCCCGTGTCTGCATGGGTTTCCTCCGGGTCCTCCAGTTTCCTCCCTCAGTCCAAAGAGGTGGTTTGGCCATGCTAAATTGTCCCTGAATGTCCAACAAAAAAATGTGTAGGTTAGGTTAAGGAGTTCTTGAGTTAGGGCGGAGCAGTGAGCTTGGGTGGGGTACTCTTTCAGAGAGTTGGTGCAGACTCGATATGCTGAATGGCCTCCTTCTGCACTGTAGGATTTTATGATTTTTGCTTAAAGTTGTCTACAATCATTGCAGCGGAAAAATTGTCTGCAGGATAGGGGAAAGTACCGGTTGGGTACGAGGAGATGAAAAATACAGACCAGTCTAATGTGCTTCACATTTGGGGCGGTATGGTGACGCATGGTAGCATCGCTACCTGCAATAGCCAGGGTCCCGGGTTCAATTTTAGCCTTGGGGGTCTGTCTGTGCGGAGTCTGCACGCTCTCCCCGTGTGTGCGTGGGTTTCCTCCGGGTGCTCTGGTTTCCTCCCACAGTCCAAAGGTGGGCAGGTTAGGTGAATTGGCTATATTCAATGTGTGGGGTTATGTGGAAAGGGCGGGGTAGGGTGTTCTTTCAGAGTGTCAGTGCAAACTCAATGGACTGAATGGTCTCCTTCAGCACTGCAACAATTCTATTCTGCAATCAGGAACAGGTACAGAGACAAAGGACGGGATTCTCTGTGCCCAGCACTGATATCGTAATCGGCGATTGGGCAGAGAATCGATTCTAACGCCAAATCAGGGCTGGCGCCGGTTTGACGCCGGTCAGCCATGCTCCGCCCCTTTGGAAATGGCGTCATTGTGTCGCACCCGCGTGCCGTTACAACGGCGTCATCAGCCAGCCCTCCCACAATGGGCCGAGTTCCTGATGGCACATGACTCGTGTCGTCTCAGCCATGTGGGAACCTGGTGTGGCGGCTGCAGATTGAGTCCTGCAGCACCACACTCAGCCGAGAACTGTGTTGCTGGCCGGTGGGAGCTTTTGCGAGGACAGGGGTGGGCTGTGGGTTCGCGGATGGCAGGTCGCGTCCACGCACGGCTGGCGTCATTTTTGTACAACGCAACCGCTGTAGGATGTCAGCCGTGCGCATGCAGGGCCAGGGACCCGGCCATTCTCTGTCTGTTTTCGGCACGGGAACCGGGAGTTTCACCGGTCCCAGAATCGGCGAGGGTTACAAGCAGATTCTTTGGTTGTAAAAGACCACATGTGCTCCACTGGAGCACTGCACCGCTGAAACGGAGAGTCCAGCCCCTCATGAGGGGTAATTCTATAGGAAGCATTAGCAGCTGCGTGGGCATGCAAAAAAACTGCATTCATGTTTTAGGTTATCACATTACGATGAAAACTGACCAGAAACCTTCAGTCACCGTGAATCCGAAAGAGATTGCAGCAATGTCATCAAGACTTCAAAAGTATAAATTAAAATTGATGAGGTTTGATACTCATACGGAATATGTTTAAGGGAAACAGCAAAATGTGAAAATACACTGCTATGCATTGAAGCAGAGAATGCAGAAAAACTCAATTAAATTTGTGCAACAAGTTGAGGAGTTGGCTAATGCCAGTGCACACATTAACAGAAATTACACAAAGGTCCAATGAAATCAGAGGCTCAAAAATCTGATGCGTGTTGCAAGGAGATTTTTTAAAGGGGATGGCCAACATATATAACACCTTGAGACCATATTCGCGCAGCATGTACACCTGACAGTGATCAATGATTTGCTGGTACATGATGATAGAATAGTAACCCAATAGCACTGGTGACTTTAGCTCTAACAACACCTACATTCAAGTCATTTGGTTATTTCCAAATGAAGAGCCAGAGCATACTATTCGGTTTAGTGGCCGTGTCTCTGGAAGTCATTGGAATGAGTGATTTCCAAATGTATCACATGTTCAATTCACAAACAGCAATCAAAGAACCACAAATGTCATCTTTCTTTTATGACGAGTTCAGTAAGAAGAAACTGAAGAGCTTTGATTGTAATTGAACAACAATGGCCTCGGTTCTCCCAAGTGTGTTTTTTAATTCAGTTATGGGATCTGGGCTTCGCTGTTGGGTCAGCATTTCTTGCCCATCCCTAGTTGCCCTTCAGAAGGTTGTGGTGAATTACCTTTTTTTTAAACAAAGTTTTATTGAGATATTTTAGGCATATAGTAAAAGTGACATTGTACAGTACAAAAAAAGAAGTCAAGACACGGCTTTGTTCACGCACAAACCTCCCTCAATATCCCTCTACTACTCTACCCTAGCCCCCCCCCCCCCCCCCCCCCCCCCGATGCTTACTCCTCTGCGAAGAAGTCAATAAATGGCTGCCACCTTCGGGTGAACCCTAGTAGCAAACCTCTCAAGGCGAACTTGACTTTCTCCAGGCCAAGAAAGCTTGCCATGTCCGATAGCCATACCTCAGCCCTCGGGGACTTTGAGTCCCTCCATGCTAACAATATTAGTTGCCAGGCTACCAGGGAAGCAAAGGCCAGAATGTCGGCCTCTCTCTTCCTGGACTCTTGGGTCTACCACTCCAGTTTTCAATACCCGGGACATGACATCTGCGAATCCCTGCCAATACCCCCTGAGTTTAGGGCACGACCAGAACATGTGTACATGGTTAGCCCGCTCTCCGGCGCATCTAGCACACTTGTCCTCCAGCCCGAAGAATCTGCTCATCCGATACCGATGCACGACCTTAAAACTGGATCAGGCTGAGCCTGGTGCATGTTGCGGTCGTGTTCACTCTGCTCAGGGCTTCTGCCCAAATACCGTCCTCCATCTCCCCCAGACCTCCTCTTCCCACTTAAGCTTCAGGTCCTTAGTCTGCGTATCCTCAGCTCCCATTAGTTACTACTAGACATCTGAGACTTTACCCTCTCCCACCTCTCCCCGAGAAACTACCCTGTCCTGCCTCCCCTTCGGTGGGAGATGTGGGAAGGACAGCACCTGTCTGCGGACAAAATCCCGCACCTGCAAGTATCTAAAGTCGTTCCCTCTCGCCAGCCCAAACCACTCCTCCAGCGCCCTCATGCTCGGAAAGCTCCCTTCCAGGAACATATCCCCCATCCTCACAATCCCCATCCTCCTCCACAGTCGACACCCACCGTCCATGTTCCCCGGGGCAAATCGGCAGTTGCCGCAGATTGGGGTCCACACTGATGCTCTTACCTCCTCTACATGCCTCCTCCACTGGCCCCAGATCCAAAGAGCCGCCACCACGATCGGGCTGGTGGAGTACCGTGCTGGCAGAAGCAGCAGAGGCACCGTGACCAGGGCTGCTAAGCAAGTGCCCCTGCACGAAGCATCCTCCACCCGCTCCCAAACCGACCCCATGCCCACCATCCATTCCCTTATCATCGCTATGTTGGCCGCCCAGTAATAGTTGCTGAAGTTCGGCAATGCCAGCCCCCCTTCTCCTCTGTTCCTTTCAAGCATCACCCTCTTCACCCGCGGGGACCTCCCTGCCAATACAAATCCCAGAATAATTTTATTCAGCCTCTTAAAGAAGGACCGTGGGATAAAGATGGGGAGACACTTTAAAACAAACAAGAACCGCGGGAGAATCGTCATCTTAACAGTCTGAACCCTCCCCACCAATGACAGCGGGAGCGCATCCCACCTCCGGACCTCCTCCCTCACTCGTTCCACCAGTCGGGACAGGTTAAGTTTATGCAACTTGCCCCAGTCCCGTGCCATCTGAATCACCAAATATTGGAAAATCTCCCCCACTAGCCTGAACAGCAACCCCTTCAGCCCACTCTCCTGCCCCGTCGCCTGAATTACGAACATCTCGCTCTTAGCCATGTTCAATTTATATCCTGAGAACCAGCCAAATTCTCTCAGGATTTCCATAATACCGTCCATCCCCATCATTGGGTCCGATTATATGTAACAGCAGATCATCTGCATATAACGAGACTCTTATGTTCCATTCCCCCCCCCGGACCACCCCTTTCCAGCTCTTAGAAGCTCTCAATGCAATTGCCAGCGGCTCTATGGCCAGTACCAACAGCAGAGGGGAGAGAGGGCAGCCCTGTTTTGTCCCACGGTGCAGTCTAATGTAGTCCGATGTCATCCTGTTCGCCTTTACACTCGCCTCCGGGACCTGATATAATAGCCTAACCCAGTCGATGAACCTCGCCCCGAACCGTCCTAGTACCTCCCACAGATAATCCCACTCGACCCGGTCAAAAGCCTTTTCAGCATCCATGGCTACCACTAACTCTACCTCCTTACTCTCCGGGGGCATCATAATCCTGTTGAGCAGCCTTCTTATGTTGGCCACCAGCTGCCTCCCCTTTACAAACCTGGTTTGGTCCTCCACAATTACATCCGGTACACAGTCCACAATTCTGGTCGGCAAGATCTTGGCCAGTAACTTGGTGTCTACGTTAATCAAAGAGATCGGCCTGTATGACCCACAAGCCTCCGGGCCCTTATCCCGTTTCAGAATAAGTGAGATGGTGGCCTGCGACATAGTTGGGGGGGGGGGGGTAAACTCCCTCTCTCTTGCCTCGTTAAAGACCCTGACCAGCACCGGCCCCACTATCCTGGCAAATGTTTTGTAAAACTCCACCGGATACCCATCCGGCCCCGGGCTTTACCCAACTGCATGACCTTCAGACTCCCCAATACCTCTTTGATCCTGACCAAGGCCCCCACTCCGTCCACCAAACCCCTCCCCACTCTTGGGAAGGTCAGTCCGTCCAGGAATCGCCTCATCTCCTCCCCCCCCCCCCCCCCCCCTCCCGGTCCCCCGGGGGGTTCCGAAGGTCAATCTCTTTGATTAACGTAGGGGCTTCCTATAAAAGTACCTAAAGACCTTACTCAGCCCTGCTGGATCACCCACTAGATTACCTTCCCCATCCACTACTATTTCCCTAGCCGCTTCCCTCTTCCTTAGTTGTTGCGCAAGCATTTTACTGGACTTCTCCCCATGCTCATAAATCGCGCCCTTTACCTTTCTAAACTGCTCTACAGCCTTGCCTGTAGTCAGCACCCCAAACTCGGCCTGCAGCCTCTGTCGTTTCCTGGGTAACTCTGGCCTCGGGGATTCCGCGTAACTCCTGTCCGTCCGTAGAATTTCCTTAATCAGTCGGTCCATCTCTGCCCCGCCTGTCCTGTCCCTGTGCGCCTGGAATGAAATCAGTTCCCCTCTCACCATTGCCTTCAGCGCCTCCCAGAGCACCCCTGCTGAGACTTCTCCAGTATCGTTCACCAGCAGTAATTCTGCATGCATTTCCTCAGCCTTTCACACACCGCCTCATCCGCGAGTAATCCAACTTCCAGCCTCCATGGTGGGCGCTGAAAGCTGTCCTTACAAAACTGTCTACCCAGTGCGGAGCATGGTCCGATATGGCAATTGCCGAATGTTCTTCCCCCACCATTCCGGCCAGCAGGTCCCTACTCACCACAAAGTAGTCAATTCGGGAATACATCGTGTGGATGTGGGAGTAGTACGAGAACTCCCTCGCCGTCGACTGGCTAAATCTCCACGGATCTGCTCCCCCCATTTGCTCCATGAACCCTCTCGGTTCCTTTGCCATCGCTGGCAATCTGCACGTTTTTGAACATAACCGGTCCAGGCTCGGGTCCAGGACTGTATTAAAGCCCCCGCCCATGATCAACTTACGCGAGTCCAAGTCTTCCCGAGCATCCTCCTAATAAAATCCACATCGTCCCAATTAGGGGCATACACACTGACCAGGACTACTCTCATCCCTTCGAGCTTACCCCTCACCATAACAAACCTGCCACCCCCATCCACGACTGTGCCCTCCGCCTCAAATTGTACCCTTTTATTAATCAGGATCGCAAACCCATTGTCTTAGAATCAAGCCCCGAATGAAAGACCTGACTGACCCAGCCCTTCCTTAACCTAACCTGGTCTGCCACTTTCAGGTGCATCTCCTGCAGCATGACTCTGTCCGCCTTCAGAACCCACAGCTGTGCAAACACACGCGCCCTCTTCACTGGCTCGTTTAACCCTCTAACATACAGGTGATCAGCCTGATTGGGGGGCACTTCGCCCCCCCCCCCTCTTTGCCGATCAGCCATCCCCTTTCCTTGGCCAGTCCCCCAGCCATGTGTCACGCTTCATCTGGGCCGCCTCCTGACCGACTCCACCAATGACCTCCTCACTGTTGCCATGCCCAGTTTCCATCCCCGTCAGCAGAACGACTCCCCCCCCCCCCCCCCCCCCCCCCCCCAGCAACACTATCCTATCATCTAACCCTTGCTCTAATCTAACTATATGCACACACCCCACCTTGGCTTCCGTTGACTAGCCCCACTCAGCTAGCCTGGGGCTCCCAGCCTCGGCGCCAGCGCGTCTCCCATCCATTGTTCCCAGTCACCCCGACCCCGACCCCTCCATACCTCTTCCCCAGATCAGCCCTTCTTAAGCAAACACTCTATATAAGTCATAAACAGCCCCCACAATAGCACAATTCAAGTTAAACAAGACAAAAAAAAAGAAAGAGACAAGAAGTAATAGGCACTCTCAGACCTTCCCATACAGACACAGATTGCACAAAGTTCCCCTGAAGCATCCATTTTAACCGAACCCTTTTAACTGTTTTCTTCATTATTTTCCCCCCAGCCAAGCTCCAACTAATCAAAGAGCCCAAAAAGGAAACATTCAGATAAACCATGCAAAAAGCACGTAAAGAAACGACAAAAACGGACCCAAACATACAGGCAATTTTCAAAATGGGAGAGACATCACATATACTTAAAAGCTCTAACATGAGTTCAAACATCCTCAGCTCAGGGCCGGCCCTTGCTTCTTAACGAAGTCCATCGCCCCTTCGGGTTGCTCAAAATAGTGGTGCTGACCCTCGTATGTAACCCAGAGTCGGAAAAAGCAGCCCGAATTTAACCTTGTTTTTATACAGTATCTCCTTCACCTGCCTGTAGCCTCTCCTCCTCCTGGCCCCCTCAGCGCTCAAATCTTGGTAAACACACAGGGTGGTATTGTCCCACGTGCAGCTTTGTGTGCTCTTTGCCCATCGCAGCACCCGTTCCTTTTCCAGGTACCTGTGAAAGCGTACCACCCTCGCTCGTGGGGGACCCCCTTGTCGCGGCTGCCTCACCTGCACTCTGTGTGCCCTGTCCACCACCGGCGGGCGCGGGAACACCTTGTTCCCCAGCAACTTCTGAAACATACCCTCCACAAACGCGGCAGCGTCCGGCCCCTCTGCCCCCTCCGGGAGGCCCATGATTCTCATGTTCTGCCGACGAGATCTGTTGTCCAGATATACTTTCTGGACTTTCCAGAAGCACTTTTTGCTGGTCCCTCAACCTCCGAATTTCCACATCTGCCACCGTTTGAAAGTCAGCCTGCTCCTCCACCGACTTCTCCAAGCTGGAGCTTCTCAGCCTGATCATCCAGCCTTTTTTCCATCCGGTGAATCGACTTCTGTAGCGGCTCCAAGTTGTCACGCTTCAAAGCCAAAAAGCCCTCCTGCATAGTCTGCAGCAGCTGCTCCATTGTGGGCTGGGCTGTCGGCTCCTTGCTCTGAACACCAGCCATGTGCCTCTCACAGCCTCCACTGTGCCCTTATTCAACCATTTCTTCTGCTTTTATGGTCCTTCCGGTTTCTTAGGTCCATACAATTCTGTATAGATCCTGTGCCTGAGTACTATTGCTTTCCAGTTCCGCGCTCAAAAGCGCAAAAAGGTTGGGGGAAAAGGTCCAAAAGTCCGCCTGAGACGGAAGCCACCAAATAGAACATAGAACATAGAACAGTACAGCACAGAACAGGCCCTTCGGCCCTCAATGTTGTGCCGAGCAATGATCACCCTACTTAAACCCACGTAACCCGTATACCCGTAACCCAACAATCCCCCCATTAACCTTAACTACGGGCAATTTAGCATGGCCAATCCACCTAACCTGCACATCTTTGGACTGTGGGAGGAAACCGGAGCACCCGGAGGAAACCCACGCACACACGGGGAGGACGTGCAGACTCCACACAGACAGTGACCCAGCCGGGAATCGAACCTGGGACCCTGGAGCTGTGAAGCATTGATGCTAACCACCATGCTACCGTGAGGCCCCAAATGTGCGACCTACTCCCTCATAGCCGCCACCGGAAGCCCCCATGAGTTGCCTTCTTGAACTGCTGCAATCCTTGAGGTGTAGGTATACCCACTGTGCAGTTAGGGAGGGAGTTCCAGGTTTTTGCCCCAGCGAATGTAAGTCAAGGTGGTGAGTGATTTGGAGGGGAACCTCCAGGTGGTGGGGTTCCCAGGTATCGGCTGCTCTTGTCCTTCTAGATGGTAGTGGTTGTGGGTTTGGAAGGAATCTTGGTGAGTTACTGCAGTGCATCTTGTAGATGGTACACATAGTTGCCACTGTTCATCGGTGGTGGAGGTTTGAATGATTGTGGATGAGGAGCAATCAAGTGGCTGCTTTGTCCTGGATGGTGTTGGGCTTCTTGAGTGTTGTTGAAGCTGCACCATCCAGGCAAGTGGAGAGTATTCCATTGCACCCATTGAAGAGGGCCGTGTTTTGTGCCAGCCTTGAAAGGGGCAGGGCTTATACGAGCTGACCGTCCCACTCCTCAGATAGCAGGGTGTTGTTTTTAAAGGACATCTCCATCTCAGAAATTCATGCCAGCCCCCCCTCCTCCCATGCCGGGGCATAATTCCTGGCAAGCCTCCTTCAATCGATGCTGGGCCCACACAATCAATCTCTGACAGGCCACCCCAATCATTGGTAAGCCCCCCCACCCCAATCACTGGCAAACCCCCTCTCCCCAGCTCACTGGCTACACCTCCCCAAAAAGGCCCATTCCTAAAATTCGTTAAATGCCCTAACTTTCAGGGTCCTGCATTCAGGCTGCCCCGCCCCCTTCCCCCAGTACATCCCTCCAGGCCTTCAGGGACTTTCTCGGAAGCTCTCCAGAGATAAGAATTGGCGTCTTTTGAGAAAACTGTGGTTAGAAAGGAAACCTGCTCAAAGGAAGACACCGTTCAGAGATAATGGACTGTGAAGAGCTATAAAAACAAACAATGCAAACCCTCCCTTGAAATAGCCTGGACCTGTCAATCAAGAGGCTTGTAAAAGGTAGAGGACCGTGAAATTGAATGTAAACAATGCAGTTAAAATCTTTTAGGCTTCTCCGTCTGCCCTGAGGCTTGAAAAATTTAAATGTGAATGAAATTGACTGGAATAAGCATGTCAAAGCTTGCCAACACATCAAAGGGAAGATGTTTAATTACATTTGTGACATGTTGAAAGTCAGTTTAATGATTTTCTAAGATACCAGAGGGAAGACTTGCCACATGACCCCTATCCCAGGTGAGAGTCCTGACATCTAACCCTTCACCCTTGCCCATGTACCCGAACCCCCAGGCCCCTTGAGTGACCCTCAGTCAGCAGCCTGGCAGTGGCTGAGAGCCCATGGTCACAGTAACTACCTCCTTGCCACCCCCAACCCTGGGAATCCAAGTGTCAGTTCCCCGTTTGTGAGGACTGGCACCAATTGCCACTGGCCTTTGCGCTGGGAGGTGGGAAGCATACTGGGAGGCAGGAAATTTCAGCCTCACACTTGGTAATTAGATTAAAATGTATTTAAATGAGTAGTTAGCATGCCCTTGCCCGTTCTGGGTGAGAACCTGATTGGAGCCAGGGGAGTGGGCTGGGAGACTCATTACACGTTTGATGCCCGGCGAGAGACGCGATTTGGCCCTCACGGCTGAGTCGAACAGTCACCGCGATTCCTGACTGGGGCTAGCGACCCGAAAGAATCGCCCTCCCAGTGCGAAAAACATTAAGAAGTCTTACAACACCAGGTTAAAGTCCAACAGGTTTGTTTCAAACACGAGCTTTCGGAGCACTGCTCCTTCCTCAGGTGAATGGAGTAGTGCTCCGAAAGCTCGTGTTTGAAACAAACCTGTTGGACTTTAACCTGGTGTTGTAAGGCTTCTTACTGTGCTCACCCCAGTCCAATGCCGGCATCTCCACATCATGCGAAAAACATAGACCTGGGAGGTCCCAATCATTGCAAATGAAGGAAGACACTGAAGCAGGTGATTCTGATCTGTCTACTATTTTGAATTCAGTTCAATCCTGAGGAAAATTCTGTATGGTAGATAGATGAAGGCACCCCGACATTTATCGTTGAAAGAGAACACGAGAGAGAGAGATTGGAAGAGAACGTGGAGTGAGAATGAATCGACAGCTCCTGTGGGTCTACAACACACTGCAATGTTCAGAATGATATGAAGACTGAAGCATTGGGTTTCCAAGAACGTTGGAGAACATTGAATTCCGAACAGAGACTTGGCCGGGATGGTGCTGGTGGTGGGGAGCAGGGGGAACATGTAGTCGAATGGAGTATGTTGGGCAAAGTCCCATCAAGGGTTAACTGTAACAGCCTGGTGATGCCATGGAACAAAAATGACAAACACTTGAAGCTTCAGCCTGATCAGAAACGAGTGCAAGGCCTGTTCTCATAACTATAAATGTGTTATAATAAAGTTAGCGTGTTTTGCCGCTAACAGACTTGGAGATTTTATTGAAGCGACTCCAACCCAACAACACAATAATTTAGCCTGTAAAACTACGCGCCAAGTTTATTTGTGAGCGACATCAGACTCGAGGTTAAGCTGGCTTCAGAAGTACAGATGTTCAAAATTATATCTCTCTGGATATATTTGCCAACAAAAGCACTGTCAATATGAAAATAATTGACACAATCCCTGTTCCCTATTACTGAGCCAGAAACCAGTCTGTTTTATTTTTTTGGCTGGATTCTTGCTGATCAACACTGAAAGTGGCAAAAATCGCTACATGTGTGTTCTATCAATAGATGTGCATCCATTGATTAGAAATACTGGGGAAGGTTCAGCCCTATATAAATGTTGTGTATGTAAATGTCAACAACTCAGCAATATAAATGGAGATTGTGGAATAAACACAATTATATGTCTGAGTGTGAGTTCATCTTTGTTATTTTTGATTTTTTAAATAAAGTTCGAGTACCCAATTATTTTTTTCCAATTAAGAGGCAATTTAGCGTGGCCAATCCACCTAACCTGCACATCTTTGGGTTGTGTGAGCGAAACCCACGCAAACACGGGGAGAATGTGCAAACTCCACACGGACAGTGACCCAGAACTGGGATCGAAGCTGGGACCTCGGCGCCGTGAGGCATGAGGGCTAACCCACTGTGCCACCGTGCTGCCCCGGATTCATCTGTGTTTTACTGTAGTTACACTGCTCTCTCTATTGAAAATAAGGAGCACGTGTGTCCTGGGAGCAGTATGTGGTTGGAAGTGTCAGAGTGCTTCACAGCTGTACCTCCATGGAAGCATACTCGCCTTTGAGTCAGTAGGTTGCGGCTTCAAGCCACCTACACTTCATCTGGACAAAGCCTAGCCTGACATATGATGAACGGCTGAGGATCCTGGGAGTGTATTCATTGGAGTTTAGAAGGTTAAGGGGAGATCTAATAGAAACTTACAAGATAATACATGGCTTAGAAAGGATGGACGCAAAGAAACTGTTTCCGTTAGGCGAGGAGACGAGGACCCGTGGACACAGCCTTAGAATTAGAGGGGCTAAATTCAGAACAGAAATGCGGAGACATTTCTTCAGCCAGAGAGTGGTGGGCCTGTGGAATTCATTGCCGCGGAGTGCAGTGGAGGCCGGGACGCTAAATGGCTTCAAGGCAGAGATAGATAAATTCTTGATGTCGCGAGGAATTAAGGGCTACGGGGAGAATGCTGGTAGGTGGAGTTGAAATGCCCATCAGCCATGATTGAATGGCGGAGTGGACTCGATGGGCCGAATGGCCTTACTTCCACTCCTATGTCTTATGGTCTTATGGACACTCCAGCTCAGAGCTGAAGGAGTGCTGTACTGCCAAAGGTTCAGGGTGCAAGGTTCTTATTTTTCTTCTAAGTGCTGGACCAGGTACGAGAACCAGTAGACTGTATGCTGACTGAACAGCCAGCTTTTCTCACCCTATTGTCCAACACTTAGAAGAGGAAATCCTGGAGGCGTGTCCTTCTCCAATCTCACTCTCTAACCCCCTCCCCCCCCCCCTCAACATCTCACATGGGGACTTCCGCCACACCCCCCTCATGCAAACAGGAGATGCCCCTTGGAGCTCCCCAGAGGAAACCGCCATCCATTGACCCTGCTCCTTGGCACTGCCCCTTTGCAGTACCAGAAGGCAGTGCCATGTCACCCTTTCCCCTCGGGACTGTACTTACCTGTGCACGTACCTATCTGCCCCCAGCATGACCTAGTTCACCTTGCTCCAGACCTGTTGTAAACTTTGCCGATGTGACAAGATGTGATCAGTGATGGGGAAATGTGCGAGGATGATACAGTGGGGAAGCCCGCTGATAAGATGGTAATGTATTTAAATGAGGTTCCCGAACTTCCTGGGTGGGCTCCCCATTATGTCAATCATGAGAGGGGCGGGGGCGATTGCACCACGAGATCTTGCCGGTGCGCTTCTCACTTTTGGTCTCTTACGGGATTTTGCGCCCACTATGCCACAATGGTTAGCATTGCTACCTCACAGATCCAGGGTTCTGGGTTCAATTCCGGCCTCTGAAGTCTGCACTTACCCCCTGTATCTGCGTGGGTTTCCTCCGGGTGCGCTGGTTTCCTCCCACAATCCAAAGATGTGCAGGTTAGATGGATTAGCCAAGCTAAATTGCCCTTAGTGTCTAAAAGGTTAGGTGGGGTTCCTGGGCTACAGGGACATGGTGGAGGTGTGAGCTTATGTGGGGTGCTATTTCCGGAGGTTGGTGCAGAGTTGATGGGCCGAATGGCCTCCTCCTGCACTGTAAACTCTATTTATGATTATTTGCCTTCTGCATCTGTGTCAAATGCGGGCGTAAAATCCCAGCCACTGTCTTTCAGATGAAATGGTAACTGAGGCTGAATGATGGATTTGAAGAAGAACAGGGGTTACTCGGTAGCATCCCTCAAATGCTTCTAAAAGCGAAGTATCCGGTGATCTGGTTCATTGTCCTTGTGGGATCTTGCTGTGTTCATTTTGGATTGCCTTGTTTCCGACATTACATGAGGACTGCATTTCAAAAAGAAACACTTCATTGCATGTCAAATGCTTTGGGGCATCTTGAGATTGTGATATAAATGCGAGTTATTTCTTTCATACTAAATCAATGGTGTTTTGTGTTTGTGCTGTGGGGATGATGAATGGTTTAGAGAAAGTCAGCAACTGTGGACTACATTTCTGTTAGCTGAGTAAGTGGTATGGATTCTTCCTCCATCTCTGATTGTCCAATGTCCGGATATCTTCACATAGATGCTCGCCGGGTTTTACTGGAAGAAACTGTGAGGCAGCAATCGACTACTGTCACCTCCTCAGCATCAACTGCTTTAATTCGGGACTGTGTCTTAACTTAAAGGATGGATACACTGTAAGTAACTTTAAGCCATTTACTAAAGCAGAGGGAACACAACTTACATCGAAGATCTCACATATGTGTCCATTTATATTTGATTGAGGTGCACAGTTTAGATGAGGTAGACAAAAAAAAACTGTCCACTTGTTGGTACCAGGATGAAGAAATTTAAATTCAGTGAATAAATCTGGATATAAAGCTAACCTCAGCAATGATGACCATGAAATTATTATCGATTGTTGCAAAAAGACGTCTGGTTCAATGATGTCCATTAGGGGAGGAAATCTGCCGTCCCTTACCCAGTCCGGCCGACTTGCAACTCCAGACCCACAGGTTGACTCTTAGCTGCCCTCTGGAATGGCCTCAAGCGAGCTATTCCATTCAAGGGGCAATTAGGGATGGACAACCAATTCTGGCCTTGCCAGCGACACCCACACCCCATCAAATAAGTTTTTTAAATAGGGACATAGATTTATGGCTTAGGGCAAGAGATATTAGGCAGATATGAGGAAGAGTGCAGTGTGTGGTAATGCTGGGAATATGACTGCCTACCAGGACAGTGGAAGAAGAAATGATGAATGATTTCAAAAATAAACTGGACGGTTACGGGAATTAAATGTGTAGAGCTGCGGGCTAGAACGGGGGAATAGGGCAGACTGGGTTGCTGTCTGGAGAGCTGATATAGGCTCGATGGACTGAATGGCCTCCTTCTGGACTGTGACCATACTAGACTTGACATGTAACAGCTACTTTGCACAATGATTCATATATTTCTGAGGGGTGGGGGTGGGGGGAGAATCAAAGTCTTGAATTGCGATTTACATTGACTCACTTCATTGACAAAATAAATATGGGGATTCCAGATTTGAAACCGGTTGTTTGTTGAATCTTCTGGTGCTGTTTGGAGCTGGACAGCACGTCTCACTTTCCCCAGGGTTTGGAGAAAAATAGCCAAAGTTCCCACTCCTGGAAACTACTTAGTGGCCGGAGATGGTGCTGGGCCTTGGTCCCTCTTGGTTAGCTGGAACACCATGGCTCGACCAATCGAGTGATCCCTTGGATATGGTACTGAATGGATTGGTGGGGCCTGTGGGGCACAGCGTTAGCCATCACCTTTCAAAGATAACACAGTGCATGGGGAAATAGAGATGCAATGTAGGGTGATAGATATAATAGGATGGACGGGACACCAAACAAATTGCATCAAGAGTGGTGGAATTTGGATTCACACCCATAATTTCCTGCGGGGACTTTTCAACTTTTGACGATGTGCCTCAAAGCACAAGAGCAAGGCAAATCAATATGTGTCACTTATGAGCGTTCCTTTCACAGCAACAACTTGCATTTATCTTGAACCTGTAATGGAGTAATGTGTCCCAAGATATTTGACAGGAGCGGTTATCAGACAAAATGTACAGCACAAGGAGGTATTGAGGCAGATGCCCGAAAGCTTGGGCAAAGAGGTCGGGTTTAAGGAAGAGGAGAACTAGAGAGGTTCAGAGGGGCGAATCCTAAACTTAAGGCCGAGGCAGCTGTAGGCAAGAGACCAGAATTGGAGAAGGGTCAGGCCCTGGGTGAATTGTAGTGCAGGAGCAGGATATTGAGATTGGGACAATGGAGGCATTTGAAATGTCAGAATACAGTGCAGCATGACACATGTCTGGGATTACATCAACTGACTGTGTCTCAGTTGACAGAACTCTCGTATCTGAGTCAGAAAATTCCAACAACTTGATCATGAGAAACCTTGCCTTGATGCTCTAGTTGGAGTGCTGCTTTGCAAGAGGTGCTGTCTTTCAGATGCGGTGTTAAGTTACGGCCCCCTTCAGCAATTTTGCTGTGTGTTAAAAAAACATGGGGGCTGCACAGTGGCGCAGTAGTTAGCACTGCTGCTTCATGGTGTCGAGGACCCGGATTCGATCCCAGCCCCGGTCACTGTCACTGTCCTTGTCGAGTTTGCACATTTTCCCCATGTCTGCGTGGCTCTCACCCCCCACAACCCACAAGATAAGAACATAAGAACTAGGAGCAGGAGTAGGCCATCTGGCCCCTCGAGCCTGCTCCGCCATTCAATGAGATCATGGCTGATCTTTTGTGGACTCAGCTCCACTTTCCGGCCCGAACACCATAACCCTTAATCCCTTTATTCTTCAAAAAACTATCTATCTTTATCTTAAAAACATTTAATGAAGGAGCCTCAACTGCTTCACTGGGCAAGGAATTCCATAGATTCACAACCCTTTGGGTGAAGAAGTTCCTCCTAAACTCAGTCCTAAATCTACTTCCACTTATTTTGAGGCTATGCCCCCTAGTTCTACTTTCACCCGCCAGTGGAAACAACCTGCCCGCATCTATCCTATCTATTCCCTTCATAATGTTAAATGTTTCTATAAGATCCCCCCTCATCCTTCTAAATTCCAACGAGTGTGAAGGGTAGGTGGACTGGCCACACTAAATACGCCTTAAGTGGAAAAAAAGAAGTGGGTACTCTAAATTTATATATTTTTTTTAAATGGCAGTATTACGAAGAAACGCAGGTTGTTATCTCTGAAGTCGTAGTCAATATTTATCCCTCATCAGGTACAAAACAAACAGATTATCCAGTCATTATCACATTGCTGTTTCTGGGAATTTACAGCATGCAAATCATCTGCTGGCTTTCTTAAATCACGATGTGGAGATGCCGGCGTTGGACTGGGGTGAGCACAGTAAGAAGTCTTACAACACCAGGTTAAAGTCAAATATGTTTGTTTCAAACACTAGCTTTCAGAGCACTGAAAGCTAGTGTTTGAAACAAACATGTTGGACTTTAACCTGGTGTTGTAAGACTTCTTACTGTTCTTAAATCACAGCAACGCTCAGACTCCAAAAGTACTTCATTGGCTGTAAATCACCTTGACATGCCCTGAGAATGGGAACTGTACAATAACCGTGTTTCTCTCTTACCTCTTGACTTATTTGAATTATGTTCAATTTAAAGAATGGTCTTCCGAGATAGATTCAGGATAAGTTAGCCAATGGAATAGATAAAGGAATGAAAAATAGTCATGAACATTTGGATTTGGGTGCATTTGGATTTGTTTATTGTCACGTGTATCGAGGTACAGTGAAAAGTATTTTTCTGTGTGCAGCTCAAACAGATCATTTCGTACATGAAAAGAAAATACATAATAGGGAAACACAAGGTACTCAATGTAGCATGGTAGCATTGTGAATAGCTCAATTGCTTCACAGCTCCAGGGTCCCAGGTTCGATTCCGGCTTGGGTCACTGTCTGTGTGGAGCCTGCACATCCTCCTCGTGTGTGTGTGGGTTTCCCCCGGGTGCTCCGGTTTCCTCCCACAGTCCAAGATGTGCAGGTTAGGTGGATTGGCCATGATAAATTGCCCATAGTGTCCAAAATTGCCCTTGGTGTTGGGTGATGTTATGGGGATAGGGTGAAGGTGTTGACCTTGGGTAGTGTGCTCTATCCAAGAGCCAGTGCAGACCTGATGGGCCGAATGGCCTCCTTGTGCACTGTAAATTCTATGATAAAAAAAATAAATACACAGACACAGGCATCAGGTGAAGCATACAGGAGTGTAGTATTAATCAGATCAGTCCAAATGAGGAGTCTGGTAGCAGTGGGGAAGAAGCTGTTTTTGAATCTGTTCATGCGTGTTCTCAGACTTTTGTATCTCCTGCCCAATGGGAAAAGTCGGAAGAGCGAGTAAGCCGGATGAGAGGGGTGTTTGATTATGTTGCCTGCTTTCCCCAGGCAGCGGGAGGTGTAGACAGAGTCAATGGATGGGAAGCAGATTTGTGTGATGGACTGGACAGTGTTCACAACGCTCTGAAAGTTCTTACGGTCTTGGGCGGAGCAGTTGCCATACCAGGCTGTGATGCAGCCAGATAGGATGCTTTCTATGGTGCATCTGTAAATGTTAGTGAGAGTCAATGTGAACATGCCGAATTTCCTTAGCTTCCTGAGGAACATTTCATAGTACATTCTCTATCTGCTCTTAATGGGGATCTATCAATATATTGCCAGAATACCTTGTACTTGCGCAGTAAATTCAACTATCTGGTTTTCTTTTTGTTTTGTATGCACCATTGTATATATTAAAAATATGTAGTCAATAGTAAAATTGTGTTAATTTCCTTTGTTATTTTGAGTTCATATTTGCAACACCATTCGGTGATTAAAATAGGAGCTATTTTTAATGGTTTGACCATACACTTGACTCTTTACTGCCCTCTGAAATTAGTGTCAGTCCTATTGGGAAAAATAAAATATTTTGAAGGCATTTTCTTCACGCATGGGGATATTTCACCCAACCAATTTTGATTCTTAGGATATATTTAAAGTTCAGAGCAGCTGGGACTTGGCTCCGCACTTAAGTAGAGGGGGGAAAAAATTAAGTGTGTGATTAATGAGGGCTCTGAAGGATACTTGAGATTAAATGACAGCAGAAGGTCATGAAGAATGATATCAGTGACGGAGTACATTAATTACCAGTGTCCCAGACAATTAAGCAGAAGAAGCTGCTATTTTTAGGCTACACTGCCAAAAGGTCTCAAAACTATCTGAGAATCTTCAGCCGTGACCAAAAGGGGTTACGGCTCAACCCATCAACCTGACCATCTAATGGAGTCTGATGTTACTGTTCAGTACTGAGGGAGTGCTTCATTGTCAGCAATCTCAGATGAGTCATTAAACCAAGTCATCTGCCTATTCAAATGGACACAAAAGCTCCACTGATACTGTGCAAAGAAAAGCAGGTGAAAACGTCCTCTGATCTGGCTAACACGTGTCCCTCAATCCTTAACAACATCCAAATGTTCAACTGTTAATTAATCTCATTACTGATTGGGGAATGTGGTTATTTTGCACAAATTAACTGCCGTGCTTTACAACAACACTTTAAAATAGCTTTTGACTTCAATGCACATCAGAGTGCCCTGAGAGCTTGACAGATGCATCCTATCCGGCTGCATTACAGCTTGGTATGGCAACTGCTCGGCCCAAGATCGCAAGAAGCTAGAGTATGGTGAACTCAGCCCAACGCATCACACAAGCTTGCCATCCTCCCATTGATTCTGTATTTAGAATTTACAGTGCAGAAGGAGGCCATTCGGCCCATCGAGTCTGCACCGGCTCTTGGAAAGAGCACCCTACCCAAGTTCAACACCTCCACCCTATCCCAATAACCCAGTAACCCCACCCAACACTAAGGACAATTTTGGACACTAAGGGCAATTTCTCATGGCCAATCCACCTAACCTGCACATCTTTGGACTGTGGGAGGAAACCGGAGCACCCGGAGGAAACCCACGCACACACGGGGAGGATGTGCAGACTCCGCACAGACAGTGATCCAAGCCGGAATCGAACCTGGGACCCTAGTGCTGTGAATCCATTGTGCTATCCACAAGCTACCGTACTGCCCTACACCCCCTGTTGCCTCAGAAAGGCAGACAGCATTATCAGAAACCCCTCCCACCCAGGCATTGCCTTCTTCCAGCTCCTTCCATCAGGCAGAAGATATAGACGTCTGTAGACCCACACATCCAGACAAAGGAACAGATTCTTCCCACAGTTACGAGACTCCTCAATGACTCTCCCTCAGACGGATCTGTTCCCTGGAAGAACACTATTCTCAATGCCCTGTGCTGCTCTTGTTCGGCCTCGTTCCTCATTGTAACCAATCACTATTTGTTGATGCACCACTGTCAACGTTCTCTGTTGATTATTTGATGTCTACTATGTATGTACTGTGGGCCACAGAAAAATACTTTTCACTGTACTTTGGTACACGTGACAATAAATATCAATGAAATGAAATGAAAATCGCTTATTGTCACGAGTAGGCTTCAATGAAGTTACTGTGAAAAGCCCCTAGTCGCCACACCCCGGCGCCTGTCCGGGGAGGCTGGTACGGGAATTGAACCGTGCTGCTGGCCTGCTTGGTCTGCTTTAAAAGCCAGCGATTTAGCCTGGTGAGCTAAACCAGCTAAATCAGTCAATCAATCAATAAATGGTCTTTTTTGACCCAGCAAAATCCAACATCCTAGAGAGAGAAGAAATGGGTGTTAATGTGAAGCAACTGTGCTGATTGACAAATTATGTTGCACAGCTTTAATGCGAACATATGTGGAGTGGAGAGACACTGTTTTTTTCCACAGGCTGATCAGTTTATTCTTTGATCTGGGTATGGCCCAATTTGTGCGAGCATGCATTTTTGTTACAGAAGAAAACCTGGCTGGTGAATGAATCATAGACATTGCTTTCAGTAGCTTCTTAAAAAAAATTTAGAGTACCCAATTCATTTTTTCCAATTAAGGAGCAATTTAGCATGACCAATCCACCTACCCTGCACATCTTTGGGTTGTGGGAGCGAAACCCACGCAAACACGGAGAGAATGTGCAAACTTCACATGTACAGTGACCCAGAGCAGGGATCGAACCTGGGACCTCAGTGCCCTGAGGCTGCAGTGCTAACCACTGTGCCACTGTGCTGCTCGTTTGAGTAGCTTTTTAATATATTTTAAATTAGTGGGGCACATGAACAGGACTTTGGCATCCTGATCTCTGACATCAGGCACAAGACTGGATTCCAGACCTGTCCACCACAGGGTATTTCCTGCGGGGCACTTGGTCCCCATTTCGCAGAGAACGGCGGTCAGAGAGGATTCCTGGCAGGGAACTTGGTCGATCCTGAAGACGCCCCCTTGGGACAAGAGGTGAAGTCCGAGAGAGAGAGCCAGGGAGAAAGAAAGAGAGAAAGAGGAGGGCAGGACAGTAGCAAGGAACAGAAGTTCGAGATTGCTAAATTGCAACATGGTAAGACGTAAAGCCATGAGTGGAGGAGCGCAAAGCTTCTGACGGTGACTGGAGAACCAGGAAGTGGAAGTGGAGTGTGCTGCAGCTGCTGGAGACTGAATCGGACCGAATGAGGTTCTCCTGGTGTCTGGGTGACATGGTACTGTAGTTCACGTGGTCTCAGGAAATCAGCAATCGGAGCTCCACCCACTGAACTCTGATACTCGGCTTGATTAGAATAAAGGAGTTAAACACTCAACAGTTTCCTGGCAGATCAGGAGTGTCGGGTATGAATAGCCCATTCCTCCAAGTCCGTGTTGGTAGCACAGTGGTTAGCACTGCTGCTCACAGCGCGCGGGACCCGGGTTCAATTCTGTAAGTGTGGAGTTTGCACATTTTCCCGGGTTTCCTCCCACAGTCCAAAGGTGTGCAGATTAGGTGGATTGGTCATGCTAAATTGCCCGTAGTGTCCAAAGGTTAGCTGGGGTAATGGAGTTCCAGGGAAAGGGTGGGTTAGTGGACCTAGTTAGGGTGCTCTTTCAGAGGGTTGGTGTGGACTCAATGGGCCAAATGGCCTCATTCTGCACTGTAGCGATTCTATGATTCAGTTTTTCCAGCAGCATTTATCAAAGATCTGATGCCAGTAGAACAAAGCATCCCTGTTTTATAACCCTCAAGACGTCTGTGGGTTTGAATTTCAAGTTAGATTAAGAATAGAAAAAGGCTAAAACGTACTGCCTCTTTTCGAATGTTTTAACTTCACCTATTCATCTTCCCGGGAAATCGTGTAGTTTTTTCCCTCTTTAAGCATGTTAGAGCCTGACCCAGCAGGGAATATGTATCAGAAAATGATGAATTCATTCTTACAATTTCCTACTCACTAATGTTCACATCTACAATTCCTCACTATGCTGTCCAGCCAGGCAAAACGCTGAGCCTGAAGCATGTATTCATAACATCAACCCTGCCGTCTCTCTCTTCTGGTTCTTTGCTGACGAGACAAATTATTTTACAGATATATTCGTTATTTGACATGTTTAAGCCACAAGGGGAGGGCAGGCCTTTAGCCAATGAGCAGGTAGCTAGTTCTCGTGACGTGCTTCCACACCAGTAAATCAGACCTGGCATTGCTTCTGACTGCATGCCAGTCCAGAATATGCGAATGTGCACAGTTTCTTCCTTGGATTGGTCATGTGATGCCTATCAACATATATTGGTCGCTGAGGACTAACTCCAAGCTTAATATTCATCTTCGAAGCAATTGAATTCTATAGAGGTCTTGTTAAAGGAAATCTCTCTCGTTTATAACATTTTATGATGTCAGTGATTGCTTTACAGTAGGGGTTTGAGTTTCAGTGGTCAATAACCATAACTCAGGTGGTGCAGACTGTGCTGTTTCACTGCAGCACGTTGAGGCTGAAAACTCAGCTATGCAGTGCCGCCAGAGACAGTGCTGTGGAAACCACCGGGCCTCTCAGAATGGCGGACTCAACGATTTCGATTGATCGTGCATGCCTCGTGGTTCCCCGAGCCGGGAAGGTTGGTAATTTTTGTGTGGGCCACGAAGAATCCAGCACGAGTCTTCAGGATACAAAGAAATAACATTTATTTACAATAACATATATATACAACAGCAGCAGCAACTTCCCTTGCTGCTCACTCCTCTCTCTCTGCTGGTTCCAAACTGGCCAGCTCTATTTAGGCAGGGAGTCTGCTAATGATTTCTCCGCCCCCCTCATTGGGGAAGCTCATACTCCCACAGGATTGTGGGATTGTCATTAACCCCAGCCAGTGGTAAGCAGGCAGGTTATAACATCCCTCCCCCCCGCCCTCCCCCCCCCGAAGTCCAAGGAATCCACCGACGACCCTGGCGAAGGAGGGCGTCGGATTCGTTTTGCCGCAGGCCGGACACCATTTGCACGAGGCGCTGGATCGGGCTGCGTGTAGCGAGATGGAGACCGGCGCTTCCGTGATGAACGGCGTAACGGTTGTACATCCACAGCCCGTGGGCCCGAGGCTACCCCTCTGAGGTGTCCTGTGTCTCCATTTCGGAGTCGGAGTCCGCTGCCTCCGTCATGTCGGCGTCTCTATCTCCACGCGGTTCTGTCACGACTGCGCAGGCTTTGAGTGAGGCACCAGAGGAAGATTGTGAGGAATACTTTCCATTGTGTCTGGTCTCTATGGCTGTAGAAATGAGCTCCTGGGGCGGGGAATCTTTGGAAGGGATAGTCTTCTGGACCGAATGTGGTCTACATGTTTGCGCTGGAGACGACCCTGGGCTGGTACCTGGTAAGAGATAGGGCCCATTTGGCGAAAGATTATGCCAGCAACCCACTGGGCACCACCAACAAAATTCCGAACCAACACTGGGTCACCGGGCACAAACTGCCAAAGCGCCCGATGCTGAGAAAGACCATGTCCCTGCCGTTCTTGTGTGCGGTGTAATTTTACGCCAATGTCCGGGAAAACTATGCTAAGGCGGGTGCGAAGTGTCTGGCCCATTAGGAGTTCTGCGGGAGCCACCCCAGTCACCGCATGGGGGGTGGTCCTATATGAAAACAAAAAACGAGCCAGTCTCGTGTCCATCGACCCGGAGGACTGCTTCTTTCAGCCTCGTTTGAATGTCTGCACTGCCCGCTCCGCCAACCCATTTGAAGCCGGGTGGTAAGGGGCAGTGCGGATATGGCGTATGCCGTTCAACTTCATGAACCTCGCAGACTCCTCACTTGTGAACGGAGTGCCATTGTCCGTGACCAGCACCTCGGGAAGGCCATGCGTACTGAAAGACAAACGCATCTTCTCGATTGTTGGGCAGGACGTTGTGCCCCCATCTTATGCACCTCTAGGCATTTAGACTGGGCGTCGATTAATAGAAGGAACATGGATCCTTGAAAAGGGCCGGCGAAATCCGCATGCAAGCGCGCCCAAGGCCGCCCTGGCCATTCCCAGTGATGTAGGGGCGCGGCCGGCGGAAGCTTCTGATGCTCCTGGCAAATGGAGCAGTTTTGGGCCAGCTTCTCAATGTCGGTGTCGAGGCCTGGCCACCAGACATAACTCCGGGCCAACATTTTCATTTTGGTCACACCTGGATGCCCGTTGTGCAAGTCTCTCAGTATCAGCCCCTGTCCTTTTTCCGGGACAATCACACACGTCCCCCACAAAAGGATGACGTCTTCCACGCTGAATTCGGACAGCTTGGAGGAAAATGCCCGCAACTCGCCTGGGAGCTGTCTATGCTGCCCACCATACAGGACTATGTGCCGAACCTTTGACAGGACTGGCTCTGTCTGGGTCCACTCACGGATCTGTGATGCCGTGACAGGCAAGGTGTCCATAAAATTTAGGGTTGCAAACACCTCACCGGTCGTGGGGGTCGACATGGGGCCGGTCGATAAAGGCAATCGGCTCAGTGCGTCGGCATTCCCTACCTGGGTTCCTGGTTTGTGCTCCAGAGAATACTCGTATGCAGCGAGCAACAAAGCCCAGTGCTGGATCCGTGCGGAAGCAATGGGTGGTATTGGCTTATCCTCTCTGAAAAATCCCAGCAGAGGCTTATGATCTGTCACGATAGTGAAGTGGCGGCCATACACGTACTGGTGGAAACGTTTCACCGCAAAGACCACCGCCAGGCCCTCCTTCTCGATCTGCGCATACTTTTTTTCCGCTGCAGTCAATGTGCAGGAGGTGAAAGCTATCGGCCGCTCGGCCCCGTTCTCCATCTTGTGGGACAGGACGGCCCCAATACCATACGGGGATGCATCACATGTGACGAGCAAAGGCTTTCCAGGATCATAGTGGGTTAGTAACCCAGATGATGACAATTGTTGTTTTAGCCACCGGAAAGCGGTTTCTTGCGGCTGACCCCAAACCCAGGTGTGATTCTTCTTTAGCAGAAGGTGCAATGTGGCCAGCGTGGTTCCCAGATTGGGCAGGAACTTTCCGTAATAGTTTACGAGGCCGAGAAACGAACGAAGATGCGAAGTGTCAGTTGGGGCGGGGGCCTGTTGAATCACGCGCACCTTCTCTGCGACAGGGTGCAAACCTTTGCGGTCCACCCAATAACCCAGGTAGACTACTTCCTTCGCCTGAAGTAAACGGACTCCAGCCTCCGAAAAGCATCTGAGGACAGCCTTCAAATTTTTCAAATGTTCACGTCGTGTGATCAAAACGTCATCTAAGTAGGCAGCAACACGCGGTAAACCTCTCAAAATGCCCTCCATAACGCTTTGAAAGATAGCGCAGGCAGAGGATACTCCAAAGGGCAAACGTGTATATTCATACAGGCCCCGGTGTGTATTAATCGTTACATATGGCCGGGAGGCAGGGTCCAGCTACAACTGTAGGTAGTCGTGACTCATATCTAATTTTGTGAATGAGAGTCCGCCTCCAAGCTTCGCGTAGAGCTCCTCTATGCGAGGTATTGGGTATCGGCTGAGTCGGGAAGCCGTATTCACTGTAAGTTTATAGTCGCCGCACAAGCGAACTGTGGCATCTGGCTTCATTACAGGTACAATTGGTGCTGCCCAGTCAGCGAAACGGACCGGCCTGATGACACCCAAAGTCTCCAAACGAGTGAGCTCCCCTTCTACCTTCTCGAGCAAGGCGTAAGGCACCGGGCGCGCCCCGGAAATAGCGCGGCGTGGCTCCTGGTTCGACTTGGATACGGGCTACAGCCCCTGTTATTTTCCCCAAACCGGGCTGGAATACATCTGGGTATCGTCCTAGCACCTCAGTCAACCCTCCAGAAACTGTTTGGAGGATGTGCTGCCACTGCAACTGCAAATGGCGCAACCAGTCCCGACCCAACAGGCTGAGCCCATGGCCGCGCACCACAATAAGTGGGAAACGCCTCTCCTGGTGTCCGTAAACAACAGGGGTCATCGTAGTTCCTGCAATGTCCAATGGTTCCCCCGTGTAGGTGGCCAACCTGGCCTGTGTGTCAGTTAAGGTAAGGGTCTGTATACCCTGCTTGATATGGTCGAATGTCCTCTGGGCGATCACGGAGACCGCTGCGCCAATGTCCAACTCCATCTCAAGCTGGTGACTATTGACCCGTACTGTCACTTTAATGGGGGGGGCCACACGGGGAGCTGCCACACAATGCAGCTGCAGGCAGTCGTCCTCCATCGACACGTCCTTGGGAGTAGTCGCCACAGGATCATCCAAATGAAAGGTACGGCCCCTGGGCTGGCCCCAGTTTCGGTCGGAACGACAGCGCCTCTGGCGCCCCCAGGACCGGCGTCTGCGACGGGGTCGGCGCCTACAAGTCTGACACGGACATGGTTCCTCATCCATTGGTTCTGGAGAAGGCTCCTGTTGGAGAGGAATGTCTGACGGCCACTGGCGTCGATCCGGATGTCGCCTCGCCCAAGGTACCGCAGGGGTGCAGGGGGATGCTTTCGGACAGAAGGGGTTGCGTCCCAAGGCATGCACCTCCATTCCCTGTAGCTCCTGCACTCCTCATTCTGCGCTCTCTTGGGACAATACTATTTGAATGGCCTGTTGAAAAGTCAATGTTGGCTCGGCTAACAACTTTCTCTGGGTGGCCGCATTGTTAATACCGCAAACCAAATGGTCACGTAACATTTCTGACAAGGTCTCACCATAGTCACAGTACTCTGCAATCCTGCGTAGCCTGGATAGAAAGCTGGCAAGGGATTCTCCTGGGGTCCTCTCAGCGGTATTAAACCGGTAACGTAGGACTATCGTGGATGGGGTTGGGTTAAAATGTTGCCCCACTAAATTTACAAGTTCATCAAACGTTTTGGTGTCCGGCACAGCTGGGTACGCAAGGCTCCTAATCACCCCAAATGTATGCGGGCCGCAGGCGGTTACCAATATGACCACCTGCCGCTCGTTTTTGGTGATGTTGTTAGCCCGGAAATAGTAATGCATCCGTTGTGCGTACTGGTTCCAGCTTTCCAGCGCAGCATCAAAAACATCCAAACAAGCGAACTGTGGCATCTGGCTTCATTACAGGTACAATTGGTGCTGCCCAGTTAGCGAAATGGACAGGCCTGATGATACCCAAAGTCTCCAAACGAGTGAGCTCCCCTTCTACCTTTCAAGCAAGGCGTAAGGCACCGGGCGCGCCCGGAAATAGCGCGGCGTGGCTCCTGGTTCGACTTGGATATGGGCTATGGCCCCTTTTATTTTCCCCAAACCGGGCTGGAATACATCTGGGTATCGTCCTAGCACCTCAGTCAACCCTCCAGAAACTGTTTGGACGATGTTCGGCCACTGCAACCGCAAATGGCGCAACCAGTCCCGACCCAACAGGCTGGGCCTGCGGCTGCCCAGAGAATACTCGTATGCAGCAAGCAAGAAATAACATTTATTTACAATAACATACATATACAACAGCAGCAGCAACTTCCTTTGCTGCTCACTCCTCACTCCCTGCTGGTTCCAAACTGGCCAGCTTTATTTATGCAGGGAGTCTGCTAATGATATCTCCGCCCCCCTCATTGGGGAAGTTCGTACTCCCAAAGGATTGTGGGATTGTCATTAGTCCCCAGCCAGTGGTAAGCAGGCAGGCTATAACAGTAATGCAGTGTGTGTGTGTGTGGCAGAGACATCTCAACCCATCCGTCCGTGAGGTCAAGCAGCCCTGCCGGCTGATTTGACGCACATTTTTGAAATGCAGACCACACAGGCCCACTGAACGCAGCCCACTCATAAAAGAGCATGTGCTCAGCTGCATACAGTACCCCCTCACGAGCAATGTTTAAAGAACCAGCCATCCACCTTGTGGGTAAGGTGATTTAAGTTGGGTAAAGTCCCAGAAAGCACTTGGCAATTTTCTTTTAAATGTCGGTGGTGTTGTGTTGAGTTCCTGCATTCGGCAGGCACTCTTTCTGCATCCCCACAGGGCTTGCTGATGTGTCGCCACACAGGCTGGAGTGCGGTACGGGGGCACTCCGTGGCGGCGCCTCTGAATCTGCAGCACGGCATGGAGATGGAGCAGTAACCATAGCAGAGGGGGAAAGCTCCATGGGGAGGGAGGAAGAGGAAGGAACCAGCGTTCGAGAGGCCTTTACTTGGTATAGCTACTCTGTGAGCACTCACCCGGGGTGCAATTCAGCGGCCTTGTCGCCCTCGACTTGGTCTTGTGGAGTTCCACGGAACCTCGCGAGACATCGCAATGTGGATCTCACCCTAAATGGGCCTGGTCCAGATCAGAATATTTGAAACGAGCCCTATGGTTCATTTAAATATAGGTTTGTTCAGATTCATCCAGCACTGAGGACTCAACGGCCGCATCTTGGAGACCAGGAATAACGGCACCAATAACGCCATTGGAGACGCCCGGGTAACCGGGGATAATTGTGGAGGAGGTGTTGTAACCTTTTGAAGCACTTCACGATGATAGATGTCAGAGCCACTGGATGATAGTCATTAAGGCACGCTGCTTGACTTTATTTTGGTACAGGGATGATGGTCGTCTTCTTGAAGCAGATAGGGACATCAGATTGTTGTAAAGAGAGGTTGAAGATGTCTGCGAATACCCCAGCCAGCTTCTCCGTGCAAGACCTGAGTGCTCGTCCGGGTACCCTATCTGCGCCAGTGGCTTTCCAAGGGTTGACCTTTGAGAAGGCAGCTCTGACGTCTGCAATAGTGATCTCCGATACAAGTTCATCCGCGGCTTCTGGGGTGGAGGGCTTGCTCTCGCTGACCTCTTGCTCAAAGCGTGCATAGAATGCATTGAGCTCATCAGGGAGGGGTGCATTGGAGCCGTTCATTTTACATGCCTTCATCTTGTAGCCCGTTATGTCTTGCAGACCTTGCCATAGTCGGCGGGGGTCCATGTGGATAGCCTGGGACTCGAGCTTGGTCCGGTACTGTCTTTTGGCATCTTGGATGATCTCCTTAGATCATATCTGACTTTCTTGGATAGGTCACGGTCACCTGACTTGAATGCCTCAGACCTAGACTTCAGCAAGCAGTGGATATCCCTGTTCATCCAGGGTTACCGATTGGGAAACACGCGGATTTGTTTCTTTGGCACACAGTCTTCTACACACTTACTAATGAAGTCAGTTACTGTAGTGACGTACTTGTTCAGGCTGGCCGTAGAATTTTAAATACTGACCAGTCCACTGACTCTAAACAGTTCCGTAGGAGATCATCTGATTCCTCAGACTAATATTGCACAACTTTCTTTGGCAGGTTCTCCAGTTTTTGCTTATGGGCCGGGAGCAGGAGCACAGCCTTGTGGTCAGATTTGCCAAAGTGTGGGCGGGCTATAGAGCAGTAGGCATGTTTGATATTTGTGTAGCAGTGGTCCAGGATGTTTGGGCCTCTGGTGGAACAGGTGACTTGTTGGTGGTAATTTGGTAGTACGCTCTTGAGCTTGGCCTGATTGAAGTCCCCAGCTACAATGAACAAGGCCTCGGGATGTTTCATTTGAAGGCTATTTGTGGTGGTGAATATTTCGTCCAGTGCGATTTTCACATTCACATGGAGTGGGATGTAAGCTGCCGTCAGGATAATGGAGCTGAACTCCCGTGGAAGGTAGTAGGGACGGCATTTTAGCGCCAGGTATTCCAGGTCTGGGGAGCAAAAACTCGCTAGTGGTGCTAAAACTAGGCATCAGGAGGTGTTGATTAGGAGGCAGACCCCACCTCTCCTAGCCTTGCCTGAGGATGCCGTACGGTCCATTCGGTAGATTGAGAAGCCCTCTGGTTGCAGGGCACAGTCCGGTGAAGCAGGAGTGAGCCATATCCCCGTGACTGAGCACACAGCAGTCCCTCAGTTCTCTTTGAAAAGTGAGTCTGGCTTTAAGTTTGTCTTGCTTGTTTTCTGGAGATTGGACATTAGCAAAGGAATAAGCTAGGCAAAGGGGCTTTGGGGCCGTGTTGTTTGACTCTCACCTGCAGGCCAGCACGTTTTCCACGTTTCCTGCAGTGATCTGGGTCACTGTCTGCACGTTATCCCTGTGTCTGCGTGGGTTACCTCAGGGGGCTCCAGAAAGTCCTGAAAGATGTGCTGTTGGGTAATTTGGACAGTCTGAATTCTCCCACCGTGTACCCGAATCGGCGCCGCAATGTGGCGACTAGGGTCTTTTCACAGTAATTTCATTGCAGTGTTAATGGAAGCCTACAATAAAGATTTTTTTTTTAAATTAAGGTTAAGGGGAGATATTGTAGGGAAGTTCAAAATCATGGATGCTTTGATAGAATAGATAAAAGGGAAAGTGTTTCCTGTGACACAAATGTTGGTAACCCAGATTAAGGAAAAGCTGATGCGAAGAAACCATTTTGTTTGAGATAGCGAGTTCTGATCTGGAATGCATTGCCAGTCTAATATGACTCATATTCACCTTATTTCCTAATTCACCCTATTTCCTTCTCTATTATTCTTTCGGCTCTTTCACGATCCTGGTAGCAGTGGCCTAGTTGTGTACTCACTGGACTCGTGATGCAGAGACTCAGCACAGTGCTCTGGAGATTGGGCTTTAAATCCCATCGCAGCAAATAGAGAAATTTGAATTCAGTTTTTAAAAAAATCTGGAATTAACATAAAAAAGATGGCCATGAAACCCTTGTCGCTTGTTGTGAAAACTCATCTGAGCTGAAGCTGACAGCCCACAGGGGTTCGGGCAGCTGAGTTTGTTGCCTGGCCAGCTTGCAGTCCGGAATAATGCCAACAGCGCAGGGTTCAATTCCCTGTTCCGTTTGCAAGAGACATTGGGCCTGCCTCCTCGCCACCCATTGTGAAATCGCAACACAAGACATGGGCAAGCCGCCCTTGACTACTCGAGGATACCACCTGAGAGAGAAAAGGAATGGGTCACTCCGGAAAAAGCCTCGTGCCAGCAACTTCTACACCCTCGATCTCAGCATTCAACATGTTGCCATTTCTGCCTTTACTTCATCTGCTTCAGCAAAATGTTGACATTTGCAGCTAAATGTCATATTGGTTTCCCATCTGTCTGTGTGCATTATTAATCTTAACCCATATTCACAATGGCAGTTCACCGTATTTGTTGGCATTAACACGATTAGGTTCAACCAGTTGTCTGTCAGTCCACACAGCGTTGGGAAATCAGGCATATGGGGGAATACAGACCACTTTTTACAAGACACTGAAATCCATTTCGTAAAATTATATGACTGCCTGTATGGATTTTAACAACCAATTTCAATAAGATTCATGACTTTTCTGACATAATGGAATTGATGGTGGCTGTCAACTTGTGGCAGAGAAGCAAACAGCTACAGTGGATAAGGTCACCTGGCAATGTAGAAAGATTTCTATACACTGGCAGGGAAATAATGTGTTATTTCAATATACCTGAAGCCAGGAGAGACAATGGCGTCCGGTCAGCATCAATGCAACACGCATTGCCGCTGCCTGTGAAGGTTTCTGCAATGCTGCCATATTGCGATTCTTCAGCTAGAGCCTCTTATCCTGTCTGCAACATTGATGGTCAGTGCAGATATCCTTGGGAAAGACCATCGAATGCCAAGAAAAGACAGGCACAGACAGGAAATACCCTCTCTTTACAGCATCAGCTGTCGTATTCACATAAATTTAAAAGGTTTCAAGATTTTGAGTAAATTAATAGGTTAGTGAATAGATTTTTGTTTTAATTTTTCCAATTAATTTAGCGTGGCCAATCCACCTACCTGACACATCTTTGGGTTGTGGGGGTGAGACCCACGCAGACACGGGGAGAATGTGCAAACTCCACAGGGACAGTTACCCAGGGCCGCGATCGAACCCAGGTCCTCGGTGCCTTGAGGCAGCACCGTGCTACCCAGCTTGGTGAATACTTGATTTTGTGGCGGCGGGTCTCCGACTTTTTGGCTCCTGCTTGATTCTCTTCTCTGGTCCGCCACCATGGGCAGCAGGGAAGCACAGCGGTTAGCACTGTGGCTTCACAGCGCCAGGGTCCCGGGTTTGATTCTCGGCTTGGGCCACTGTCTGTGCAGAGTCTGCATGTTCTCCCCGTGTCTGTGTGGGTTTCCTCCAGATGCTCACAAGTCCCGAAAAACGTGCTTTTTGGCGAATTGGACATTCTGAATTCTTCCTATGTATACCCGAACAGGTGCCTTGTGAGGCGGCGAGGGGATTTCCACAGTAACTTCATTGCAGTGTTAATGTCAGCCTACTTGTGACAATAAAGATTATTTTAAAAAAAAATTTTTTTTAAACCATTATGGGCGGATTGGGAGAATTCCGTCTATTTTTCTGTCTCTTAACTATGACAGTAGGCAAAATTCTCCACCTCGCGCCACGGGTAGCGGTGTTCCTGTTGAGGCTGAGAATCTAGAGGTAGTGACAAAAACGGATTTTTGGGGCATTGATCCATTTTCGATGCTCCGGCGCCCCCTGCTGGCATAGCGTCAAGGTTCGCACCCTGCGCCAGTGGGAGGATGCACATGGGTCATTAAGACCCATTTGCCTCCACTTAGCGGGCCGGGCACCATATTCTCCAGGCCTGTGTGATTCTCCAGCCCTCTGGGCCGTGGGTCACACGGGTGAGAATTACTACTGCTCCTAACATAGATCTGCCATGATGGTCCTCGCAGTGGGCCAAGGGGTGACTCTTTAAGGAAGTTACCCCCTTGGTGGGCGTGAGGTGGGCAGGTCTTGCATTGTGCGGGGAGAGGGTGGCCCTCAAATGGACGTCGGAGGTAACTCCCTTAAAAAGTTACCCCCTTGGCCCACCACAAGGTCCACCATGTCAGGTCCATGTCAAGAGCAGTAGCAGTTCCCGCCCATGTGATTCCCGCTCCGAGGACCGCAGAATCACAGTGCATCCAGTATTTCTACAGCTACCACTTTCAATACTTCTTTCGTCACACACAACATTGGCGTTGTGGGATTGATAACTTCCAATTCCATTCATTTCTCCAGTACTGCAATTTCACTGATATAATTATTTTCCTATACTCGCTGGTCCTTGGCACTCGAGTATTGCTGGGAAGTTTTTTTGTATCTTCCTCCGTGAAGAGAGACACAAAGGTTGTAATTTTCATGCTGGTGGGATCTTATGGTTCCGCAGAGGACACAATTCGCCACAGGTTTCCTGAAGTGGGGGGGGGAGGGTACATTCAATGGAAACCCCATTGTTAAGGGCGGGACCAGAAGAACCTGGCACCGGCCAATGGCTGGGTAGAGTGCTGTTTCAGAGGGTCGGTGCAATCTATATGGGCTGAATGATCTCCTCCACTGTAGGAATTCCATGATTTTATGTCTCTTAACGTAGTTTCTGGTGTGATCCTAAAAGACATTCAATTGCTGTATCGTGAAGTATGTTCACCTTACTTACTTTCTCATTTGGTACGATGACACGATTTACCTGTATCTCATGGTTATGACAGATGATGTTCATTTAACAATGTTTTTTTAACATTTTAATGAGGCATTTATGATTTTATAACAAACAATACAAATACAAATGTACATATAGTTCAGTGCATAACACACCCCTCCATCTCCCATTGTTCCCGCCTACTCTAAACACAAAATATCCTAACTCCCCCTACCGCTTACCCCCCATCTTATTAAATCTGCTGACAGTTTAGTTTTACACAAATACATAGAACATACAGTGTAGAAGGAGGCCATTTGGCCCATCAAGTCTGCGCCGACCCTTACTTCCACCCTATCCCCATAACCCAATAACCCATCTCACCTTTTTGGACACTAAGGGCAATTTAGCATGGCCAATCCACCTAACCTGCACGTTTTTGGACTGTGGGAGGAAACCGGAGCACACGGAGGAAACCCACGCAGATACAGGTAGAACGTGCAGACTTTGCACAGATAGTGACCCAACGGGGAATCGAACCTGGGACTTTGGTGCTGTGAAGCCACAGTGCTAGCCATGTGCTACCGTGCTGCTCCAATGAAATCGATAAACTGCTGCCACCTTCGGATGAACCCTGAGAAACCCAGCCATGTAATTAACCCAAACCCCTGATTTTGGGGGCTTCGAGTCCATGCTAATAAAATCCATCTCCAGGCTACCAAGGAGGCAAAGGCCAAAACATCAGCCTCTCTTGCGCCCTGGGCTCCCGGATCTTCCGACACTCCGAAAATCGCCAGCTCTGGTCTCGGCGCCTCCCTTGTTTTAGTACCGTGGGCATGACATCCGCAAACCCTTGCCAGTAGCCCCCAAGCTTCTGGCATGCCCAAAACATATGGACGTGGTTTGGTGGCCCTCCCCCATACCTCACACACTTGTCCTCTTTCCCAAAAAACTTGCCCATCCAGGCCACAGTCAAGTGTGCCCAGTGAACCACCTTGAATTGTATCAGGCTGAGCCTGGCACATGATGAGGACGTCATTTAACAATGTTAATAGCTTGTGTATTTGCAAGTGAGTAATTTCAATATTAATATTTATTTAGAAATTGCTAGCGGTGATCTCAAATGTATGCATTTTGGTTCTTTGTAGATAAAAAGTGCCAGAAAATGGGCAGCACGGTAGCATTGTGGATAGCACAATTGCTTCACAGCTCCAGGGTCCCAGGTTCGATTCCTGCTTGGGTCACTGTCTGTGCGGAGTCTGCACATCCTCCCCGTGTGTGCGTGGGTTTCCTCCGGGTGCTCCGGTTTCCTCCCACAGTCAAAAGGTGTGCAGGTTAGGTGGATTGGCCATGCTAAATTGCCCTTAGTGACCAAAATTGCCCTTAGTGTTGGGTGGGGTTACTGGGTTATGGGGGATAGGGTGGAGATGTTGACCTTGGGTAGGGTGCTCTTTCCAAGAGCCAGTGCAGACTCGATGGGCCGAATGGCCTCCTTCTGCACTGTAAATTCTACGATAATCTATGATAATCTATGAAAAATGGAATTGGATGTTGAATATGGCATTTAGGTCAAATACATTACTTGACAACACGAGGAGATTAAGTGCTATGAAATATGAACTGTGTCTTTGCATCTCGGGAGTGATTTTAACTCAACCTCACCTCTTGAAGCTTGATGCCATAAGATAAGAACAAAGAACAAAGAAAATTACAGCACAGATACAGGCCCTTCGGCCCTCCCAGCCTGCGCCAATCCAGATCCTTTATCTAAACCTGTCTCCTATTTTCCACGGTCTACTTCCCTCTGTTTTCGCCCGTTCATATACCTGTCTAGATGCCTCTTAAATGATGCTATCGTATCCGCCTCTACCACCTCCGCTGGCAAAGCGTTCCAGGCACCCACCACCCTCTCCACCCACGCACATCTCTCTTAAACTTTCCCCTTCTCACCTTGTAATCGTGACCCCTTGTACCTGACACCCCCACTCTTGAAAAAAGCTTGTTGCTATCCACCCTGTCCATACCTCTCATAATTTTGTAGACCTCAATCAGGTCCCTCTTCAACCTCCGTCTTTCCAATGAAAACAATCCTTATCTACTCAACCTTTCTTCATAGCTAGCACCCTCCATACCAGGCAACATCCTGGTGAACCTCCTCTGCACCCTCTCCAAAGCATCCACATCCTTCTGGTAATGTGGCGACCAGAACTGCACGCAGTATTCCAAATGTGGCCTAACCAAAGTCCTATACAACTGTGACATGACCTGCCAACTCTTGTACTCAATACCCCGTCCGATGAAGGCAAGCATGTTGTATGCCTTCTTGGCCACTCTATCAACCTGCGTTGCCACCTTCAGGGTACATGGACCTGAACTCCCAGATCTCTCTGTACATCAATTTTCCCCAGGACCCTTCCATTGACCATATAGTCTGCTCTTGAATTTGATCTTCCAAAATGCATCACCTCGCATTTGCCTGGATTGAACTTGTTCAAATCACCACGCATACCTTCAGTAGAAAATAAAATGGGGCAAATTGATCTGATCAAGTCAATTTCTTGTAGATGTCAAACTGAAGCATTCTCAGGCCAGTGCGAGTATAAATCTCCTGGAATTCTAACTCAACCAAACAACTTAATCTATACCTTATAAGATCAGTTTCCCCAAAGAATGTGTGCAACACGTTCATCTCCTACATCATCTATTCTTGCTGCCTGAGACTGCCAATTCTGCTGAAATCTGAGATGTTATATACTGAAAGGTCAGCTGTTCTTTACCTAGTGTGCTATCAAGTTTTGTGGAGACATTACTTGTAAAATCTTAAGGATGGGGCTATGTTCTGTCAGAAGAGAGGAGAAGCGATGGAGTACAGTCAAGGAGATTCCTGTTTGGTAGTAAATACTGACAAACTACATGCTTCTATCAACAAGTTTAAGGTTGCTACAATGGTTAAAAGGGAAAGAAGCGACTAAAACATCAGTAATGTTCGAAAGAGAATCTCACTCGGGCTTAAAAAAAGTCCTCATGAGACTCATCAAGTGTTGATAATCAAGAATGAATTCCAACACACATCTTGAATGTACGCAGAACAGCTTTTAAATTTAGTCCTGGGTGTTCTGTTGGTCCATGGTAATGCTGGTCATTTACTTCCTCCAGTGTATTGCTGGATGCTCAGCTTTTCTATGATGTGGAGATGCCGGCGTTGGACTGGGGTGAGCACAGTAAGAAGTCTTACAACACCAGGTTAAAGTCCAACAGGTTTGTTTCAAACACGAGCTTTCGGAGCACGGCTCCTTCTTCACCTGAAGAAGGAGCCGTGCTCCGAAAGCTCGTGTTTGAAACAAACCTGTTGGACTTTAACCTGGTGTTGTAAGACTTCCAGCTTTTCTATTGCATTGCTGGGTGTTCAGTTGCTTCATTTTGCTTTGATAAAGAGACATCCAGACTTGAAACATTAGCTCCCTTCTCTCTCCACAGATGCTGTCAGGCCCATTGAGATTGTCCAGCATTTCTGGTTTTGTTTCAGATTCCAGCATCCTCAGTATCCTCCACTGTATGGCTGGGTGTTCGGCTCCTCCATTTTATTACTGAGTGTTCTGTGGCTTCCTTCATTTTCTTTCACTTTATCCCTCACTTCTTTCCTCTCCCTTTAATTGCTCTTCTAAAGATGCATCACATTTGAGGTATCTTGTGGGGAAACTATTGAAATTTAAGGAGCAGATTTAGTGTAAGAAGGCTGGTGGTGTTTGTGTTAAATCCCTAATTCTTAGACATAGATCAGCATGAACTTTCCCTATTCCCCATTGATGTGGCTCAATTTAACAAGGTTGAAAATATACCCTTAGTCGCATTTCTGATCTACACACAAGGTTTATCAGTATCTATGTCCAAAGATGTGCGGGTTAGGTGGATTGGCCATGCTAAATTGCCCGTAGTGTCCTAAAAAGTAAGGTTAAGGGGGGGGGGGGTTGTTGGGTTACGGGTATAGGGTGCATACGTGGGTTTGAGTAGGGTGATCATTGTTCGGCACAACATCGAGGGCCGAAGGGCCTGTTCTGTGCTGTACTGTTCTATTCTATTCTATGTTGATAAAAAATCTGGCCGGAATTCACCGGCCATTGCGCTTCTCTTTTCCCACTGGTATGAGCTCCCGCCCTTCGGTTTCCCGGCGGCATGGGGTGGCCTCAAAATCCCATTGACAAGTGGCAAGAAGATTGAATGTCCCCGCCAACGAACGGCACACCGCTGAAAAACACGTGACTGAGGGACCGGAGAATTCCACCCCATGTCGTTACAAGGTTCACTTAAATATGAATTTGCTCTGATATATTTGTGAATCAAACTGTTGTTTTTATTCCTTATGGTTTACCTGCTGTTTCACATAATTGTTAAGAATTGGAGAATATTAAAATTAAAAAATAAAATTGGGACGAATTAAAATAAAAAGGGGGATTGATAAGAGCAGCTGCTTGAAAGCGAGTTTGATATGCAAATGAGCATACTAGTGAGAAAAGCAAGTGTTTACCGATGTGACTAGTGGAAAACAATTGGATGTAGAAGAAGTAATTTCAAACCAGAGGGATAAAGGAATTGGCACTGAGACGCTCAAAGCTAGGGTCCGTCAGGTGGGTAACATCAAATGGAATAGATGATATATGCACAGCACAATAACTGAAGAAAAGGACACAATATATGTAGCTACCAGCACAGCCACACCCAGCTTCATTAAACAATCACACCTGAAAATAAGTTATTGCTAGAAGGTGGCCAGTTAAAATGCATAACTCAAACCGAGAAGATTACACGTTCTTTGAAACTGAAGATGGTATTTTCAAAAGTGGACAAATAAACCGTGCATGGCAATTACTGCTGGATTTACCTCATGGAGGTATATAATATTAGATGTTGTTTCGGAACAAGGGACATCTCAGAATTCAGGAAATGTAAGTAGTTGGGACCATAGGAATAATTTCATGTGATACTGTGTATGTCGAGCCTTTAGTGTAGTTTTTTTTTTCTTTTTTTTAGAAAGAGTACTCAATTCCTTTTTTCCAATTGAGGGGCAATCTAGCGTGGCCAGTCCACCTACCCTGCACATCTTTTGGGTTGTGGGGGCGAAACGCACGCAAGCATGGCCAAAATGTCCAAACTCCACACGGAAGTGACCCAGCGCCATTAGGCAGCAGTTCTAACCACTGTGCCGCTGTGTTGTCCTTGCCATTCGTGTAGTTAAGTATACTGCTGCAGTATATTATCATCTTTTTTATCGTGTGTTTTTCTTTTAGGTTATTAAATATTCCTTATTAATTGATCGTAAAAAGACTGGAATATCCTTCCCTGGTTTGATTATCTTTTCTCACAATGTACCAAATTGAAAATGTCCACCACGGAGAACCCGTGTACCAAATTATCCTTCTGGGTTTTGGAATTCCCTCATATTTAACATCAGTGGGGTTCTTAACATAATGAACATAATGCAAGTAAAGATTGTAATTCATTTTGATTTGATGCAGAATTTTCATGAGGTGTCATTCTCATGACTGAGATTGAATAGTCACATTCATGTTCTGCACTAATCTTGCTTTCATTGTACCTTGCTTGCTGCTCCTACTTGATTATGTGATCCACATTCCATTCCAATTCTTTAGATTTCTCATCCGACTTTTGCTTGTTCTTCTTCCTCGTCCTTACCGTTATGATCCCTTTTGAAGGCTTTTAACTTTAATTCAGACTTCCGGTTAATAGTTGATGGGATGACACAACGAGACTTTGCGTTTTTAAGACTTTTACTGTTACAAAAGACTAAAAGCACTGCGCCCAATCTGACCTGCAACTGGAAAAGAAAAGAAAATGGAAGTGTAACGATCACGTGACTTCATTTTTAGTCTTTTCACAAGAATCCCCACGGCCCCCAACTACTTCTCAGTACTGATCTTCAGGCATGCAATACAAATCTCCATCTAGCACTGCAATCTTCTGGCTATCTTCCAATAAGCAATAGAGGCGTGGACGTCATAGTGTTTACCAATCCACAGTGGAGCTGCATGCCCTTGATGGTACAGGAAGTGACCCTTTGCTTTGACACCCCTCTGGTGAGAGAACCGGAGGTTTGGAGGCACTGAGGAATGGAATGTGAGGTTGGTCCAGGAGTAGCTTCCTGGCCCAAGATTTCCCATTGTTCCGTTCCCTCGGCAGAGGTACGGTACAACCTGCCTGGTGATCAAACTGTGTAACCGCAGAGCTCGAACAATTAGCATATGTTTCAGTGGCTTCCTGGCGGGGACTGCCTGAATTCACCTGCCAAGCTCGGCAGCGGCACAATTTAAAGGGCTGCAGCAGCGTAAACAAGGTAATAATTTTCAGCACAACAGAGGAGCTGAAACCTGAAGCAGGAAAGGAAGGCTCTAACTCCATTGATGTTGAGAGCAGGGTAATTTTGGAAGCAATGTGGGCAACCTACAAAGGAGAAGAGATCGTGCTGTGCCACATCACTGAGCTAAATCGCTGGCTTTGAAAGCAGAACAAGCAGGCCAGCAGCACGGTTCGATTCCCATACCAGCCTCCCCGCACAGGCGCCGGAAAGTGGCGACTAGGGGCTTTTCACAGTAACTTCATTGAAGCCTACTCGTGACAATAAGCGATTTTCATTTTTCATTTTTTTTTCAATGCAACATAAAGTGGTGGGAGAACACTGAAATCTATAATCCTGACTTCAAAAACCTCACATCTGCAACTTTGTGTTGGAAATAAACATAGTATTATGCCCAGGATGGGCAGCATCTATCTCACTGTGGCTTTCACTGGCAGGAGTTTGAGCCACAAGTTTGGTGGGTTGCTAGCTATGTCAGTACCATCATTATGAAACAATGGTGTTCACACACACACACACACACATACATTATCAGTCTAGTGACACTCCTGCAAAAGTAAGCACAATTTCCAAGACTCTTGTTGCTGAAATTTTCATGACCTGCAGCAGCGTAAACAAGGAAACGATTGTTCCCGTGAGTTTCCAGTTTGCATGCAGCCACACCAGCACCCTTCTGAGTTCCCTAACACCAGGAAAGGGAGGTGAATGAATTCTGGAATCGTGTGAGAAGAAAGGTGTGCTTGAAGTCACTGAGGAAACAATGACAAAGCAAAGAACTGTAAGGGACAATGTGGCTCAGAGAAAACACTAAACATCAACAGAACGGAGAAAAAGCAAATGGGGTAACTCAGCAGCCAGTGAGAATAGGCAACAAACAAAGTGAAGGAACAGAATTTTAGATGATGAGAGCGAAAAACATAGGAAAATTTGTGTGGCAATACAAAGTGATGGGGGAGGGTCTCTCACACATCTTTGGATTTAGAACAAGTTTTAATACCCAACCACAATTTATATTTATATAGAACCTTAAATGTAATAAAATTGATTTGGATTGGACTTATTTATTGTCATGTGTACGGAGGTACATTGAAAAATATTGCCCTGCTTGCTGCTCAGACAGATCATTCCTCACATGAAAAGAAAATACAGAATTATAGAATTTACAGTGCAGAAGGAGGCCATTCGGCCCATCGAGTCTGCACCAGCTCCTAGAAAGAGCACCCTACCCAAGGTTAACACCTCCACCCTATCCCCATAACCCAGTAACCCCACCCAACACTAAGGGCAATTTTGGACACTAAGGGAAATTTATCATGGCCAATCCACCTAACCTGCACATCTTTGGACTGTGGGAGGAAACCGGGGCACCTGGAGAAACCCACGCACACACAGGGAGGATGTGCAGACTCCGCACAGACAGTGACCAAAGCTGGGAATCGAACCCGGGACCCTAGAGCTGTTAAGCGATTGTGCTATCCATAATGCTACCGTGCTGCCCCAAATAGAGCAAACATAAAATGCACAGTGTAATTACATAGACACGGCATCAGATGAAGCATACAGGAGTGCAGTACTACTCAGTAGAGATGTGTGAAGAGATCAGATCAGTCTATAAGAGGGTCGTTTAGGAGTTGGGTAACAGCAGGGAAAAGCTGTTTTTGAATCTGTTAGTGCGTGTTCTCAGACTTTTGTATCTCCTGCCCGATGGAAGAAGTTGGAAGAGTGAGTAAACCGGGTGGGAGGGGAGTCTTTGAGTCTGATGAGCAAGCAGGACAAAGAAATCAGCTTCAGGGAGCATCGTAAAGGAGGAAAGTGAGATGGGGAGATGTAAGGAGGGAATTCCAGAGCTTGGGGACTGGGCAACTGAAGGCCTGACGCCATCAATGGTGAAGCAACTAAAATCAGGGCTGTTCAAGAAGCCAGAATTAGAGGAGCACAGATATCTCAGAGGATAGCACGGTAGCATTGTGGATAGCACAATCGCTTCACAGCTCCAGGGTCCCAGGTTCGATTCCGGCTTGGGTCACTATATGTGCGGAGTCTGCACATCCTCCCCGTGTGCGCGTGGGTTTTCTCCGGGTGCTCCGGTTTCCTCCCACAGTCCAAAGATGTGCGGGTTAGGTGGATTGGCCATGATAAATTGCCCGTAGTGTCCAAAATTGCCCTTAGTGTTGGGTGGGGTTACTGGGTTATGGGGATAGGGTGGAGTTGTTGACCTTGGTAGGGTGCTCTTTCCAAGTGCCGGTGCAGACACGATGGGCTGAATGGCCTCCTTCTGCACTGTAAATTCTATGCTCATGTCTATGATTGTTGGACTGGAGGAGATCACAGAGACACAAAGTTGCTAAGCCATGGATGGATTTGAATCATTTTAAAAGTAAGACCATGCCTGTCCAGAAGCCAACATAGGTCAGCAAGCACTGGGGGATGGCAGAGGAATGGGATTTGAGGCATCCACAGCGCAGTTTTGGATGACCACAGTCAAGTCTACAGATAACAACGACACAAATGAAGGTTTCAGCAGCAGATGAGCTGAAAAGCAGACAAAGGGCGGAATTCTCCGCTCCACACGCGGCGTGGGAGGGCCTCCCAACATTTTTTGCGCCTCCGCGATTCTCTCCCCCCCCCCCTCGGAAAAATCGCTGCTCGCCGTTTTTCACGGCGAACGGCGATTCTCCGAGCCCGATGGGCCGAGCGGCCGGCCCTTCACGCCCGTTTCACCACGGCAGCAACCACACCTGGTCACTGCATTCGTGAAACGGGCGGCGGATGCCCGTTTGGGGCATCCAGGGGCCCGATTGGGACGGGAGCACCGCGACTGTGCTCCGGAGGGGACAGGCCCGCGATCGGTGCCCACCGATCATCGGGCTTGTGTCCAAAACGGATGCACTCTTTTCCTTCAGCCGCCCGGCAAGATCAAGCCGCCACGTCTTGCCGGGCGGCGGTGGAGAAAGACGGCACCGCGGGTTTGCGTCGTCTGCATGCTGATGTCATCCGCGCATGCGCGGGTTCCTGCGCATGCGCGGATGACATCCGTGAAGCTCCGTTCGGGCGTCATTTCCGGCGGCCAAGGTCGCGGCCGGGAACGACGGGGGTCCGCTCCTAACCCCCCGGGTGGGGGTGAATTAGGTGCGGGGAGCGGGCCCCGAGGCCGCCGTGAACCTCGGCCGAGTTCACGACGGCCTCCACGATTTTGGCCACCAGCGGAGAATTCCTCCCAAAGTCTGATGATGTTATAAAGGTAAAATGAGGTCGTCTTAGGAAAGCCACAAATATGTGGTTGGAAACTCATCTCGTGGTAACATGTGATGACACCAAAGTTGTAGATAGTTTGGTTTTATCTCACTGTTTCCAAACTTAGTCAAAACAATAGTGCTGAAACCAAACATAAAAACAGTGCATAAAAGCTGAACTTGTGCACATTCTTAGATATTGATGTGGTCTTTGTGTTGCTAAATTCAGGATAGTTGGCATAGTGTTGACAAAGACCACAAAATAGCTTTAACTTGAACAAAGCTATAAATTTATTAACACTACTAATTTGGATTCGACACTTACTCTGAGATAATATGCAATTGATATTAAACATAATTTACATTCATCTACTACAAATCTCCAAACTATAACATTAACTTTGATCTGCTCTCATTGACACTATCTTCCCTTCAGTCTGCTTTCTAGCCTTCTCCTCAACCTCTCACCCATAAGGCTTAACGTCAGTGTCTTATATACGTATACATCTAGCTCCCTCTTGTGGTTGAGTTATTAACCCTTGCAGTTCTTACATTTATGATAATACCACAGACATGGCATGACAGGTGGTGTTGTCACTCAACTGGTATTCCTGATGCTCTGGGGACATGGGTTTAAATACCACCATGGCAGTGGGTGGAATTTAAATAAATAAATCTGGAATTAAAAGCTAGTCTCAATAATGATGACCAGAACAGTTATCATCAATTACCGTATTGGGCGGCACGGTGACAATGTGGTTCGCACTGCTGCCTCACAGCTCCAGATTCCCGGGTTCAATTCCGGCCTCGGGTGACTGTCTATGTGGAGTTTGCACTTCCTCCGGGTGCTCTGGTTTCCTCCCACGGTCCAAAGATGTGCAAGTTAGGTGGATTGACCATGATCCCCCTAGTGTCCAAAAGGTTAGGTGCGGTTACTGGGTTAAGTAGATGGGGTGGAGGTGTGGGCTTAAGTAGAGTGCTCTTTCCAAGGGCTGGTGCAGACTCGATGGGCTGAATGGCCTCCTTCTGCACTGTAACTTTTGTGAAATTTGTGTGTGAATGAACTATTGGAAAACCAAAACCATCTTGTTCACTAATGTCCTTTTCTGGTATCTTTACCTGGTCTTCAGGCATACAGAAATGTGATTGGCTCTTAACTACTGAATGATCTCAATGGTCCAATAAGACATTCAGCTGTACCAAAGAGCTTCAGGACAACGTTGAATGGACCACAGTGGTTCAAGAATGAAGCTCACCACCAATTTCACAAGGGCAGTTAGGGATGGTCAACATGGTGGCACAGTGATTAGCACAGTTGCTTCACAGCTCCAGGGTCCCAGAATTGATTCTTGACTTGGGCCACTGTCTGTGCGGAGCCTTCAGGTTCTCCCCGCGTCTGCGTGGGTTTCCTCCGGGTGCTCCGGTTTCCTCCTACAGACCAAAGATGCGCAGGTTAGGTGGATTGGCCATGCTACAATTGCCCTCAGAGTCCAAAAAGGTTAGTTGGGGTTGCTGAGTTAGAAGTGCGGGGTGCTCTTTCTGAGAGCCGGTGCAGACTCGATGGGCCAAATGGCCTCCTTCTGCACTTGTAAATTCTATGAAAACTGATGCTGCCCTCAGTGAAGCACAGGTCCCAAAAAAGAAGTTTAAAACTACTGCTGTCTACATGGCCCTCATTAGCATGTTACCTGGGATGAAGATGGAAGGATCTGGAGAAACAGAAGACGTGCTCATCAGATCACACAATTGAAGGTGTCAGACAGAGCAGGAAGAAGGAGGCTGTTTCGAGTGATGGAGGGATCAAGAATAAGTACGGCATGGCTATAAGATTAAATACAAGAGATTGGTAAAGGGAGCAAGAAAAACATTGGTCGCACAAGTCACATATAGGTCGAACTGAAGCAGGATCATGTCAACATTTGAGCAGAAGTTGAATGAAAGGGGGACCGAAGTGATCACCCAGCATTGGGACTGATGATCATTTAGTCCATGTAACAGCAGCGAAGCATTGGACTGAACAGCCTGTTTCTCCACCTGTTCTTTTTAATGTAATCCAGGGGGACTCTGTAACTTCTCACTTTCTCTGCTGATTAAGAATCAAACACGTTGCAAAGGATTCATCACCCAGAAAGAGTAGCTTTACTTTGAATTATTTTCCTCATTAGTCCATCAGGAAAACCCTGTAGTTTGTATGAAAACAATCACTGCATGAAGACTTGCAAAGGATTACAGGTTTTTAAAGCCACTTTGTAGTGTGTTGCCTCAGTGTCAGAAGGTTATGGGTTCAAGGCCCACCTTAGAGCCTTGAGTGCAAAATTGAGGCTGACATTTTCAGGAGGTGCAGCACTATTGAAGGTGCAGATGAATGTGAACATTCCTAAGATTCTGTTTTGAAGAACAGCAGGGGAATTCTGCTGATTTCCTGTACGCTACTTTTTCTCATCCTACACTAAAAGCAGCTAATCTAGAATTAACACATTACTGGTTGTGGGAGCTTGTTTTGTGCACCTTTACTGCCGAACCCCTAACTTGACAATAGTGACTATCACATACCAGAGTAAAGACAACAATAACAGATATATGTAATGTGTCTATTTATTGCCCCTCTCTGCAGTGCCTCTGTGTCCCTGGTTGGACAGGTAGACTGTGCCAGCATGTGGAAAATGCCTGCCTTATCCATCCCAGTCACTGCCAGAATGGAGCCACGTGTGTCGACATCAGCAAGTCCGACCAGGTTCCACAGTACAAGTGCAGGTGTCCCTCGGGTTACACAGGTAAGCTCAAATTACTGTTTTTGAAAGTCCATGCTTAAGACATCATTGGGAATCCACAACAGGCGGAATTAGATACCGGATGTCGTCAGTTAACATGAGTACGACAGTCTTATTCAAGTGTGCTGTTCGAACACTATTTCCTGGTGAGTTTATTTGATAAAAACGAGAGGTAGCAATAATCCACCTTCACGCAAACATTGATGAGCACTGTTCTGTGAAGCAGTGTCTTTTAAAAAATCAAGCTTCAATAGGAAATGAGCTACCCTATACGTGTATTGGGAATATCTGGCAAGGACTTTATAGCAACAAGAACTTGCACCTGTGTTGCAGTTTTATTGTCCAGATATTGGAGCAGTTAAGACAGCTAACCAAAGACTGAGTCAAAAAGGTAGGTTTTCAGAAGCATTTTTAATTTAGTATATGTGGTAAAGAGACAGGGGGTTCCAGGGAAGCAATTCTACATTCTAGGACAAAGGCAACTGATGGTACAATGGGGGGGGGGGGGGGGGGGGGGGGGGGAGGCCACAGAGGAGTTTGAAAATGAGGATTAAATATTTTAAAATCGAGCTATTGCCAGACCAGGAACCTAAGGATGTTCGAGACGTCGCGTAGTGAATTGCACGTGTTGAGAATTTTCAATGGAAGGCTGCGATGTGGCACTAACCTGTGTTCAGCTACAGAAGCCTATGGCCAGGATTCTCCTTTTGGGATTCTAAGTGCTCCCACTATTGTAGAGTCACAGCATGTTGATGCTGCCGCTGGGAACAACGCCCAGGTGTGAGTCTCACTCGTTTGCAATGGGTTTTTCAGGGAGCCTTACACTGGCACCCGGGCAGTTCTCCTGCCAGCTTGGCAGTGCTGCACGGGCACTTTGGCAGTGCCAGGATGCCCATGTTTCAGAGGGAGGGCCAGGGGACCACCCTGGGGTCTCCAATGGCTTGGGAGACTCCCCCCCCAGGTGCCATTCCACCTGGTCCACGTGGACCAGTGCCGAACAACGTCCAGCTGCAGCCTCTCTGGAGGTTGTCAGGAGGTCTGCCTCTCCCAGGATTCTCCGGCCGCGTTATGCTCAAGCGCAATGCAGCAAGAGAATCAAACACTAATCATGCAAATAATGCATTGAGGAGAGCTCAACGGATTCTTTTAGAAGCCCAGTTTCGGGCAGTCCGATCAAACAGTCTGCTGGCAGGACTCCATCCGCCCCCCCCCCCCCCCCCCCACCCAATGCAACTCCTGACCCCCCCCCCCCCCTCCTCATCTTTCTCTCTCCCCCCCTCTCCATCAGCACCCCCTTCATTCCTTTCCCCCTGGAATTGTAAATAGTACACTCCCCCTGGCAGCTTGAAATCTATGCCCTTGCAATGAAACCCAAGCCTAGCATGTGGAACCCAAGGGGGGGACAGGCATGTCAGGGCACTGAAGGTTGCCCCACTGCCATGGTGCAGAGGGTGTCTTCCAAGGGTCCAGGGGATTGCGTTGGCTCAGGCCGTGGGTACGCTGCTGACCCAGGATGGAATGGGAGTCCCACGTGTGGTCTGCCCCATCCAGCCCTGGGCAACCTGAGGACCACCATGGTGATCTCATGCAGCGCTCTGCTGAACAGCATCATCCTGGTCTGACAGTTATAATCTAAGGTGGTCTCCTCAGCCTAAACTGAGGAGCTGAACAGCTGTCCAGTGAGGGATCAATGCAGAAACACATACCGTTTCTTAACATCTCCCTCAGACAAAAACATTTAAAACAGCAGCTGTTACAAGTGTCAAAGGATCTGCCAAAGCCCACAACAAAAAGCTTCAAATCTCCCAAAGCTCTTTGTAATGCAAAACTTCCATTGAATTTCACAGAGAAATACCTTCCATTAGCCTGATTGACACTTCAAAGGAACATGCACAGCTGCTTTGTGGCTTGTTTATTGATCTTACCCTTCATACTTGAATGCATCTCAAGCACTTTGCTTTGATGCTAACCACGATGTTTATAAACACGCTAGCTAAGATTGACAGCTTTTAACTACATCAAAGGGGGTAAGTGCTTTCTACTGTGATAAAAGAGGAAGTGAAACCACTTGGCTCCTTTGATGTGGTGAGGAGCTGTCAATCTTAGCAAGACTGATTATAATGGGAACCCAGAACCGCATATGGAGCAGTTGAGACAAATAACAGAGGAGCATTTGAAGATGAGCAAGGTTACATTAAGGAGGAAAGAATGGAAGGATGTGCTGAAAGGGTGTGATGAAGAGACGTGGGGGGAGGATCATGTGGAGCATAAACAATGGTACAGGCCAGTTGTGCGAAATGGGCTGTCTCTGAGATGTAAATTCTATGCCGTTCTGTGAAGTGATGACGTGACAAGGTAGATCAGGATTGAAAAAATGCTTTGGTGCCTCTGTTCAGCAGCAGTGTACAGTGAGGATTGTGAGTGGATGGAGCTTCAGTGTGGTCAACAACAGAGGGGGAAAAGCCATTTGACGGGAGAGTAGAGAAGGTGTTTGAACCTGATACTTAGGAGAAGAAATAATGAGGAATAAAATAGCGAGGAGTGATGGAAAAATAATTGGAAAGTAGTAAGATAATAATGGGAAATGAGTGTAATTTTAATTTAATGTAAAATACAATAAGTGGGAGGTTCCAGCTGCTTGGACTACGTTATAGAGCTCATCATTTCTTGCACTTAACTCAATACCAGAAACTGATTATCTTTCATGCTGTGTAATTATTTTTATGGAAAATATGAATTATTCATTGGACCTATCCCTTCACTCAATAACTTGTGAAGAATGAAATATCCATTGTTCCTTGCAGTTTTTAAAAACTTGTTTTCTCAGGATGTGAGTGAAACTAACAAGAGCACATTTATTGCCGATCCCCAGTTGGCAACCAGCTTTTAACACCATCAATTACCTAACATTACACTGTGCAACACAGAAAGACACCCTTCAGTCCATCTGGTCTATGCTGCTGTTTATGCTCCACACAAGCCACTTCCTGATTCTTCATCTAACCTTAATACCAGATCCTTATTTATTTTTTATTCGTTCACGGATCGTGGGCGGCGCAGGCTGTGCCAGCATTTATTGCCTCTCTCTAACCTGCCTGTGAGAGTCAACCACATTGCTGTGGGTCTGGAGTCACATATAGGCCAGACCAGGCAAGGATGACTGTTAGAAGTGAAAATATTCACACGTGGGCCTTTTCGAGTGAGTAAAGAAGACGTTTATTATATCAGATCTGGGAGAAAGGCACTCTTTCTCACTTGAGCTAAGGTTCGCACGGGATTAATATACAGATTCAAAAGCGAAATCAGTTTGTAATCTCATTTACATACAGCCAATCACCTTTATACGCGTCACAATTCATTACATGCAACTAATTAATCCTCCATTATCTCAGTCCATGCCATAAATGGTTATTGGTTTGTAATCTACAGCCTTTTCCTGTTGTTGCTAAGTCTTCAGCTTGTAGCTAGCCGGGCAGGCACAGGTATCTTAAGGCATTCAGACCTTGGGAAAAGTTTGTTAATAGTCCAATGTCTTTGAGTATGCACCTGGTGATGAGTCATTTGTTTTGCACACAGGGCTGCTATTCCAGTAGCAGACACAAAGTACACTGAACTGCAGGGTTAGATATAATTTGCAACATAGTTAAGAATTAGTTATTAGAATTAGAATTAGAACAGTACAGCACAGAACAGGCCCTTCATGTTGTGCCGAGCAATGATCACCCTACTCAAGCCCATGTATACCTATACCAGTAACCCAACAACCCCCATTAACCTTATTTTTTAGGACACTAAGGGCAATTTAGCCTGGCCAATCCACCTAACCCGCACATTTTTGGACTGTGGGAGGAAACCGGAGCACCCGGAGGAAACCCACACACACACGGGGAGGATGTACAGACTCCGCACAGACAGTGACCCAGCCGGGAATCGAACCTGGGACCCTGGAGCTGTGAAGCATTGATGCTAACCACTATGCTACCGTGCCCTATATTGCAAAAATCAGAATTTTCCCATATGAATGTCCCACAATCATATAATGTAAGAGACAGAATTCTCCCACCAACGATGACAGATTTCCTGCCCTAAAAGGTCATTAGAGAAACCAGATGGGTTTTTACGACAATAGACAATGGTATCATGGTCACCATTAGACTTTTTTAATTCCAGATATTTTTTGAGTTTAAATTTCATCCCCTGCCGGGTGGGATTCAAACCCGGGTCCCCAGACTTTCATCCTGCGTCTCTGAATTACTAGTCCAGCGCCAATACCACTCTGCCACCCCCTCCCCTAATCAATGCATTCATATTTAGTTGTCTCTACAATTATTTGTAACACAGTTTCTTCACTCTCTGTAAAAGAGATTCCCCAATTGGACAATTCCCTTCTGGATTAACTAGTGGCTATCTGGTATATAGAATAGAAACATGTTTCCATGCATAACTGACGTACACTGATGTACATCTGAGTACAACTTGGTACATGAATTTTGTGCTGTGAAGTGTTAACAGATGGGATATACTAATGTATTATATACAGGATGATGCAGCACTAACATCAGTCAGTCTTGTATTGAACTCTGAAGTAAGAGATTGGAATCATGCCAAAGAGTTATGTGCCTACTCTGTAACCTGTTTAGATGTAGTACTAATAAGCAAGTGTTACACTGAAGCCAGAATATTTCGACAGACTGTTTGAGAACCAAGTCCCATGCCTAGAGTCCAAGATAGAAGGACCTAATCTTGAAACAGGGTGGCAGCTCAGGACAGTTTGGAAAGGAACCTGGGTTGATGGTGTTTCTATGACAGTGCTGTTCTCAGTGGTCGTGACTTGGAGAAATCAGAGGCAATGTTAAAATTGGTTCAGAGCATCTTCTAGTTCCTTCACACTGCACAATGCGCTGGTGGCAGAAAGTCAGAGGTGGCCTTTAGTTCAGTCACAGGCGTGTTTATTAAACAGACTGTTGGTCCGAGGTGACGTCAACATATGATACTTCTCACCTGAGTCCTCTCAAATGTGTTGACGTACTAAAGTAAGAAGTCTTACAACACCAGGTTAAAGTCCAACAGGTTTGTTTCAAACACGAGCTTTCGGAGCACGGCTCCTTCTTCAGGTGAATGGAAAGGCTTGTTCCAGAAATGTTTATATAGACACAGTCAGAGATGCCCCGGAATGCGAGCACCTGCAGGCAATCAAATCATCAAAGATGCAGAGAGAGAGGTAACTCCAGGTTAAAGAGGTGTGAATTGTCCCAAGCCAGTTCAGTCGGTAGGCCTCTGCAAGTCCAGGCTTGTTGGTGGGGGCCGAATGTAATGCGACATGAATCCCAGATCCCGGTTGAGTCCGCATTCATGCGTGCGGAACTTAGCTATAAGTTTTTGCTCAGCAATTTTGCGTTGTCGCGTCTCCTGAAGGCCTCCTTGTAGAATGCTGACCCGGAGATCAGAGGCTGAATGTCCTTGACTGCTGAAGTGTTCCCCAACTGGAAGGGAACAGTCCTGCCTGTTGATAGTCGCACGATGCCCGTTTATTCGTTGTCGCAGTGTCTGCATGGTCTCACCAATGTACCACGCTTCGGGACATCCTTTCCTGCAGCGTATGAGGTAGACTACATTGGTCGAGTCGCACGAGTATGCGCCGCGTACCTGGTGGGTGGTGTTTCCACGTGTAATGGTGGTGTCCATGTCGATGATCTGGCATGTCTTGCAGAGATTACCCTGGCAGGGTTTTGTGGTGTTGTGGTTGCTGTTCTGAAGGCTGGGTAATTTGCTGCAAACAATGGTTTGTTTGAGGTTGCGCGGTTGTTTGAAGGCCAGTAGTGGGGGTGTGGGGATGACCTTGGCAAGATGTCCATCCTCGCTGATGATGTGTTGGAGGCTGCGAAGAAGATGTCGTAGTTTCTCCGCCCCGGGAAAGTACTGGACGACGAAGGGTACTCTGTCAGTGGTGTCCCGTGTTTGTCTTCTGAGGAGGTCGGTGCGGTTTTTTGCTGTGGCGCGGTGGAACTGTCGATCAATGAGTCGAGCGCCATATCCCGTTCGTACGAGGGCATCTTTCAGCATCTGTAGGTGTCTGTTGCGCTCCTCCTTGTCTGAGCAGATCCTGTGTATACGGAGGGCTTGTCCATAGGGGATGGCTTCTTTAATGTGTTTCGGGTGAAAGCTGGAGAAGTGGAGCATCGTGAGATTATCTGTGGGCTTGCGGTAAAGCGAGGTGCTGAGGTGACCGTCCTTGATGGAGACGAGTGTGTCCAAGAATGGAACTGAATTTGGAGAATAGTCCATGGTGAGTTTGATGGTGGGATGGAACTTATTGATGTCATCGTGTAGTCGTTTCAGTGATGTCTCGCCGTGGGTCCAAAGGAAAAAAATGTCATCGATGTATCTGGTGTATAGCATCGGTTGAAAGTCCTGTGTGGTGAGGAAGTCCTGTTCAAACTTGTGCATGAAGATGTTGGCATATTGAGGTGCAAATTTGGTCCCCATGGCTGTTCCGTGCGTCTGGATGAAGAATTTGTTGTCGAAGGTGAAGACGTTGTGGTCTAGAATGAAACGGATGAGTTGCAGAATTGCGTCTGGAGATTGGCAGTTGTCGGTGTTGAGGACTGAGGCTGTTGCAGCAATGCCGTCGTCATGGGGGATGCTGGTGTAGAGTGCCGAGACATCCATTGTGACGAGGAATGTTCCTGGTTCAACTGGTCCATGGGTGCTGAGTTTCTGTAGGAAGTCCGTCGTGTCGCGACAGAAGCTGGGTGTACCTTGTACGATGGGTTTCAAGATGCCCTCGATGTGGCCAGAGAGGTTCTCACACAGGGTCCCATTGCCTGAAACGATAGGACGGCCTGGTGTGTTGGCCTTGTGTATTTTCGGGAGGCAGTAGAGATCTCCAATGCGGGGATTACGTGGGATGAGAGCACGTAGGGTGTTCTGAAGGTCTGGATCTAAGGTCTTGATCAGTCTGCTGAGTTGGCGGATGTGTTCCTTGGTTGGATCTGCGGGTAACTGCCTGTAGTGTTCCTGGTTGTCGAGTTGTCGGTATACTTCTTTGCAGTAGTCTGTTCTGTTCAGTATGACGGTGGCCCCTCCTTTGTCTGCTGGTTTGATGACGATGTTGCGGTTGGTCTTGAGAGTGCGGATGGCGTTGCGTTGTGCTTGGGTGACGTTTGAGGCTGCCTTGTGATTGCGAGTGATGAATCTGGCATTGACACGACTTCTGACGGCTTGAGCATACATGTCGAGTCTAGGGCAGCGGCCTTCCGGAGGGGTCCAATTTGACTCTTTCCTTTTCGGTTGCTGCACTGCAGATCTCGCGGTCTGCTGTTCCGGTTCATTGGTCGTGTCCCTGGGTTCGCTGTCGGCCTCTTGGGGTCTGTGGAAGAATTCCCTGAGCCTCATTCGCCTGATGAATTCCTCCGTATCTGCCGCGAGACTGATGGGGTCCATTTTGGTGGTGGTGCAGAAATTGAGCCCTCTGCTGAGGACTTCGATTTCGTCTGGTTGAAGGGTGTAGTCTGACAAGTTGACAATGGATTTCCCTGTATTGTTTTCGACTGTTGTACCGGGAGAAGCTTGATTGCTGCTGGTGGTGATGCCAAGTTTCTCAAGCTTCCTGTTCTTGGTGTGCATGTAGGTGGCATAGTATTGCTGTCTCATCTGTTTGGCGGTGTTCCGCAGCTGGTCTGCTGTGTCCTGAGCGCAAGTTGAGAATATGGCCTCTCTCTTGGTTTCCAGGTTGCGTCGACTGCTGTAGAGTTGGTGTACGAGGTGTTTGAGGAGTGTGACAGAGGTGCGGTGGCAGAGTCTTTTAGCGTAGTCTGTGTTGTAAGTCGACTTGAGTGGGTTTTTGATCTGTAGTCCTTTCTGGATCTTGTCTGCTTTTTTGCATCTTTGTAGAAACTGAATGTCAGTGTCTATATGCGCGATCTTCCTGGAGATCCTCTCCACTTTGAGCCGGCAGTTTGCGGTGTCAATGGTAGCCATGATGTGGAGATGCCGGCGTTGGACTGGGGTGAGCACAGTAAGAAGTCTTACAACACCAGGTTAAAGTCCAACAGGTTTGTGCATCTTTGTAGAAACTGAATGTCAGTGTCTATATGCGCGATCTTCCTGGAGATCCTCTCCACTTTGAGCCGGCAGTTTGCGGTGTCAATGGTAGCCATGATGTGGAGATGCCGGCGTTGGACTGGGGTGAGCACAGTAAGAAGTCTTACAACACCAGGTTAAAGTCCAACAGGTTTGGCCATGATGTGGAGATGCCGGCGTTGGACTGGGGTCCAGACGCAATTCTGCAACTCATCCGTTTCATTCTAGACCACAACGTCTTCACCTTCGACAACAAATTCTTCATCCAGACGCACGGAACAGCCATGGGGACCAAATTTGCACCTCAATATGCCAACATCTTCATGCACAAGTTTGAACAGGACTTCCTCACCACACAGGACTTTCAACCGATGCTATACACCAGATACATCGATGACATTTTTTTCCTTTGGACCCACGGCGAGACATCACTGAAACGACTACACGATGACATCAATAAGTTCCATCCCACCATCAAACTCACCATGGACTATTCTCCAAATTCAGTTCCATTCTTGGACACACTCGTCTCCATCAAGGACGGTCACCTCAGCACCTCGCTTTACCGCAAGCCCACAGATAATCTCACGATGCTCCACTTCTCCAGCTTTCACCCGAAACACATTAAAGAAGCCATCCCCTATGGACAAGCCCTCCGTATACACAGGATCTGCTCAGACAAGGAGGAGCGCAACAGACACCTACAGATGCTGAAAGATGCCCTCGTACGAACGGGATATGGCGCTCGACTCATTGATCGACAGTTCCACCGCGCCACAGCAAAAAACCGCACCGACCTCCTCAGAAGACAAACACGGGACACCACTGACAGAGTACCCTTCGTCGTCCAGTACTTTCCCGGGGCGGAGAAACTACGACATCTTCTTCGCAGCCTCCAACACATCATCAGCGAGGATGGACATCTTGCCAAGGTCATCCCCACACCCCCACTACTGGCCTTCAAACAACCGCGCAACCTCAAACAAACCATTGTTTGCAGCAAATTACCCAGCCTTCAGAACAGCAACCACAACACCACAAAACCCTGCCAGGGTAATCTCTGCCAGACATGCCGGATCATCGACATGGACACCACCATTACACGTGGAAACACCACCCACCAGGTACGCGGCGCATACTCGTGCGACTCGACCAATGTAGTCTACCTCATACGCTGCAGGAAAGGATGTCCCGAAGCGTGGTACATTGGTGAGACCATGCAGACACTGCGACAACGAATAAACGGGCATCGTGCGACTATCAACAGGCAGGACTGTTCCCTTCCAGTTGGGGAACACTTCAGCAGTCAAGGACATTCAGCCTCTGATCTCCGGGTCAGCATTCTACAAGGAGGCCTTCAGGAGACGCGACAACGCAAAATTGCTGAGCAAAAACTTATAGCTAAGTTCCGCACGCATGAATGCGGACTCAACCGGGATCTGGGATTCATGTCGCATTACATTCGGCCCCCACCAACAAGCCTGGACTTGCAGAGGCCTACCGACTGAACTGGCTTGGGACAATTCACACCTCTTTAACCTGGAGTTACCTCTCTCTCTGCATCTTTGATGATTTGATTGCCTGCAGGTGCTCGCATTCCGGGGCATCTCTGACTGTGTCTATATAAACATTTCTGGAACAAGCCTTTCCATTCACCTGAAGAAGGAGCCGTGCTCCGAAAGCTCGTGTTTGAAACAAACCTGTTGGACTTTAACCTGGTGTTGTAAGACTTCTTACTGTGCTCACCCCAGTCCAACGCCGGCATCTCCACATCTTGACGTACTAAGTGATTAAGAGATGAGTCACTCATTGCCAAACACCCAGCCTCGGGGCTAGTTTAGCACAGGGCTAAAGAGCTGGTTTTTAAAGCAGACCAAGGCAGGCCAGCAGTTTGTTTCCATTCCCGTACCAGCCTCCCCGAACAGGCGCCGGAATGTGGCAACTAGGGGTTTTTCACAGTAACTTCATTTGAAGCCTACTTGTGACAATAAGCGATTTTCATTTCATTTCTTCCTCACTCTTGTAGTCACAGTTCAGATGAATAGATCCTGCGCTGGATTCTCCGTGTGGGAAACTAAATCCCCATGCCAGCTTGAAAACGGTGGTGTTCTACGCCAGGAAAATTGGCGCAAAACGGCCACTGATTCCCTGCTCCGGGGCGGGGGTGGGGGGCTAGCAGCCAGGCAGCTCTAGCTGCCAATACTGGAGGATTGCTGGGTCCGTGGCCACGCATGCGCACGGCGGTGGCCTGCGGCAGCCGCACCGTGCTTCGGCTCGTGCACCTTGGACCATCCCTCCACAGTGCTTGCAGCCCCGAATGAAGCTCCCCCCCGCCTGCGGATTGGCACTCCCCCAACTGTGGCGGTGCCGGACTGAATCCGCAGCCGCCATACCGAGTTCACGACGGGCGAGACCACACGCACACACGCAGTCGGGAACACTGCCGGTCGGGGACGGAGCATCGCGGGGCAGGCTTAAGGCAACTGCCTGAGGCCATTGATACAGTGTGCGGCGAACTCCTAGAGCATCCCCTCCCCTGATATTGGCATCATCGGGGATTATCCGTCCCCTCGCCGAACGCAATTTTGGCACCGGGGTTCGGAGAATCAAGCCCCCCTGTTTTCAGATCAGTGACAACACCTCTGTCCCAGATTACGGCCCAATTGGAGGTGCATGGGCCTCACTCCTGCGCCAAACAGTTTACTTTAGGGAAAATACACAGTTATTCCCACCAACAGACTTCTTAAGCAGGAGGTTTCAGTTCAGTTGTTATTTTTGTGCGCATTGTCTCTGTTTTTAACTTTCTGAATTTCTCCGTGTGCGCTTCATTTTAAACCTCGGGTGGGATTCTCTGTTACCAGTCCACATCGCTATCGCTGCCAGCAAGGACAGACAATTTGGCGCTCAGACAAATCTCCATTCACTGCAGCAGGAACGGAGAATACCGCCGACATGGAGGAACAGAGAATCAAAATCTTATCTTTGATATCTCTTGTTACGTACTTCCCTCCCTGCAATCACTGTTTCTAAGACACAGCCCCACTCTATAATATGGCCTCAGTAAATTTAGTCTTCTCTTCTGGTTTGTGAGGGCAGTGTTAAGAAGTGTCAATCTCCTGTGCTGAACTTTCATATAATGAGCATGGGATAATGGTGGAAAATCGAATATAACATTAGCTCTGTGTCTTATGATAATTTGCTCCTCTCTCTTCATGAAAGTTGACAAACTGACTAAGCTGCACCGCAACATCCAATACATTCAAAAAAGAGGCAGGAGTCGGGATTTCTTACAGAGGTGGACCCAGAGGTAGGAAGGCTCGAAAAATGGTGACAGAAAGCGGTGTGGCCTCTCCTATCCCGTAAGCTATTTTTGTTCCAGGAAAGATGTGGGGGGGGGGGGTGTGATGGATATCCGACCTTTAAGCCATACATAACCTGTGTGGCCAATTAAATGGCCGACTGAGGTCACTTAGTGGAAACCAATTGAATTTTCCAATCAGGCGCATCGGCACCTCTTAACGTGGATAGAGAGGCCGCTGAGTCGTCATTACTGGTAGACCGCCTATTGGCCCTCCAGGCTGGAGATCCCATCTGCCATTTTTAATTAATTGGACGATGAACCTGCACCTTAGCCTCTAATTGACCATTTCGGTAAAAATCACGTTGTATGACAGACCCTCCCAAAGTCGGGATCTGTAAATTCACGTGTCAACCTGTCAATGGGGTCCCAACCTCAAAACAAATCCAGCCCTTGGTGCGACTTATGTGCTATGACAGTAAACAAAAGGTGTTTTTTTAACTTCTTTGGCAATTTCTATTTGACACACTAGTTAGTGAATTTACAGTGACTTGGGTTAACATGCAGGTACATCTCCAGTCTTACATTTCCTTATGAGCTGTATTATCGCCTTCGGCAACTTGTCCCTGGTGCTTTCTCTTGTTGCCTGTGTTTATCTCTCAGGAGCCCACAGTAATAAATTGATGCATTAGCACCTGAGGATTTATTTTCCCACAGGTATGCATCTGGGAGCCCATTACATGGGGCATAACCTTATTTATATCTCTTATTCCCTCATCCTGTACCTCAGGAGAAGGGTTTTTGTTTGGAATCCTCCCTGTTGGACTCCGTAATGCTCCATCAATGCTCATACTCCACAAGTGAAATGAAATGAAAAATGAAAAGGTTTCTTATAATGAAATTGAGAGCAATGCTTCCTGCTTGAGCTGCACAAATCAGAGAGTGATCCTCTACATTTGGAGTTCGCAGATACCTGGTCACTCAGACCTCAACTACCTGCTGACTTACACTGGCTTCAAGTCCAACACTGAAAACGAAACTAAAACACACCCAGCGGCAGCCTAAAACAAAAGTAAAAAGCTGACAGACAGCCCAGCTCCACCCACACTCTGACATCACTGATAAACACCCTTTTCTTAAAGGTATATTTCTTGAACATGCATTTCTTAAAGGTACTCTCACATGGCAGCAACCAGGATTTATTTTACTACTTTAATAAATTCCCCTGGAGTATCCTGTTTTAAAGAGTCTGTCCTCTCAGATCATTTGTTAAGCGGGCAACATTGTGACTTTATGTGTCCAACGTTATTGCAATGAAAATATTGAAGTTTTCATTTCCCTCTTCCACAATCATAGGTTTATTTTTTAACCTGAATCAAACTCTTTAATATCTCCTTTCCCTTGACCACCTGTGGATTTCTTATTTCCCAAATTTCTATTCTTCACCGATTGAAATTGATGTTAAAACCAAACCTTGATTTCTGAACCTATTCAAAATCTTCTGCCATTTCTTCTGCCATTTCGTCTGCCGAGCAGTTTTAGTCCTGTGTTCTTCCACATGAGTTCTCACTACTTCAGGAAGTGAATCTTTAAATTCTTCCAATATAATCGTTTCCCCCAGTTAGATCTATTTTTAATGCTCTTATCCACCAATCAAAATTATTCTGTTTGATTCTTTCAAATGCCCTTACTTGGTCCTTTCCTTAGATTTCTAAACTTCTGTCTGTAGGCTTCTAGCACTAGTTCATCAGCATTTGAGATGGCTTTTCTCACCTCACCATCATCCCAAGATACCTCCTCTGACAGGATGCAAACACTTCATTAGCTTTACCTACTAACTTTGTTACAGCCAACAATACCCACATGGTTTCTGGCCATTTCATTTGTTAACTACTTTCTCAAATGAGTAAGAAAAGGCTTCTACATCTTTCTCATCAAATCTTGGCACTGCTTGAATATATTTAAACATACCCCCACCTGGATTTGGACTAGGAAGGGTTATTCCTTCCTCTGAACTTTCCTCAGTTACTAGCTTTAACTCCAACATTTAAAATTGATATTCTCTTTGTGTTTCCAACTCCCATTCCTTTAGTTACATTCTGTGAGGTGCATATTCTCTCCCTTTACTATTATCTCTTTCCATTGCCTCTCTCTCTTTTTCTTTCACTGCCCTTTCTTTACATTGCTTCTGCCATTGTCGCTCCCTCTTTTTCCTTTCCTGCATTTCTAATTGTTTCATTTGTAATTGAATTTTAGCTAATTTCAATTATTCAGACTGCGTCTCTGGCAAATTTAAATTCAGAGCTATAGCTTTCATTATCTCCACCTTCCTCACCCCGACAGGTCAAGTCAATCACAGCTTGTGTGCCAAATCCGAAAGCTTTGCTTCAACACCCAAGAAACTCTTAGCCACTGAAAGAACCATTTCAAAAGTCATCCCTATTTAAATAGCACAGGGTTAAATTGCTGGCTTTGAATGCAGACCAAGCAGGCCAGCAGCACGGTTCGATTCCCGTAACAGCCTCCCCGAACAGGCGCCGGAATGTGGCGACTAGGGGCTTTTCACAGTAACTTCATTTGAAGCCTACTGTGACAATAAGTGATTTTCATTTCATTTCATAGACAGAATATCAGTGCCGGAAAGAAAGCACTAGTTTCTCACAGTCACTAGTGTTGGACCTATTAGATGCTGTGGTATGAAGAGACAAAAGTTCTGTTCCTTTTTCACCAACACACTTTTATTTCTTCCAGCAGACTCTGCACAAACGTGCAGACATCACCAGACCCAGAGGCCACCTGAAGCCCCTTTGCATCTCAGTGTCAATTATTGGACACTTAACATAAATGAGACAACTGATTGCAGTGTCTCTTAACCCATTACTTAACAACTAGGCAGGATTCTCCTTCTTGCCGCACCCATTTTCTGGTACGGCGCGTCGCTGCCAGCAACGGGATCCTCCGTCCCATCAGTCGGCCAATTGGGTTTCCCATTCTGGGCATCCCCATGCCGTCGGGAAATCCGCAGGCACGAGTGTGCTTCCGGTGAAGTGAAGGATCCCGCTGACGGAGAATTCAGCCCACTGTCATTAAATGCAATCATTCCAAGCCAAAGTAGGAATTATACTTTTTAACCTGACAAAGAGTCCCCAATTGTTGTCAGGATATCAGACGAGATACCAATTTATGTTAGGATACTGATCAAGTAACCCCAACAATTTGCAGTTTGTAAAACTATGAGGAAAGGATATTTCACCCCAGTAATGATGACACTGACCAATTTTACCTCACCCTTTACATAGATAGAATTTACAGTGCAGAAGGAGGCCATTCGGCCCATCGAGTCTGCACCGGCTCCTGGAAAGAGCACCCTACCCAAGGTTAACACCTCCACCCTATCCCCATAACCCAGTAACCCCACCCAACACTAACGGCAATTTTGGACACTAAGGGCAATTTTATCATGGCCAATCCACCCAACCTGCACATCTTTGGACTGTGGGAGGAAACCGGAGCACCCGGAGGAAACCCTCGCACACACGGGGAGGATGTGCAGACTCCGCACAGACAGTGACCCAAGCCGGAATCGAACCTGGGACCCTGGAGCTGTGAAGCGATTGTGCTATCCACAATGCTACCGTGCTGCCCTTTATTTTTATTTCTATTTATTTTTTAACTAAATTTAACTTTATTTTTAACACAGTGTTAACTACATTCATATAAAAGAAATAGCTTTACAATTAACAGTTAAATAGTTATTAATTAAAAGGAAAGGCTTTCCCTTATGCCCTACACCTTTACTATAAATATTCCAACAAAACAACCCCACTACAGTTCAAAAGCACTTGTAAATAAAGTTAACAAAACATGTTTATTTGCTTATCTGTGTTGACCTTTTGCAGAGAGATCCTTTCAAGAGCAGATCTAGTACAATTCTGCCTTGTCAGACCCTTTTGATCAGACTAATAACATTTGACAAAACTGCAAACTGCTGACAGACCTGGCGCCTCTTATTAATTATTTCATTTGTATCCCACTAAAATGTCCCATCGTCTGTTTCGGCAGGATTAAACACAATCCCTTAATTTATCTTTATCCCAAGGAACCATCCAAAATATAAACACTATTCCATTTGCCCTTTATCTGTAAGTGAGTGGTAGGAATGAATGATTACCTCATTCTACAACACCTTAAGTTCAGCTTTAGCAGACAAACAGTCTGTATACCTTAACCTAACTTCTTTAATAATATTACTGCCACAAAAATATACCTGAACCCAGGTTTTTAGTAACATCACTGCAACAGATATAAAATAGTATATATTTAAATATTTATATATATAAAAAAAACAATTTCTCACACTCATCACAAGGGTCTCCCTTGAGTTAGTTGGTATGTTTGATCTTTTCAGTAATGCTTTGAGAAAAATTCTGAAGCATTTCTGTTGTCCTCCTGGGAGTCTCTTGCGGTAACCAAGTTTTAGGTAGGGCAATTAGAACATAGAACATAGAACGATACAGCGCAGTACAGGCCCTTCGGCCCTCAATGTTGCACCGACATGGAAAAAAAACTAAAGGCCATCTAACCTACACTATGCCCTTATCATCCATATGCTTATCCAATAAACTTTTAAATGCCCTCAATGTTGGCGAGTTCACTACTGTTGCAGGTAGGGCATTCCACGGCCTCACCACTCTTTGCGTAAAAAACCCACCTCTGACCTCTGTCCTATATCTATTACCCTTCAATTTAAGGCTATGTCCCCTCGTGATAGCCACCTCCATCCGCGGGAGAAGGCTCTCACTGTCCACCCTATCTAACCCTCTGATCATTTTGTATGCCTCTATTAGGTCACCTCTTAACCTTCTTCTCTCTAACGAAAACAACCTCAAGTCCATCAGCCTTTCCTCATAAGATTTTCCCTCCATACCAGGCAACATCCTGGTAAATCTCCTCTGCACCCGTTCCAAAGCTTCTACGTCCTTCCTATAATGGGGCGACCAGAACTGTACGCAATACTCCAAATGCGGCCGTACTAGAGTTTTGTACAACTGCAACATGACCTCATGGCTCCGGAACTCAATCCCTCTACCAATAAAGGCCATCACACCATAGGCCTTCTTCACAACCCTATCAACCTGGGTGGCAACTTTCAGGGATCTATGTACATGGACACCGAGATCCCTCTGCTCATCCACACTACCAATTGTTTCAGGAGTCTGGTGTCAGGCATATGGATACCATTGATTGACACCTCATGGTTGGGAAAGTTGTCTTGGAAGAGGATTGCTGTTTCTGGACCGCCTTTCTTGCCGTCGGTTTTGGAGGATCTTGCAAAGACACTATGAGTGGTACTTCTCCAGTGCCATGAGGTATTTGCTGCACATTGTCCAAGTCTCCAAAACATATCATAGAATTATCATAGAATTTACAGTGCAGAAGGAGGCCATTCGGCCCATCGAGTCTGCACCGGCTCTTGGAAAGGGCACCCTACCCAAGGTCAACACCTCCCCCTATCCCAATAATCCAGTAACCCCACCCAACACTAAGGGCAATTTTGGACACTAAGGGCAATTTATCATGGCTAATCCACCTAACCTGCACATCTTTGGACTGTGGGAGGAAACCGGAGCACCCGGAGGAAACCCACGCACACACGGGGAGGATGTGCAGACTCCGCACAGACAGTGACCCAAGCCGGAATCGAACCTGGGACCCTGGAGCTATGAAGCCATTGTGCTATCCACAATGCTACCGTGCTGCCCTATGGGTACACTGGGATCACTGCTGTCCAGTAAACCATTTATCTAGTCTGAGGTCTGAGATCCTGCTCCTCAAATACTATTCCTAATTTCCTGAGCCCGCACTTGGAGCGGATGATGAATTTGTGTCTACTTTCGTCAAGAGGAGGCTTTCAAGATACTAAAATTAATCTATATTTTTCAGAATCTCTCCATTGATTTGAATGGAAGGGACTTTTTGCTCTGAGAGCTAGTTGGAAGAAACCCTTAGTTTTCCAGATATTTAGTGAAAGGCTCAATTTCTCCTTTGCTTTGGAGAAGGAGTAGACAATTACCTAAAGCTCAGTTTCTGAGTCAGCGGACGCATATGTGTCATCTGCATACTTAAACTCTACGACTGAGGTTTGAGTGGCTTTGGCTTTGGGTTGAAGGTGGTGTAAACTGGGCAGCTTCCTGAATGTTCCATAGATTATTTCCACACCCTGTGGGTAATTGGCTGGAGGTGAGTTGCAGTTGTGCAGTGAGGAAAATGGAGAAGAGAGGTGGTGCAATGCTATAACCTTGTTTAACCCCAGGTTTCACTGAGATGTAGGGTGTCTTGTGACGCAGCGAGTAGCGTGCCTGCCTTTGAGTCAGATGTTGTTGTCTGGAGTCCTTCCAAACATCAATGGCTGTGGTAAGAGTGGGAGGCACTCCTGGTCAGCAGCACTTGATGTGGAGCGGTGGTCTTCAAACTAATAGCCCCTGGCGTTAGACTAGTTACCAGTTCTGGGAATTATCTGTCATAATACACCACTAGGTATGGAAAGAGAATTGGAGTTTCACTTAGAGCCAGGGCATGTAGTAGGTCTGATGGTGAGGAAGTCCTGTAAGATGCTGACACCCCCCCAACCTGTGATTAGTTGAGGTCATTTTTGTGGCTCTGAGGATTAATCCTTTGGTCAACATGTTGGACTCAAATGCAATGGAAGAAGGTTCATGGTTCAACTGGCACTACAGTGCTGCAGCTGAGCTTGAGGCCGCAGGCTTTGGGCAATTCTACCTGCTCTCCAGAAGCAGTAGCTAGAATTGATCCAAGTGTAATGGTCCTCCTCTTCGTCCCTGTTGATGGTTAGAGGAGCTTGCTGTTTATATGCTCTCAGATCTTCCAATGCACCTGGAATATTGAGTCCAGTTCTGGTCTTCTTTGAGGCCGGACGTGCTTGTATTGGAAGGTGTTCAGAGACGATTAATTCCTGGGATGATGGGCATTTGTTCTGAAACAATGTACAGGTTGGGCCTGTACTTGCTGGAGTTGGAAAGAATGAGAGGTGATCCTATGGAAATATTTAATATCCTGAGCGATTTGGGAAGGATAAATGATGAGAGTTTGTTTTGCTGCACGAGGGAATTAAAAACGAGAGAACGTAGTTTCATACCGAGCAGTCACCCATTACAATGCAGATAAAGAGGGATTTTGTTAGTGTTTGTAATCCTCTTCCACAGAGAGCAGTGGCGGCTGGGTCAGTTAATATATTCAAGGTTGAGTTCGGCATATTCTTGCACTTTAGCGGGGAGGGAAGCTTCATGAGAATAGGCAGGAAAGTGCAGTTAAGGTCAAGATCAGCTCAGCCATGATTTTATTGAATAGCAGAACAGGTTTGAGGGGCCGAATGGCCTACAAATGGCCTATCTCTGATATCTTTAAGTTCCTAACAGGATTGCCAGCACTCCAGCTTCACTTGGAGTCTCCATGCATTAAAGATTAAACTGCAGGCCAGTGCTATGAACAATCGAAAATGGACATTAGAAAGTGGGGTTTTTTTAATCGCTGTTATTTATCAGTTCCAAAAACATTGGCAATGTGGGAAAATGACTGTTTGAAGTCGAGACTCGTCCAATGAAGATGTGAATCACTATCCAATTGGTTTTGGATGGTAGAGCTCTGTGTGTTGATCATGTTGAGCTGCCGATGCTGGAGTTTGGGGAGGTCATGCGGTGAAACCTCCAGGAATATGCCAAACCAAAGTTGGCAATTAAATTCTCCAATGTGCGCCAATCAGCAAAAGAACCAAAAAGGAAGGTGAGATTTTAATTTACAGCTGCAAATTTAAAGATACAATTCCATCATGAAGTTTCGAAAATTGTTCCAGAAGCAGAAAGTGCTGGAAATACTCAGCAGGTCTGACAGCAACTGTGGAGGGAGAAACAGAGTTGAATGTTTCTTAGGGGTTTCCACGAAGGGGTGGCACGGTGGCACAGTGATTATCACTGTTGCCTGACAGCTCCAGGGCCTTGGGTGACCGTGGAGAATTTGCACTTTCTCCCTGTGTCTGTGTGGGTTTCCTCCGGGTGCTCCGGTTTCCTCCCACAGGCCAAAGATGTGCAGGTTAGGTGGTTTAACCATGCTAAATTGACCCTAAGTGTCCAAAAGGTTGGGAGGGCTTACAGGAACAGGGTGGGGATTGGGCCCAGGTAGGGTGCTCTTTCACAGCGTTGATGCAGACTTGATGGGTCGAATGGCTTCCTTCTGTACTGTAGGGATTCTGATTCTTTGAAGATGACTCCTTCTTCTGCCGTATTTTGCTTTTGTTTGAGTAAATTGCCAAATTTCTCTTTTAGTAAATGTCAAATTTTACGGTAATGTTTTCCATAAGATATAACACTTTGGATACTGTAAAAATCCTTTAGTAATGCCTTGTTAGGAACGGGGAAATGATTAGTGTTCCTCCTACATTAATTAAACACAGTATTTAAAGTCTTCGGTCGACAGACTGTTTTTAAAATGAAGAAGGATTTTCCTAAAGGCACAACAAGCTTTTATATTACTTAAACTATGCTCCCGAGCACTCTACACAGTGTAGAGCACAAGGTTTTTTCTTCTAATTAAAATCCAAAGCACTCTGCATTATGTAATGGGCGTACAGAAAATGGTAATTAGCATATTAAAGCCAGTCCATGTTGCTTGCAGCATGAATTTTCAGTCTCTTTATCTTCTGTGAGTGTCTGCCACAGGCAGCAACAGTCATCCTCTTTCCGGAACTGCTATTTCCTTTGTTTGTGGGCGGGGAACACGAAAGGAAGGGGTCAGGCTAAGGTTGCTGCTCCTCATTAAAGACCAATGCCCAAGGGGGTCTTCGCTCAGTTGCTCTTCGCAAGAAAATAATTACATGATGTGAAAAGTAAACATTTTACTACTGATTCCAGCCTTAAACCAAGAAATGTAGGAGCAGTGCGGTAGCACGGTGGTTAGCACTGTTGCTTCACAGCACCAGGGTCCCAGGTTTGACTCCCGGTTTGCGTCACTGTCTAGATGGAGTCTGCACGTTCTCCCCGTGTCTGCGTGTGTTTCCTCTGGGTGCTCCGGTTTACCCCCACATGTCACGAATGACGTGCTATTAGGTAATTTGGACATTCTGAATTCTCCCTCTTTGTACCCAGACAGGCGTCGGAGTGTGGCGACTAGGGGATTTCCATAGTAATTTCTTTGCAGAAGTATGCTATTTGGCTCATCGAGCCTATCCTGCCAATCAGAGGTCATGACTGGGGCTGGTTTAGCACAGTGGGCAAAATAGCTGGCTTGTAATGCAGAACAAGGCCAGCAGTGCGGGTTCAATTCCCGTACCGGCCTCCCTGAACAAGCTCCGCAATGAGACGACTAGGGGCTTTTCACAGTAACTTCATTGAAGCCTACTTGTGACAATAAGCTATTATTATTATTATTATTACGTGATAATCCTCAACTCCACTTTCCCGCCTTAGCCTCATTGCCCTTGATTCCCTTATTAATTAACAATCTGTCTATCTCAGCCTTGAACATACCTAACGACCCAGCCTCTACAGCCTCTGCTGTAAAGAATTCCACAGATTTACTACCCTCTGAGAGAAGAAACTCCTCCTCCCCTCTGTTTTCAATGCTTACTCTGAGACCGGAGGAGGTGGTGGAAGCAGGGACAATAGTGACGTTTAAGGGTCCGTACTTGTCTTTGTTCTTATGCCCTCTGATCCCAGACTTTTCCACAAGGGGGAACATCCTCTCAGCATCTACCCTGTCAAGCGTCCCGAGAATCCTATATATCTCAATGAGGTCACATCATATTTTTCTAAACTCCAATGAGCACAGGCCCAACCAACTCAACCTCTGCTTATAAGAAAGTCCCTCCAAACCAGGGATCAACCTAGTGAATCTTCTCTGGACTGCCTGCAAAGCCACTATTTATTTCCCTGAGATAAGGGAAGCAAAACTGTTCATGATGTTCCAGGTGTGGTCTAACTAGGGCATTATATCATTTTAGCAAGCCTGTCCAATTTTTATACTCGATTCCCATTTGCCTTCCATTTGCTTTCCCTATTACCTGCTAACTTGCAAATAGCTTTTTGTGATTTATGCACGAGGTTTCTCAAATCCCTCTGTGCTGCAGCTTCCATTCAAATAATATTCAGCTCCTTTATTCTTCCCACCAAGGTGCCGAGCTTCACATTTCCCTCCACTATATTCCATCCGTTAAGCCTTTGTGCACTCACCTAACCTGTCTGTAGATATTTCGCGTCATCCTCACTATTAGCCTTCCTGGCAATTTTTGTGCCATCTGCAGACTTGGCAAAAAAACATTGACTTCCCTTGCCCAAGTCATTAATATATATTGTAAATGAGTGTGGCCCCAGCACTGATCCTATGACACTCCATTGGTAAGAGCTTTCCATCCTGAAAATTCCCCTCTTATCCGAGCTCTGTCTTCTATTCATCAGCCAATCCTCCATCCATACTGATATACCAGCACCCACACCATGAGCTCTTTTCTTGTCAAGTAACCGTTTGTGTGGTACCTTATCAAATACTTTTTGGAAATCAAAGTATATTGCATCTACTGGATATTCTTTATCTATCCTGCTTGTTACCACCTCAAAGGATTTTAATTAATTTGTCAGGCATGATTTCCCCTTCATGAATCCATGCTGACTCTGCTTAATGATATTACTATCGGTGGCACGGTAGCACAGTGGTTAGCATTGTTGCTTCACAGCTCCAGGGTCCCAGGTTCGAATTCCCAGCTTGGGCCACTGTCTGTGCGGAGTCTGCACTTTCTCCCCGTGTGTGCGTGGGTTTCCTCCGGGTGCTCCAGTTTCCTCCCACAGTCCAAAGATGTTAAAGTTAGGTGGATTGGCCATGATAAATTGCCCTTAGTGTCCAAAAAGGTTAGGTGGGATTACTGGGTTACCAGATTAGGGTGGATGTGTGGGCTGGGGTGGGGTGCTCTTTCCGGGGCCGGTGTGGACTTGGTGGGCCGAGTGGCCTCCTTCTGCACTGTTCATTCTGTGATTATGTTTTTCGAAAGGCTCTGCTCTTAGATCCTTTATAATGGACTCGAACATTTTCCCAGTGATTCCAGATGTTTTTTTTTAATAAATTTAGAGTACCCAATTATTTTTTCCAATTAAGGGGCAATTTAGCGTGACCAATTCACCTAACCTGCTCATCTTTGGGTTGTGGGGGCGAAACCCACGCAGACACGTGGAGAATGTGCAAACTCCACACGGACAGTGACCCAGGGCCGGGATTCGAACCCCGGTCCTCAGCGCCGTAGGCAGCAATGCTAACCACTGTGCCACCGTGCTGCCCACAAGTGATAGATGTTAAGATAACTGGCCTATGTTACCTGTTTTTGCCTTCCTCCCTTTGAACAAGAATGTTACATTGGCAATTTTCCAATCCTCTGAGACTTGTCCGGAATTTAAGGATTCGTGGGCGAAATTCTCCCATTGGGAGACCAAGTGCTGACGCCGGAGTGAAACCCGGAGTGTTTCACTCCGGCATTGGAGGCCGCTCCTCGCCCCCTATTCTCCCACTCCCAGGGGGCTAGGAGCAGCGCCACGTCAATTACGCACGCCGGGCCTTGGCACCGTGTCAAAGCGGTGCCGCGTAAATTACGCAGCCGGCGGCGCATACATGACGTCACCCGCGCAGGTGCTGGTTGGCCAGCGCCAACTCCCGGATATGCGGTTGCCGTCCTCCCCGTTGGCCCGCCGATCGGTGGGCACCGATCGCGGGCCAGACCTCTACTGAGCGCCCCCCTGGTGCTCGATCCTCTCTCCCCCCCCCCCCCACAGGCCGCACACACAGCGCTTGCGCGCTGTTCACGCCGGCAGCGACCGTTAGAAACGGCGAGCGGCGATTCTCCGAGCGGCCTGTCGTTAAACGCGGCACGCCGTTTTGGGAAGGGGGGGTGGGAGAATCTTGTGCGGGTGCCAGGGCGGCGTGGCGGGAATCCCCCGGCACTCTCGCGATTCTCCCACCCGGCGTGGGGGTCGGAGAATTGCGCCCCTTGGCTATTTCTGAGAATGCAACCCATCTGATCCAGGGGATTTATCAGCCTTTAGCCCCATTAATTTCCCCAGTACTTTTTCTATAGTAATAGTTATTTTGGGTGCAATTCAACAGACAAATGTTAAAGTCCGCTTTGAGGCACATTTAGCAGGGTGTTTTTCCGCAGCTACAGTGCTGAGAAACACCTTTGCACTGCTGTTTATTTTGGCCTCGGGGAGGTCACACTGCTGAGGTCACACTTAAAGGGATTCCCTGCAGGTGAGCTGCTCTCGCCAGCAGGAAGGGCTGTTCGCAGATCGGGGCACCATTTCGCAGACCAATCTCTCCCCCGCACTTTTAAGGCCCATCCTCACTTTGTCAACCCTACCTCAGCACCCCGCAACCTTGTTGAGATTCCTGGGAACCCCCCCTCACCCCCATCCAATTGGCAAGGCCCAACCCCTGGAAGTGCCAACCTTGCAACCAGGCACCCTAGCAATGCCAGCCTGGCAGTCCCTTTGGCAGGTGAAGGATGGTGGTGATGAAGATAGAAGAAGGCAATGACAGATCCCTACTTGACTCCAGTCTTTTTTTATAAATTTAGAGTACCCAATTATTTTTTTTTCTAATTAAGGGACAATTTAGCGTGGTCAGTCCACCTACCCTGCACATCTTTGGGTTGTGGGGGTGAAACCCACGCAGACACGGGGAGAATGTGCAAACTCCACACAGACAGTGACTCAGAGCCGGGATCGAACCTGGGTCCTCAGGGCCGTAGGCAGCAATTCTAACCACTGCGCCACCGTGTTGCGCCCTTGACTCCAATCTTGACCTCAAAGGCCTTATGTCCATTGGTCAGGACTGTCGCCAACATCTTGTCATGGAGGAGACGGAGGATGATGATGAATTTCTCTTTACAGTTGGCCTTCCATAGTACTTTCCGATTGACTGAGTCAAAAGCCTTGGTCAGATCGATGCAGGCCATGTAGAGTGGTTGGTGTTGCTCCTGGCACGCCTATTGAAGTTGTTGATCAGTGAAATTCATGTCGCTCTTCCACGGTTTGTACAGAAGCCAAACCGACTTTCTGGAAGAATTTATTCAGAAACTGGGAGAAGGCCATTGGTGAGGATTCAGGTGATGCTCTTCTCTGCAATGTAGTCTTTCAAACTTTTTTTCCAGGCTCCCATTTTTACTAACTGGCCAACCTTCAGGACGCCACGCCGGCTGACCTTCGGGACCCATGCCGGCCGACCTTCGGGACCCACCCCGGCCGACATTCACGTCCCACGCGGCCGACCTTCGTGATCCACGCCGGGCGACCTTCGCGACCCACGTCGACTGGCCTTCGCGACCCACGCCGGCCGGCCTTCGCGACCCACGTCGACTGACCTTCGCGACCCACGTCGACTGACCTTCGCAACCCACGCCGGTCAGCCTTCGCAACCCACAACGGCCGACATTCGCGACCCACACCGATCGATCTACGCGGCCTACACCGGCCGACCTTTGCGACCCACGCTAGTCCACCTTTGTGACCCACCATTTTCTCTTACCTTCTTTGCTGCTGACAAAATGGAGGTATCGCAATCGAGCCCAAAGCACATGATGGCGACGTTCGGGGGCCATGGCCTTCTCTCTGTCTCCCTCAGTCAGGAAGATTACACAGAATGTTTTTTAAAATCTTCTGCGTCTCCAATTGCGCAAATTTGCGGTCTTCAGCCGCAGCAGCCGGCTTTTATATTAAATTTTTATTTATTTTTTGTAAATTGTAACAATATTGTTGCACAGCACATTTAATCAAAGAGACCAAAGCCCATGTCATTGTCAGACTCTTCAGATTCTTCCTGTATCTTCTCTTCCTTTTCTCCTCAGCAGCAACCGGGACAGTGGTGGAAACAACAGCTGCAACAGCTGGGGCACGATGAGCAGCACCAACGTTGCAGATCAGACTATTGACGTCAATATTAGCCAATGCCTTGGCAAACGGACTAGGACAGAAAGGCTCAATGGTCACACCAGCTGTTTTAATCAGACCATTGAGCTGGTCTCCGCTGACAGTGACCTCATCGTCGTGCAGGATGAGGGCGCTGTAGATACAGGCGAGTTCCGAGGTGGAGGCCATGGCGCTGGATCTCTGCTGTTGGGTTCGATGGTGCTAGTCGCTGGGGGTGGGGAAACTCGGCCTTAACTTCGTTCGTAAGAACCACGCACTTCCGAACCGGGCAGAGCGAGCAGCAGCCGGCTTTTAACTATGCCAGCTGCGACCGGCCTTTTTACCATATTAAGAAAATGCGCTTGCGTGCCCGATCATTAGTGCTCATGCGCAGTTTGCACATATGCACCGCTGATCGGGCACGAATGCGCAGTGCGTCCCCATTTCTTTTATATGTTTGTGGCCATTTTGAAGGCCTCTCGCAGCCGGCATAGTTTAAAGCAAGCTGCTGCTGCGCGAGGATTTGCGCGATAACGAGCGCCGCGACGGACAGTTCCAGGACCCTCCAGACACCCGCCCGCATCCCGCCCCCGGGTCACGCCCCCGACTTTGATAATGCCTGATGTAGAATATAGAGAATCCTCGGTAGGAATTTCCTCAGATTTTCAGCAGCAGCTGATAGAAACGGTGCAAAGAAGAACGAGTGAAATCAAGAACCAATGGTGTGCCGAGAAAGTGAAGAAACTGCAACTCATCGCTGACTTCTTCAGTGCCACTAAGCAAAATATGGACCCAATACCCTAGGCCTCTAATCTGTTTGGAGTAAGGATGGAAACCTCTTGAGAGACATAGAAAACATAAGAACATAAGAACTAGGAGCAGGAGTAGGCCATCAGGCCCCTCGAGCCTGCTCCGCCATTCAATGAGATCATGGCTGATCTTTTGTGGACTCAGCTCCACTTTCCGGCCCGAACACCATAACCCTTAATCCCTTTATTCTTCAAAAAACTATCTATCTTTACCTTAAAAACATTTAATGAAGGAGCCTCAACTGCTCCACTGGGCAAGGAATTCCATAGATTCACAACCCTTTGGGTGAAGAAGTTCCTCCTAAACTCAGTCCTAAATCTACTTCCCCTTACTTTGAGGCTATGCCCCAGGTTCTGCATTCACCTGCCCACATCTATCCTGTCTATTCCCTTCATAATTTTATATGTTTCTATAAGATCCCCCCCTCATCCTTCTAAATTCCAACGAGTACAGTCCCAGTCTACTCAACCTCTCCTCGTAATCCAACCCCTTCAGCTCTGGGATTAACCTAGTGAATCTCCTCTGCACACCCTCCAGTGCCAATACGTCCTTTCTCAGGTAAGGACACCAAAGCTGAACACAATACTCCAGGTGTGACCTCACTAACACTTTATACAATTGCAGCATAACCTCCCTCGTCTTAAACTCCATCCCTCTAGAAATGAAGGACAAGATTCCATTTGCCTTCTTAACCTGTTGCACCTGTAAACCATCTTTTTGCGACTCATGGACTAGCACACCCAGGTCTCTCTGCACAGCAGCATTTTTAATATTTTATCATTTAAATAATAATCCCTTTTGCTGTTATTCCTACCAAAATGGATAACCTCACATTTGTCAACATTGTATTCCATCTGCCAGTCCCTAGTCCCTAGCCCATGGAAATCCAGATATACCACACCCATTGGCTCCCATTGGCCTTTGATGGAGAAAACACTTCAAAGAACTCCCAAACCGTGATACAGCCATAGATAAGGTCAGCTTTGCAGAAATCCCTCAACTCCCCATCAAAGATGATCTTTGACCCCCCTTGTGGAAGGGACAGCAATCGAGTTGGCTGCTTTGTCCTGAATGGTGTCAAGCTTCTTGAGTGTTGTTGAAGCTGCACTCATCCAGGCAAATAGAGATGATTCCATTACACTCATGACTTGCGCCTTGTAGATGGTGGACAGGCTTTGGGGTGTCAGGAAGTGAGATACTCACCGCAGGATTCCTAGCCTTTGACCTGCTCCTATAGCCGCAGTATTTATATGTCTAGGCCAGTGCAGTTTCTGGTCAATGGTAACCTTCAGGATGTTGACAATGGGGGATTCAGTGGTGGTACTGCAATTGAGTGTCACGGGACGATGGTTAGATCCTCGCTTGCCACTTGTCAGCCCAAGCCTGGATATTGTCCAGGCCTTGCTGCATTTTCACGTTGTCTGAAGAGATGCATATGGTAATGAAAATTGTGCAATCATCAGCAAGCATCCTGAGTTCTGACCTTATGATGGAACTAAGGTCATTGATGAAGCAGCTGAAGATGGTACTGCCTAGGCCACAACCCTGAGGAACTCCTGGAGTCATGTCCCAGGACTGAGATTATTGACATCTAACAAGCACAACCACCTTCCTTTGAGCAAGGTATGACTCCAACCAATGGAGAGTTTTCGCCTGATTCCCATTGACTCCAGTTTTGCCAGTGCTCCTTGATGCCATACTTGGTTGAACACAATTTTGATGTCAAGGGCAGTCACCCATACCTCATCTCTGGAGTTCAGCTCTAATGCCCTTGTTTGAACCAAGGCTGCAGTGAGGTCAGGAGCTGAGTGATCCTGGTGGAACCCAAACTGAGCGTCGGTGAGCAGATTATTGCTGAGTAAGTGCTGGTTGATTGCACTGTTGATGACTTTGTCCATAACTTTATTAATTATTGAGAGTAGACTGATAGGGAGGTTGGGTTGGATTTGTTGAATTTGTCCTACTCCATGTATACAGGGCACACTTTTTTTTTTAGAACAGTACAGCACAGAACAGGCCCTTCGGCCCTCGATGTTGTGCCGAGCAATGATCACCCTACTCAAACCCACGTATCCACCCTATACCCGTAACCCAACAACCCCCCCTAACCTTACTTTTTAGGACACTACGGGCAATTTAGCATGGCCAATCCACCTAACCCGCACATCTTTGGACTGTAGGAGGAAACCGGAGCACCCGGAGGAAACCCACGCACACACAGGGAGGACGTGCAGACTCCGCACAGACAGTGACCCAGCCGGGAACCGAACCTGGGACCCTGGAGCTGTGAAGCATTGATGCTAACCACTATGCTACCGTGCTACTTGGGCAATTTTTCACATTGTCCAATAGATGCCAGTGCTGAAGCTATATTGCAACAGCCTGGCTAGGCTTGCGGCAAGTTCTGGAACACGTCTTCAGTACTATTGTCCATTCCGGCTTGGGTCACTGTCTGTGCGGAGTCTGCACAGCCTCCCCGTGTCTGCGTGGGTTTCCTCCGGGTGCTCCGGTTTCCTCCCACTGTCCTAAGATGTGCAGGTTGGGTGGATTGGCCATGATAAATTGCCCCTTAGTGTCCAAAATTGCCCTTAGTGTTGGTTGGGGTTGCTGGGTTATGGGGATAGGGAGGAGGTGTTGACCTTGGGTAGGGCGCTCTTTCCAAGAGCCGGTGCAGACTCGAAGGGCCGAATGGCCTCCTTCTGCACTGTAAATTCTATGAATGCCGTTTCTGTATCCAGTGCCTTCAGCCATTTCTTGATTTGATGTGGAGTGAATTGAATTGGCTGAAGACTGACATCTATGATGCTGGGAGCCTGCAGAAGAGGCCAAATGGATAGTCCACTTGGCACTTTTCTAGCTGAAGGGCACTGTCAATGCTTCAGCCTTGTCTTTTGCACTGATGTGCTGGCTCCTGCATTGTTGAGGATGAGGATATGTGTGGAGCCTCCTTCTCCAGTGAGTTGTCCAATTGTCCACACCATTCATGACTGGAAGCTGAAGGACTGCAGAGCTTCGATTTGATCAGTTGGTTGTGGAACTGCTTAGCTTTGTCTATTACTTGCTGCCTGTGCTGTGAGGCATGCCAGTAGTCCTGTGTTGTAGCTGCACCAAGTTGACACCACATTTTGAGTATACGTCATACATATACATAGATTACATAGAATTTACAGTGCAGAAGGAGGCCATTCGGCCCATCGTCATGTTGCTCTTGGCATGCCCTCCTGCACTGCTGATTGAACCAAGGCTGATCCCCTGCATTGGTGGTAATGGTAGTGTGGGTGATATGCCGAGCAATGAGGAGGCATCACAGTCGTTAGCATTGCTGCCTCACAGAGACCCGGGTTCAATTCCGGCCTTGGAGTCTGCACATTCTCCCCGTGTCTGGCTGGGTTTCCTCCGGGTGCTCTGGTTTCCTCCCACAGTCCAAAGATGTGCAGGTGAATTTGATTGGCCACACTAAAATTGCCCCTTAGTATCCAAGATGTTCAGGTTAGGTGGAGTTACGGGGTTAAAGGGATAGGGCGGGGGAGTGAGCCACGGTAGGGTGCTCTTTCAGACTCGTGCAGACTCGATGGGCCGAATGACTTCCTTCTGCACTGTAGGGATTCTATGGATGCTACTGATTGTGGGTGAATACAATTCTGCTACTGTTGATGGCCCATAGCGCCTCATGGATGTCCTGTCTTGAGTTGCTAGATCTGTTCGAAGTTTATGCCATTTAGCTTGGTCGTAGTGCAATTGAGGATATCCTCAATGTAAGAAATGCGTGATGGTCACTCCTACCGATACTGTCATGGACAGATGCATCTGCGGTAGACAGATTGGTGAGGATGAGTTCAAATATGTTTTTTCCTTCTTGTTGGTTCTCTCACTACCCGCCATGTTCCCAATCTAGTAGCTATGTCCTTTAAGGCCCGGCTGGCTCAGTCTATGGTGGTACTGCCGAGCCACCCTGCATAATTGATATTGAAGTTCTTGAGTACATTCTGCACACTTGCCACCCCCAGTGATTCCTCCTAATGGTGTTTAAAATGGAGGAGTACTGATTCAAAAGAACAAAGAACAAAGAAAATTACAGCACAGGAACAGGCCCTTCAGCCCTCCCACCTGCGCCGATCCAGATCCTTTATAGAACATAGAACAGTACAGCACAGAACAGACCCTTCAGCCCTCGATGTTGTGCCGAGCAATGATCACCCTACTTAAACCCACGTAACCCGTATACCCGTAACCCAACAATCCCCCCATTAACCTTACACTACGGGCAATTTAGCATGGCCAATCCACCTAACCCGCACATCTTTGGACTGTGGGAGGAAACCGGAGCACCCGGAGGAAACCCACGCACACACGGGGAGGACGTGCAGACTCCACACAGACAGTGACCCAGCCGGGAATCGAACCTGGGACCCTGGAGCTGTGAAGCATTGATGCTAACCACCATGCTACCGTGAGGCTCTAAACCTGTTGTCTATTTTCCAAGGTCTATTTTCCAAGCTCCCCACCCGTTCATATGTCTGTCCAGATGCATCTTAAATGATGCTATCGTACCCGCCTGTACCACCTCTGCTGGCAAAGCATTCCAGGCACCCACCACCCTCTGCGTAAAAACTTTCCACGCACATCTCCCTTAAACATTTCCCCTCTCACCTTGAAATCGTGACCCACTTGTAATTGACACCCCCATTCTTGGAAAAAGCTTGTTGCTATCCACCCTGTCCATACCTCTCATAATTTTGTAGACCTCAATCAGGTCTCCCCTCAACCTCCGTCTTTCCAATGAAAACAACCCTAATCTACTCAACCTTTCTTCATAGCTAGCACCCTCCATACCAGGCAACATCCTGGTGAACCTCCTCTGCACCCTCTCTAAAGCATCCACATCCTTCTGGTAATGTGGCGACCAGAACTGCACGCAGTATTCCAAATGTGGCCGAACCAAAGTCCGATACAACTGTAACATGACCTGCCAACTCTTGTACTCAATACCCCGTCCGATGAAGGCAAGCATGCTGTATGCCTTCTTGACCACTCTATCGGCCTGCGTTGCCACCTTCAGGGTACAATGGACCTGAACTCCCAGATCTCTCTGTACATCAATTTTCCACAGGCCTCTTCCATTGACCATATAGTCCGCTCTTGAGTTAGATCTTCCAAAATGCATCACCTCGCATTTGCCTGGATTGACCTCCATCTGCCACTTCTCTGCCCAACTGTCCAATCTATCTATAATTTTCAATATTCTCTGACAGTCCGCCTCACTATCTGCAACTCCACCAATCTTAGTATCATCTGCAAACTTACTAATCAGATCACCTATACCTTCCTCCAGATCATTTATGTACATCACAAACAACAGTGGTCCGAGCACGGATCCCTGTGGAACACCATTAGTCACCTTTCTCCATTTTGAGACACTCCCTTCCACCACTACTCTCTGTCTCCTGTTGCCCAGCCAGTTCTTTATCCATCTAGCTAGTACACCCTGAACCCCATACGACTTCACTTTTTCCATCAACCTGCCATGGGAAACCTTATCAAATGCTTTACAGAAGTCCATGTATATGACATCTACAGCCCTTCCCTCATCAATTAACTTTGTCACTTCCTCAAAGAATTCTATTAGGTTTGTAAGACATGACCTTCCCTGCACAAAACCATGCTATCATCAGTTGAGGAAGGACGGTAAGTGGTGATGAGCAGGAAGTATCCTTACCCATGTTTAACCTGGTCCTATGAGACTTCATGGGATCCAGAGTTGATGTTGAGGATTCCCAGGGCAATTATTTCCCCACTGTGCCACCAACTCTGCGTTTTTCTCCATCTGCAGTAGATCCACTGTTAGGGGGCCTAGAAATGACTCCCCCTTGTCATTTCTAACCTTAACCATTGTGGATTCTCCATCTTCTGATCCAAGATAAATTCTAGATATTGTACTTAGTACATCTCATCCAGGTCTGGATCTCACCCAAAAAGCCAAAGGTTACCCCCCCCCCAACCCCCTTCCAAATTTCCCAAAATGACACAGAAGTTTTTGGCCTGAATCATTTCTCATGTCATCAATTTTGAGCAGAAAAATTATGTGCATTTCAGCAAAGAATCATTAATTTTCTCTTTTTTTTTTACCATTTTCTCCCCCTTGACCCTGTTTTCTGTTTTTTTAAAAGCTTGTACATATTGTCCCTTCTTGTCACACTCTGGGTATCATTACCTAAATAGCTGCAATGCAAAGCTGCTGCAGAGTGTCATCAGAGAGGTAGAAAAGACCCTTTCGGCCCATCGCGTCTGCGCTGGTCAAAAACAACCACCTAACTGTGCTAATCCCATTTTCCAGCACTTGACCCTTAACCTTATATGCCTTGGCCTCGCAAGTGCACATCTAAATACTTCTTATATGGTCTGAGGATCTCTACCGCCACCATCCTTTCAGGCAGTGAGCCCCAGACTTGCACCACCCTCACGCCACCTCTAAACCTCCTGCCCCTTACCTTAAATATATGCCGCCAGGTCATTGATCCCTCCACCAAAGGGAAAAGTCTCTTCCTGTCTACTCTATGCGTCTATAATTTTAAACACCTCAATCATGTACCCCTCAGTCTCCTCTGCTCTCAGGAAAACAAGCCCAGTCTAGACAATCTCTCTTCAGAATGAAAACTCTCCAGCCCAGACAACATCCTGGTAAATCTGTTCTGCACTCTTTCTAGTGCTATCACATCCTTCCTGTAATGTGGATTGCAAAACTGCACACAACATTTCAGCTGCGGCCTAACCAAAGTTTTATACAGTTCCAGCATTTTGCTTTGTAAGGCTATTAGCTTCTCTCCAGAATCATCCGCCCTCTACTGATAGAAGGGCTCATTAATAGTGCTTTCAAGCAGCACTTGCTCAGCAATAGCTTGCTGACGCTCAATTTTGATTCTGCCAGCGCCACTCAGCTCTTCAGGTCATTACAGTCTTGGTCCAAATGTCGACAAAAGAGCTGAGCTCCGGAGGTGAGGTGGGAGTGACTGCCCTTGACATGATGGCAGCATTTGATTAAGTATGGCACCAAGGAACCTGAGCATAACTGGAGTCAATGGGAATCGGGGGTAATGCCCCACTTTTGTTCGAGTCATACCTAGCACAAAGGAAGAGGCTGTGGTGGTTGGAGGTCAGTTATCTCAATCCCAGGATATCACTGCAGGAGTTCTTCAGGGTAGTGTCCTCGGCCCAACCATCTTCAGCTGCTTCAGCAATCACCTTCCTTGCAATATAAGATCCGAAATGGGGATGTTCGCTGCTGATTGCACAATGTTCAGCATCATTCGCGACTCCTCAGACACTGAAACAGTCCACGTGCAAATGCAGAAAGACCTGGACAATATCCAGGCTTGGGCTGACAAGTGACAAGTCGAATGTGCACCACGCACGTGCCAGGCAATGGCTGTCTCCAATAAGAGAGAATTCCAGCCCCGTACCATCGTACTGTAGCCACCTGGGGTGACCACTGCCCAAACACAAAATGGAAGATTGCAAGGAATGCAGGGAAAATGGACATGTTATAAAAAGCAAGCAGCCTGTATATTTGGACTGCTGCAGAAACCAGTTTTGGCTGTTGCAGAAACCAGACAGCACTATGAAAAGAAACAGTTAGCATATTAATGAGGCGATACCGGGCGATCTCCAGGCACAAAAGACACAAGTTAACACTAATCGATACATTGAATGGAAGGCCAGACTTTTCGGCGCCAAAGAAGCCCAAAACAATGAGTCCCAAGAACCGCCCCAGTGATCGAGATACTATCCCGTTATTGGGGGATTCAAATCAATCGATTGGGAAGAGACCCAATCGATTACAAGAGTATAGAGGGTCCGCCCAGGTGGGCACAAGATCCTGAGAGGAGTATAAAACAGAGACCCCGACCCCAGCTCGCTCTCTCTGCCAGCCTCTCCTTGACCAGCTAGCCCTCCCAGCAGAACACCGTTGCAGCAGAAGAACCCCTGTGGAGGAGGTCTGGACAGAAGCCGCCAGAAAGTAAGTCACAACGCACGCTACGGGAATAGACACTCCTGACCCCTTTAGACCATAACCACTGGAAGCATGCGGACCCTGGACAAAGCTAGAAGCCGTTGTTCCCTGATCCGGCAGTCCCCTTATCCAGATAAGTATTTGGCCTAGTAGTGGTAGGATTAGCCTAGTCTTATAGTTTATATGCGTGATTAGTAGATTACTGTAATATAATAAACGTGTCTTGTTTGAACTTACTAATTGGTGTATGGTTTTATTGCTTTGAACTTGACCTTGAAACTTGTGGCGGTATCTTAACGATACCTGGCGACTCCAAAGCTAACGAACGAAACAGAGCCAAATTGAGTGTTAAGCACACTCACCCAGAACGAGCAACAGTACAGGTTTCCCGGCGGACAGGGGTGTTGTCAATGGGAAAACCCACTGACAACGGCGGGACCGGTAGATCCTGCTGGTGGGCCGCTTCCCCCGCCGAAAAACAGGCGGAGGGTGGTCGGTAAATCCCGCCCATAGACTCAACTTAGCCAGCTTCTCCTCTGTGGACCATCATTCTAAGGACCAATCTAGTGGACCTTTGATTAACTGCCTCCAATGCAAATACATCCTTATTTAAATGTGGAAATCAAAATTGCACTAAATTGCTGCAAGTGTGGTCTCGACAAAGCCTCTCACAATTGCAGCAAGATTTCCTTTCTCCTCTACTCCAGTCCCCTTCCAATAACTGGCGACCTGTCTTTTACATTTCTGATTGCCTCACCTGCATGCTAGCTTTCTCTTTTCCTTGTAGGAGTACACCCATTTCTCTCTGAGCACTTACCATTTCGCCCCAATTAAAAAATGTCCTGCTTTTCTATTTTTATAACCAAACTGAATAGCCTCAAACTTTCCCTACATTATACTTCCCTGCATTAGCCTCCGAAAACACGGCCATGATGATTTGGGTGTGGTGTTGTGATTAGCATAGCTGCCTGCCATTGGTGCAGAACACCGGCTTACCATTGGCCCTGGTCGGTCATGTGCCTCTCGACCGGTTGGTTGAGACCAGTCATGTGACGGCTCCCTGATTGGTCGAAAGGCTGAGTTAACCCCGCCTCCAGGGCGGGGTATAAATACCCAGTACTCCCGGCGGTTGGCCTTCTACTGTAATCGACCGCAGGGCTAACATCTAGTAGATTAAAGCCATACTTTTGTTCAGCAACTCGTCTCGTGTTCAATTGATGGTACATCAATGGGCAGCACCATCTTTGCTCCTGCCCGCTGCCTACTCTGTCGCTCGCAGTGACGCAACAGACCAAAATAGTACAACTGCGAATGCACGCCATTACCAGCAAACGCAGCCTTTGAAAGCTTCGGGGATCCATATAGTCGTCACGTACAGTGTTATAGAGCCTAATTTCCTGGTCACATTGTTTAGCAACGAAGTTGAGTATAGTCTAACCTGGAAGATAAAATCCAAATTTCAGTAGAAAACAATGGTTAGCTGGAAATGCCTGTAAGGAAGAAATCTAATTAAAATGTTCACAGGCACGGCTAATCATAAGAGTAATACCTGAACTGTGTACACCAAGCTTCTAAACTATGATATTACAGCTTGCAGCTCCTTGTTAATTTATTATGTGTAACTTCCTTTACAGATCTCTTCTTAAAACTCAGTTTTTATCCCAACAGTGGTTACTGGGTTCATAGCATTTCTGCTCAAGATCAGATCAAAATCGTGCTCTGCATCTCATAACGAAATGACTCTGTCCCATCACATCAAGCTATTGACCTTTACACCATTTGTAAGAATCCATCTCCAACCTACATGTAGACAAGCAGATTGTTCTTCACTGGTGTAGCAATAGGCGGCACGGTGGCACCGTGATTAGCGCTGCTGCCTCTCAGAGCCAGGAACCAGGGTTCAATTCGGCTTTGGATCACTGGAATTTGAACCTTCTCCCTATGTCTGCGTGGGTCTCCTCCGGGTGCTCTGGTTTCCTCCCACAGTCCAAAGGCATGCAGGTTAGGTGGATTGGCCATGCCAAATTGCCCCTTAGTGTCCAGGGATGTACAGGTTAGGCTATGGGGATACGGCGAGGCGGGCATGGATAGAGTGGGCATTTGAAGGGTTGGTGCAGACTCAATGGGCCTAATGGTCTCCTTATGCACTGTAGGGATTCTATGATTCTATTGTTCTAGTTCTGCAACAGGGGCTAGTACTCAATGATAACAACATGCATTTGTGTGGTGCCTTTAATAAGATAAAAGGCCCAACGTTCAGCTTTGCTTCCCCCCCCCCCCCCCAATTACCCAGGATACAGTTATCTACAAGATGTGCTGCAGTAATTCCCCAAGGCTCCTTCAACAGCACCTTCCAACCCCTCTACTCTCTAGAAGAACAAGAGCAGCAGGTACCTGGGAACCCCACCACCTGCAAATTCCCCTCCAAGCCACTCAACATCCCGACTTGGAAATATATCACCGCTCCTTCACTGTTGCTGAGTCGGAATCCTGGAACTCTCTCCCCAACACCACTGTCGGTGTACCTACACTACATGGACTGCAGCGGTTCAAGAAGGTGACTCACCACTGCCTTCTCAAGGGGCAGTTCAGTGCGTGGAGGGAGTGGATGGTTAACCTGACGAATTCAGTTCAATCAAATTGACTGCTTTGTCCTGGATGATGTTGAGTGGTTAAGTGTCGTTGGAGTTGCACTCATCCAGATAAGTGGAAAATGAAATGAAGATGAAAATCGCTTACTGTCACAAGTAGGCTTCAAATGAAGTGAAAATCCCCTAGTCGTCACATTCCGGCGCCTGTTCGGGGAGGCTGGTACAGGAATTGAACCGTGATGCTGGCCTGCCTTGGTCTGCTTTCACAGCCAGCTGTGTGCTAAACCAGCCCCTATAAGGAGAGGATGCCATCACATTTCTGACTTGTTCATGTAAATTCTGGACAGGCTTTGGGAAATCAGAAGGTGAGTTACTGGCTGCAGGATTCCCAGCCTATGACCTGCTCTCGTAGCTGCAGCATTTAAATGGCTAGTCCAGTTCAGTTTCTGATCAATGTTCACCCCCAGGTTGATAGTCGGGTTTCAGCAATGGGAATGCCATTAAATATCAAGGGCGATTGTTAGAAATGAAATGAAAATCACTTATTGTCACGAGTATGCTTCAATGAAGTTACTGTGAAAAGCCCCTAGTCGCCACATTCCGGCGCCTGTTCGGGGAGGCTGGTACGGGAATCGAACTGTGCTGCTGGCCTGCTTGGTTTGCTTTAAAAGCCAGCGATTTAGCTTAGTGAGCTGAATCAGCTCATTAGTAGATCACTAGTAAACCAGTAGATCCTCTACTGTTGGAGATGGTCATTGCTTTGTACTTGTGTGGCGTGAATGTTACTTGTCACTTGTCAGCCCAAGCCTGGATATTGTAATGATAATAATTGTTATTAGATACATAGATACATAGTTAGTGTAATAAGTAGGCTTGTGTCACATGTCAGGCAACACGGCAATGAATTTACTGTGAAAGTCCCCCGGTCGCCACATGACGCCGCCTGTTCGGATATAACATAGAACATACACTGCACAAGGAGGCCATTCAGCCCATCGAGTCTGCACCGACCCACTTAAGCCCTCACTGAGGCAGATTTCAGAATGTCCTATTCATCTAACAAGCATGTCTTTCGGGGCATTTGGGAAGAAACCGGAGAACCCGCAGGAAACCCACGCAGACAAAGTGCAGACTCCGCACAGGCAGTGACCCAAGCCGGGAATCGAACCTGGCACCCTGGTGCTGTGAAGCAACAGTGCTAACCACGGTGCTAACATAGCTGCCCAGGTCTTGTTGTATTTGAACACAGACTGCTTCAGTATCGGAGGAGTCATGAACATTTTGCAGTCTCCTGCAAACAGCCCCACTTCTGACCATATGATGGGGACAGATATTGAACAAGCAGCTGAAGATGCTTGGGCCTGGAGCATTAGCCTGAAGAACTCCTGCAGCAATATCCCAGGGCTAAGGTAATTGAATTTCTACAACCACAATCAATTTCCTTTGTGGCAGGTATGAGACTAACCAGAGGAGGGTTTTCCCCTGATTTCTATTGACTCCAGTGTTGTTAGGGCTCCTTGATATCACACTCGAACAAATGTTACCTTGATGTCAAGGACAGTGACTCTCATCTCTGCCCATAACAACAAAAGGAATAATAGTGGAACGGGAAGTTGGGTGATAATGGCACTAGTAAATAGAATCATACAATCATAGAATCCAGCCCCAAACCCCCACCGTATCCTTGCAACCCCTCCTAGGAGCAATTTAGCATGGCCAATCTACCTGATCTGAACATAGAACATAGAACAGTACAGCACAGAACAGGCCCTTCGGCCCTCAATGTTGTGCCGAGCCATGATCACCCTACTCAAACCCACGTATCCACCCTATACCCGTAACCCAACAACCCCCCCCCCCCCTAACCTTACTTTTATTAGGACACTACGGGCAATTTAGCATGGCCAATCCACCTAACCCGCACATCTTTGGACTGTGGGAGGAAACCGGAGCACCCGGAGGAAACCCACACACACAGGGGGAGGACGTGCAGACTCCACACAGACAGTGACCCAGCCGGGAATCGAACCTGGGACCCTGGAGCTGTGAAGCATTTATGCTAACCACCATGCTACCCTGCTGCCCCAAATCTGTAGCCTTTGGGAGGAAACCGGAGCACTCGGGAAAAAACCCCGCAGACACGGGAAGAATGTCGCCCGAGGTTGGAATAGAACCCGGATTTCCGGAGCTGTGAGCCACAGTGCTAATCATTGTGCCACCGAAAATATATTTTTGAAGGATCGATAAATGATTACACAAGAATTATGATCAGGATTTCTGTGAAAAGAACTGAGGAAGAGATGAGGAGACATTTTTTTTTACACAGAGAGTTGTTATAAGCTGGAACGTCTGCCTGAAAGAGTTGTGGTAATAATTTTGAAAAGTTAATTGGATAAATACTTGAAATGGAAAAAGAAAATGCAGGGCGAGGAGGGAAACAGCAGTTGAGTGGAACTCATAGGATGGTTACTTCAATGAGCTGGCACAGACACCGGTGAGCTGAATGGACTCCTTCTGTGCTGTTTAATTCCAGGATTCAATGATTCTGTGAACAACACCTGCTGCTCAAGAAAATCGTAGCAGTTGGTTATGATCTGAAACAGTTGAACTTGATGTCAATTTTGAAAGGCTGTTAAGTGCCCAATTGAAAGTTCCTCCAGCTTGTGTTGAGCTTCATTGGAGCAGTGTAGGTGGCTGAGGGCTCAGAGGGCAGTGTGGGAGCTTGATTGAGAATTAAAGTGGCAAGCGACCAGGAGTTTAGGGTCAGTGCTTGCGGACTGAGTGGAGATGCGCAGCCAAAATCCATCGCAAAGAGCCCGTTATTTCAAACATCACTGCAGCTTTACTGAAAACTGTTTACACTCTGACAACTGACAAATGTTCTAGGTAAGAGATATTAAACCACAGTCATGTTCATTCTTCACACATTGGCTAAAAGTGAATTCAGCAGTTGCATTTTTAATTTATCCTTTATTAATGTGGCTGGCCCCCAGAGCACACTCGCGATTTAATTGTTCATGAGCTATTGGGAAATATCAATCAGCATTAAACCCACTTCCGACACAGTACCTTTTATTTATTTTAGTATATTTTGCTATTAATTGAGTACAGCTAAAGAGTATTTTGACATCGTCTGCTGAATCATCGTGGTGACATTCAGTTTCATTGGCAATAATGTCTCAACTGCGGTGTGCTCTTTCAGAGGGTCGGTGCAGACTCAATGGGCCGAATGGCCTCCTACTGCACTGTAGGAATGCTACGATTTTGCATTTGTTGTTGAATAAAATGAAATGAAATGAAAATGAAAATTGCTTATTGTCACGAGTAGGCTTCAATGAACTTACTGTGAAAAGCCCCTAGTCGCCACATTCCGGCACCTGTCTGGGGAGGCTGGTACGGGAATCGAACCGTGCTGCTGACCTGCTCGGTCTGCTTTAAAAGCCAGCGATTTAGCCCAGTGAGCTAAACCAACCCTCATACATTTGCCTCATACAAGAGCAGAGAGCTTTTCTTCCTCTTCTTTTTTCCAAGTAGATAAAGCATGGATAATATTGCTGTTAGCTGGTGTCCAAAACAAATACCAGAGCATTTACTGTGATTCCTCATTTAATTCGACATGATGCTAATCTTTACTGTAACTTAGGAGGAGAAAGCAGAAAAAGTGCTGTAAGTGAAAAACATCTAGCGATAACTAGACAGAAAGGCAACTGCAAGCAGTTTCGTTAACAATCAGCGATGTTGCAGCATTCAACAAACTGCAAGTTCTCAGTTCGTGCAACATTTAAAAAAAAAACCTCAGCATTGACTGAATGTTCTATTTGTCCAACTGACAGTGAGACATCAGCTCAGTAATGAAGGGACATTATCTTGAGCTAGTGGTTATTGTTCATGACTCAGTTAGGATTGCGTTCCCCCAGAGTGACCATTATAAAAGGTTTCCAGCTGGCATGCCACTATGTAGTTTTGATCAAATACTTTGTAAAATGCACCTTTTAGGGAAAAAAAGCCCCAAATGCTACACACATATTATAAACCTTTTTTCATGTGAACCAAAGGGCTGTCAGATTTTCTTTTGACTTTTCGTGGATGCATATGCTCTGTAATATCACCTCAGCAAGCAGTCACCAACGGAGTCACCCTTAACCCATTGGGTAACAGTCTCTCTGGATCCCAAAATTAAATGCTCAAGCTCCACTCTTAAATCAGGAGGGAACATATGTCAGATGGAACCCCTTACCCAATGTATGGTATGCGTTGTCTGTATAGCATGCAAGAAACAATACTTCACACTGTATACTAATACATGTGATAATAATAAATCAAATCAAGTATGGTATTCTTGCATTGATTAGCCGAGGCATACAATTCAAGAGCTGGGAGCTTGTGCTGGAACTGTATAAAATGTTGGTTAGGCTACAGCTATTGGGCGGGATTCACTGTTGGCTGATACCAAAATCGTGAAACGTGATTGGGCGAAGAATATGTTTTGACGCAAAAAGCACGCAGGTGCCGATTTGACGCCAAATTGTAATTATTTGTCACCTCAACAGCGTCCATGCGTACTGGAATGCACGTAAACACCGTTTGCATATCATTACCGGGCATGACCCAGTATTCTCTGGAGCCTCGGTGATTCTCCGACTCCGATGGGCTGAGTTCCCGACGGCACGATTCACCTCTGCTTTTAAAAACCGGCATTGTCACTGCTGCGGGGGAGAGAGGGGTACGGAAAGTGTCTATCATCGCCATAGCTTACCTACAGTTGTTCCATTGGCAGGGGGACATCTGCCAGCGCCGGTGGAAGTAGTGTGAGATGGCCAGGAGATGGGCAGTGGGGTCGGGCTGGACAGACAAGGAGCACCTTTGCCGCAGCCTGAAAGGCAGCCATGCAGCTGCGCATGCCGCTGACAGCCCACTGTGAACTTAGGGCCACGGGCTGTATAGGTGCCTACCTCCCCTAGTTGCTCTTTGGCCCCAACCAAACCATCAGCTGTCTGGGTGTGCTCCAGCATAAACAGTGCCACCTTGTTGGCTGGGATGGGTGTGTTGGGGAGTGTAATGTGTATTTGTGGCTCCAGCTTGTCAGCCCCTCGAGTGTCAATCACAGACCCAGCGAATCCCGCACCGTTTTTCATTGGAATTGTTTGTGTTCCACGTGGTGCCGGTGCTAGCCCCTCCACAGTGTCTGAATCGGTCTAGGTTCGACGCCTGTCATGAAAGTCCACAAATTCTGCCCCGGTGTCAACACTTAGTCTCAGGAATGGAGAATCTCACCTATTGTGTGCAGTTTTGTAATCCACATTGTAAGGTGGATGTGATAACACTGGAAAGGGTGCAGAGGAGATTTGACAGGATGTTACCTGGCTGGAAAGTTTTAGTTATGAAAAGAGATTGGTAGACTTGGACTGTTTTCCTCAGAGCAGAGGAGACTGAGGGGAACATTATTGAGATGTGTAAAATTAAGAGGGGCATGTCATAATATATATCCAGGTATATGATGGAGTGCAGACAGGCAGTGATTGACACACAGGATGACCAATGAGCACACAGAACACAGCAGCCAATCACCAGACAGGACACAACCACTATAAAGCCAGAGGGCACCAGTTTTCCTGCTCTCTCGGGATCCAGCCTCTGAGACAGTCAGAGCTCGTGAGCAGCAGCTAGTACAAGCACCATGTGGTAGTAAGATAGTCTGGTCAGGTTAGCCTCAGGTCTCCAATCAAGTCAGCATAGTGTCAACCCACAGTTAAGCAAGTATTATAGTTAGTTAGAATTAGAACAGTACAGCACAGAACAGGCCCTTCGGCCTTCAATGTTGTGCCAAGCAATGATCACCCCACTCAAGCCCACGTATCCACCCTATACCAGTAACCCACAACCCCCATTAACATTATTTTTTTAGGACACTAAGGGCAATTTAGCCTGGCCAATCCACCTAACCCGCACATCTTTGGACTGTGGGAGGAAACCGGAGCACCCGGAGGAAACCCACGCACACACGGGGAGGACGTGCAGACTCTGCACAGACAGTGACCCAGCCGGGAATCGAACCTGGGACCCTGGAGCTGTGAAGCATTGATGCTGACCACCATGCTACCGTGCTGCCCCATCAAGTTGATCAATAAAATCCTGTTGCATTTCTTCAAGTGTTGGAAGCCTGTCTCTCTGCACTGCATCAAACGCAGTCCACATAGACCCAGCTTACCCAACACATCAGGGCATAGATAGAGTAGATAGGAAGAAACGTTTCCCCTTTATGGAGGGATCAATGACGAGGTGGCATAGAATTAAAGTAAGTGGCAGGAGGTTTAGAGCGGATGCCAGGAAAAACATTTTTACCCAGAGGGTGGTGGGAGTTTGGATTTTCCTGAAAATGAAGTGGAGGCAGAGACCCTCATAACATTTAAGAAATATTTAGATGTGCACTTGCGATCCCATAGCAAACAAGGCCATGGGCGAAGTGCTGGAAAATGGCATGAGAATAGTTAGTTGGTTGTTTTTGACTGGCTCAGATGCAATGGGTGGAGAGCCTTTTCTGTGCTGCGTGACTCTATGACTCGACTCTGCCTTACTGCTTTCGTGTGCCAAGGCCTTTTTTGCTGTGTCTCCCTTGCCTCAGTGGACACAGGGAAATCCATGGCGCCACCAGCCTGTGTGCCAGTTCTCCGATTACATCCCACCATCCCGCCATTTTCCGGAGGTTTGATGGAGCACAGCGCGGCTACCCACCCAGAAATGGCAGTTGTGGATTAAACTAGTCAATAGCCACTCAAGGCTGATTGAGGGGTTTTCCAGTTAGCATTGGGTTTCTGCAAAGGGCGAGGGGTTGGAGGGCGGGAACAGTTTTGCTGTCTGAAGATGGACTCATAGCAGCATATGTGGGGATGGGAATGGGCAGTGCTCCAGGCAGATAAAGAGGCAGTCTCAGTTTCAGCAATCACCTTTTATAGGAACAGTCCTCCCCGCCCCCTCCACCCTCACCCCCACCCCCACCACCGCACTCCCTACCAGCCTCATAACACCCAAAAGTATTGGTCTGTTTGCACAGTGGGAGAGGGAGCACTTCCATTTCAATTGGGCCTCTCTTATCCTGCCATGCTAAGACAGATAGGAAATATACAGTAATTGGCTGGACCCTTAAGAGCATTGGCAGCCGGAGGGATCTAGGTGTACCAGGTCACTGAAGGTGGCAACACAGGTGGAGAAGATAGTCATGAAGGCATATGACATGGTTGCCTTCATCACCTGGGGCATTGGGAATAAAAATTGGCAAGTCATGCTGCAGCTATATAGAACCTTAGTTAGGCCACACTTGGAATATGGTGTTCAATTCTGGCCACCACACTACCAGAAGGATGTGGAGGCTTTGGCGAGGGTACAGAAGAGGTTTACTAGGATTTTTTCTGGAATGGCGGGAATTATCTATGAGGAGAGGTTGGATAAATTTGGTTTGTTCTCACTGGAACGACGAAGGTTGAGGGGCAACCTGAGAGAAGACTACAAAATTATGAGGGTCATGAACAGACTGGATAGTCAGAAGCTTTTTCCTAGGGTGGAAGAGTCAATTACTAGGAAATCATAGGTTTAAGGTGTGAGGGACAAAGTGTAGAGGAGATTTGCAAGGGAAGTTTTTTTACACAGATGGTAATAGATACCTGGAACTCGCTGCCGGAGGAGATGGTGGAAACAGGTACGACAGTGATGTGTAAGGAGTGTCTGGACAAATACATGAATAGGTTGGGAAGAGAGGGATATATGGCTCCGAAAGTGTTGAAAATTTTAGGTTCGACGGGCAGCATAGTCTGCGCAGGTTTGAAGGGCCGAAGGGCCTGTTCCTGTTCTTTGTTCTTCCTGCCACCGCAAAAAAAAAGATGAATTTTCCCTTCTTTCCACCCCATCACAAAAGACTCCAACGCTGCTTTGGAGAAGGTGGGAGCCTGCTCTTGTAGGCCCATTTCTCCATTGTCCCTCATTCTTCCCTCTGAGGACCACTTCCATAAACAGTTCAGCACTTCCTCATCCAGACTGCAGGTTGGGGTAATGCAGACCTGCCTCTATTAGTTCTAGCCTGGCACATGCAGCCAGTCAGCAACATGATGACGTGTGTGGCTCTTTGCCACAATCACGGAGATGAGCAGGCAGTGCATTGCTGCCTGCATAATTTCTATTGGGTGCAAGGTCATTGCGCAATCCCTGTGGCTGTTTAATGGGCCTCATCCAATTTTTAACCCATTATCTGGCCATTATGGGAACATAGGAAATAGGAGTTGAGAGGAGGCCATTCAGCCCCTTGAGTCTGCTCTGCCATTCAACTCCATGACTGAACTTCCTCCTCGATATTGCTGTTTATGAAAATGCTGCTGGGTGCAAGATGGCTGACCTGTTTCCCACATTACAATGGCAATTTCGTGTCAAAGAAAAAAATGATTAGCTGAACGTAAAGCTCGTTGGACATCTTGGGTTTGTGAAAGGTGCTCTGGAAAGATAAGTTTTCTTCTGCACATACTCGTGTTTGAGAGAGTGCGATGGAGCTGTGGCACGTTTAACATCGTGAAGATGCTCAAAGAATATTTTTTTGGATAAAATCATAACTGTGCTGTTATATGCTCATGACATTTACAGGCATCTGTAATTTTGAACCTTGTAGCATATACATTGTCATTGCTGCTGAGGTAATAGAAAAAAGAAGTTATGCTTCTCTGGCCGCATTCCAGAAGTATTTTATATTCCCGCTACTGTTCCCTCACCAATGTTATAAAATGAAATGAATTATGCATACAAGTTATTGGGTAATAAACACTGTCAGGAGTTTAAATTGTTTTTTTTAGCTAATAATTTTAATGATACTCGATAAATGCAACATCTTGAGGAATTTTTATCTTTTCCTTAAATAAATTACAAAATGAATTCAGACATATGGAGGAATTAGCAACCAATGCTGAAAGGCATGATATTTAAATGAAAAATTACAATCGGCTGATGGAACTTCATATATTTGTTTGACATTGCTCTGTCCTCTATTTTAATGTCGCTATTAATCCTTTTAGTTTCAAGAATTGCTGTGTTAAAATGGAGGACAAGGGAATGACGCACAAGTGTACCAAATATTTGTTTGCCCGCAAGTGGTTTTTTTTTAAACTTATGCAATTAATAAAGTAGATCGTAAATGTTTACTGTTTCACATTTACATGGATTTGCATAGAGAATACAGCACAGAAACAGACCATTCAGCCCAAATGGTCGTTGCTGGTGTTTATGTTTTCACATGAACCTCCTCCAACTCCACTACATATAGCTGTTTCAACAAATCTTTCTATTCTTTTTACCCTCACATGTTTATCAAGAACAAAGAACAAAGAAAATTACAGCACAGGAACAGGCCCTTCGGCCCTCCCAGCCTGCGCTGATCCAGATCCTTTATCTAAACCTGTTGCCTATTTTCCAAGGATCTACTTCCCTCTGTTCCCCGCCCGTTCATATATCTGTCCAGATGCATCTTAAATGATGCTATCGTGCCCGCCTCTACCACCTCCGCTGGCAAAGTATTCCAGGCACCCACCACCCTCTGGGTAAAAAACTTTCCACGCACATCTCCCTTAAACTTTCCCTCTCTCACCTTGAAATCGTGACCCCTTGTAACTGATACCCCCACTCTTGGAAAAAGCTTGTTGCTATCCACTCTGTCCATACCTCTTATAATTTTGTAGACCTCCATAAATGCATGAAATGTTTGTGAATTTTGATAACGTCAGTCTGCACTCAACTTCTTAAAAAAAGAGAGAAACTTGCCCAGTTCATGAATAAGAGCAAAAGAATCCTAGTTCCAACAAGGTTTGTTTTTAACCAATTGGTAATGAGCTCAAAAATTAATTTTCTCACATTTAAGCAGGCCCAGAGAATTAATTAACAATATATTTGCAGATTGTACTGAACAGCTTGATGTTCACCAGAGCAATCAATGATCTTCCAACTCTTCATCTCTTTACACATTGTACTTGACACATGGTTTGAGTCTCTTGAATGTTTTGTTTACTCATGGGATCCACCATCACGAGCAAAGCCTTTCCTTCCCGGCTGGAGTAGGGTCAATCTTTTGCTGCAGTCGGTTCTCTCCTTGTGCAGATGGAAGCTTCATACTAAAGCGATAAATGCTCATATATGAGATAATTTGCATTTATATAACACATTTGACATTCAAATCTAGTGTGCAGGTAGAAAAAGGATCAAAAGGTTGCTGACCTCTATTTAATATGAGCTAGATGAAGGTACGATGCTTCAGTTGTTCTACAGCCTTGGTCCGACTCCATCTAGAGAATTGCGTTCAGCCTTTTCGAACTGTTCTTCAGACAAGAAATATTGAGAATGGATGGGTTAGATTGTAGTTCTGCCTGAGTGAGACGGGGGCTGAAAGACTCAATGAGAACATGGCACATACACTTGGCCTGTATTCACTTGAGCAAAGAAGATTGAAGGGGTGATCTGATTGAGGTGTTGAAAATGATTTCAAAGGAATTGATAGAGTAGGTACAGGAGGTACAATGTAACTAACCATCTGGTGGGTGGAATGAAGGAAGAGGGAGTATCATCTTAAAATTGAGAGCCAGGCCATTTACGAAGGAAATCAAGAAAACACTTTTTCACATAAAAGGCAAAGGAAGCTTGTAACTCTGTCCTTAGAAAGATGCTTGGGGAAAGATAGAGTTTTCAAGACTGTGATTGATAGAGTTTCTATATCAAGGGATATGGAGCAAAGGCAGTTAAAATGGAATTGATCTAATTAAATGATGGAACAGACTTGAGGGGCCAAATGACCTCCTCCTGTTGCTATATGTTCCTCTAAAACTCCAAAGCAATTTATAATCCCTAAATTACTTTTGCAGTGCAGTCGCTGTTTAACTGGCGACGTTCTGTCAGACACCATGGTCCTGAAGGGGCCAAACACTGGTTTTGGGTAGCCACTCAGGATAGTTGCTCCGAGACCATGGGCGCGATTCTCCACAACCACAATGGGTGGGGGAATAGCGGGAGGTCCGCTCCCGCACCTCCCGCTATTCTCCCACTCACCCCCCAAAATGGCGTGTCCGGTTTTGCGACACGCCGCTCGGAGAAACGCGGGCCGCCGTGGCCGGTCGCTGCCGTCGTGAACATGGCGCGCCAGGTAAGCGTGGGGCCTGTGGGGGGCGGATCGGGGATCGAGCACCACGACCGTGCTCAGGAGGGGACAGGCCCGCGATTGGTGCCCACCGATCGTCGGGCCGGCGTCTCAAGGGGACGCACTCTTTCCCCTCCACCGCCCCGCAAGATCAAGCCGCCACGTCTTGCGGGGCGGCTGACGGGAAAGACGGCAACCTCGCATGCGCGGGTTTGAGCTGCCCAACCGGCGCATGCACGGGTGACGTCATTAGGCGCCATCGCGGCGTCATTCTTGGCGCGCCGGGCCTTGAAGCCAGGGACAAGGCCCGGCGGCCGAGTTTCCCGGTACGGCCCTCCTATCCCCCAGGGGAGGGGAGAATAGGGGGCCGGGAGAGTCTTCCGTCGCCGTCGTGAACCTCTCCGGGTTTCACGACGGCGTCGGGCCTTGCGGAGAATTCCGCCCCATACCTTCCGTGATATTTGGGTGGGAGGAATCTAGCCACTAAGTTGGAATTCTTTATGGTTGGTTTTCACCTGCTGGTAACCAGGCCCAGTTTTACCTCGACAAATTTTGATGTCGCTGCTCCAGTACTTGGAGCCACCAGGATAATTTACCTATGTCTACCATTGTAACAGGTCCAGCTGAGGGAGTGCTGCACTGACAGAGGTGCTGGCTTTGAGATGGAATGTTAATCCGAGGTCTGGTATGGCCTCTCAGGTGGCCATGTTTTAAGGAAGAATTGGGATTTCTCTCAGCATTCAGACTCCGTATTCATACCTGAAACAAACTGTAATGTTCTTGCCAAATGGGTCCTTTTTGGTTGAGACCCATTAACTGTGGGTCAACTACATACAAACAACAGATGAATAACAGTATGAACATACACAAGCAATCTTTCTCTCCCAGCTCTCCAGTCAGTCTGAGGTCACCTGACTAACATTCACTGATATACTAATGAGACTCCCAGTGGTCAGTCGATGAATTACAACACAACCATGATATCACTACACAAACGTTACGATAACAGTGGACTGGGTTCTCCGCACACTCACGTCGAAATCGCGGCTGGCGCAGGGGTGGAGAATCGATGTTCCCGCAAGAAATTGGGATCGGCGCCGGTTCACTGATTCTGCAGGCGCCAGTTCACTGATTCTGCAACATTATTAATCCACATTAATGTATATACTTGTTCAATCGCTCTGATTCTGACTGAACTTTACCTTTAAAGCTGGGTGTTCAGAAGAAAACTCTTTCCATGTTACCCATGGGGATACAATTCAAAATCATCTTAGAAAATGATTTATTCATTCTGAACACAGTGTATTTACCCTCAAAAACCATGTCTGGGGGGTTTGTCCAGCGAAGAAGCTGAAAAGCATCTTTTCTCAGAATGAGCGTCCTTCTGTGTTTCTCTGGGGAAAGGAATTCTACCTACCATAGAACATAGGACAGCAGAAGGAGGCCATTCAGCCCATCAAGTCTGCACCGACCCACTTAAGCCCTCACTTTCACCCTATCCATTTTAACCCAATAACCCCTCTTAACCTTTTTGGTCACTAAGGGCAATTTAGCATGGCCAATCCACCTAACCTGCACGTCTTTGGACTGTGGGAGGAAACCGGACCGGCACCCGGAGGAAACCCACGCAGACACGGGGCGAACGTGCAGACTCTGCACAGACAGTGACCCAGCGGGGAATCGAACCTGAGACACTGGTGCTGAGAAGCCACAGTGCTATCCACTTGTACCACCAACTGCAAAGTGTGTAAGTTTAAAACATCGGAATTTCCTCCTGACCTTGACAGAATTCCTTGAAAATATTATTGAGTTAACATAGAACATAGAACGATTCAGCGCAGTACAGGCCCTTCGGCCCACGATGTTGCACCGACATGGGAAGTCAAAAGCTAAAGGCCATCTAACCTACACTATGCCATTATCATCCATATGCTTATCCAATAAACTTTTAAATGCCCTCAATGTTGGCGAGTTCACTACTGTTGCAGGTAGGGCATTCCACGGCCTCACCACTCTTTGCGTAAAAAACCTACCTCTGACCTCTGTCCTATATCTATTACCCCTCAATTTATGGCTATGTCCCCTCGTGCTAGCCACCTCCATCCGCGGGAGAAGGCTCTCGCTGTCCACCCTATCTAACCCTCTGATCATTTTGTATGCCTCTATTAAGTCACCTCTTAACCTTCTTCTCTCTAACGAGAACAACCTCAAGTCCATCAGCCTTTCCTCATAAGATTTTCCCTCCATACCAGGCAACATCCTGGTAAGAACCATGGTTAAGAATCATGACAACCACCATCTTAATGCAGAGTGATACCCTGACTACGACAGGCAACCGTGTGCATTGAGTCACCATTGGGTTAGCCCTTCAAAGGCATATGGAAACAAGTGAGTCAATGGCTTTGAGAGGGTTGTCATTCTTCATTTTGTACTGGATCAAAACACAGGCATTCAGTATCTCTCATTTGCCCTGTTCCAAAGGGGATGCTCCAAGATTTAACAAAGCAGTAGCCACATACAAGATCCCCAAATCAGAAGAATCAATTGATTAGTGAATTGACACTCTCATCTGAATACAGTGACCAAACTAATACACGTTCAACACACCGCAGTTTGGGAGGGAGACAGTGAAGGCAGAAAATCTGCCCCGGCAACAGGCTCAATCCCACCGGAATCAATTTGCATTTATCAAACTTCTTTAAGGTAGCAAAACCTCCCAAGAGGTTGGGCTAGCAGACAAAAGTTGACACTGAGCCAAAGAAAAAGATATTCAGTCTAGATGACCAAAAACCTGGTCCGAGGTAGATTTCAAAGGACGTAAAAGAGGTATAGGGGAGAGGGTTAATGAGAGAGTTAAAGAGGTAGAAAGGGTTAATGAGAGCTAGCAAGGTGGAAAGGGTTAATGAGAGCTAGCAAGTTGAGAGGGTTAATTAGAGAGATGGAGAGGGGTTGATGAGAAAGCTAGAGGTGGAGCGGGTTAATGATCATAGATCATAGAATGTACAATGCAGGAGGCCATTCAGCCCATCGAGTCTGCACTGGCTCTTGGAAAGAGCTCCCTACCCAAGCTCACACCTCCACCCTGCACATCTTTGGACTGAAAAAAAAATGAAAATCGCTTATTGTCATGAGTAGGCTTCAATGAAGTTACTGCGAAAAGCCCCTAGTCACCACATTCCGGCGCCTGTCCGGGGAGGCTGGTACGGGAATCGAACTGTGCTGCTGGCCTGCTTGGTCTGCTTCAAAAGACAGCGATTTAGCCCAGTGAGCTAAACCAGACCCTGTGGGAGGAAATCGGAACACGGAGGAAACCCACGCACACGGGGAGAACGTGCAGACTCCGCACAGTCACCCAAGCCAGGAATCGAACCTGGGACCCTGGAGCTGTGAAGCAATTGTGATAATCACTATGCTAACACGCTGCCCAAGATGAGTTAAAGAGGTGGAAAGGGTTAATGAGAGCAAGCAAGGTGAAGAGAGTTAATGAGAGAGAGATAGAGAGGGGTTAATGAGAAAATTAGAGGTGGAGAGGGTTAATGAGAGAGTTAGAGGTGGAAAGGATTAATGAAAGAGCTAGCAAGGTGGAGAGCATTTATCAGAGTGTTTCAGAGATGGAACGGGTTAATGAGAGAGGTGGAAAAGGTTAATAGAGCTAGGTTGGTGGAGAGGATTAATGACGGAGTTAGAAAGGATTAATGAAAGAGTTAGAGAGGTGGAGAGGGTTAATGAGAGAATTGGAAAGGATTAAAGAAAGAGTTCGGGAGGTGGCGAGGGTTAATGAGAGAATTGGAAAGGATTAAATGAAGAGGTGGAGAGGGTTAATGAGAGAATTGGAAAGGATTAATGAAAGAGTTCGGGAGGTGGAGAGGGTTAATGAGAGAATTGGAAAGGATTAATGAAAGAGTTAGAGAGGTGGATAGAGTTAATGATAGAGTTAGTGAGGTGGAGATGTTTGAGGAGAGAATTTCATAGCTTTGGCTTTGGAAATTGAAAGCATTTCTGGCAAAGAGTGTACATTATTAGTCTTGTACGTTTTTAGTGAGTTTAGTTGATGAAATAAGAATGTGTGATTTTTTTTTTTGCTGCTTATTCTCTCTTGTTTGCAGCCTCCCTTGGCAATATTTAGCTGCAAACAAGCCAGTTTGTTACATCAGCATGTAATTGTTTTAAGATTTGTGAGATTAACGCAGTGCTTAACATTTCTTTGAAAATTCCTGGAGGTTTCCAGAGTGGATTTACAATGTCTTTTTTCTAGTCTGCAATGGCGTGAGATATCAACAAAGAGGCTGCTTGAATCACAATGAATAACATTGTTATTGGAACAAACAATGAGTTGAAACTATGTACAGGAACAGCATTTGAAATACTGGGGGCGCGATTCTCCGCACCCGCGGAAAATCGTAAAACCGTCGTAAGAATCGGGCGCGTTTTACGATGGTCGCGAAGCCTCCATTTCCCGACGTATTCACTTCCGGGAAATGGGCTAGTAACGCGGCCGCGTCAATCACGTGCGTGATGACGACGGAACGCGGCGACGACACGGTCACGCCCACGTGACGCCGTAAAAAGGCGCGGGCGACCACAGAATCTGTCGGTCAGGATGTCGGAGGCGAGGAGAGCTGCTCCTCGGTTTGTGGAGGCTGACGTGGAGGCGCTGCTCGATGCCGTTGAGCAGAGGAGGGCCATCATCTGCCCGCGGAGAGGGCATCGCCAACCTGCCAGCGCGGTACGCCAGGCCTGGCGTGAGGTGGGTGCTGCCGTTAGTGCTGTGGGGCAGGCCCCTCGCTCAGCTGAGCAGTGCCGGAAGAAGCTACACAACCTCACCAGGGCTGCCAGGGTAAGTGCCAAGAAGGTGCCCCCTGGTCACAACCATCCATCCCCCTTAACTTAATCACCCACCTCCCCCCCCTGGCACGGGGGGGGGGGGGTGGAGGGGGATTGGGCAGAGTTATTTGAGGATGGTTCACAAAGTTGTCACAGACCCAGCGCTCTGGCCCCGAGGAGAGATGCAATCGTCTTATGACAACTTGACCCCCCAAACTGTGCCAGTATCTGAACGGCCTGCTGATACCTGCCGTTTTGTAATGATCTACCTATGTTCCCTCCCCCAACAGGCCAAGTCCGCTCACAACCACCGTGAGCGGCACAAGACTGGAGGGGGTTCGCCCAACCTGCACCCCCTCACCACCTTTGAGCAGAGGGCCCTGGACCTTGTTGGGGGGTCTGCTACCCGGGATGTCGCGCTATGCGAGGTTGGCGGATCTGCAGCAAGTGAGACAACCCTGCATGACAAACACCCCCCCCCCCCCCCCCCCCCCCCCCCCCCCCCCATCCCCTGTCCCTTCACACACCCTGCCCACTGGGACACCTCCCCCATCCTCTGTCCCTTCACAGGCTGCCCACTGGGACCGTCCAGCGGCCTGTCGAGCAAATCTAAATAACCCGTCTCATTCTCTTCCCTAGGACGTGATGCCGAACGACCAGGGCCGTCTGGCTCCAGACGGAGACAGGAATCTGCCGCCACCTCACCCGGGGCTGCACAACAGAGGGTGCCCGATCAGCGGGGAGTCCCATCCTCCCCAACCCAATCTGCGGACCAGGACGCCCAGAGGGTTGCGAGACCACAACCACCAGAAATGGCCAGGGACAACCCTCCGGACGCTGAGCAGCCCCACACCCTGGAGGAGGGCCTAAACACTGAAAACGTCGGGCTTGCGGCACTGCTTTCTCCCACCACATCCATCATCCCAGAGACACACACCCCGGCTGGCCTATTTAGTGATGAGTCTCCTGGGTCACAGTCTGGTTGGCACATCACAGCTGAGCAGGTACAGCAGGTGGAGGTCGGAGCAGCCGAGGGCCCGGACTGGCGGAGGCCAGACCAGGCCCAGGATGCAGCTGGCTCCCAGACATTTTCTGAGTTCCTGGAGTTTCTCAACCCACCCACACAGCCGATGCCTCAAGAAACCCAGGGAAACAATGGCGGGAAGAGGGCTGCCTTCCTGGCTCTGCAGACGCTGTTAGAGGAGTCGAACCGCGTCCAAGAGCAGGGAGTGGTGCCGCTCATGGCAGAGACCCAGTCCGACACCGCACGGATGGCATCCGCGGTGGAGGCAATGGGTCAGGTTATGCAAGGGTTAATATGCACTCGTCATCCTCGGCCCTGGACAGGGTTGCCCTCTCACAGGCAGCAATGTGCCAGAGCCAAAACGACATTGCCGGCGTCCTGCGGGCCTTGGCCGAGTCTCAGCAGGTCATTGGCCAGTCGCAGCAGTCAGTCGCCGAGAGCATCAACCGCCTGACACATGTGCTGGATGGCGTCGTGCACACACAGGTTGAGATCGCACAGTCCCTGGCGGGAATGTCTAACTCCCTGGACTCCGTCTCTGCAAACCTTCGGATCCTGGTGGATACCGTTGCAGGCCTCCAGGACTGGCAGCGCCAGGTGTCGGTGGTGCGACGGGGAACCTCCCCGCTCGCACCTCTGTCCCAAAGTGAGGCCCGGGGGCCACCGGGCTCCCCGAGGGAGGAGGAGGTTTCGGGGTTCGTCCCATTAAGGCCATCACGGGACGTCCCGGAATTCACGGCCTCCACCCGTCCCATCCCTGGTGCATCGGGTGGGCAGCAGGCAGAGCAGGGTGGCACAATGTCACCCGAGACGCCCGCAGAGCAGCCTGGCCCATCCAGGCCGGGTCGCCCCAGGAAACGCTTAGCCAAGGAGAAACGAGTCGAGGGGGGCGATTCGCAGCAATCCTCCTCCACTCCTGCTGTATCATCTGGGGATTCACTTAGACGTAGTGGTAGGGCCCGTAAGGGAAGTAAGAAAGACACTGAGTAAGTTGGCACGGGTGAAGGGCACAGTTTAGTTGTAGGGGCTAGGGCACCTGTAAATAATTGTTAACATTAAACGCACTGTTCCACCTTACTTGTAATACCGTGTGATTGTTCCACAGCAACAGGAATCGTGATGGTGACCGAGTGTCGCTGGGGTTGACGAGTGGTGAAACCTCGGTGCCGGGTGTGCAGTCCCTGCCCCTACCCCCCTCCCACAGCTAGCCCACGCGGGCACGTGATGGAGTGTCAGTGACGAACTCAGCGGCCACCAAGGTGGATGGTTCAGCTATTGCCATGGGTCAGACTCTCTCTAACGATTCTGAGCTCACAGCTCTGCGCAGAGCGGGCTGTCATCATTCTACATGGCACTGATCACACCCGCTGACACACCCATCAATGTTGTGCCATACCGTCTGGACCCAGTGGTAAGGGTGATGTCGAAGTGGAGCAGTGTACACTGAGGGGGGGGGGTGGGGGTTTGTGGTGGTGGAAGTTGTGTGTTGACACTCTGCACGACGATCGATGCAGGTGGTGGTTTGGTATTCAGCGGGGACGTCACATGCGATGCGTGAACCGTGCTGCCACCAAGGCGTTGCGTGCCCGCCATCCTCGCCGGGTCTGTCGTGCCGCCTCCTGGACATCACCAGCACCTGGGTCGTGTTTGCGTGCTGCGCCCGCCACTCCGCCAGCCTCCTCCTCCTCCTCCTCCTCCTCCTCCTCCTCCTCCTCCTCTGTTCTGGCACCACTGCCACTGGCTTCTCCCTCCGCCTCCTGCAGCAGGTCATCTCCCCTCTGCATCGCGATGTTGTGCAGCGCACAGCAGACCACTACAATGCGAGCGACCCTTTCGGCCTGGTACTGCAGGGCCCCTCCGGAGCTGGCCAGGCACCTGAATCTCATCTTCAGGAGGCCAAGGCAGCGCTCCACCACACCCCTGGTTGCTGCATGGGCCTCGTTGTATCGTGTTTCCGCATTGGTCTGAGGCCTCCGTATAGGCGTCATCAGCCAAGACCTCAGCGGATAACCCCTGTCGCCTAGCAACCAGCCCATCAGCCGGGGGGGACGTCCCTCAAACATCGCAGGGATGAACGACTGCGCCAGTATGTAGGAGTCATGCACACTCCCTGGGAACCTTGCAGAGACGTTCATGATCCTCATGTGGGGGTCGCATATCACCTGGATATTCATGGAGTATGTCCCCCTCCTGTTTGTGAACACCTCCCTGTCCCCTGCAGGCGGGCGCATGGGGACGTGAACACAATCGATTGCCCCCTGCACCATCGGTATCCTGGCCACGTTGGCAAATCCACGAGCTCGTGAGTCTTGACTTGCTTGGTCCTCGGGAAAGGTGATGTAGCGATCCGCGATGGCATAGAGGGCGTCGGTCACATCCCGGATGCACCTGTGCACCGATGACTGGGAGATCCCGGAGAGGTCCCCGCTCGGAGATTGGATGGAGCCGGTCGCATAGACGTTAAGAGCGACCGTCACCTTGATGGCAACCGGGATCGCGTGTCCTCCCCCCGTTCCACGTGGGGCGAGGTGCGACAGGAGTTGGCAGATATGTATCACCGTCTGCCTACTCAGCCGGAGTCTCCTCCTGCAGGTGATGTCCGTCATTGTTCGGAAAGAGACTTGGACACGGTACACCCTCGGCTTTGGTCGTCGCCTCTGGCGCCGTGGCTGCACCCTCACTCTCTCCTCTTCCTCCTCCTCCTCCTCCTCCCCATGCTGCTCGACGACTGGCGACTCCTCGGCCCTTCCCTCTGCTGCTGCAGCTGGCCCTGCAGCCACTGCGGGTTGTGGGTGTGGATGCTGCTGCATCGCCAAATGCAGTGCAGCGGCCCCAACCACTGCGCAGAACATCGCCGTTCTGTTCACATACATTTGTGCTAACCTACAGAAGGGTGGTGGGTGGGGGCAGAGAAACAACATGTTAGACGGAGGTTAGTCGACACCTCGGCAGCCGCCAGCCATGGGATACCAGTGTGTCCCGGTGGCCTGGTCGCGCTGCTGACACGCGGGCAGCCTAACCCCTGGTCACTTTCTGCATCCAACGGCCAGTAAACTATGGCCTCCTCACGGGTGCGTCAGTGGCCTGTGGCCGGAAGCTACAGGGCAACCAGCGGCCGTGTCCTCGTGACCGGCACGCCATGGCATGGTGGCAGACATTTTGTTACGGGGTTGGACGGCTCACTGTCTACCTAACCCCCCCCCCCCCACCGTCTCCCCCACTGCCTCCTCCACTGCCTCCCCGTCTCACCCACTGCCTCCCCCACTGCCTCCCCGTCTCACTCACTGACCCCCCCTCCGTCTCCCCCACCTGCCCCCTCCGTCTCCCCACACTGCCCCCCTCCGTCTACCCCACTGCCCCCTCCGTCTCCCCCACTGCCCCCTCCGTCTCCCCCACCTGCCCCCTCCGTCTTCCCCACTGCCCCCTCCGTCTCCCCCACTTCTCCCTCCGTCTCACCCACTGCCCCCTCCGTCTCACCCACTGCCCCCTCCGTCTCACCCACTGCCCCCTCCGTCTCACCCACTGCCCCCTCCGTCTCACCCACTGCCCCCTCCGTCTCACCCACTGCCCCCTCCGTCTCACCCACTGCCTCCCCCGTCTCCCCCACTCCCCCCGCTCTGGACCCCCTCCCGTTCTCAGGGATGCCTTCCCCGTTGTGGACAGACTCGAGCGGTGCGCTGAGCGGTGCGCTGAGCGGTGCGCTAACCTCCTCCAAGCAGTCGTCAGCCAGCACGACTGGTTGACGAACTTAAAAAGCAGGTGTGTTTCACGACGTGCAAACAGGGCGCCATGACGTCGGGACTTCGGCCCATCTGGGCCGGTGAATAGCGGGGGGGGCTATCAGTGGCGATTCTGGTCGTGTCGGGGGCGGGAAGGAGGCGTTTGTTGGGAATGGCGACTCCGAGATTTTGCGGGGTTCGGAGAATAGCGGGAGGGCGTCGGAACAGCGTCGCCGTAAAAATTTCCGACGCCCGCTATTCTCCGACCCGTCGTGAGTCCGGAGAATCGCACCCTGGGTTCTCCAGTCCGCCAGCTGCATGTTTCTTGGTTGCACACTATTTTCTGGCAGCAGGACCCTCTTCTCCTGTCACTTGTCAATGTGATTTCTCATCAAAGCCACCCCACGCCGCCGGGAAACCTGCAGGTAAGGGTGCGTTACCAGTGGAAAAAGAGAATCCCAACAGCCCGAGTATTCCGACTGGTCTTTACCCCTTGAGTCCCAGGTCCACACTCACCAGGCCCTGCTCCCCAGGCCTGCACTTCCTTCCAGTTGGCCAGGGCTCACATATTTCAACACATTACATAGATAGAAAGAAGATTGGAGGAGGCCTTTTGGCCCTTGGCGTGATCTGTCATTTATCACGATCATAGCTGATCATTCAACTCAATAGCCTAATCCTGCTTTCTCCCCATAGCCTTTGATCCCGTTCTCCCCAAGTGCCATATCTAGCCGCCTCTTGAATATATTCAATGTTTTAGCATCAACTACTTCCTGTGGCAATGAATTCCATAGGCCCCAGGCAGATCATGTGGTTCGCGAATGATCGCCCCTTTAAAGGGTCATGCTACCACATATTCCTTGCAGTAATAGGTCCGCCTATTTTGGCAACTCCACCAATTAGAAACCAGGGAATTTCTGCTCTTCAGTAAATAATGGCTCAGAAATTTCTGGACTGATGTAGCTTTCTGCAAACCCTGTAAACATAACTTTCCTCATCAAGAACTTAGATTTCATTAGAAATGTACATTAATAATGCTGCAGCAATGTCAACAATGCATCTGAGACCTTATGACCAATGGGCCATAAATAACAAAGAAAAAAGAAAATTACAGCACAGGAACAGGCCCTTCGGCCCTCCCAGCCTGCGCCGATCCAGATCCTTTATCTAAACCTGTCTCCTATTTTCCAAGGTCTACTTCCCTCTGTTCCCGCCCATTCATATACCTGTCTAGATGCATCTTAAATGATGCTATCGTGCCCGCCTCTGCCACCTCCGCTGGTAAAGTGTTCCAGGCACCCACCACGCTCTGCATAAAAAACTTTCCACGCACATCTCCCTTAAACTTTCCCCCTCTCACCTTGAAATCGTGACCCCTTGTAACTGACACCCCCACTCTTGGGAAAAGCTTGTTGCTATCCACCCTGTCCATACCTCTCATAATTTTGTAGACCTCAATCAGGTCCCCCCCTCAACCTCCGTCTTTCCAACGAAAACAATCCTAATCTACTCAACCCTTCTTCATAGCTAGCACCCTCCATACCAGGCAACATCCTGGTGAACCTCCTCTGCACCCTCTCCAAGGCATCCACATCCTTCTGGTAATGTGGCGACCAGAACTGCACGCAGTATTCCAAATGTGGCCGAACCAAAGTCCTATACAACTGTAACAGGACCTGCCAACTCTTGTACTCAATACCCCGGCCGATGAAGGCAAGCATGCTGTATGCCTTCTTGACCACTCTATCAACCTGCGTTGCCACCTTCAGGGTACAATGGACCTGAACTCCCAGATCTCTCTGCACATCAATTTTCCCCAAGACCCTTCCATTGACCATATAGTCCGCTCTTGAATTTGATCTTGCAAAATGCATCACCCGCATTTGCCTGGATTGAACTCCATCTGCCCAACTCTCCAACCTATCTATATTTTGTTGTATTCTCTGACAGTCCTCCTCGCTATCTGCAACTCCACCAATCTTAGTATCATCTGCAAACTTGCTAATCAGACCACCTATACCTTCCTCCAGGTCATTTATGTAGATCACAAACAACTGTGGTCCGAGCACGGATCCCTGTGGAACACCACTAGTCACCCTTCTCCATTTTGAGACACTCCCTTCCACCACTACTCTCTGTCTCCTGTTGCCCAGCCAGTTCTTTAGCCATCTAGCTAGTACACCCTGAACCCCATACAACATCACTTTTCCATCAACCTGCCATGAGAAACCTTATCAAATGCCTTACTAAAGTCCATGTATATGACATCTACAGCCCTTCCCTCATCAATTAACTTTGTCACCCTCAAAGAATTCTATTAGGTTTGTAAGACATGACCTTCCCTGCACAAAACCATGCTGCCTATCACTGATAAGTCTATTTTCTTCCAGATGTGAATAAATGCTATCCCTCAGTATCTTCTCCAACAGTTTGCCTACCACTGACGTCAAGCTCACAGGTGTATAATTCCCTGGATTATCCCTGATACCCTTCTTAAACAAAGGGACAACATTAGCAATTCTCCAGTCCTCCGGGACCTCACCCGTGCTCAAGGATGCTGCAAATATATCTGTTGAGGCCCCAGCTATTTCGACCCTCGCTTCCCTCAGTAACCTGGGATATATCCCATCCGGTCCTGGGGACTTGTCCACCTTAATGTCTTTTAGAATACCCAAAACTTCCCCCTTCCGTATGACAACTTGACCGAGAGTATTTAAACATCCATCCCTAGCCTCAACATCCGTCTTGTCCCTCTCATTTGTGAATACCGATGCAAAGTACTCATTAAGAATCTCACCCATTTCCTCTGAGTCCACGCATAAATTCCCTCTTTTGTCTTTAAGTGGGCCAATCCTTTCTCTAGTTACCCTCTTGCTCCTTACATACGAATAAAATGCTTTCGGCTTTTCCTTAACCCTGTTAGCCAAAGATATTTCATGATCCCTTTTAGCCCTCTTTATTGCGCGTTTGAGATTCGTCCTACTTTCCCGATATTCCTCCAAAGCTTCATCAGTTTTGAGTTGCCTCGATCCTATCTATGCCTCCTTTTTCATCTTAGCTAGTCTCACAATTTCACCCGTCATCCATGGTTCCCTAATCTTGCCATTTCTATCTTTCATTTTCACAGGAACATGTCTGTCCTGCACTCTCCTTAAAAGACTTCCACATTTCAAATGTGGATTTACTCTTAAACAGCTGCTCCTAATCCACATTCCCTAGCTCCTGCCGAATTTTGTTATACTGCCTTTCCCCAATTTAGTACTCTTCCTTTCGGACCACTCTTGTCCTTGTCCATGAGTATTCTAAAACCTACGGAATTGTGATCGCTATTCCCAAAGTAATCACCGACTGAAACATCAACCACCTGGCCGGGATCATTCCCCAATACCAGGTCCAGTATGGCCCCTTCCCGAGTTGGACTATTTACATACTGCTCTAAAAAAACTCTCCTGGATGCTCCTTACAAACTGTGCTCCATCTAGACCTCTGACACTACACGAATCCCATTCAATGTTGGGGAAGTTAAAATCTCCCATCACAACCCCGCTATTGCTCCTACATTTTTCTATAAACTGTCTGCATATTTGTACCTCTACTTCATGCTCGCTTTTGGGAGGCCTGTAGTAAAGTCCCAACAATGTTACTGCACCCTTCCTATTTCTCAGCTCCGCCCATATTGCCTCAGTGCTCGAATCCTCCATAGTGCCCTCCTTAATCACAGCTGTGATATCATCTCTGACGAGTAATGCAACTCCTCCACCCCTTCTACCTCCCTCTCTATCCCTCCTGAAGCATCTATACCCTGGGATATTCAGTTGCCAGTCCTGCCCTTCCCTCAACCAAGTCTCAGTAATACCAATAGCATCATATTCCCAGGTACTGATCCAAGCCCTAAGTTCATCTGCCTTACCTGCTACACTTTTCACATTAAAACAAATGCACCTCAGACCACCTTTGCATTCATCATCTCTTCCCTGTCTACTCTTCCCCTTAGTCACATTGAGTTTATTGTCTCGTACCTTACTGGCTTTAGTTGCTGCTTCTTTACTGATCTCTAACTTCCTAATCTGGTTCCCATCCCTCTGCCACATTAGTTTAAAACCTCCCCAACAGTGTTAGCAAATGCACCCCCTAGGACATTGGTTCCAGTCCTGCCCAGTTGTAGACCATCCGGTTTGTAATGGTCCCACCGCCCCCCAGAACCGGTTCCAATGTCCCAAAAATCTGAACCCCTCCCTCCTGCACCATCTCTCAAGCCACTTATTCATTCTGACTATTCTTGAATTTCTACTCTGACTGTCCCTAAATTGTCACTTGACAACAGCCCCTTCACAAACCACCTTCAAATTAGGCTGACCGCACTGCACATATGCAAATCTCCCCCAGAACAGCCAATCAATAGCTCCGCTCTGCTGCCCTCTGCTGGGTGCTTGCTTGCACTCGAACTCCTCGGGTCTCTTTTGCAGGTACACCTTCAAATTAGGCTGATCGCACTGCATGTATGCAAATCTCCCCAGAACAGCCAATCAGTAGCTCCGCTCTGCTGCCCTCTGCTGGATGCTTGCTTGCACTCGAACTCCTCGGGTCTCTTTTGCAGGTACACCTTCAAACCATCTCCTCAATCAGAGGAAAAGAAGGACAGAGAAAGAAACAGAGAAAATAATGAAGAATTAGAGTCAAGTAACTTATACCAAGAGAAATAAAGAGGGGGAAGACAAAGTGTATTAATGAATAGAGAAATAAATGAAAGGAACAAGTGGAGGAAGAGAACTTGGTAATTAAGTGCTTTTGGGAAATTAAATTGCTCCTTGAGACGTTAATAAAGTGGGAATAGCAGGGTTAGAATCATAGAATCTATACATTTCAGAAGGAGGGCTTTCAGCCCATCGAGTCTGCACCGACCCTCTGAAAGAACACCCTGGCCGGGATTCTCTGAGCCTGCACCGGGTAGGAGAATCCTGCCACGCCGCTCCAACGCTGGGCCGCCGATTCTCCGGCAATTGGTCAGGGGCCGCCGTGATTCTCCACGCTCGACGGGCCGACTGCACGCCGAGTTCTGCCGAGTTCCACCGGCGTGGTTCACATATGGCCCCACTGGGCCGGACCTCGGCGTTCTGGCTGTGGAGGAGGGGGGGCATCCACGGTGGCCAGGCCCACGATTTGGGGCTGCCGATCAGCGGGCGCAGCCATTCCCGGGGGGGGGGGGGGGGGGGGGGGGGGATCCTAATACGTTCCTCTGCGCCGGGCCCCTGTAGGGCTCCGCCATGTTGTACGGGGACCGCCGCAGAGACGGGCAGTTTACGGGGCCAGAGCAGCGCACAGCACTCCGGCGCCGTTCTCGCCCCCGAAGACCATTAGAATTACTGGGCCTGGAAGCCCGTAAACGCCGGCGTCAACTCTTGGCCGCAATATCAGAGAATCCCGGCCCACGGCAGCACGGTAGCCTTGTGGATAGCACAATCGCTTCACAGCTCCAGGGTCCCAGGTTCGATTCCGGCTTGGGTCACTGTCTGTGCGGAGTCTGCACATCCTCCCCGTGTGTGCGTGGGTTTCCTCCGGGTGCTCCGGTTTCCTCCCACAGTCCAAAGATGTGCAGGTTAGGTGGATTGGCCATGATAAATTGCCCTTAGTATCCAAAATTGCCCTTAGTGTTGGGTGGGGTTACTGGGTTATGGGGATAGGGTGGAGGTGTTGACCTTGGATAGGGGGTAGGGTGCTCTTTCCAAGAGCCAGCGCAGACTCGATGGGCCGAATGGCCTCCTTCTGCACTGTAAATTCTATGTAATCTATGTAATCCCCGTAACCCAATAACTCCACCAAATCTTTTGGACACTAAGGAGCGATTTAGCATGGCCAAGCTACCTAACCAGCACATCTTTGATTGTCATGTGAATGTACAAATATTTAACTCATTCCACATTTTTTCCGCAAAAATTCTTTTAAATCATTTCTGTTGAAATATTTTTGTAGACTGAAAATTCTCATTTTTAAGGCTGAATTCCGCATCAAGACCATAAATGATACCATTAATGGGATCTTTATAAATCCTAAATGGTCGTAGTGTGATTAACAAGAAAATTTTACATCCTATCATGATGATTGATGGGGCCTTGGTTTAATCCAAACGATTTCAGCTCTAACCGTACATTAACACCCTCATTACTGCACTGGGAGGATCAGTCTGGAGTTTCTGTTCAGTTCTTTGAAGTGGGATTTGCAAACTAAGAACATAAGAACTAGGAGCGGTAGTAGGCCATCTGGCCCCTCGAGCCTCCTCCGCCATTCAATGAGATCATGGCTGATCTTTTAGGGCAGCAGGGCAGCAGGGTAGCATGGTGGTTAGCATAAATGCTTCACAGCTCCAGGGTCCCAGGTTCGATTCCCGGCTGGGTCACTGTCCATGTGGAGTCTGCACGTCCTCCCCCTGTGTGCGTGGGTTTCCTCCGGGTGCTCTGGTTTCCTCCCACAGTCCAAAGATGTGCGGGTTAGGTGGATTGGCCATGCTAAATTGCCCGTAGTGTCCTAATAAAAAGTAAGGTTAAGGGGGGGGGGGGGGGGGGGTTGTTGGGTTACGGGTACAGGGTGGATACGTAGGTTTGAGTAGGGTGATCATGGCACGGCACAACATTGAGGGCCGAAGGGCCTGTTCTGTGCTGTACTGTTCTATGTTCAATGTTTTGTGGACTCAGCTCCACTTTCTGGCCCGAACACCATAACCCTTAATCCCTTTATTCTTCAAAAAACTATATTTTTACCTTAAAAACATTTAATGAAGGAGCCTCAACTGCTTCACTGGGCAAGGAATTCCAAAGATTCACAACCCTTTGGATGAAGAAGTTCCTCCTAACCTCAGTCCTAAATCTACTTCCCCTTATTTTGAGGCTAGTTCTGCTTTCAACTGCCAGTGGAAACAACCTACCCGCTTCTATCCTATCTATTCCCTTCATAATTTTATATGTTTGTATAAGATCCCCCCTCATTCTTCTAAATTCCAACGAGCACAGTCCCAGTCTACTCAACCTCTCCTCGTAATCCAACCCCTTCAGCTCTGGGATTAACCTAGTGAATCTCCTCTGCACACCCTCCAGTGCCAGTACGTCCTTTTTCCAAGTAAGGAGACCAAAACTGAACACAATAATCCAGGTGTGGCCTCACTAACACCTTATACAATTGCAGCATTACCTCCCTAGTCTTAAACTCCATCCCTCTAGCAATATAGGACAAAATTCCATTTGCTTTCTTAATCACATGTTGCACCTGTAAACCAACTTTCTGTGACTCATGCACTAGCACACCCAGGTCTCTCTGCACAGCAGCATGCTTTAATATTTTATCATTTAAATAATAATCTTGTTTGCTGTTATTCCTACCAAAATGGATAACCTCACATTTGCCAACATTGTATTCCATCTGCCAGACCCTAGCCATCTCACGTAACCTATCCAAATCCCTCTGCAGACTTCCAGTATCCTCTGCACTTTTCGCTTTACCACTCATCTTAGTGTCATCTGCAAACTTGGACACATTGCCCTTGGTCCCCAACTCCAAATCATCTATGTAAATTGTGAACAATTGTGGGCCCGTGTTGGATCCCTGAGGGACACCACTAGCTACTGATTTCCAACCAGAGAAACACCCATTAATCCCCACTCATTGCTTTCTATTAATTAACCAATCCTCTATCCATGCTACTACTTTACCCTTAATGCCATGCATCTTTATCTTACGAAGCAACCTTTTGTGTGGCACCTTGTCAAAGGCTTTCTGGAAATCCAGATATGCCACATCCATTGGCTCCCCATTATCTAGGGCAGAAAGTAGCATTGTGGATAGCACAATCGCTTCACAGCTCGAGGGTCCCAGGTTCGATTCCGGCTTGGGTCACTGTCTGTGCGGAGTCTGCACATCCTCCCCGTGTGTACGTGGGTTTCCTCCGGGTGCTCTGGTTTCCTCCCACAGTCCAAAGATGTGCAGGTTAGGCGGATTGGCCATGATAAATTGCCCTTAGTGTCCAAAATTGCCCTTGGTGTTGGGTGGGGTACTGGGTTATGGGGATAGGGTGGAGGTGTTTGACCTTGGGTAGAGTGCTCTTTCCAAGAGCCGGTGCAGACTCAATGGGCCGAATGGCCTCCTTCTGCACTGTAAATTCTATGATGATCTACCGCACTGGTAATGTCCTCAAATATTTCCACTAAATTCGTCAGGCACGACCTGCCCTTTATGAACCAATGCTGCGTCTGCCCAATGGGACAATTTCTATCCAGATGCCTTGCTATTCCTTCCTTGATGATAGATTCCAGCATCTTCCCTACTACCGAAGTTAAGCTCACTGGCCTATAATTACCCGCTCTCTGCCTACCTTTTTTAAACAGTGGTGTCACGTTTGCTAATTTCCAATCCACTGGGACCACCCCAGAGTCAAGTGAATTTTGGTAAATCATCACTAGTGCATCTGCAATTTTCCTAGCCATCTCTTTTAGCACTCTGGGATGCATTCCATCATGGCCATGAGACTTGTCAACTTTTAGCCCCATTAGCTTGCCCATCACTACCTCCTTAGTGATAACAATCCTCTCAAGGTCCTCACCTGTCATAGCCTAATTTCTGTCAGTCACTGACATGTTATTTGTGTCTTCCACTGTGAAGACCGACCCAAAAAACCTGTTCAGTTCCTCAGCCATTTCCTCATCTCCCATTATTAAAACTCCCTTCTCATCCTCTAAAGGACCAATATTTACCTTAGCCACTCTTTTTTGTTTTATATATCTGTAGAAACTTTTACTGTCTGTTTTTATATTCTGAGCAAGTTTACTCTCGTACTCTATCTTACTCTTCTTTATAGCTTTTTTAGTAGCTTTCTGTTGCCCCCTAAAGATTTCCCAGTCCTCTAGTCTCCCACCAATCTTTGCCACTTTGTATGCTTTTTCCTTCAATTTGATACTCTCCCTTATTTCCTTAGATATCCACGGTCGATTTTTCCTCTTTCTACCATCCTTCCTTTTTGTTGGTATAAACCTTTGCTGAGCACTGTGAAAAATCACTTGGAAGGATCTCCACTGTTCCTAAAATGTTCCACCATAAAGTCTTTGCTCCCAGTCTACCTTAGCTAGTTCTTCTCTCATCCCATTGTAATCTCCTTTGTTTAAACACAAAACACTAGTATTTGATTTTACCTTTTCACCCTCCATCTGTATTTTAAATTCCACCATATTGTGATCGCTCCTTCCGAGAGGATCCCTAACTATGAGATCATGAATCAATCCTGTCTCATTACACAGGACAAGATCTAGGATCGCTTGTTCCCTCGTAGGTTCCATTACATACTGTTTTACGAAACTATCGCGGATACATTCGATGAACTCCTCCTCAAGGCTGCCTTGACCGACTTGGTTAAACTAATCAACATGTAGATTAAAATCCCCCATGATAACTGCTGTACCATTTCTACATGCATCAGTTATTTCTTTGTTTATTGCCTGCTGCACCATAATGTTACTATTTGGTGGCCGATAGACTACTCCTATCAGTGACTTTTTCGACTTACTATTCCTGATTTCCACCCAAATGGATTCAACCTTATCCTCCATAGCACCGATGTCATCCCTTACTATTGCCCGGATGTCATCCTTAAATAACAAAGCTACACCACCTCCCTTACCATCCACTCTGTCCTTCCGCATAGTTTGATATCCTCGGATATTTAACTCCCAGTCGTGACCATCCTTTAACCATGTTTCAGTAATGGCCACTAAATCATAGTCATTCACGATGATTTGCGCCATCAACTCATTTACTTTATTCCGAATACTACGAGCATTCAGGTGAAGTACATTTATGTTGGTTTTTTTATCTCTGTTTTGAATCTTAACATCTCCAGTTTTATTCTTTTTAGTATTACTGGGCCTATTCACTGAGCTCCCCTCAGTCACTGTACCTTGTACTGTCGCCCTTTTTGATTTTTGACTGCCTTGCACTTTCCCCCTTACTTTCTTTTGCTTCTGTCCCTGTTTTACTACCGTCCCACTTCCTGCATCGGTTCCCATCCCCCTGCCACATTAGTTTAAACCCTCCCCAATAGCTCTAGCAAACACCCCCGCTAGGACATCGGTTCCAGTCCTGCCCAGGTGCAGACCATCCGGTTTGTACTGGTCCCACCTCCCCCAGAACCGGTCCGAATGCCCCAGGAATTTGAATTCCTCCCTCTTGCACCATCTCTCGAGCCACGCATTGATCCTATCTATCCTGACATTCCTACTCTGACTAGCTCGTGGCACTGGTAGCAATCCTGAGATTACTAAACCTAACCTTCTGAGCTAAAAGCACAGGTGCTGCTCACTTAACCATAGCTGAGACAGTGCAGCCAAACCTATTCACTGTACACACCGGCAGTAATGGTTAAGAATGTGTGTATTTGTATGTGTATGTGTGTGAGTGTACCTGCATGTGTGTGAATCTGTGTTTGTGTGTGTTTGTTCGCATGTATGTGTGTGAGAATCTGTGTTTGTGTGTATGTTTGTGTATGTGTGAATCTGTGTGTTTGTGTGTGTTTGTATCTGTGTTGTGTGTTTGTATGTCTGTGTGCATGTGTGTGTGTCATGGTGTGTTTGATGATCAGGATTGTGACAGTAAGCCACACTGCTTACGTTATACCGATGCAGAAAAGGCTGCTTTTTGAAAGGCAGATTACAACCTTGGTGCCCAAGATTAGCAACAACCTCAGGCCTACATCCTTGTCTTCTAACTACAGCAGAGTGGAAATGCACCCATCATGTGCTGTAAATTCTATGACTATGTCTATTCCAGTCCTCTCCCTTGTGCAGCTATTGCTCCCCATCCTCTTCCTCCTCCTGTCACTCCACCTCATTTTACCATGCTGCTGAAGACTTGGTGGAAAAGGATAGAACCTTCTGATAGTGAGAATGTGGAACACAGCAAATGAACACTTGCTCTGGTGAGTGTTGTCGGGTTAGCTCAGAGCAATCAACGCACTGGAACCATTGCTCCATGATATTCCTATTAACATGAGAACATAAGAACTAGGTGTGGGAGTAGGCCATCTGGCCCCTCGAGCCTGCTCCACCATTCAATGAGATCATGGCTGATCTTTTGTGGACTCAGCTCCACTTTCCGGCCCGAACACCATAACCCTTAATCCCTTTATTCTTCAAAAAACTATCTATCTTTACCTTAAAAACATTTAATGAAGAAGCCTCAACTGCTTCACTGGGCAAGGAATTCCATAGATTCACAACCCTTTGGGTGAAGACGTTCCTCCTAAACTCAGTCCTAAATCTACTTCCCCTTATTTTGAGGCTATGCCCCCTAGTTCTGCTTTCACCCGCCAGTGGAAACAACCTGCCTGCATCTATCCTATCTATTCCCTTCATAATTTTATATGTTTCTATAAGATCCCCCCTCATCCTTCTAAATTCCAATGAGTACAGTCCCAGTCTACTCAACCTCTCCTCATAATCCAACCCCTTCAACTCTGGGACTAACCTAGTGAATCTCCTCTGCACACCCTCCAGTGCCAGTACGTCCTTTATCAAGTAAGGAGACCAAAACTTAACACAGTACTCCAGATGTGGCCTCACTAACACCTTATACAATTGCAGCATAACCTCCCTAGTCTTAAACGCTATCCCTCTAGCAAAGAAGGACAAAATTCCATTTGCCTTCTTAATCTGGTAGAAAGGATGCAAGATGGGGACTCTTCTTCCGAGGTAGTATGGGCTGAGGTTAGAAACAGGAAAGGAGAGGTCACCCTGTTGGGAGTTTTCTATAGGCCACCTAATAGTTCTAGAGATGTAGAGGAAAGGATGGCGAAGATGATTCTGGAAAAGAGCGAAAGTAACAGGGTAGTTGTTATGGGAGACTTTAACTTTCCTAATATTGACTGGAAAAGATATAGTTCGAGTACATTGGATGGGTCGTTCTTTGTACAATGTGTGCAGGAGGGTTTTCTGACACAATATGTTGACAGGCCAACAAGAGGTGAGGCCACTTTGGATTTGGTTTTGGGTAATGAACCAGGACAGGTGTTAGATCTGGAGGTAGGTGAACACTTTGGAGACAGTGACCACAATTCGGTGACCTTTACGTTAGTGATGGAAAGGGATAAGTATACCCCGCAGAGCAAGAGTTATAGCTGGGGGAAGGGCAATTATGATGCCATTAGACATGACTTAGGATGTGTTGGTTGGAGAAGTAGGCTGCAAGGGTTGGGCACACTGGATATGTGGAGCTTGTTCAAGGAACAGCTATTGCATGTTCTTGATAAGTACGTACCAGTCAGGCAGGGAGGAAGGGGTCGAGCGAGGGAACCGTGGTTTACCAAAGAAGTGGAATCTCTTGTTAAGAGGAAGAAGGAGGCCTATGTGAAGATGAGGCGTGAAGTTTCAGTTGGGGCACTTGATAGTTACAAGGAAGCGAGGAAGGATCTAAAGAGAGAGCTGAGACGAGCAAGGAGGGGACATGAGAAGTCTTTGGCAGGTAGGATCAAGGAAAACCCAAAAGCTTTCTATAGGTATGTCAGGAATAAAAGAATGACTAGGGTAAGAGTAGGGCCAGTCAAGGACAGTGGTGGGAAGTTGTGTGTGGAGGCTGAGGAGATAAGCGAGATACTAAATGAATACTTTTCGTCAGTATTCACTCAAGAAAAAGATAATATTGTGGAGGAGAATGCTGAGACCCAGGCTATTAGAATAGATGGCATTGAGGTGCGTAGGGAAGACGTGTTGGCAATTCTGGACAAGGTGAAAATAGATAAGTCCCCGGGGCCGGATGGGATTTATCCTAGGATTCTCTGGGAAGCCAGGGAAGAGATTGCTGAGCCTTTGGCTTTGATTTTTAGGTCATCATTGGCTACAGGAATAGTGCCAGAGGACTGGAGGATAGCAAATGTGGTCCCTTTGTTCAAGAAGGGGAGTAGAGATAACCCCGGTAACTATAGGCCGGTGAGCCTAACGTCTGTGGTGGGTAAAGTCTTGGAGAGGATTATAAAAGATACGATTTATAATCATCTAGATAGGAATAATATGATTAGGGATAGTCAGCATGGTTTTGTGAAGGGTAGGTCATGCCTCACAAACCTTATCGAGTTCTTTGAGAAGGTGACTGAACAGGTAGACGAGGGTAGAGCAGTTGATGTGGTGTATATGGATTTCAGTAAAGCGTTTGATAAGGTTCCCCACGGTCGGCTATTGCAGAAAATACGGAGGCTGGGGATTGAGGGTGATTTAGAGATGTGGATCAGAAATTGGCTAGTTGAAAGAAGACAGAGAGTGGTAGTTGATGGGAAATGTTCAGAATGGAGTTCAGTTACGAGTGGCGTACCACAAGGATCTGTTCTGGGGCCGTTGCTGTTTGTCATTTTTATAAATGACCTAGAGGAGGGCGCAGAAGGATGGGTGAGTAAATTTGCAGACGACACTAAAGTCGGTGGAGTTGTAGACAGTGCGGAAGGATGTTGCAGGTTACAGAGGGACATAGATAAGCTGCAGAGCTGGGCTGAGAGGTGGCAAATGGAGTTTAATGTGGAAAAGTGTGAGGTGATTCACTTTGGAAAGAATAACAGGAATGCGGAATATTTGGCTAATGGTAAAATTCTTGGTAGTGTGGATGAGCAGAGGGATCTCGGTGTCCATGTACATAGATCCCTGAAAGTTGCCACCCAGGTTGATAGGGTTGTGAAGAAGGCCTATGGTGTGTTGGCCTTTATTGGTAGAGGGATTGAGTTCCGGAGCCATGAGGTCATGATGCAGCTGTACCAAACTCTGGTACGGCCGCATTTGGAGTATTGCGTACAGTTCTGGTCGCCTCATTATAGGAAGGACGTGGAAGCTTTGGAACGGGTGCAGAGGAGATTTACCAGGATGTTGCCTGGTATGGAGGGAAAATCTTATGAGGAAAGGCTGATGGACTTGAGGTTGTTTTCGTTAGAGAGAAGAAGGTTAAGAGGTGACTTAATAGAGGCATACAAAATGATCAGAGGGTTAGATAGGGTGGACAGCGAGAGCCTTCTCCCGCGGATGGAGGTGGCTAGCACGAGGGGACATAGCCTTAAATTGAGGGGTAATAGATATAGGACAGAGGTCAGAGGTGGGTTTTTTACGCAAAGAGTGGTGAGGCCGTGGAATGCCCTACCTGCAACAGTAGTGAACTCGCCAACATTGAGGGCATTTAAAAATTTATTGGATAAGCATATGGATGATAAGGGCATAGTGTAGGTTAGATGGCCTTTAGTTTTTTTTTCCATGTCGGTGCAACATTGAGGGCCGAAGGGCCTGTACTGCGCTGTATCGTTCTATGTTCTATGTTCTATGTAATCACCTGTTGCACCTGTAAACCAACTTTCTGTGACTCATGCACTAGCACACCCAGGTCTCTCTGCACAGCGGCATGCTTTAATATTTTATCGTTTAAATAATAATCCCGTTTGCTGTTATTCCTACCAAAATGGATAACCTCACATTTGTCAACATTGTATTCCATTTATTGCTACATTGCTCCCACTATACTTGCTTGGTCAGGTAGCAGAGGAGAATCACAAGCTAGGGGTGGTGGGAATGTCCTTCATTACCCAGAGGCCAGCTTCTGGTTCATCATGATGGCCCAAAGATGGCAGTGCAGCTGACTGCCGCAAGCTGAAGGTGTTGTTCCTGCTGCCAGGATAGCTGGCACTCACTCAGAAGCAATCTCTGGTCATGGTCATGTTTTGTTATGCTCTTGACATAGCATAAGCTGCTTCCTTGATGTGCACTCTGACAAAGGAAGGTTCAGACATGGAGATAGCTTCAACATGTTTATTGAACTATTAACAATTCTCCTACTTGGATTCGACTCTCCTGTTAATCCTGCTATAGCTACTCAGGCTGACGAACCAGTCTGCGACAATCCATGTGGTGGGTGTGATGTTCAATCAACCCTGTGTCTGTACTCACTGAGTGTCTCCACTGGAAAGAGGAAGATCATGTGTGCTATGTCTTTTATATATGGGTTGGTGTAATGCACCCTTGTGGTAGTGTCATCTCTGTGTGTATCGTGAATGCCCATTGGTCGTGTCCTATCTTACTGACCTATTGGTTGAATGTCTGTGTGTCATGGGGCTCCCTCTAGTGTCTATCTAGTCTGTGTGTACTTACATTAACCCCTTGTGTATCTACAGTGATGCATATCACCACATCCCCTTTTTTTCGTGTTACATATTTTCTGTACACTGTTAAAGAAAATTGAACAAAAACAGGTAGATAAGTGATGCTATGTACAAGTTATGATAACAGTGATCATTAAACAATAAGTCCAAATCATATGCAGGAGTCCAAAATTCATTAATTATTATGGTCGAGTGTCTTTCCTGTTTGGTTGGTGATGTTGATGATGGCATGTCCTTGTGAACGCCATCAGTGTCCCTGTGGGTAAGGAACCAAGAAGTGGTCAAATCACTTTGTTGTCTGATTTGGAGTCTTTTTTCTTCCGATGCTTGTGGTAGCGATGGTTGCAATCTGTGTCGTCCTGCCATGGTATGTCATTGTACTGAGCTGAGCAGTAACTGCCCCTCGTTTGCAGAGTTGTACCATGCCGTACCAGTCGTTGTTCCATTGGTGTTGTTTTTGTTGTGCTTGTGTCAACGTTGTCACCTTTGTTACGCTTCTTGTTATTGTTTTTGATGTTGTTCTGTTGGATGGTTTTGTTGTCGTGTTTGCTGCGCTCAAGGACCACACTCTGTGGATAATACGAGTCCTTCACATAGTTACTCTTGTCAGCGTGCTTTGTGGCATCTGCTGTTTCCTTGAGCGTACTGTCACTGCGTTCGTGGCGTCCCCGTCTGGAGTCATGTCCAGCTTACTTGAATCAGCTTTAGCTTGTCGGTTCTCCCTGTCTGGAGTCTGGTCTGGTTCACCTGAGTCAGTTTTCGCTTGTTGATGCTCCCGATCTGGAGTCTTTGCAGGTTCACTGGAGTCAGCTGAGATTTCTTGATGCTCCACGTCAGGAGTGAAAACATTCAGGAATGAATTTGCTTGTGGAGAGGCTCGAGCGAATGAGGTTTGAAGTAACGTGGTGTTACCAGTAGTCTCACTGTGATCGTCGAGTGCCCCTGTACACACTAGCTGAGGTCTGTCACATTGCACATCTTGTATGGGAAGTGGGATGCTGTCGTCACTTGTCTCACATACAGTGGATAGAGCCTCAGTAGCTTCTTGTTGTTCACTTGAGCTGGGTGTACTGTCGGAGTCTTCTTCTTGTGGCTCAAACAATGTGGGTAGACTGTCATAGTCTTCTTGCTGTGCACTTGAGCGTGGTAGACTGTCATAGTCTTCTTGTTGTGCACTTGAGCATGGCAGACTGTCATAGTCTTTCTGTAGTTCACTGGAGCATGGCAGACTGTCATAGTCTTTCTGTAGTTCACTTGAGCGTGGCAGACTTGCATCGTCTGCTGCTGGTCGCTCAGAGGAGGTTGCTAGATCCTCAAGGTCTTGTTCATGCAAGGACTGCGCTTTGGAGTCTTGCGCTGCTTCTATCGTGGAGGCTGTCCACGAGCTCGCTGTGGAGGCTTGTGTCACTCGAGTCACTTCTTGTTCATGCAAGGACCGCTCTGGAGTCTTGCATTGCTTCTATTCTGGAGGCTTGTGACACCGGAGTCACTTTCTGTGTGGAGACATGCAGTTGTCTCGCTGTGGAGGCTTTCATCGCTTTCTGTGTAGAGGCTGGGACCCTTTGTGGTGCGTGGACCACTCTCTGTATGGAGTCTGGGACTCTTCGTGGTGCATGGACCACTCTCTGTGTGGCAGCAGGCCACTCTCTGTGGGCTTGTACTGCTCTCTGTCTCTTGGTGTCAGGCCGCAGCATAATCCTGCACTCACGAGTCGGGATGTCATATATGCTGGGCTGAAGATCCTCAAATCCGAAGAACACATCCGCGTCTGTGTTGGATTCTCCACTGTAGAACACATCTCGTTGCGGTTCGGATTTGGTGCTGGGGTCACCATCTGCAATGATGAAATCATCGTCTGAGTCGTATTCTAGTGCCATATCATCACTTTTTGTGTCGGAGCTGGCATTGGGCTCGTGATGTCTAAAGAAGAAATCAAGGTCGGAGTCGTAGTCTTCAAGGACTGTATAATCTCTTTGGGCGGTCCTAACTGCTTGTTGCAGGGTTCTGTGGAGGTTACTTTCATCTACTGGTCGAATGTCAGGCATTGTGCTGTCATTTCAGATGAGAGAATCAGGTTTTACGGCTTTACATTTTTTTTGTGTTTTGGGGCATTTCCCCTTTAAGTGGGCATGGCCTGGGGCCTCTGATATCATGACGCATGTGACGTAGGTCGTAGGAAGCGATTGGGCATGCTCAGATCGCTGTTCCTTTACTTGGGGCCTTTTTCTCAACTGCGCATGTGCAGCACCTTTACCAAGATGGTAGCCGATCAAAATTGTTGTTCTCTGCTCCGGGACCTCGGCCTCGTGGTGAGTATTCGTAGAACAGTACAGCACAGAACAGGCCCTTCGGACCTCGATGTTGTGCCGAGCAATGATCACCCTACTCAAACCCCCGTAACCCGTATACCCGTAACCCAACAATCCCCCCAATAACCTTACACTACGGGCAATTTAGCATGGCCAATCCACCTAACCCGCACATCTTTGGACTGTGGGAGGAAACTGGAGCACCCGGAGGAAACCCATGCACACACAGGGAGAACGTGCAGACTCCACACAGACAGTGACCCAGCCGGGGATCGAACCTGGGACCCTGGAGCTGTGAAGCATTGATGCTAACCACCATGCTACCGTGAGGCCCCCATTGGTGCCTCTCTTACCGTTTTCTGTTGGATTGTTTGTGTTTTCCTCACAGTATTGTTCGTATTTGCCCAGGACTGCCTGGAAGTCGCTCCTGTTTTGCTCTTTGGAGAACTTGAATGTTTTGAAGATTTCCTCTGCTCTGGCACCGGCAATGGTGAGCAGAAGCTCTGTCTTTTCAGCATCGGCCACGTCTTGTAGGTCGGCTGCTACCAGGAAGATCTCAAACCTTTGCCAGAATGCATGCCAGTTTTCACTGAGATTGCAGTAGCACCTGAGCCGCTGTGGAACCGGAATCTCGATCATCTTGCCTGGGTGTTGTTGCTGGTTGTCACTGTCTGCTGAGTTGTAACTATCTGGATTGAAACAGTCACTCACTGGTAATATGTCTTGTTATGCTCTTGACTTAGCATAAACTGCTTCCTTGATGTGCACTCTGACAAAGGAAGGTTCAGACGTGGAGATAGCTTCAACACGTTTATTGAACTATTAACAATTCTCCTACTTGGATTCGCCTCTACTGTTAATCCTTCTATAGCTACTCAGACTGACAAACCAGTCTGCTACAATCCACGTGGCGGGTGTGATGTTCAATCAACCCTGTGTCTGTACTCACTGAGTGTCTCCACTGGAAAGAGGAAGATCATGTGTGCTGTGTCCTTTATATATGGGTTGGTGTAATGCCCCCCTGTGGTAGTGTCACCTCTATGTGTATCGTGAATGCCCATTGGTCGTGTCCTATCTTACTGACCTATTGGTTGAATGTCTGTGTGTCATGTCTCTGGTGCTCCCTCTAGTGTCTAGCTAGTCTACGTGTACTTACATTAACCCCTTGTGTATCTACAGTGATGCATATCACCACAGGTCACACACAGACTAGACGCTGATAAATATATAACTTTACAATTATGAAACATCCCCCTTATTAACAATGTGGGCTTGTAGAGCAACATGCATTCAATTTGGAACACCATTGGGAATACCGTAGCCTGGCAAATCCCTGGGTTTCTCTCTTCCTTCTCTCTTGTCAGTGAGAGGACGATGGAATCCCCTCTCCTTTTATTCATGCTCCCTAAAACTCTTTGAAACACTTCTGGCTGGTAAGCTGGGTGAGGTATGGCTGGGTCCTTCATCATTTTGATAATGATTGGATGTTAAGGGGACAGTGGGTTTCAATATGGTTGAATGTGTAACGTTAGAGGCAGTTTAATATCATAGTCCACTTGTACCCATAGAATCCCTACAGTGCAAAAGGAGGCCACTCGGCCTATCAAGTCTGCATTGACCCTCTGAAAGAGCACCCTATCTGGGCCCACTCCCCCACCCCCTATCCCCATAACCCCACCTAACCTGCACATGTTTGGACGCTAAGGGGCAATTTTATCATGGCCAACCTGCCAAACTGAACATCTTTAGACTGTGGGAGGAAATCGGAGCACCCGGAGGAATCCCGCACTGGGAGAACATGCAAACTCCACACGGTCGCCTAAAGCCATAATTGAACCCGGGTTCCTGGCACTGTGAGGCAGCAGTGCTAACCACTGTGCCACCGTGCTGCCCTGCATACGTATGCAATATGTGTGACACACCAACACTGGCACCCTTTCAGATGGAGAGCAGTAGGGGTCTCCAAGAATACTTATTTTCAGATCGTGAGATCTGTGGCACCGCTACTACTGTTGTCCTTCACCCTCCAAAATGAACAGGGAAACCTTTACACTGATGGAAATAATTCCAAAAATAATCTCGACATCCAGACAATTGTCCCACAGTCAGCACAATTAAAGTGCCCCCACCTCCGTCCCACACCTCTGGGTAACCCTGCACATTTTTCCTTTTCAAATAGTAATCTAATTCCATTTTGAAAGCCTTGATTGACGCTGTCTCAACCACACCCTCAGGCAGTGCATTCCACCACCCACTGTGTGAAAAAGTTTTTCCCTCACTTCCACTCATTCTCTGGAGTCCACTCGAGCTGTTGATACTTTAAGATTTTATATTTGAATTGAAGAGACTTTTCACAGTTCTTGTGACAAAATGTTGATTTGCCTGAGGTATTAATGAAACATGAAAAATGGTCATTGGCTTAAGTGAAGAGTGGGGAGAAGTAGATATGGTGACAATGAAACTTGCTGCTGTCTTCCTGCTGGAAAGCACTGAGAACTATTGAAAGCTGGAGGTGCTGTATTAATTAACTCAAAGCTGCACAATCCAGAAGAAAATAGCACAAAATGTGTTTATATTGAGGAGCTATGTAGATAAACCATAATCACATTGTTAGGTCATTTCTCTGCAATTTCTCCAAAAAAGCTAATTCCATGCATACAAAGAGCCGTCTTTACTGAAGGCAATGCTTCAGCTTGGAAAGGGATTAGTCAAACTGAACTGCCTCCCAGCTCAGCTTGCGGTTTCAAAAGAAGCGATATCTGTGAAAGCTTAATCCAGAAGGAAATGAGAAAGATGCATGAGACTAAGCAAAACGCGACAGGATGGGAATGCAAAAAATGATGTCAATAGTATGGGTGGAGACCCTAAGAGGATAGATGGGGGTGGGAAAGGCGGCAGGCAGGCCCAGCTTTTTCCACACTGGTTGGCATGTTCATCCCCCCTGACTCACAGTCATTTTCAAGGAGCCTTGTTCCGATGTAAAATGGCTAGTGCTCGCAGGTAGTGGGTAGCCAATACAACCACTTATTGGCAATTGGAAGCCAACAGTTGGCAAATACCATTTGTGCCACATAAGTGCCAGGCAATGACGGTCTCCGAGAAGAGAGAATCTAACCATCGATCCTTGATATTCAATGGCATTACCATCACTGAACCCCCTTGGGTTTACATTGACCAGAAACTGGACTAGCCATATAAATACTGTGGCTATAAGAACACGTCAGAAGCTGGGTATGCCACAGTGAGTAACTCACGTCCTGACTCCATAGGGCCAGTCCATCATCGACAAGGCACAAGTCAGGAATGTGATGGAACACTCTCCACTTGGCTAGATAAGGACAGCACCAACAGCATTCAAAAAATTCTCGGCACCATCCAGGACAAAGCAGCCCACTTGACTGGCACACCACCCACCACTTTAAACATTCACTCCCACTACCACAGCACCAAGTGGTAACAGTGTGTACCATCTACAAGATGCACTGCAGAAACTCACCAAGGCTCCCTTGACAGAAACTTCCAAACCCAGGACCTCTACCTTCGGGAGTTCAAGGGCAGCGGACACCAGGGAACACCACCACCTGTAAATTCCCCTCAAATCCACACACCACCCTGACTCGGAAATATATCGCCATTCCTTCACTGTCGGGGGGTCAAAATGCAGGAGCTACCTCGCTCACAGCCCTGCGGATGTACCTAGGACATTTGAAGAATTTCCGTCACTACTGTCGTGTTAATCACCCTAGGATAACACGGACTGCAACTGGATGCTGTTGTACTTGAAAGTAGACTCCAAACCTTGATGTTAGTTCTATACGCTTTATTGAGCTTGTTAAGCAGTGCACATAGTTCACTGTGGGTTTGACACTCTACTAATCTAAGCGTGCTTACTATAACTAACTAGACCAGACTAGCTCTGAGCCACGTGTAGAAGGTGCTAACTGATATATACACCCTGACTGTCACTACAGTGGTCACCAGTGGAAAGAGGCAGAGTGTTGATGCCTCGTGTGTTTTATAGTGAGAGACCACCTTCCAGTGTTCTGCCTGGTGATTGGTTGTGTTCTGTCCTGTGTGTTGATTGGCTGTACTGGGTGTCTGTCACTGCCTGTCTGTATCTCATTGTGTGCATGAGTGCATATCATGACAACTACCACCTTTCGAGGGCAATAAATGAGTGCATAAAACACAGATAACACATAAACATATAAGGAAGGAAAGTATAGAAGACTACGTTGATAGCATTTGAGGAATTATGATGGGAGGATGCTAATTTGGAGTAAAAACACCGGTCTGGAGCAATGAAGTTGAATGGCCTGTTTCTTTGTTCAGTGAAATGCTGTGCATGCGCCAATGGCATTCTGGGGCTTGTGAGCATGTGTTCCCAAAATTGCTGATACTTCCAGCCAGTGGAGCCCATCTTATGTCTGTTGGATCCCACAGCTTTCACCATCAGAGGTAGGTTCTGCTGTGGTCCCACAGAAGTCTGGTTAAATTGTTGCATGCGAACCGCAAAACAAATACCCTGCCTCAGTCTCTGGCACAGTAAAGAGCCACAATCAAAGAACCCGGACTGCCCGGATAGCTCAGTCGGTAGAGCATCAGACTTTTAATCTGAGAGTCCAGGGTTCAAGTCCCTGTTCGGGCGATCATTTGAAATCCCAATCACAGCAAGGGAATTTGCTGAGAGTTTACTTTATGGGGCCTCACGGTAGCATGGTGGTTAGCATCAATGCTTCACAGCTCCAGGGTCCCAGGTTCGATTCCCAGCTGGGTCACTGTCTGTGTGGAGTCTGCACGTCCTCCCTGTGTGTGCGTGGGTTTCCTCCGGGTGCTCCGGTTTCCTCCCACAGTCCAAAAGATGTGCGGGTTAGGTGGATTGGCCATGCTAAATTGCCCGTAGTGTAAGGTTAATGGGGGGATTGTTGGGTTACGGGTATACAGGTTACGTGGGTTTAAGTAGGGTGATCATTGCTCGGCACAACATCGAGGGCCGAAGGGCCTGTTCTGTGCTGTACTGTTCTATGTTCTAACCGGGAGCTGCTTTGGGATTCCAGTAGTACTGCAATTTGGGACATGGTCCTGGTGAGGCCTGTAAGGAATGGACGGTTCTCCTGCTCCATGATGATTCTTTGAAGTGTTGACTGGATATTGTCCCCGTCTTGCTGCATTTAGACTTGGGCTGCCTCGATGTCTGACGAGTCATGAATGGTGCTGAACATGGAAATCATCAGCGAACATCTCAATTTCTGACCTTATGATGGAGGGAAGGTCATTGATAAAGCAGCTAAAGACAGTTGGGTCTGGAACACTGCCCTGAGGAAATCATGCAGTGGTGTCCTGGAGCTGAGAGATTTGATTTCCAAAAACCGCAACCATATTCCTTTGTGCCAGGTTTGACTCCAGCCAATGGAGAGTTTCCCCTGATTCCCATTGACTCTAGGTTTGCTAGGGCTCAGTGATGCCACACTCAGTCAAATGCTTCCCTCTTGTCAAGGGCAGTCACTCTCACCCAACCTCTGGATTTCAGGCCTTTTGTTCCAATTTGGACCACGGCTGTCATGAGGTCAGGAGGCAAATGGTCCTGGCAGAACGCATATAGAGCATCAGTGCGCAGGTTATTGGTGGGTAAGTGTTGCTTGATAGTATTGTCAATAACATCTTCTGTGATAACTTAGAGGAGACTGATAGAGCAGCAATCTTTCAGGAATCATTGGAGACAGGAAGGGTCCCAGAGGACTGGAAAGTGGCTGATGTAACACCACTGTGTAAGAAGGGAGGCAGAAGACAGGAAATTATAGGCCTGTTAGCCTGACTTCGGTCAATGGTAAGATTTTAGAGTCCATTATTGAAGATGAGATTGCGGAGTACTTGGAAGTGCATGATAAAATAGGACTGAATCAGCAATGCTTCGTCAAGGGGAGGTCATGTCTGACAAATCTGTTAGAGTTCTTTAAGGAAGTAACAAGGAAGTTAGGCAAATGAGAATCAGTAGATGTGATTTATTTAGATTTCCAGAAGGCCTTTGACAAGTTGCCACATTGGAGACTGTTAAATAAGTTAAGAGCCCCTGGTATTAAGGGTAAGATCCTGGCATGAATAGAGGATTAGCTGACTGGCAGAAGGCAGAGAGTGGGGATAAAGGGGTCTTTTTCAGGATGGCAGCCGGTAAATAGTGGTGTGCCTCAGGGGTCTGTGCTGGGACCACAACTTTTCACAATATATATTAATGATCTGGAAGAAGGAACTGAAAGCACTGTTGGTAAGTTTGCAGATCATACAAAGATCTGTAGAGGGACAGGTAGTATTGAGGAAGCAGGTGGGCTGCAGAAGGGCTTGGACAGGCTCGGAGAGTAAGAAGTGGCAGATGGAATACAATGTGGAAAAGTGTGAGGTTATGCACTTTGGAAAGAGAAATGGAGGCATAGACTATTTTCTAAATGGCAAAATGCTTCAGAAATCAGAAGCACAAAGGGACTTGGGAATCCTTGTTCACGATTCTCTTAAGGTTAACGTGCAGGTTCAGTCAGCAGTTAAGAAGGCAAATGCAATGTTAGCATTCATGTCGAGAGGGCTAGAATATAAGACCAAGGATGTACTTCTGAGGCTTTATAAAGCTGTGGTCAGACCCCATTTGGAGTATTGTGAGCAGTTTTGGGCCCCGTATCTAAGGAAGGATGTGCTGGCCTTGGAAAGGGCCAGAGGAAGTTCACAAGAATGATCCCTGGAATGAAGAGCTTGTCGTATGAGGAACGGTTGAGGACTCTGGGTCTGTACTCGTTGGAGTTTAGAAGGATGAGGAGGGATTAATTTGAAACTTACAGGATACTGCGAGGCCTGATAGAGTGGACGTGGAGAGGATGTTTCCACTTGTCGGAAAAACTAGAAGCAGAGGACACAATCTCAGACTAAAGGGGCAATCCTTTAAAACAGAGATGAGCAGGAATTTCTTCAGGTGGTGAATTCTTTGTGGAACTCTTTGCTGCAGAAGGCTGCGGAGGCCAAATCACTGAGTGTCTTTAAGACGGTGATAGATAGGTTCCTGATTAATAAGGGGATCAGGGTTTATGGGGAGAAGGCAGGAGAATGGGGATGAGAAAATATCAGCCATGATTGAATGGTGGGGCAGACTCGATGGGCCGAGTGGCTTAATTCTGCTCCTATGTCTTATAGTTGGATTGCATATGTGCTGCATTTAGTGGACTGGAGTCATCTGAGCATTTTTCAACATTGTTAGTTAGACACAGGTGCTGTAGCTGTCTTGCAACAGCATGATTAGGGGGTGAGATTAGTACTGGACCTCAAGTCATCAGTCCTACTGCAGGATATTGTCACGACCCATAGACTGCAGTATCCAGTGCCTTCAGCTATTTCTTGATATCACATGGAGTGAATCGAACTGGATGAAGATCGTGACCTGTGAATGTCGGAACCTCAGGAGGAGGCCGAGTTGGTGCAGCCTCCCACTTGGCAGGCACTTCTGCCTGAAGATGTTTGCATTTTCTCCTTGTGGCAGCGTGTCCAACATTCTCACCCCTCTCAGGATAAGGAGGTTTCTCCTCAATTCCCAACTGGAGTAGTTAGTGACTGATGCACAATCAATGGACACGAAACATAGATGAGATCCAAACGATAGGCTTTAATGCACAAGATGTGTGCCCGGCAGCAGACGTACAGAAGAAAGGCCGACTGCCGGGACGCACGGGTTCTTATATCCCGCCTTGTAGGTGGAGCTACCTACCTCTCAGCCAATCGGCTGAGAGGCACATGACCTCCTCAGCCAATCGGCTGAGAGGCACATGACTTACCCGGGCCAATGGGCAGCGAGTCCTCTGCATCAATAGCAGCTCACTTCCAAGGTACCGTAATACCCCTAGTCATACTACCACAGTGACTATCTCTTATTTAGGAATCCTTCTCCCCCTTTAATTTCCAGGTTATGGGGCAGAAACAAGTCGATCTTCTGGGTCGAATGGCCCTCATACAACAATTGTGTTTGATTTCCACCATCCAGTCATTGTCAAACATTCATTGCCATTAACACAGTAAGTTATCATTTCTTTCAGATGCCCCTAGTTGTCTTCTGTATTTTTATTCTGAAATTTTCATTACAAAACGTGCATGTTTTCAATTTTTGTGAAGATGGTAAAGTGAACCAAGGTTCATTAAAACTGCAACAAGGCTGGTCTGACTCAGTCATCAATCTAAATAATGAGGACTTGAATCAATTAGAGCTAATATGAGACGCTTATCTTTACACATACCAGTGTATCCCAAGATGAATAGTCCAATATTGTGGATGTCTTAATTGAGAGGTAACACAAAATTCATAAGATAATTGTTGTTGAGAAAGGCAGTTCAGACCATTTTAATTCAACAGAGATCTTAATATCCCTCAATTGTTCCATTACAGCAGCATTAGAAGTATTTCATTGACTGTAAAATGCTTTGGGATGAACTGGAGTCATGGAAATCTTTCTTGTTTTCCTTTTTGAAAGATTCTCGGGTTTCATTGTACAATTTAGAATCTACGTGCACATGCTTCGTGGAGAGAAAAGTCCTACTGGAGGAACATTTTATTAGTTTGAACCAAATTTCCTGAATTATCGTCTATTAGGAATTGAGTTTCCGCTTTGGGCGCAATCAACTATCTGAGCTGTGCAGGAATGTCAATGAAAATAGAGACATGTTAGAACTTTTCATCTTGCACTCATAAGACCATAAGACATAGGAACAGAATGAGGCCACTCGGCTCATCGAATCTGCTCCGCCATTCAATCATGGCTGATATTTTTCTCATCCCCATTCTCCTGCCTTCTCCCCATAACCCCTGATCCCCTTATTGATCAAGAACCTATCTATCTCTGTCTTAGCGACACTCACTGATTTGGCCTCCACAGCCTTCTGCGGCAAAGAGTTCCATAGATTCATCACCCTCTGGCTGAAGAAATTCCTCTTCAACAGACAATCTCAAGAATACTGATGTCAGAGGAAAACAACAATTTATACTGTCTGAGAAGAGAGTGCTTTTTGATTACCAAGGGAACACTGATTGATAGAGATGCTACATAGAGAATGCACCAGTTAATGTTGACTGATAGCTAGCTGTCAGGCATTATTTTAAATTGAAACCAGGCAACTTGACCTTGATTTGCTAAGGTATTGCCATGGGGAATGAATCAGCAAATGGCTGGCAGCTATATTATTTAGCTGAATCAGGGGCAATGTGTGTAAATGTTCTTTTTGGCTGCAAAGGGACCTTTGCATTCATAGATATAGGGCGCGATTCTCTGCTGCCCACGACGGGTCGGAGAATAGCGGGAGGGCGTCCCCGACATTTTTCACGCCCTCCCGCTATTCTCCCCCCCCCCCCACGGCCGCCCCACGACACGAATCGCTGCTCGCCGGTTTTTACGGCGAACAGCGATTCTCCCCAGGCCGATGGGCCGAGTTCCCAGGCCTTTACGGCCGTTTTTACGGCAACAAACACACCTGCTTGCTGCCGTCATAAAAACGGCCGCAACATGCCCGTTCTGGGCATCCAGGGCCCCGATTGGCACGGCCGTACCACGGCCGTGCCAAGGGGGGCATGGGCCCGCGCTCGGTGCCCACCGAGCGCGGGCAGTGCGTCCGTAATGGATGCACTCTTTCTCCCTCCACCGCCCCGCAGGATCAGTCCGCGGGGCGGCCGAGGGAGATGACGGCCCCGCGCATGCGCGGATTGGAGCCGTCCAATGCGCGGCTGACGTCATCGTGCGCGTCAGCCGGCGTGCCGCTTGGCGCGCGGACTTGGTGACGGTCGCTAAGGCCGCGATGCCGTGCTTCACGGGGTCCCGCTGCTAGCCCCGCCCGGGGGGGGGAGAATCGGGTCCCGGGAGGGGCCGCGGAGGCTGCCGTGAAATACGGGCAGTTTCACGGCAGCCTTTACGACTCGCCGCATTTGCGGAGAATCGCGCCCATAGTTTCCAGCACATGCAAATGCAATGCACTGCAGGGACAACTGACAGTCTTAACGTGATTGTCCATGTAATTCTTAGTACACTGAGGATTATTTAGCAAATATTGTCCAGTCGTAGAAACACTTCTCATGTTTGTCACTTTATTTTGAGTTTTGCAAAAATGAGCAAGTTGGGTATGGTCTGTACCTTGCCTGTTGTGAACAGCATTTGTGCCACATTGTTTGATATGATCCGCCAGTCTGTACAGCCTACATACCTCAAGAATTAATACACTGGGCCCTGTTCCTTACAAACAGGAAGAACACACATTGTACCTGTTTCAGCTGAACAATTATGCAGACCCATTCATTGGTTCATTCTTCAGGCCAATGCCGTGACCAATTAGGGTCAAGCTGTTGGTTTAAATTTCAAACAACGCTTGGCAATTTATGATTTTTAACTCAACTGTTGCTTCTCTATGGCAATGCCTCTACCAATCAGATTCTGCTTGTCAAGCAATCAGCACTCTCTTGTCATACAACATAAATTGTTTTCCTCATATATTGGTATTCTTCTGAAGTGTTCTGATAAGTGCAAGATGAAAAGTTTCGGCAATATTCAAGTTCGGTACTTACAAATGATTATTTGAATGTCGCTCTTACGAAGAGCTTCAGAATGCTTGACCACAGTAAAGTTGATCCTTAAATGCAAGTTGTTGTTGAATCTTTGTGTAAGAAATCGGTGCATAATAACTTTACAAAATCGTAAGAAATATAATGAATATTATAGGAATACTGCTCTCTCTCTCTCTCTCTCTCTCTCTTATAAAGAAATCATCCAAAGCAGCTTCTTGGATGGTCAAATTCAGAACAGAGAAGGCCTTTGCCAAGGACATGCATATAGCACAGGCACTGAAACACAATATTGCTAATCTTGATAAGATGTGGGTGAGTTCATAACTCATATGTAAGCCAACTATCTGAAGGTTAATTGGATGACTTTGCAAGTGATAAGCCACAAAATGACTCACTGGGCAACTGGTGAAAACAGAATGTATCATCCTGAATATTTGTCCTGTGCCAATGGACTATTGAATAAATGGTTAACCTAAGGTTCCCAGGAATAAAGTATACAAATGGATCCTCAGAATGGAAAAATACTCTGAACAGAAGTGAGCTTCTCGAGGTGGACCACTGCTAGCCCTGACTTTACACCTTGATTATCTCAGGAAGGCTTTGAACAGACAAGACCCATGCTGGCTTCGGCCTAACACTTACACCTTAAGAAGGCTGAACAACGCAGAATAAGTGACCTCTTCCAGCCATGGAGCTCACGTTCATCTGTCCTTTTGCCTGATCCGGGAACCAGCAAACTGTTCTGAGGAGACTGTCAAGCAGCTTTGGAGATCAGTGCCACTCTGCTCCATCCATCCATTTGTCTTATCCGGAACCAGTAAACTGTTCTCACCTGTTACATGTCATCTGTTTTCTGCTTGTTGAGCTTATGTATCATATCTAAACAGTTGCTTCTTAATAGACTGCCGAAAAATCACTTATGACTTTGACCCCTATTGAGTAATCTATGACTCCCGGACCAAAATCTTACAATAGGAATAGTGTGATGGAATCAAACTTATTGCACACTAAATAAATAATCTTTATTGTCACAAGTAGGCTTACGTTAACACTGCAATGAAGTTACTGTGAAAAGCCCCTAGTCGCCACATTCCGGCACCTGTTCGGGTACACGGAGGGAGAATTTAGAATTCTCAGCTGGTACAGAAATTGAACCCGCGCTGCTGGCCTTGTTCTGCATCACAAACCAGCTGTCTAGCCCACTGAGCGAAACCAGCACACTACCGTGCCTGTCATTCATGATGAAATTTTCTCCATGATCTCACATAGCATTCACTCTGGTTGCATCACAGTTGAGATAACAGGATTTAGTTCGTAACCCAGGGCATAGGCTCCTGTCATGGATCATAAGCCAATGAAGGAAACCACTGAATTTCCATTCCCATTGAATCCATGTTGAAAATTAATCCCAACCTGTCTTGCATGTGGCTCTGTTGGAACATGACCCTCTTTTTCAACAGTGGGACTAGGGGCTTTTCACAGTAACTTCATTGAAGCCTACTCGTGACAATAAGCGATTATTAGGTTAAGTCGAAGGGTAGGTCGTGCCTCACAAACCTCATTGAGTTCTTCGAGAAGGTGACCAAACAGGTGGATGAGGGTAAAGCAGTTGATGTGGTGTATATGGATTTCAGTAAAGCGTTTGATAAGGTTCCCCACGGTAGGCTATTAAAGAAAATTCGGAGGCTGGGGATTGAGGGTGATTTAGCAGTTTGGATCAGAAATTGGCTAGCTAGAAGAAGACAAAGGGTGGTGGTTGATGGGAAATGCTCTGACTTGTGTCCAGTTACTTGTGGTGTGCCACAAGGATCTGTTTTGGGGCCGTTGCTGTTTGTCATTTTTATAAATGACCTGGAGGAGGGCGTAGAAGGATGGGTGAGTAAATTTGCAGATGACACTAAAGTCGGTGGTGTTGTGGACAGTGCGGAAGGATGTTACAAGTTACAGAGGGACATAGATAAGCTGCAGAGCTGGGCTGACAGGTGGCAAATGGAGTTTAATGCAGAAAAGTGTGAGGTGATTCATTTTGGAAGGAATAAAAGGAAGGCAGAGTACTGGGCTAATGGTAAGATTCTTGGTAGTGTGGACGAGCAGAGCGATCTCGGTGTCCATGTCCATAGATCCCTGAAAGTGGCCACCCAGGTTGAGAGGGTTGTTAAGAAGGCGTACGGTGTGTTAGCGTTTATTGGTAGAGGAATTGAGTTTCGGAGCCATGAGGTCATGTTGCAGTTGTACAAAACTCTGCTGCGGCCGCATTTGGAGTATTGTGTGCAGTCCTGGTCGCCACATTATAGGAAGGATGTGGAAGCATTAGAAAGGGTACAGAGGAGATTTACAAGAATGTTGCCTGGTATGGAGGGAAGATCATATGAGGAAAGGCTGAAGGACTTGAGGCTGTTTTCGTTAGAGAGAAGAAGGTTAAGAGGGGACTTAATTGAGGCATACAAGATGATCAGAGGGTTAGATAGGGTAGACATCGAGAGCCTTTTTCCTCGGATGGTGATGTCCAGCATGAGGGGACATAGCTTTAAATTGAGGGAAGATAGATATAGGACAGATGTCAGAGGTAGGTTCTTTACTCAGAGAGTAGTAAGGGCGTGGAATGCCCTGCCTGCAACAGTAGTGGACTCGCCAGCGCTAAACGCATTCAAATGGTCATTGGCATATGGACGATAAGGGAATAGTGTAGAGGGACTTTAGAAGGGTTTCACAGGACGGTGCAACATCGTGGACCGCAGCAACATTACTGCGCTGTAATGTTCTATGTTCTATGTTCTATTATTTAATGGCTGGTTTAGCACAGTGGGCTAAACAGCTGGCTTGTAACGCAGAAACAAGGCCAGCAACGCGGGTTCAATTCCCGTACCGGCCTCCCCGAACAGGCGCCGGAATGTGACGACGAGGGGCTTTTCGCAGTAACTTCATTTGAAGCCTACTTGTGACAATAAGCGATTATTATTATTATGCTGAGCTCAGAATGCCAGATAAAAAAGCATTTCAACAGAAGCATCCCAAAAAAGATAACCTGCCAAAAAAAGCCCAGGGTAAAAATGTGATCAGTTTTATATCCAGCATTTTAATAGCAACTGTGCCCAAGATGAAATAAATATTCAGCAGACAGGCCAGACAGTTAAGTTGAAAATAGAATTGATGGATTGCGATGTTCAATGAAGATTAGGCTGAGACGTTAATGGCGTGGGATTCTCTGGCCTACTCACGGCCTGTTTCTCAGCAGTATTTGGTTTGTTTGACCCTTGTTCTGCACTGCAACCAATCACTATTAATCAAGGTACCATTTGTCAATGTGCTCTGTCAATTATTTTTTGCCCACTGTGTCCGTACTGTGTGCAGTCCCTTGGACGCAGAAAAATACTTTTCACTGCACTTCGGTACATGTGACAATAAATCAGTCAATCAATCAGGTGAGAGGTGCCCCATCGGTGGCGGGATCCTTTGGTCGGATTGGATTCGATTGGGTTTGTTTATCATAGAATTTACAGTGCAGAAGGAGGCCATTCGGCCCATCAAGTCTGCACCGGCTCTTGGAAAGAGCACCTTACCCAAGGTCAACACCTCCACCCTATCCCCATAACCCAGTAACCCCACCCAGCACGAAGGGCAATTTTGGACACTAAAGGCAATTTATCATGGCCAGTCCACCTAACCTGCACATCTTTGTGACTGTGGGAGGAAACCGGAGCACCCGGAGGAAACCCACGCACACACGGGGAGGATGTGCAGAGTCCGCACAGACAGTGACCCAAGCCGGAATCGAACCTGGGACCCTGGAGCTGTGAAGCGATTGTGCTATCCACAATGCTACCGTGCTGCCCCGTCACGTGTTTTTGTCACGTGTAGCGACATACAGTGAAAAGTATTGTTCAGTGTACAGTTCAGAGAGATCATCCCATACATGAAAAGAAAATACATACGACAGACATAAATACACAATGTAAATATATATACACAGGCCCGCTGCTGTCAATGGGATTTCCCATTTAATCAACCTCAAGCTGACTGGAAGATCCCGCCTGCATGAGCAGCCGGAACATCTCACCCTGGAAATAGGAAATTATCAGCAGGACAGAATGGGAAATCTGAGGAAATAAGAAGCAACTACCAGTTGACATTTCTCAGAGTATGCTTTTTTGGAAATAAAGGGTTAATATTACTGTACCCAGGCTAAAGGTGGGGGATAAGCAAATCTATCACTTGAATTTGAAAACTTGGTTTAGTTTCTCAGTGTGCGAGCTGTTTCTTTGATAGATATGAGAGGGCAGCTCCATGGGTTTCCCTGCATCCGTTAGAAATCTAAGCATTAACCAAGGATGACTGCCGGCTATATACTGACCGATCTGCAAAGTAAAAGCACACCAAGTGTTGTGAGTGATGTAGTAATAAACTCTGTTAATGTTCAATGAAGGCTGTCGCAGTGATATAAGCTTCAAAGGTAGTTGTGCGGCAGCATCGACAAATGGAGCGCAGGAGATTGATGTCAAAATCCAATCTTATATATATCCATGTTAAGTGCATATAAAAAAGAGCCATATTCTTCCACCCACTGCCCCATTGATTTTAATGAATACCCATCTTGTTATTTTTTTTTAGAAAAGATTTTACATTAAGATTATCAATCAGCTGTCTACATCTGCAGTCTGATTGTAGTTAAGCTAGTACAAATGAAATCTCAAACGCTTATTTTTAGCCATCAATAGTTGTGAACCTTATGACGAATGTAAAAAAGTGTAAAGGCGCTTTAGTCCCAGCTGACCGTAGGCTGCTTTCCCCTTGGAGGGGGAGAGTTGACTGGATTCAATTTGAGGATCAGTACACCTCGGATGAGGAACAAGGTTGAGAAGGTGGGGCCTCCAGACAAATATACAACATATAAACGTACAAATTAGGGGCAAGCGTAGTCCAATTGGTCCCTCAAGCCTGCTGTGCCATTTATCTGTGTTTTTAATTCCACATTCCCATCTACCCTTGATAATCTTTGATGACCTTGCCTGACAAGAACCTATCGACCATGGCCTTAAAGATATTCAGTGATCTCGCCTTCGTGGTCTGAGGCAGAGCGTTCCAAAGTTGCACAACCCTCTGAAAGAAAAAACTCTCCTCATCTCTGTCATTTAAGGGTGACCCCTAATTTTTAAAAAGTGTCCCCTAGTTTTGGACACCCACAGAGGAAACAGCCTTTTCATGTCCACCTTGTCAAACAGGTTCAGGATCTTATATAGTCCAATTAATTAAGTCACCCCAAATCTGTTAAACACCAATGGAAATGAGCCCAGTCTTTCCAACCTTCCCTCATAGGACAACCCGTTCAATCCAGGTGTCATAAACCCACCTGAACCACCTCCAACACATTTATATCCTTCCTTAAATAAGGAGGCCAAAACTGGTCTCACCAATGCCCATGTATAATTGAACATAACCTCATTCCTTTCATGTTCAATTCCTCTCTTTTTCTCCAGAGCAATGAGATGCTTTTTGTGTCGGAGCATATTTTATAGGGTGAATTAAGTGAAAATTGAGAAGACATTGGGGAAACCTTCTTCAGTTCTGGCCTCTTGCATATCGCTGATTTTATCATTTCACCATTGGTGGACATGCTTTCAACTGCCTCAGCTCTGAACTTAGAAATTATCTCCTTAAACCTCTCATCTTGTATATTAAGATACTTGTTAAAACCTACATTTTTGTACATGAAAAATGCTATATGAATGCACACTTGTTAATTTGAGCTCACGGTGACAGGCCTCAGTGGAGAGTCAATTCTTGCTGTCCTGATTTTTGAAGTACCAATTTTCCTAGAGCTAGGGAACAGCACAACATACCGTTTGCTCCCCAATGTGTGCTTACAGTTTATTAGTGCATTGCACCAACTCTCGTTTGATGCATGTTGTAGTCAGTTGTTTGGTTTACTGTGGAATGAATAAATGCAACAATAATTAAATCATAATGACAAATGCTCTTCTCAAATGACCAGGGGTTCTGTGTGAGACAGAAGTTGATGAGTGCTCTTCAAACCCATGCAAGCACAGAGGACTCTGCAATGATTACGTTGGACATTATGATTGTAGCTGCCCCGTTGGTAAGTTGAACCAATTTTTGTTTTATCTGAAGTAGCAATGCTGTAATTAAAATGTCAACTTTGATTTTTGTACTCCACCTCCCCCTTGCTGATGGCGTTGCCACAGATGTTGTGAACAAGTGTCAAAATTATGTAGATTATGATGTCAGTTGTGTCTAAAACTGGTTTGGCACATTTTGAACCTCAGCTCTTGAGTTTATGCTCTCTCATGAAGCACACTGCTGAAAATGCATTCAGCTGCATAAAGGAGTTTGCCCATGGCTGGCGGAAGGCTTTCACTGGGGGAGATGGCCGATGGCTCTCGATCAGCTCTGGACTTTGAAGGACCAAATTCTTACTGCACCACCTTGGTCTGGACTGTTAGAGAGACATCAGAAAGGCTGCTGGCAGAGGAGCAGTGGTGGGAGGATGCATGCTGTCATTCTGAGAGAGTGAAAAAGGTTCAGAGAGCTCGTCAGCGTTACAGGGAAATGGCGGGGGAATAACATTCAGTGCACTTCCCCTGCAGAGAGCCAGCAGAGACATGATGAGACAAATGGCCTCATTGTTGGTGTAACCTTTTTATGATTCTGTGATTCTGAGTCTTGAATATATTCAATGACTCAGCCTCCACACCTCTCTTGGCTAGAGAATTCCAAATGTTCACAATCCTCTGATAAAATTAATTTCTCCTCATCTCTGTCTTAAATGGATGGTTGATTGTTCTGAAACGGTGGGCGAGATTCTCCGCAAATGCGGAGAGTCGTAAAGGCTGCCGTGAAACTGGCCGTGTTTCACGGCAGCCTTCACGCCCGTTCCCGGGACCAGATTCTCCCCCCATCGGGGCTAGGAGCGGGACCCCGGGAATCACGGCGTCGCGGCCTCAACGACCGTCGTTAAGGCCGCGCGCCAAGGTGACGTGCGGATGGCGTCTGGATGACGTCAGCCGCGCATGCGCAGGTTGGAGCCAGCTCCAACCCGCGCATGCACGGGTGACGTCACCACGCCATGCGCGGGTCCGCATTTCTCCACCGCCGCCCGACAAGGTGTGGTGGCTTGATCTTGTCGGGCGGCGGAGGGGAAATAGTGCGTCCCTTTTGGATGCAAGCCCGACAATCGGTGGGCACCGATCGTGGGGCTGTCCCCTCCCGAGCACAACGATGGTGCTCCCGCCCCAAACGGGCCTCTGGATGCCCCAAACGGGCATCCAGCACCCGTTTTTACGACGGCAGCAGGCAGGTGTGTTTGCTGCTGTGAAAAAACGGGCGTAAAGGCCCGGCCGCTCGGCCCATCGGCCGCAGAGAATCGCCACTCATCGTAAAAAAACGGCGAGCGGTGATTCATGACGTGGGTCGGGCGTTGGGGGGTGGAGAATCGCGGGAGGGTGCAAAAAATATCGGGAGGCCCTCCCACTATTCTCCCAACCGGCGTGGGCAGCGGAGAATCGCGCCCGGTGCCTCTAACTCTAGATGCTCCACAAGGGGAAATATCAATGTCTATCCTGTCAAACCAAATCAGGATCTGATCAGCGGAATTCTCCATCGGCGGCATCCTCCGGTTCACCGGCAATGCACCCATGCCCGCGAGTCCCTAAGGACGTGGGGTGGCCACAATGGGAACCCCCATTGCCGGCTGCAGGAACAGAGAATCCTGCTGCTGTTGGGGGTGCAACGGAAAACGCAACTAGCGGACTGGAGAATCCTGCCCCATTTGTTTGAATAATATCATCCATCATTCTTCAAAACTCCAATACATACAGGCCTAACCTTTCTGCGTAAGACAATTCCTTCATCCCAAGAATCAACCGAATTAAACTTCCCCGAACTTTCTGCAAAGCAAGAAAATTCCTCTGTAAATATGGCCCATGTTGTATGGGGTGGATACGTGGGTTTGAGTAGGGTGATCATGGCTCGGCACAACATTGAGGGCCGAAGGGCCTGTTCTGTGCTGTACTGTTCTATGTTCTATGTTCTATTTTATATTGATAGCAGCAACTTCCTTATACCTACCCAAGCAAACCCTCTCAATAATTTTTAAACCCTCTCGTAGGACATCCCTCATTCAAGAGGACAGAACCCCAGCCTGGTCAGTCTTTCTGGATTGTAGGGCGCGATTCTGTGATCCTGAGGCAAAGTGTTGACGTTCTCAATGGCGTCAACACGGCCTCAGGATCAGCAATTCTGGCCCCTACAGGGGACCGGCACGGCACTGGAGTGGTTCACGCCGCTCCAGCTGCTGATCCCGGCGTCAACTGGGTGCCGCGGGATCCACGCATGCGCAGTTACATCGGCGCTAATGCATGCATGCGCAGTGGCTTCCTTCAACGTGCTGGCCCCGATGCAACAAGGCGGAGGGCTACAGTGGCCGGCGCGGAAGAAAGAAAGGAGACCCCCCAGCCAGAGGCCGGCCCGCCGATCGGTAGGCCCCAATTGCGGGCCAGGCCACATCGGCGTGCGTTTCCTCCGGGTGCTCCGGTTTCCTCCCACAGTCCAAAGATGTACAGGTTAGGTGGATTGGCCATGGTCAATTGCCCTTAGTGTCCAAAAATGAAATTAGATGGGGTTACGGGGATAGAGTTGAGGTGTGGGCTTGGGTGGGGTGTTCTTTCCAAGGGCTGATGCAGACTCGATGGGCTGAATGGCTTCCTTCTGCACTGTAAATTCTATGATCCTATGAGGTCCGAGAGCCTGTGGCCTCGTCCTGATCCTATGTGAAAGTCACCACTCCAAACAGTGACAATTTGGCGCAAACCATATTTTGGTGCGAATATTTTAGTACCGAATCATGCCAAACCACCATTTAGGAGAGCTGCACTAAATGCATGCATGGCTGCAAGAATTCTTGTGAATAGCAGAAGGAATGACCTGCGTGCATAGGTAAAATATGTAAAGCTAGTAATCCGCAGGGTTTAAGGGATTGTAGCGATTTTCAAACTGGGACAGTAAAAGTTGCATGGAAGAGAAGGGGCAGGATATGTCAGCATGCTCTAGGGAGTTGTAACCGTATTCACCAAAGAAGCAATTTTCTAAGGCACAGTGGAAGTGACAGTTGTAGATTAATGAGGTGTAAGATCTCTATTTAGGGTAGCATCCTACTTGTTTACCGTTCAGAAAAAATGTCACAAACGATGTTGTGATCCCCATTTTTCTCTAATATTTTGCCTGTTCACCACTGAGATCACCCAGGGAGAATAGAAAACAAAAGAAGTCCTTTTGCAAAATGCTCCTTTCACAATCCAAGCTTGCGGTATAAAGACAAGTCAGTCTGCGGGTAAAAAGGGGATTCAGTTTATTTTCCTTTATTAGCACTGTGGGATGGAAATGATGGGCGGGATTCTCTGATCTTGAGGCTAAGTGTTGACGCCGTCGTAAACGCCGTCGCGTTTTACGACGGCTTCAACAGGCCCCTCGGAGCAGCGATCCTGCACCCGAGAGGGGGCCAGCACGGCACTGGGGAGCCTCACGCTGCTCCAGCTGCCGATACCGGCGTCAATCGGGCAACGCGGGTCTGCGCATGCACGCAGAGGCCGGTGTGAATTCGCACACGTGCGTTATGACCGGCGTGAACTCGCGCGTGCGCACTAGTTGCCTTCTCTACGCCGGCCCTGACGCAACATGGCATAGAGCTATAGGGGCCTGGCGCGGAGTAAAAGAGGCCCCCACCAGGAGAAGCCAGCCCGCCGATTTGTAGGCCCCAGTGTCACGGGCCAGGCCTCAGTGGAGGACGCCCCCCCCTCCCCCGGGGTCGGACCCCCCTCCCCCCGCCAGGCTGCCCCTGTAGAATGAACGCCGAATTCCCGTCGGGTAGGAGCATATCAGAATGGCACCAGCGGGGCTCGGCCTATTTCAGCGGCCACTCGGCCCATCCTGCGTGGAGAATCGCCGGAGGGGCCGCGTAGAGCGACCGACGCCGCGCCAGCGCCTGTGGCGCCGATTCTCCGTTGCCGGAGAATCGGCGGACTGGCTTCGGAGCGGCATCGCGTGAATCGCGCCCCACCCGGAAATTCTCCGACCCAGCCCAGGGTCAGAGAATTCCGCCCAGGATATTTCCTTCTTCATATTCAGAGGTGCAAATGGTTGGCTCAGTGGAGTGATGTGTTGGGTACTCAGGATCTGTGCAGACTGCGTTTACCAGAACAGTAACATAGACAGGCTACCAACACTTGTAATAGTACAACTCTATTTTGTTTAACTGAGAGCTGTTAAACGTACTTGCACTGTGGGTCGACACTATGTTAGATTGATTGAAGACCTATGCCTAACCTGACCAGCCTATACTGCTGGCACATGGTGGATGTTTGTGCTACTGGCTGTGGGCTCTGTCTATCTTAGAGGCTGCATCCCGAATAAGCGGGAAAACTAGTGCCCTCTGGCTTTATAGTGACCGTGCCCTAACTGGTGATTGGCTTCTGTGTTGTGTGTGTTGATTGGTCTTGCAGTGTGTCAGTCAGTGTGTGTCTCTGCACCATCATATACTGATGTGTATATTATGACATTATGTACAAGGGAAATTGGGCAGGGAGAATCCTGTAACATCATTCCCACCATTTTTGCTCTGTACATGAATGGACAGAACATCAAATGAAAGCACGTTAGGGCTTCTAATCATCATCTAATTTTCCTTTAAGTGCCATCCCCTTTAAGTCCAAGTGGTATATAACATCTGAAGGAGAGCAGTGGTGATGCCACTGGGCTAGTAATCTAAAGGCCCAGGCAGATGCTCTGGGGTCAAAGGTCCAAATTTCACAGCAGCTGATGGAGTTTGGACTTCAATCAATACATCTGAATTTTAAAGCCAGTCTCAATATCGGTGACCATGAAAATAACATCCATTGCCGTAAAAATCCATCCCTTCAGAGAAGGAAATCTGCCATCCTTTTCTGGCCTAGCCCACATGGGACTCCAGATCTACACCAATGTGGTTTATTCCTAAATGTCCTTAAATGAACTCTCCTTGGAACCCATTCGGTTCAAGGGCAGTTAGGAATAGGCAACAAATTCCAGCCTTACCAGTGATAGAATATAGACCATACAGTGCAGAAGGAGGCCATTCGGCCTATCAAGTTTGCACTGACCCACTTAAGCCCTCACTTCCACCCTATTCCCGTAACCCAATAACCCCTCCCAACCTTTTTTTTGGTCACTCAGGGTAATTTATCATGGCCAATCCACCTAACCTGCACGTCTTTGGACTGTGGGAGGAAACCGGAGCACACGGAGGAAACCCTCGCAGACAATGGGAGAACGTGCAGACTCCGCACAGACAGTGACACAGCAGGGAACCAAACCTGGACCCTGGCGCTGTGAAGCCACAGTGCTATCCGCTTGTGTTACTGTGATGCCCCTATCCACATTTTTGTGATATCCACATCCTTTTCAGGTAGAGAGTGCCAAAGACTTACCACCCTCTAATAGAAACAAAATCGCCTCACCTTTATTTTAAATGGGTGAACCTCTTATTTTTAAATGGTGACCCCCAAGTTCCAAATTTTCCCACTGGAGGAAACATCCTCTCCACATCTACTCTGTCAAGATCGTATATGTTTCAATCAAGTCGCCTCTTACTCTTCTAAACTCCAGCGGATAAATACCAAGCCAGTCTAACCTTTCATCAAAAGACAACCCACCCATTCCAGGCATAGGTCTGGTCAACCTTCTCTGATTTGCTTCCAATGCATTGAATTCCTTTGTAAATAAGGTGACCAATACTGTACACAGCACTCCAAATGTGGTCTCCTTGGTGCTCCATATAACTTTGAAGAATCATAGAATCCCTACAGTAGTGAAGGAGGCTATTCAGCCTATTGGGTCTGCACCAACCCTGTGAAAGAGCACCCAACCTTGGCCAACTCGCCTGCCCTATCCCTGTAACCCCATAACCCCACTAAGAGACAATTTAGCATGGCCAATCCACCTAATCTGCACATCTTTGGACAGTGTGAGGAAAGTGGAGCACCTGGAAGAAACCTACGCAAATACGGGGGAGAACGTGCAAACTCCACACAGCCACCTAAGCACGCAATTGAACTGGGTCCCAGGCCCTAGTGAGGCAGCAGTGCTAACCACTGTGCCAACATGCCGCCCTCTGAAGCATAACTTCCCAACTTTTGTATTCAATTCCTCTCACAATAAAGAATAACATTCTATTAAGCTTCCTAATTACTTGCCGTACATTTGTACTAGCCTTCGGGGTTAATTCACTAAGACATCCAGATCCCTCTGCATCTCAAGGCTCTGCAATCTCTCACCATTTAGATACTGTGTTTCTCTATTATTCACCCTGCCCAAGTGGACAATTCATATTTTCCCACATTATACTCCATTTACCCACTCACTTCACCTACCTATATCTCTTTGTAGCCTCCGTATCTGCATAATGTACTTTCCTACATATCTTTGTGTCATCAGCAAATTTTGCAACCATCCCATCTGTCCCTTCATACAAGACAGTTCTAGAAATGTCTTGTAAATGTTCAGGTTGCAGCATAATTCCTGTGGCATACCAGCATCATTCTAACCTGAAAAATACCCATTTATGCCTACTCTCTCTTTCCTGTTAGCCAGACAATCTTCAATCAATGCCCATATGTTGCCCTCTATGCCATGAGCTTTTATTTTCTGCAATAACATTTGGGGTGGGATTCTCCGGTACCCCAACCGCGTTTCCCTCAACTGCGCACCGTTTGCTGGCAGAGCGATTCTCTACTCTGCAGGTGCCAAGAAACACCCCGCTCAACGTTCCCTAAACCGGACTCTGTTTTCTTCCGGTTGAATCATACCCATGATACCAGAACTGCAAGGTCACACCTAACAGGAAATGATAAACCGCCTGTGTCTCTCTTCTCTTAAGAAAAATGTTGGAAGATGACCTTTAAATCATGAATGATTTTTGGTTGAATTGACACAGAGAGCGCCGTTCCACTTTCTGTTTGTAGGGGATAAGAGCAATGGAGGACATTAATATAAGATGATCACTGAGAAATCCAACAGGGAATTCTGAAGGAACCTGTGGTGAGGATGTGGAACTCTCTGCCACAGGGGAGTAGTTGAGCCAATAGTATAGATGCACGCAAGGAAAGCTGGATAGGTACTTGAGGATGAAGAGAATACAAGGTTATGTTGACAGAGTTTGATGAGGAAAGATGATCAGAGGCTCAAGCGAAGCATAAATCTCAGCATGGACATGTCCATGATTTTAACTAAGGTCATAATCAATTTAAAATGAAGAGAATATTACAGCGAGGTGTAGAATGTTCCTCCATTAATATCACCAACAATGATTTTTAGGCTTTCAAATGCAAAGCATCATGCAGGAATTTCTTTTGGATAAGAAACACAGGAACATGAAATGAAAATTAAGCCGATCGTGCCTTATCCACTATTCGGTTCGAGCATGGATAGTTTGTATCTTAACTCAATCATAACCCATAAAATCTTCACCCAATAACAATCTTCTAATCTCATTTCGGAACTGTTTAATTGATATCCAGCTTCAACAGCTTTTTGGGGGAGAGGAAGTTCCAGATAATAAATGTCTCTTATGTGAAAAGGTGCTTCCTGACATTCCCCATGAATGATCTAGTTCTCATTTTATTATATGAACTGAAGGATATAAGAAACAACAGCAGGAGTAGGCCATTCAGCCCTTTGAACCCGCTCCACCATTTAATGAGATCAACAACATTCTGCTTCAACACCATTGTCCTACACTATTCCAGTATTCCTTTATGTTTTTAATATGTAGAAATCTATCGATCTCAGTCTTGAACATACTCAATATGCTGGATATGTCTGGTTTGGGAGACTAAGTCCGCACGCCGCCCTGAAAACGTTGGTGTTTTACACCAGGAAAACTGGCCCAGAACGGCCATTGATTCCCTGTTCCGGAGAGTGCTAGCAGCCAGGCTGCGTGGAGTTTCCAGCTCTAGCTGCCGATACGGCCCAGAGCATTGCCGGTTCTGTGGATGCACATGTGCACAGCGGCGGCCTGCAGCAGCCGCGCCCCGTGCTTCATGACGGATGCAGCCCGCGGACTCATACCGCAAAAATTGACCCCCCCCCACCCACCCTCGGCCGCTCACAAGCCCCGGACCGCCCCCCCACAGTGTCCCTAGCCTCAAATGAAGCCCCCTCCTGCCCGTGGAACCCCCGTCTTCCCCCGACTGGACTGAGTCAGCAGCCGGCACACTGAGTTCACAATGGGCAAGACCACACGTAACCCACCCCACGCCTTCGGGAACTCGGCCGGTCGGGGATGGAACATCGCGGGGCAGCCTCGGGCAATGGCCTGAGGCGGTGGATACAGTGTAGAGTACGCCACTTTTCAGGGGGCGGAGCATCTTGAAAGCGGCGCCGTGTCCGATTTTGGCTTCATCGGGGATTCTCCGCCCCCTCGCTGAACACTATTTTGGTGTTGGGGATCGGAGAATCCAGCCCCGTGGCTGAGCCTTCACAACCCTCTGGGGTAGAGAATTCCAAAGATTCACCATCCTCTGAGGGAAGAAATCCCTCCTCATCTCAGCCCTAAATGGTCTGCGTCTTATTCTGAGACTGCGCCCCCTGATTCCAGACACCCCAGTACAGGAGACAACCTTCCTATATCTACAACCTTCCTGCATCAACCCTGTGGAGCCCTGTAAGAATTTTGCATGTTTCAATGCGATCACCTCTCATTCTTCTAAACTCCCGAGGATAAAGGCCCTGTCTATTTCATCTTTCCTCAAAGGGCAATGCCTGCATCCCAAGAATCAGCCTGGCGAGCCTTCATTGCACTTCCTCTATGGAAAATATATCTTTGCTTAGGCAAGAAGACATAATGCCCTTTTCTTCCAGCTTTTTGATTTTTTTTTTGCACAGGGCAAATACCATTTGGAGGTTGCATTGGAAACAGTGAGCACCAATCTGTAATTTCCATCATTTGGAATTGTCCTTGGCTTTCCCCCATGCACCTCTCCACCTCCTTCACTTGTCCTGTAACTTCGTTTTCACAATAATACAAAAAAAAACCACAGCAGCTGCATGTAAGTGCCCTCAAAATCTATTCAAATGTCAGCAAAGGTTACGTTTTGCATGAGTACTAACATTGATTTGTAAAATGATGTAATTAATCTCTATCGGGCATATTAAATCCCAGTTACTGCTGTTGAACCCTCAGTGAGTTGCCTTTCCACTGTTCCTTCACATTCCTTGACATTTCATTTCTTGCAGGATTTGAAGGCATGAATTGCGAAGTAGATTTGGATGCGTGCACAATACTAAACGTCACCTGCCCAAGGGGATTGCACTGCGTGGATCGGCCAGCTGACTTGGAGTATGCCTGTCTTACACCATGCTCCAGAAATGTAAGTTTAATCCAGTGAAGCGAAAAGAGATCAAGGCGGCGAGCCTATGCTATCAATTGTAAGTAATTAAGATCTTTGCATGGGGCAAACTTAGAATTCAGGAGCAGAGCATAGCTGCTCCCATGGGACTTTTCCCCCGCCCATTCGTCTGCGCATGCTGGAGTTCCTTATGTCTAGCCCTTCTCTGTCAAGCTCTCTGCGACAAGAAAGCATAGTGTGGTGAATGTAATATATGTTAATATATATGTTAATTCACACTGTTGTTGTAAGCGTAGTAGCGCAGTCCTACCACTAGAGGGTGTAGCGCTGGGAGCACTTAGGAACTTGTACTGGGCTCCACCCTGGGTTCCGCCCACGACTCCTCCCCCCCTAGTGCAGCTGTGTAAGTACCCGTGTCCAGAGTCAGCCTGGGTCACTAGGAGTTCATCGACAGGTAACAGGCTGGCTCTGAAGTAAGTCGATTAAAGCCTAGATTCACATCGGAAACACGTGTCTGGTGAATTGATGGTTCCATCACATAGAAAATGGAAGCAGGAGGATGCCATTCGGCCCTTAAAGCCTGCTCCGCCATTCGTTATGATCATGGCTGATCATCATGTTCAATACCGTGATCCTGCCTTCCCCCATATCCCTTGTCCCTTTGGCCCCAAGAGCTATATCAAATTCCTTTTTGAAATTACACACATTTTTGGACTCAACTAATTTTTGTGGTAACGAATTCCACAGATTCACCACTCTCTGAGTGAAGAAATTTCTCCTCACCTCAGTTTTAAAAGATTTACCCCTTATCCTCCAGATCTCCACTCCCCCACCATTGGAAACATTCTTTCTGAATCTACCCTATCTAATCCTGTTAGAGTTTTGTAAGTTTTTTTGAGATCCCCTCTAAACTCCAAAGGATGTAATCCTAACCGACTTAGTCACTCCTCATATGACAGTCCCGCCACCCCAGGAATCAGCCTGGTAAACGTTCGCTGCACTCCTTCCATAGCAAGAGCATCCTTCCTCAGATCAGCTATGAGTGGAAATCAATAGGTTCTCTCCTTCCACCTCCCCTGAGAATAAGATTTCCCCAATCTCTTTTTTTGAGTGAAATCATAAATGCTTTAAACATGATTGAATATAGTGAAGGTAGAGGAGAAGGATACGTGTCAGATATTCAAAGGCATTTATACCGAACTTACACAACAGATCTAATTGGTTGGGTTGAGTTTATGAAGGCCTAAAGGCTCCACCTTGTGTGAAAGTGTAGACTTGATTGTCCTGCACTAACTATTGAGAAATTGCAAACACAAAAAGACTCTCTGGCCCATCTGCACCTGACACATGCAGTTGCAGAACCTTGTGTATCCCAATGTATTAATTTCCCACATTTTACGATTTCAATGCACAGAATCCAAGTCAGTACGTGAAGTCAAATGCGAGACACATAGCTTTTCTTCATTCAGAGTGTTTATTGACTTTCAAATAAAAACAAAGTACTGCTGATGGTAGAATTCTGAAATAAAAACAGAAAATGCTGGATAAACGCAGCATCTGTGGAGAGAGAAGCCACATTAACGTTTTGGGTCTTAATGTAGAATGTGCTGTAAAAGAGCTATTTAGATCCGAAACGTTAACGCTGCTTCTCTCATCACGGATGCGACCAGACCTGCTGAGTTTATCCAGAATTTTCTGTTTTTATTTATGTTTATTGACTTTCTTCAGTTCTCGTAGCTCAGCTCTCACACACCCAGTGTTCCGCCTGTCCTCTACTTATACTCTTTTGTGGATGTCCTGCATGGGTTTCGTCCGGGTGCTCCGGTTTCCTCCCACAAGTCGCGAAAGATGTGCTTGTTGGCTGAATTGGACATTTTGAATTCTCCCTCCATGATCCGAACAGGCGTCGGAGTGTGGCGACTAGGAGCTTTTCACAGTGACTTCATTGCAGTGTTAATGTAAGCCTACTTGTGAGAATAATAAAGATTAAAGATTAAACAAATTTAACAATTGACTGAAAGCCAATTCAACAAACTGATCGTCCTGAGGAGCACTGCAACTAAAGAAAATAATTTAAAGGAACTTCTCCAAATTGAATGAAAATGGCATTTTTGGGGCTAATGGTGCACTCCACCTTGCACAGTGCCCACTAGTCACAGATTGCCTCAAGTGTGGCAGTGTACACTGCAGCCTCCCTCTCCAAGAAAACTCGTTGTGAGCAGAGCCATGGAAGAGGAGTATACAGTCAAGTCAAACGACCCCTCGACCGTCCACTGCCTGGCCCTAACCTGCAGCCAGGTTCCCTTGCTTATTATCCTTTGAGCACAGCAAAAACTAAAAACAGGTAGTCAATTTAACGAAGCAAATTAAAGTGACAGCCCCTTAAAGCGGTAGTAGAAAATAATCTTAAAAGAAACTGAGTTAACTAAATCAAAATATCATTTTGTGGGGCGAGGAGGCATTCTCGATCACAGATCACAGACTGCCTCAATTGTGCCAATGGATACTGTGTGCTCCCTCCCCAAGGACATCCAGCTGTGAATGCTTCTACAGTCGAGCCGGATGGTCCCCTTGACCACCCACTGCCTGGACATGTTAATGTACAAAAGTCTGAGAACACGCACTCGCAGATTCAAAAACAGCTTCTGCCCCGCTGTTACTGAATGATCCTCATGGACTGAATTGATCTCTCCACGCATCTTCTCTAATGTTTTTAGCACTATACTCTGTATGCTTCACCCGATGTGTGTTCTATGTATTTACATTGTGTATTTATCGTATATCCTTGTTTTTTCATGCCTGGACTGTACGCAGAACAATACTTTTCACTATCCCTCGGTATGCGTGATAATAAATCTAATCTAATGGCCATCTGGAACAGGGTCCCCTCTTTATATTATCTTTTAATTAAACACATGATCAGAAAATGTGGGCGACAGTCCCTGGAGAGGAGACGTAACAAAAATCTAATTTTGATAGAAAACTAAACCTAAAATATAATTTCTGGGACTGATGGTCCACCGGTCATGAAGAGTTTCAAGTGTACATGCAGACATTATATGCTACCGCTCCTGAGTCACCCAGCCACGAACATACCCATGTTAAAAGGGCAAACAGTTGGTCGGATGAGCCCCTGGTATGCCCAATGCCTGGACTTGCAAATGGAGTGCTCGTCAGGGTCCCCTATTAAAAATCAACAAAAACCAATACATTAAATAGAATCAAAGTAAGAGTGGGGCAGTGTAACTAAATCAATAATTCAAAGGAAACTTACAAAGTAAAATGAAAATGTTGTTCATGGGGTTCATGATGCATCCCGGCCGCACGGAAGGCCAGAAGTGTACCTGCGGACACTGCATGCGTCCTCTGCAAGGCTACCCAGCCAAGAACATAGCACAGACAGCCGGGTTGGATGACCCCCTTGACCACCCGTTGCCTGGACCCGTTGATAGCCACTTTGAGGAGGATGTCTTCCAACCCCTCCACACACACACACTGAGTTATCTCCTATTTATACTATGTTGAGTACACTGAGGGTTCAACTTAACAAATGAACAACTGCACAAATTAATAAATTAAGGGAAAGGGGTAGACCCTAAATAGGGACCAAAAAATAAAACAAAATCACAACTTACCAAACTCTAAATCAAAACGAAGTTCTGGAGAGAAATGGTGAACCTGGATCTGTTAATGTCCACCTTGGCCAGGTCCAGGAGCAGGTTTTTGAGGAGGTTATCCTCCTTCCGCAGCCTCCGCCTCTCCATCGGTGATGCACTGTCACTAAAATAAAATGTTAAAGGAAACTTAGCTAACTAAACCAAAATTTCATTTCCAGGATGCATCTCAGCCCCCCGGCAGTGCCCACTGGTTACAGAAGACCTGAAGCGTACCAGTGGACACCATGTGCTCCCTCTCCAGGGTCACTGGCTGTGTACAAAGCTGAGGAAAAGTATGAGATAGTCAGGATGGACAATTGCTCGATATCCCACTGCCTGGACCTGTAAATAAATAAATAAATTGGTAAAATAAACAAATTAAAGAGGGGTGACAGCTCTTGGTGCGGCATTGGAACTAAAATATAATGTAATTCCCAGGTTGATCATGCGTACCAGTCCCCACGGTGTCCACTGGCCGCAGAAGGGTCACCTGTTTAAATGTGCTCAAAATACTTAATTAAACAATGCCCTTCACCTATGTATCCCAGCAATATAACTGATATTATTAACAGACACGAGAAACCAGATAAAACCTCAGGCCCAATTGGAGAAAAATAATTCTTGGAAATCACTCTTCAATCTTCTCAGGTAATCCACACTAGTCGAGGAGGCCACCCCTGCCCTGATTGATGTTGTCAGGCTACTGACTACCTCTTGTACAAGGTGATCTGTGCCCCAGCCAGAATTAGATCTATCTCCAGCTGCAAGGAATTTGGCAAATCGAGCAGCACAGTAGCATTGTGGATAACACAATCGCTTCACAGCTCCAGGGTCCCAGGTTCGATTCCGGCTTGGGTCACTGTCTGTGCGGAGTCTGCACATCCTCCCCGTGTATGCGTGGGTTTCCTCCGGGTCCAAAGATGTGCAGGTTAGGTGGATTGGCCATGCTAAATTGCCCTTAGTGTCCAAAATTGCTCTTAGTGTTGGATGGGGTTACTGGGTTATGGGGATAGGGTGCAGGTGGTGACCTTGGGTAGGATGCTCTTTCCAAGAGCCGGTGCAGACTTGATGGGCCGAATGGCCTCCTTCTGCACTGTAAATTTTATGTAAAAAATCCTTATTCATCACCAAGTTTGCCAGCCTTTCCCACACATCCACTTTTCTTCTTCCCTGAGATGTGTGTCACTGGCAAGGCCAGCATTTGTTGCCCATCCCTAGTTGCCCTTGAACTGAGTGGCTTGTTAGGCCACTTCAGAGGGAAGTTAAGAGACAACCACATTGCTATGGGTCTGGAGGCCAGACCACATAAGAAAGACAGAGTTTGTTCCCTAAAGGACATTAGTGAGCAACATGCATTTTTAGGACAATCGATAACAGTTTTCTTGGTCATCATTGCTGAGACTAACTTTCTATTCTACATTTATGAATTGGATTTAAATTCTACCAGCTACCATGCTTGTATTTGACTCGATGACCCGTGTGGTCTGCGGGGTTTCCTCCGGGTGCTCCGGTTTCCTCCCACAACCCCCGAAAGGCCCGTACCAGCCTCCCCGGACAGGCGCCGGAATGTGGCGACTAGGGGCTTTTCACAGTAACTTCATTGAAGCCTACTCGTGACAATAAGCGATTTTCATTTCATTTCATTTCAAAGGCGTGCTGTTCGGTGAATTGGACATTCTGAATTCTCCCTCCATCTACCCGAACAGGCGCCGCAGGGTGGCGACTCGGGGATTTTCACAGTAACTTCATTGCAGTGTAATTGTAAGCCTACTTGTGACAATAATAAACATCATTATTATTCTCCCCAGTGCCCTGGACAATATTTATCCCGTGAACAGGTCCACTAAAATACCACGTTGTTGTTTGTGGGAGATTGCTGCAACCAAATTGGGAGTATTGTTTTCTACGTGGGGCCTCACGGTAGCATGGTGGTTAGCATCAATGCTTCACAGCTCCAGGGTCCCAGGTTCGATTCCCGGCTGGGTCACTGTCTGTGTGGAGTCTGCACGTCCTCCCCGTGTGTGCGTGGGTTTCCTCCGGGTGCTCCGGTTTCCTCCCACAGTCCAAAGGTGTGCGGGTTAGGTGGATTGGCCATGCTAAATTGCCCGTAGTGTAAGGTTAATGGGGGGATTGTTGGGTTACGGGTATGTGGGTTTAAGTGGGGTGATCATTGTTCGGCACAACATCGAGGGCCGAAGGGCCTGTTCTGTGCTGTACTGTTCTATGTTCTATGTTCTATGTTACACCAGTGTTCACACTTCAATGGTACTTCCTGGGTTGTAAAATGCTTTAGGATGTCCTCAGGTCATGGAAGGTTTGATATAAATGCAAATCTTTCATTATTTTATACTGTTCCTATTTGGCGCTACATATTTGACTGATTTAGCTGAAAATTATTTAAAATGGAAACTTAAAAAATATTTAAGTCCCTGGTGTACTACCTGGGAATCTACAGTTTGTAAATGTTCCATTTGCTGCAAAAACAAAACCAGCATTTGAAAAGCTTTGAAGAGCATTTTGGAAAGTATTCATATTGAATCACGTGAGCCAACCAAAAGATGTTAGAACCACTGAACTAATTATGCATTTGGGCAGAGGTACACTGATAGTTCTTAATGCTGCTCAGTTTAAGACAGATATAAATGAGACCTTCACTGCAACTGCTCTTAGATGGAACAATTTTGCATTTGATGGGCTCATGGAAATCTGAAACAAAAACAGAAAATGGCGCAAATATTCAGTGTGAAGCACTCTGTGTAGAGAAATAGGAGTTCACATTTCAGATCATCGTAACTGGGAAAAACTAGAGATGTAGTAAGTTTTGAACAAGAGAGGGTTGGGATCAAGGACAAAAATAAATTGGTGGATTATCTGCTGGTGGGATTCTCCGTTGTGTCGGCAGTGCACCCACACCTGTGGCTTTCCCAGTGGTGAGGGATGATCACAATGGGAAAACCCATTGGCAGGTGGCGGGAACGGAGATTCTCGCTGCCAGCGAGGGTGCGCTGCCCAGGAAAACTGGGCGGACCGGAGTATCAGTTCAAGGTCACTGATAGGGTGGCAGACAAACAACAAAGAAAGGCAAATAAAAGTACAGCTCAGCACACCGCATGCAGACGCACAAATGTGCATACACAGGCACACACATGAACATGCATGCATGCACCCACGGACACACTGACACACAAATGCAGAAACATATGTACACATGCACACACACATCAGAAATAAGGAGAGTTAGAGTCCAATAGAAAATGTAAAATGGTTAAGTGTTCTTTGATTGTCCCTCAGGCATAGATTTTAAACTGTGGCCAATTTGGGTTAGATTGTTCTTTGGATGTGGTCAGATGTAGAAGATGTTGCTGGTAGTTGGTTTCTTGAATAGGGCAACATGTTCATTCCAAGAAAAAGAGAAAGGTGGAGAGCAGCCATTACTCTGATTCCTCTGTTGAAAACTTTTTTTTTGACACACCACCTGTGTCACTTGCAATCTCTCTCAAGTGGCTGGACAGCATGTCTTGAAATACTTCACCCATTGTGTATTCCTGAGAAGTTTTGGGTGTGTGTCTGTCTGTGGCAACTGCAATGTCCAGTGCATTGTTTTTTTAATGTCTCTTCCTTAGGCAGTTCTAAGTTTTAATCGGTGTCTGGATTATGGGAAATGTCCCTCTTCACAATCTCCTGAGGGTGATTTGTTTGTTTCTTACTTACACCTTGGAATGTATACTGCATTTTTAAGCCCTCTCTCAGTTCAAATTAGAAAATTTCCAGGACGCCAAAAACTGAAAAATCATATTATCAAAAGTGAAGGAGGAAAAACTTTGGGCTGGATTGTCCGATTCGGGCGCTATGTCCCCGCGCCGGGGTGAGAACGGTAGCGTTTTACGCCAAAACAAATGGCGTAAAACGGCCACCGATTCTCCGTTCAGGGATGTCCTCAATGCATCCGTGAAGAGGTCAAACATACCCACTGACTCATGGATGACCCCTGGCTTGTGACATACCAAAATGGAGAAGGATCATTTGAGAGATTTCACTGGGAACATGCAGGGACGAAGTTAAGGTGTCAGAGGGAGCACTTAAGCCTTCAATCAACTCATCTATGCAACTTCGCAAGCACCATCCTCCTTGCATGTGGCAGTCTGCAGATTGCACATTGGACAAATCGGTCATCTGAGAACCCCTCAAACTGGAGTGCAAACAAGTCAACCTTAGTCCCGGTGGACTGCTAAGAGAAGAAGGATGAGTTCAAGATGATAATCTCTCAAAGACGGTATTGAAATTAATTAGGATCTACCTCAAGAATATGACACATTGGAAAGGAGGTTGAACATTTGTTTCTCGGAAGAAATTTAACCCATGGATCACACCTTTAAAGTTCCAACTGAGAACACACATAAGTTATGCTTGGAGGGAAAAAGAAACCTTTGGCATTGGTTTGGACTGCGAGAAGTTTGAAGAGTGTGCGTTTGCAAAGAAAATTGCTGTGGGAAAATGATAAACCATTCAAAGTCCTTTTGAAAAATTGTCCAATTAGGATCACCCAAAAATCTGCAGAGAATGATGTTCAGGCTCCAGATAATGAATGTTGTGTTGTCTCAGAGAGGGGCTAGGAGGCGTATTTGGTGACAGGATGAGTAGAACGCATCAATCATATGTGACCACATATCTTCTTGACACACATTTAAGCACCACAATTCGTAACATGTTTGATCATAATGATTAGTAACAAAGAAGTTGCATCATTTGACATATTTGGAAATTAAATAATGACAGGAAGGTTTTTGCAATGCTGAAATATTTGACATATTTTGGGAAGCGATGTTGAAAACTGAAGAAACTACAGTTACAGGAAAAACATCTAAAATAGTTTGGAATGACAATAACAAAGGATGGCCTGAAGGAGTGAAGTGTCACCACAGATTGCCTTGTCTTTCAACGCTCAAAATCTTTTCAGCACTGGGTAGGCTAATATTTAAGGGAGATTGACTTGTGCCTCTCGATATGAAAGAAGAGATGAAATAAAGTTGACACAAGCGACATAGAATTCACGGGTTGTTTCCAGACAACTTAGAGAGGTGATTCACTGGCTTATGATGGGCAAGGACACCTCCACATGTGATGTATGCCGGCAATTTTAAACTTCAAATAAGTTCCATTCGGCATTGGAATGTTTGGAGTGTGCGACTCATGCAGATGTTACTAATGTTGAACAATAGTTTTACAATCCATAGAATCCCTGCAGTGCTGGAGGAGGCCTGCCATCCAGCCCATCAGGTCTGCACCAATGCTCTGAAAGAGTACCCTACCTAGGACAACTCCCTGCCTTATGGCCATGAGCCCATAATTGCCAACCCATTTTGTTCAAAAACTGTTGTCTCCAATTTCAGACTGTTTCTCTGATTACTAGTTAAGGTTGGATTTTCTGGGCCCACCAAGTTCAGGAACAAAGGTGGATGCAGCCCAGGAATAACAGTGCTGGGTTCCCCACTCCCATTCGTGGCATCGCCCCTAATGGCCTGAGAGAATCTTGGGGTTTGGGCAGGGCTACCCATGCCCCCACGAGGCAGAAAGCTAATTAGACTAATTTGGAATCTTGCTACGAGCACCAACATAAGGCCGAGTGGGAGTTTCCAATCTGCTTTTGTATTTTGTCAAGGAAGTATTCAATGAATAGCATGACATTGGGAAGTTCCGACGAACAAAGGGACCATGGTGTGTTTGTCCACAGATGTCTGAAGGCAGAAGGGCAGGTTAATCGGGTGGTGAAAAAGGCACATGCGACACTCGCTTTTATCAATCAGAGCATAGATTACAAAAGCAAGGAGGTCATGTTGGGGTTGTTTAGAACTTTGGTGAGGTCACAGCTGGAGTATTGTCTGCAATTCTGGTCGCCACATTGTAGGAAGGATGTAATTAGACTGGAGGGGTTGCAGAGGCGATTCGCCAGGATGTTGCCTGAGATGGAACATTTAAGTTATGCAGAGAGGTTGGATGGGCTTGGGTTGTTTTTGTTGGAGCAGAGAAGAGTGAGGGGCAACCTGATCGAGGTGTACAAGATTATGAGGGGCATGGACAGGGTGGATAGGGAACAACTCTACCCCTTTTTTAAAGGTTCAGTTACTAGGGGACATAAGTTCAAGGTAATGGGGCAAAAGGTTGCAGGGGGATTAGTGGGGAATCCTTTTTACCCAGAAGATGATACCACTGCCTGGGAGGGTAGTATAGGTGAGTTGCCTCACATCCTTTAAAAAGTATTTGGCGCATCATAACATTCAGGGCGATGGGCCAAGAGCAGGCAAATGGGATCAGGTAGGCAGGTCAGGTGTTTTTCATGCGTCACTGCAGACTCGGTAGGCTGGAGGGCCTCTTCTGCACTGTGTTATTCTGATAGGTGTCGAAAGGTTTTCTCAAAGAGCTAGGATTTAGGGAGGGTGATAAATTCCCAGGAAACAGGAAACGTTTAATAAGGTCACGGAGTGTCCACACCGAGTCAAAATAAGAATGAAGTTTTATTAACAAACAAGATATGTACATTGTTATGGGCCAGGGTTTAGAGAACCCCAAAGTGTATCTTGGAGTTCACCTGGCCCACAACTTTTAATAGATTGTGTTTATGGGGAGCACATGGGCCTACTTTACAGGTGTGGTGCCACAGAGAGCTAAAGTAATTTTAAATTAAAACAATGTTTCATTCATCTCTCAAAACAATGGGTATCGTAGTTGGGATGATGGGTGGGGTGTTTCTTCCCTGCGCTTAGCGTTGTGTTTAATATGGGTGGGGTGAGAACAAGTGGGAGGGTCGAGCTTGGGGCAGGAGCGAAGGAGGTGGTTAAAGAATAGGTGGGACCTGAGGTAGTTTGCCACCTTGCTGTGCTAGGAAGTAGGCTAGTTAATAGATGTCAAGAAGTAGGGGATGGGGCTGTGACTTGTTGGACCAGGTTAGGAATGACGGGTCTGGGAGGCGGGGGGGGGGGGGGAGTGTTAGGTGGAGGGGGTCAATGGAGGTGGCAGGCTGTCTGCTGACTGTGGGAAGTATGGGAGGAGGTGGTGGGGAAGGAAAATTGACAGTGACCAGGAATTTTTCTTTGTTCCACCACTTTGGTGGGACAGGTCACCAACTTAGTTGGGCCTGTGGCCTGGGAATTATCGATGCAGTGGTAATGACTGACCCGAGATTGAGGAGGGGTGAGAGACTCCCAACAAGGGTGGTCACCTGGAATGAGTGGGGCCTGACGGGCCCAGTCAAAAGAACACGGGTTTTTGCTCATTTAAAGAGTCTGGGGGCTGGGGTGGCATGCTGGTGCAGTGATTAGCACTGCTGCTTCACGGTGCTGAGGACCCGGTTTCTATCCTGGCCCTGGGTCACTGTCCATGTGGAGTATGCATATTCTCCCCATGTCTGCATCGGTCTCACCCCGACAACCCAAAGATATGCAGGGTAGGGGGACTGGCCACAATAAATTGCCCCTTAATTGGAAAAAAGAATGTGTGCTTTGAATTTATATTAAAAAAAGAGCCTCCAGGAGGTCCACATGTACGAGCAGGATCAGGCGCAACTTCAGAAGGCTTGGGTGAGCCATGTTTTTCATTCACGGTTCAACTGCAGGGCCTGAGGGATGGAGCTCTTGTCAATAAAAGGATCCAGTTTTGTTCAGAGAAGGTAATAGCAGAAGCGGGCAGATGGTACGTTATAGTAACGGGGGTAATAGAAGGGAAAAAAAGTGGTTTGGGGGAATGTATACACTCTGAATTGGGACGATACAATGTTCATCAAATGGTTGCTGGCAGTGATACTAGATCAAGATACCCATCGACGTATTATGGGGATGACGTGAACAGCATGCTAGACCCGAGGGCGGTTCATGCTGGGCTACGGTCGCTGGTCCCGAGGGTATGGCGATGGCATTAATTGGCAGTGCTTCTTTCTGAGCAGAGCTGCGGCCCGAGCTTTGATTTGTTCTCGGGCATCTGTTGTGCCTTTTCATCTACCGCAATGTAGGGATTCTATGATTATATCTGCCAGAATGCAGGAAAAAAGCCCATTTCCCTATTGTTTTACATCACGGTTACTGGCTGCATGCTATGTAGTCAATGGGAAGCAGATTCTGACAAGGCTACTTGAAAACTGAAGATGATAGACCGCGTGCACAGAGGGAGCTGATAATTATAGCTCAATGGGTAGGTTGACTGAAAAGGCATGATGTTGGCTGTCAACACGAACAAGTTAACTGACTAGACAGGGACGTGTGGCTGTCAGCATGGGTCAGCTTACTGAGCAAACACACTGTGGAGCTGACAGTTTGGGCCCTCCGTCATTCATCTCTCATAACAAGCATAATTGAAGCCCTGCATCGTTCTTGCGATTCAAAGAGGAAAGCAGAGTCTCCACCAGGACATTAGTGCAGTGCACAGTTCAGCAAAATTGTAGACTCGGGGTCGGGGAGCTCAACGGTGCAGGAAATCGTGCCTGGGAAACTGTTTTAGAATCTTAAAGAGTACGTTGGAATTCCAACATTCTGAACTCCCTTATAACCATGGGAGACATAAGCTAAAGTCAATGCTTTAGGATCTACATAAACGGACACATTTTACTGGAGTGGGACATCTCACTAGTTAGTTTTTTTAAAAACTCACTGATGGGATGTTGGCGTTGCTGGACAGGCCGGCATTTGTTGCCCATCCCTGAGGCCAAATAGGTGTCAACCACATTGCTGTAGGTCTGAAGCCACATGTAGGCCAGACCAGGTAAGGAAGACCGATTTCCTTCCCTACAGGATATTAGTGAACCAGATTGGTTTTTACAACATGGTCGTCATTAGACTTTTAGTTCCAGATTTTTTTATTGAATTCACATTCCATCATCTGCCGTGGTGGGATTCGAACCCATGTCTCCTAGTTAGCCCAGTTAGGCTAACAATTTCACATCTCAGCTCTACAGCACTTTTCCCACAAGCTGGTGGAACTATGAGTTGATAATGGAAGGGTTAGGGAAAAGGGGCATCTGAGAACACAAAATAAAGAGCAAGAAAGTATAATTGGATTGGTAGAGTGCGATAAAAGAAAGAGATAAATAATTTTTTCCGAAACGTTAAGAAAAATGGTGTTGTAGGGCAGCACGGTGGCCTAGTGGTTAGCACAACCGCCTCACGGCACTGAGGTCCCAGGTTCGATCCCGGCTCTGGGTCACTGTCCGTGTGGAGTTTGCACATTCTCCCCGTGTCTGCGTGGGTTTCACCCCCACAACCCAAAAATGTGCAGAGTAGGTGGATTGGCCACGCTAAATTGCCCCTTAATTGGAAAAAATAATTGGGTAATCTAAATTTATAAAAAAAAATAAAAAAATAAAAAAATGGTGTTGTTAAAATCTCTTAAACCCTTGTTGGCTGGGATGAGTGCGTTTGGGGATTGTAATGTGTATGTGCGGCTGCAGCTTGCCAGCGTCCCGTGTGTCAATCGGAATCAATTGTGTTCCATGTGGTGCCAGTGCTAGCCCCTCCACAGTTGCTGAATCGGTCCAGTTCTGCTGTTGCGAAAGTCCATGAATGCAGCTCTGGCGTCAACACGTAGTCTCAGGAACGGAGAATCCAGCCCAATAGCTTTGCTAAGCTGCTCCACTGTGGGTTCAATATTCCGCAGTCTCATGGCAGGCAGGCCTTCTGTGGTGTCTACAGCCTCCCCGGTCACAGTGCTCTCCCTGAGGTACAACACAAGCTAGTGCTGTACCCCCCCGCCTCTCGCAATTGTTTACTATGGTCGGTGATGACCTCCACTACCTTTGTTTTAAATGGAGCTGTTCTCTTTGCTGTTGCAATTTTGATCCCTGCGTCAAAAGATATCTGAATATTCTGGAAAAGTTACGGCTACTAGTCGTTGACATACTGCTCAGCAATCTGCTGGACTTTACTTTGAAGAAGTACTTAGTGCATTCAGAGTCTTCTCAGTTTCTTCCCATTTGGATCTCTTGTAATTAATGAGAGCAGATTGCTTTGCTTCAATGACAGATCCATCACAGCGATGGTAGTCTCGAACCAGTCAGCCCTTTTCCGCTCTTTCTATATGGTGAGACTGGAGTGTTGCAGATAGTGTCTTGAGCATGTTCCATTTCGTCTGTGCCACTCTGTTCAATAGAGTTCAGGAGCTGTTGTTTCTCACCTGGGTAGGCAGTGCCAAAGATTTGATTAAGGGAGAGAGAGAGAAAAAAGAAATGGACTATGTAGGTACAGAATTTGGGGAGACAGGCTGGGAGATTCTTGAATAGTCTGACATCGGGAGTGAGGAGATATTGAAGGTTTTGGCAGACTTAACAATGGACAAATCCTGAGGTCCAGGTGAGTTGTATTCCAGGCTGCCATGGAAGGAAAGTACAGTGACGCCTGTGTGTGCGCATATTTAGGGGCCGAGCTACAAACCATTGTCGACACATTCACTGAGGAATATGAGAGTATGGGTCTCAGACTATACATTCTGAAAACAAAGATTCTCTCCCAGCCCACTCCTGTCACGCAAAACTGCCCCCCAACCATCAAGATTCACGGCGAGCCCTTGGACAACGTGAATCATTTCCCATACTTCGGGAGCTCCTCTCAAGCGAGCAGACATAGAACATAGAACGATACAGCGCAGTACAGGCCCTTCAGCCCTCGATGTTGCACCGACATGGAAAAAAAAACTAAAGGCCATCTAACCTACACTATGCACTTATCATCCATATGCTTATCCAATAAACTTTTAAATGCCCTCAATGTTGGCGAGTTCACTACTGTTGCAAATACTGTTAAAGATGAAATCCAATGCGCCAGTTCAGTCTTCAGACACCTGAAGAGCAGAGTATTCAAAGACAGATACATCAAACCCAGCACCAAGCTCATGGTCTACAAAGCAGCTGTGGTCCCTGCCCTCCTGTATGAATCAGGAAACATGGACAATTTACAGCAGACACTTCAAATCCTTGGAGAGATATCACCAAAGCTACCTCTGCCAAATCATGCAACTGGCAGGATAGGCGTACCAACGTGAGCGTCCTCTCTCAGGCCTACATCCCCAGTATCGAGGCACTGGTCACGCTCAACCAGCTGTGGTGAGCGGGCCACATTGCCCACATGCCGAACACAAGACTCCCAAAACAAGTGTTCTACTCGGAGCGCTGCAATGGCAAGCGATCACTAGGAGCGCAGAGGAAACACTGCAAGGACACTCGGAAAGACTCCCTAAATGAATGCAACATCCCCACTGTCATGTGGGAATCGTTTGCTTAGAGCGCGCCGGTGGTTGACACCCAACCCCCCCCCCTCCAGCACGATATCATAACTGTGCCCCAGCACAACCTGGCAACTACCTGTCCCCCTGGCACCACCCCCCCTCGCATTGCTCTCCGCCCTCCCCTGGAGAACAAGCATCTGCACGGGCGCCAATAACCTCGAGCATCGTAGTGTGGAGCACGCAGGGGTCAAGCATAAACAGCGGAAGGAGAGCGCAGAATCCAGACCGTCCGACCCACCCACTTGCCAGGCTTGTGGCACAGTCTGCGGACCCACAATTCAGCCACTGCAGAACCCAACCCCCAGGAGGGAAGCAAATCATCATCGCCACTGAGGGGCTGCCCATGAAGAAGGTAGGGAAACGATTGGAGAAGATTTTGAAGGAGAGAATTAATCTCTACTTGAGAGAGGCAAGATTTGAGCAGTGATAGTCTGCATGGTTTTGTCAGCGGGGGGTCATGCCTAACCAATTTGATTGCAATTTTTGAGGAGGTGAAGGGGTTAATGTTGTTTTACTGTTTCAACAAATCCTTTGACAAGATCCCACACGGGAGCCTTATAAAGATGGTAAAAGTGCTTGGAATCCAGGGCGACTTGACAACTTGGATCCAAAGCTGGTTTAGCAGGAGGAGGCAGTGGGAGAGGCACTAAGTGCGGTAGCCAGCGAGTATTATAGAACATAGAACATAGAACAGTACAGCACAGAACAGGCCCTTCGGCCCTCGATGTTGTGCCGAGCAATGATCACCCTACTTAAACCCACGTAACCCGTATACCCGTAACCCAACAATCCCCCCATTAACCTTACACTACGGGCAATTTATCATGGCCAATCCACCTAACCCGCACATCTTTGGACTGTGGGAGGAAACCGGAGCACCCGGAGGAAACCCACGCACACACGGGGAGGACGTGCAGACTCCACACAGACAGTGACCCAGCCGGGAATCGAACCTGGGACCCTGGAGCTGTGAAGCATTGATGCTAACCACCATGCTACCGTGAGGCCGTCAGAGGCTTCCCGGCTTCCCGGCAGCCGATCTGGCGAGACCGCAACCAGTATCTAATGCCAATTAGGACCGATAACAATGCTCCACGGGCTTCACATCGGAACCAGCTGTCCCGGCAGCTTATTCGTCTGGACTGGACCTGGCAGTTCCCCACTAACGACAAGCAAACCCCAGGCTGCAGATAGCCATGCACCTCGCAGACCAGCCCCACATTTCATAGATGCCAACCTGGACGCGGTGAAGTCATGACCCCCCAGAGGGGCGAGGGGGGCGAGTGTCAGAGGGTCAGCCACAGGTCAGCCAGTGCCGCCTGCAAGGCAGTGGCAGCAGCAGCAGCTCTCACGTGGGGAATGTAACCAGGAGGACTGCGATCCAGTGCCGTAAGAAGCTCAACGACCTCCTCCGAGCCACACGGGTGAGTTGACATTGGCCCCCTGGTACCGCCCCCACCCCCAGCATTACACCATACCTGTTCCCCAGCACACCCTCACAACCACCTATCTCCTGCCATAGCACCACCCACTACCCCATTGCCCGCTGCTCTCTCCTGGCCCCAGCCCCCTGAGCAGGGTGATCCTAGATTCTCCCCCCCCCCCCCCCCCTCCTTCAAGGCATATCACGTGCAGGTAATGGGTGTGAGCACCCTGTCAGCAGACAGACAGGAGTCAGGTTATGGCATAAGCTACAGAGCACCAGGGCTCACCTCACAGCAGGGTTGTCATTACCTTCCTGCATTGTATATTTTTGTTTATAAATTCAGGGTATCCAATTCATTTTTTCCAATTAAGGGGCAATCTAGTGTGGCCAATCCACCTACCCAGCACATCTTTTGGATTGAGGGGGCGAAACCCACGCAAACACGGGGAGAATGTGCAAACTACCACACGGATCGAACCTGGGATCTTGGCGCCGTGAGGCAACCGAGTAAACCACTGCGCCACTGTGCTGCCCTTCCTGCCTTGTATATTGACCTGCTGACAGTAATGACACAAACCCATCACCCTGGAATGATTTTACACAGACCCTTGGACAGGACAGGGGATGGAATGGGAATGGATGAGGGGAGGAGGGTGAGGTAGGTCAAGGCGGGGGGGGGGGGAAACAGGTGAGAGGGGGTAGTGGGTGGGAAGGGGGGAAGGTGTGAGATCATGGATGAAGCCATGGCCGATGAGAAACGTACGAGGATGAGGGCCTCCCTGGTCCTCTGGGCATGCTGGACCCTCGCCGCCACTGCCTGTCATCCATTATCTGGCTGCTCTCGTGGGTCCTCACCTGGGCTCGTACTCCAGCCCCTACAGGTCCGGTCCCTCCTCGTCCTCCTCCTCCTCAGACATGCCGCATGTTCCTCCTCCTCCACCTCCAGCATGTCGCCTTCCTGCTCTGCCAGATTTTGGAGGGCACAGCAGACCATCACAAACAGACGACCCTCCAGTGGGTGTGCTGCAGTGCGCCACCCAGAGCGGACTGCATTTTAAGCAGTCTAATGCACAGCTCAATGGCAGTCGAGTCTCCGCATCGGTCACTGGCCTCCATAGTGGTGTCAGCGGATACCCCTTATCCCCCAAGAGCCAAAGCTCAGGTTCCCTCCCTGATCCACAAACCCACCCTCTGGTCGTGGGGATATCGCCAGTGCTGCCGCCCAGCTCTTGGGTGTTCGATTGTTGCCTCCTGCCTCTTGTGGTGTTGGTGCCTCCAGTGTTCAGGTAAAGTATCCAGGCCTCACAATCTGAGTGAGATGTCAGGCAGCAGCACTTGCCTGTGACATGGCACATCTACCCCTGGGGATCCACTTGGGAGCTGTGAAGGACTGTGAAGTAACTAACAATGCCAATTCCCTGTCAGCAGTAGCCTTCAGCTGTGCACCCAGAGGCTATCATGGTCAGTGGGGGTTAAAGTGACCTTCACCATATTACTACGGACAGGACTCTGTCCTGGGGATGTTCGTTGGGATGGGCAGGCAGCAGCTGAGATGCCCCTGTTATGGGTATGCACTATCGGGGGAGAATGGCATGTTGGACCCACGGGCGCTGAGCCTCTCACTCCCCAGCCCAGGGGCGATCTCCCCCTCCCCCCACAACTGTTGGTGGCCGACCCCCCTGACCAGGTGCATTTCCCCCCGCCCCCCCCCCAGTGTCTCCGCCAATCCCACCCCCCCAAATACTGGGCAGCATCTTCAGTGCCCCCAGGCTGATGGCTTGATTTTGAGATTGGCTACTCACCTCCTCTGATCCCCACGGCAGAGTCATTGCGCTAGCTTCACGCTTTTAAATAGGTGTGCGAAACAGTGCCCACATGACTGCTCACCACGGAGCCGGTAAGAGCACGGGTGTTAGAGAGGTGGTCTGTCCTGTTAATGATATGGAGATTGGCCTTAATTGGTGATTATTGGTTTTATCGCCACAACTAGGCGGGAACCGGATCCAGCCAACAAAAGAGGGCCAATTACATCGGAAACCGATAGGGGCCTGACACGGATCCCGATTTTAGTTTCTCCTGCAATCTAACCGGCTTTAACGGATCTGCGCCGGGCACAATGGGGCTGTTAGATCGCGGCCAGAAGTTAGTGTCAGAAGATTATTTTTGCAAAGAGAGGCTGGTGTCCATTGGCGTACACAAGGGAATACTCAATGAATGGCAGGGCATTTAGAAGCTCTAAGGAACAGAGGGACCTTGGGGTGCTGGTCCACAGATCCCTGAAGGCAGCAGAACAGGTTAATGGGGTAGTTAAGAGGGCATATGGGACACGTATTTATCAGTCGTGGCATAGATTACCAGAGCAAGGAGGTTATGTTGGAGCTGTACAAAACTTTAGGGCAGCACGGTAGCATGGTGGTTAGCATAAATGCTTCACAGCTCCAGGGTCCCAGGTTCAATTCCCGGCTGGGTCACTGTCTGTGCGGAGTCTGCACATCCTCCCCGTGTGTGCGTGGGTTTCCTCCGGGTGCTCCGGTTTCCTCCCACAGTCCAAAGATGTGCGGGTTAGGTGGATTGGCCATGCTAAATTGCCCTTAGTGTCAAAATAAGGTTAATGGGGGGGGGGGGTTTAACTGGTATAGGGTGGATACGTTAGGCTTGAGTAGGGTGATCATTGCTCAGCACAACATCGAGGGCCGAAGGGCCTGTTCTGTGTTGTACTGTTCTATGTTCTATGTTCTAACTTCGGTTAGGCCACAGCTGGAGTTGTGTGTTCAATTCTGGTCGCCTCACTTTAGAAAGGAAGTGATGGCACTGGAGAGGGCGCAGAGGAGATTTGCCAGATGGAGCGTGCTATGACAAGAGGCTGGATAGGCTCTAGTTATTTTCTTTATAACAGAGAAGGTTGAAGGCGGCTCTGATTGAGGCGTATAAGATTATGAAGGTTATGGACAGGGTGGATAGGAGGTCGCTGTTTCCTTTAATTGAAAAGTTGAAGGGTCAATATCGAGGGGACATCATTTTTGGTGTGGGGCAGGAGACTTAGATGGGATTTGAGGGAACAACATTTCTCCCATCGTGTGGTGGGAGTCTGGAATGCACTGCCTGGGAGGTTAGTCGAGGCATGAAACCTCATAAACATTAAAAAGTACATGGATGAGCATTTCAAATGTCAGAATATTAAAGGCTGTGGGCCAAATGGAAAGTGGGACTAGTGTAGATTTATATTTTTTTCGATGCATACTCGATGGGCTGAAGGGCCTTTTCTGCACTGTGTGACTCTATGACTCTAATTTCTTCTTAAGAGTTAAAAATTTGATCCTATTAAATCTACTGAAGCCCATTCACAAATTGATGGAGTGACACTCCACATACAATTGTTAGTATTTTTCTGGGCAAGAGAGGGTGATTGGCATTTGTTCACAATTATCATGTCATTAGAAGGGTATTGTTGCGACCATAACTGTCTGTTGCATCTTTAATTTGCAACTTAATGAAAATCACAGGGAGGGAACGGCATGGTGGCACAGTGGTTAGCACTGCTGCCTCACAGCACCAGGGACCTGGGTTCAATTCCAGCCTCGGGTGACTGCGTACGTGGAGTTTGCACCTTCTCCCCATGTCTGCGTGGGCTTCCTCCGGGTACTCCGGTTTCCTCCCACACTCCAAAGATATGCAGGTTAAGGCTATGCTAAATTGCCCCTTAGTGAGCAGGAATGTGCAGGTTATGTTATGGGGCTGGGGTAGGGTGGACATGGATAGATTGCTCATTTAAAGGGTCGGTGCAGACCTAAATGGCAGAATGGCACTGGAGGGAGTCTATAGTTCTATGTGCAAAGCAGCTTGTGGTGATTTTCAATTCAGGGATCCCTTTTCCAGGCAAAATGGTGCTGGCTGCTTTCTGCATTGGTTAACTGTGGATTGTGCAGACTGTTTCATTTTAAGCAAAATTTAGCCCAATGTTTTACTTCAGTTATGAAACATAACATGTGATCTGGCATATAGAACTGTTAGTTCCTGTCAGGTAGTGACACAGTAAAAATTAAGCAATGTAACACACAGGGGAAATTAGCAGGAAAAATCTGCTTCATATGTCTTGACACGCGACAGCATAGAGATGATATTTTGCAACCTAAATCTGTTCTTCATACTCAAAGAACCAGCTTCTGTTTCCCTGCACCCTCACATCATGGTATCATGGATAATTAATGAAAAAACCTGCTGACATTTATAAAATAATATTAGAGAATAATTAAAGGTCACATGTTCTCACTTCACAGTGATGACACCCCGACCGTTGGCCTCTACCACCTAGAAGAACAACCATCATAAGTGCGTAGGAAAACAGCCAGCTGATGGTTCCCACCCAATTTACCCAAGATCCTGACTTGGAAATATCTTCCCATTTCTTCATCAACACAGGGACAAAATCATGGAGCTCCCACTATTGTGGGAATAATTTTGCCACGCAGACTGCAGTGATTCCAAAAGATGGCTGAGCACCTTCTCTCAGGAAGCTAGCAATGGCCAATGAATTTTCACCTTGCCAGTGATGCCCATATCCCTTGAATGAATAAAAAAATAATAATGTTTTTCCCGGAGAGTGCAGCATCAACCTCAGCTATGTAGATGGTACCCGCAGAGTGGAAGATGGGACTTTCCTGTGCTAGGAAAGTAAGTGAAAATGACCTTTACTCTGGGCTATTCTTGAACTCTTTCCAGTTGCCAGTTGCACAATTGCAATTTTCCGGGGCCTGGATGATGTTACCCGAAAGGACTTGAAGCAAGTTTAATTGCAGGAAACTGAAATATGTTCCAGGAGCAGGCCATTTAGCTTCTTGTGTCTGCTCTGCAAGTCAGTGAGATAATGACTGCTTTGTGACCCGACTCGTTGTAGCTGCTACTGCCCATGAATTCCGAAGAATATTGAACTGGAAACATTGGGGTGAATTTTCTGCCGATGGGATTCTCCGTTCTGCTGGCAACGCACCCTACCCATGGGCGGCTACAATGGAAAATCCCATTGTCCAGCTGCAGGAACGGAGAATCCCGCTGCCAGCCAGAAAACACGGCAGCGTGCCATCATGGGAGAATTCACTCCATTAACTCTGTTTCTCTTTCACAAATGCTACCTGACTTGTTGAGTTTCCCCAGCACTTTGTTATTTTATTCATTCATGGGATACGAACATCACCTGTGTTCATTGCCCATTCCTAATTGCCCCTGAGAAGGTGATGTTGAGCTGTCTTCTAGAACCGCTGCAGTCCATATGTTGTAAATAAACTCACAGTGCTGGTAGGGAGGGAGTTCTAGGATTTTGACACAGCGAAAGTGCAGGAACGATGATATATTTCCAAGTGAGGGTGGTGAGTGATTTGGAGGAGAACCTCTAAGTGGTGGTGTTCCGAGGTATCTGCTGCTCTTGTCCTTCCAGATGGTAGTGGTTGTTGGTTTGGAAGGTGCTGTCTAAGGACCCTTGGTGAGTTCCTGCAGTGCAGGATTCCCCATTATTCATTGCCATTTGCGAAAGACTGCCAAGCACTTGTACTCTCCTTAATGTATCCAAATAGATCCTCATTTCATTTCTGAAAGGCCTGGCTCTCATTTTTATACCGTAACCTTGATCCCAGGGCAGGATTTTCTGGCCCTCCTGGTCCCGCTGAAGTCAAACCCCTCCCCAGCCCGTGACGGGTTTCCCAATGACAAGGCAGGTGAGCCATGTAAAAGCCCATAGACTTTGGCGGGCCCAGAAGATCCCGCAGACAGCCAATGGCTCAATGCATCCAGCATGGGAAACCCTGCCACTGGGGGGCAGGAAACCCCAGCCGTAGATTCTCCAACCTGTGGAAATAGTGGGCTGGATCCTCCGGTCTGCCAGTCACGTGTTTCTCGTGGCGCGCCGGATTCTGTACTTCCTTCACTTGTCAGTGGGGTTTCCCATTGTAGCTAGCCCACACCACCGGGAAACCCATGGGCAGGGATGTGCTTCCAGTGGGAAAAGAGAATCCGAATGGCCCAAGAATTCCAAACAGCTTTTTAACTATCCTATCGGTTTGCCTTTGTATTCTGGAAACTTAATCAAATCACCTCAACTATTTAAATCTCAGGGAATCCAACTATATTTTGTGTAATTTTCCAAAATATACCTCTTGGAACAAGGTACCAGTCTGGTAAATCGTTTTATACTCCCTCCATGGCTAATATATCCTTCTTAAGCTACACGGCCCAGAAGAGTACTCCAAATGTGGGTTGACTGGTGTTTTTTATAGATAAAGCATAACTACTAACTCTTGCTATTCTTCTAAATGTAAATTCCATAAATATTTTGATTATTTTCTGTACATATTAATGACATTTAAAGATCTATAACCTGTAGCCCAAAGTTTCTTCGGACAGCTACTGGTGTTAGAGTTTCATCATTCAGAAAGTGCTCTGTTCCTTTGGGCGAAGTGAATTGCTTCACAATTTCATTCATTTAAATCTATTTGTCACAATTTTACTCATTCGCTTAATCTCTTTGAAATGTCATGTATTAGTGTCATTCCCAGTAAAGTTATATCATGGGCTGGATTCTCTGCCGATGGGTGCTCCGTTTTGTCTGCAGCCCGGGGGTTTCCCAATGGTGTGGGGCTGCCTCACGATGGGAAACCCCATTGACTAGCCGATGTAACGGAGCATCCCGCCGGCGGGGTGAAGCAGAAATACGGCATGGTGGGGTGGATTCTCCAGCCCCATATTCCTATCTTTCAAGATACGGACTTTATTCAACATGGATTCTTTGAAATGGACTTCAAAAACTGAATACTGTGCTGCAAAGATGGTGACCTTGATGTACCATCAATTGAACGCGAGACGAGTTACTGTACAAAAGTATGGCTTTAATCAGCTAGATGTTAGCCCTGCGGTCGACTACAGTAAATGGACGACCGCTGGGAGTACTGGGTATTTATACCCCGCCCTGGAGGCGGGGTTAACTCAGCCTCTCGACCAATCGGGGAGCCGTCACATGACTGGTCTCAACTAATCAGTCGAGAGGCACATGACCAACCAGGGCCAATGGTAAGCCGGTGTTCTGCACCAATGGCAGGCAGCTATGTTAATCATACCACCACAGACCTTTAATGATTTCTGCACCGACAAACAATGAACTCATGCCTTTGGAAAGTTCCTAAGAAGTAAATAACTATCGGTTGAATGTCCTCCATTGAATAGGCATGCAGGACACAAAGTCACTTGTGAATCCGCACTTCTTATTATCTGGCATTTAATAAAATTTCTAATTCAGTGTCTGTGAGCTCAAAACTGAACAAAGAGAGGTGTGGCGAGACCAATTTATCTCAAGCAGGTGTGAACTGCCACCTTACATCCTTCAGTTTATAGTGTTGTGATTTTCAGTAGCCCGGGCCAATTTCTTTTTATCCGTTTTGTCGCTTTTACTCACTGTTTTGTTACCCTTTGCAATTCTTTGTGTCTTGCCCATTCACCAGAATTTGTGCTATTTTTTGCAATTTTGAATGCTTTTTCTTTTAGTTTTATGCTGTTTCTATCACTTCAGCCGTCCGTGGCAAGATACAAAGAATAACAAAGGGTAACAAAACAGATAATAAAAGCTATATTTGCTTATATTTGAGCTGACAATTCACTCATTTACTGCAAATGTCACATGCATTCAGATACAGAATCTTTAATTCTATGTTTTATAATCATTCTTGCAAACTCTGTCCCTTCCTGCCACACTTATTATCATTACCCTTGTGGATGCCTTGCTCGCTTGTCTGTCCTCTTTCTTCAGTTTATCACATATTCCCTTGCTTAAAGCCCTCTCCGCCTCTCGAGATATATGACTTACCAGAACATCAGTCCCAGCACAGCTCAATGAAGGCCATGTTAATGGTACAGCTCATACTTTCCCCAGTATTGGTGTCAGTGCCCCACGAATCAAAACCTATTTCTCTCAAATCAAACTTTGATCCATGCAGTAAACACTTTAATTTTATTTACCCAATTCCAATTTGCTTGTGCATCTTTGAGTTTATGCTTTTTAAAATTGAACCCCTATCTGCTCACACTCCCTCGGAGTATGACCTTTCCCTCTTTTTATAAATGTGGACCGGGACCACAATTTCCTCTCCTCCCACTGCAAGTTCCTGTCCCGCGCCAAAGATATGTCCCAAACCCTGACAGGCAATATAACCATCTGGACTGCTGTTCTTGGTTGTAGAGAACTGTGTGTATCTTCCTGACTATACTGTTCTCTATGACCACTATAATGCTATTTACTCTCCCAGCTTGACTGGCTTGCTTCTCCCCCATGCCATGGTCAGTTTGTTCATGCATCCAGCAGCAACAATTTCAGACTTGTTTCAGGCTAAGGCTTCTCCACCTCTGACTTCTTGATCATTATACCTGCCTCACACACAGCCAGCCATACTTCCTCCTGTCCTTAACATTGGACCAAAGTAGAAGATCCTAACCTAAGAGGTGAGAACCTACATACTAGAGCTGCAATACATCACCTGTCCTGCAATGTTTATGATGATTCAATGAATTAATTATTTCACTCATTAAATTTTAATTAATGCCTGTACTTGCATCTCACAAAATAACCAACCAAAAGAAACCAATTAATTGTCATAGAAGTGAAAGAAAGTTTATGGCACAGAAAGAGGCTACACAGCCGAACGTGACTGTACCAGCCAAAAACCAAGCCCCACAGCTGAATCTACCCCTCCAGGATTTGGTCTGTGGCCCTGCAAGTTGCAGCACTTGAGGTGCATTTCCATGAATTAAATCAGTTGAGTGTTTCTGCCTCTACTACCCTTTCTGGCAGTGAATTCCAGACCCCTGCTACATTCTGGATAAAAACAAATCTTCATCTCCCCTCTAATCTGGGGCTGGTTTAGCACACTAGGGGCTGGTTTAGCTCACTGGGCTAAATCGCTAGCTTTTAAAGCAGACCAAGGCAGCCCAGCTGCACGGTTCAATTCCCGTACCGGCCTCCCCGAACAGGCGCCGGAATGTGGCGACTAGGGGCTTTTCACAGTAACTTCATTGAAGCCTACTTGTGACAATAAGCGATTTTCCTTCATTTTTTCATTCATAATCATTCAACCAATCACTATAAATCTAGTGCAATTACCATAATGAGATGACTAGAACTGCACACAGGACTCAGTTCTGGCCTATCTAATGTTTTGTATTGATCCAGCATAACCTCCCTGCTCTTATATTCTATGCTCTAGCTAATGAAGGAAAGGATTCCATCTGACTTCTTAATCACCTAATCCAGCTGCCTTGCTACCTAAAGGGATCTGTGGATATTCAAGGTCCCTCACTTGCTCTACACCTCCCAGCATCCTCTGATTTATTGTGTAATTCTTTGACTTGTTTGACTTCCCCTCAAGCATCATCACACATTTCTCCAGGTTGAATTCAATATGCCACTTTGCTGCCCACCTGACCAGTCCACCGATATCTTCATATAGTCGACAGCAATCCTCACTATCAACCACACCGCCAGTTTTGGTCATTTGCAAACTTATTGATCAATTTCTTTGCGGATCATGCACTATCGCTGCGCAGCAGAATCAGATAGATAGATAGAACAGTACAGCACAGAACAGGCCCTTCAGCCCTCGATGTTGTGCCGAGCAATGATCACCCTACTTAAACCCACGTATCCACCCTATACCCGTAACCCAACAATCTCCCCATTAACCATACACTACGGGCAATTTAGCATGGCCAATCCACCTAACCCGCACATCTTTGGACTGTGGGAGGAAACCGGAGCACCCGGAGGAAACCCACGCACACACAGGGAGGACGTGCAGACTCCACACAGACAGTGACCCAGCCAGGAATCGAACCTGGGACCCTGGAGCTGTGAAGCATTGATGCTAACCACCATGCTACCGTGAGGCCCCTATGGTGTTGTCTATGCTGTATCCACCAGATTTAGAATCATAGAATTACAGAATCTGGACAGTGCAGAAATAGTCCATTTGGTCCATTGAGTCTGCACCAGCCCTTGGGAAAAAATACCCTACTTAAGCCTATTTAAGTGTACACTTAGAGCCATCAACTGTATTCCCACATTGGCAAAAATGTTTCAAGATTGCAATGATGGTTTTGCAATCACAGACCCCAAACGATAAAATGCCTTGTTTATTCAATGTGGGAGTGAAGAATGGCTAAAGCCTGCAAGAGATTAAAATGACCACGACTTAGAAAAGACCTATTTTAAACCCAGGAAAATACAATACACAAAACAATTCTCAAATACTAAGCAAGAAGCAATCGAGCCAATTGATCAATATTGCGCACAACCGAGGCAACTGGCAACCATACCTGACTTTGGTGATGTTGAACATGTCGAACGGGAAATCAAAGCACAAATAATCAAAGTTGCCTCTTTGTCAACTGCACCGCAAAGCATGCCAGGAAGACAAGATTGTCAGAGCCCTGGAGTTTGCAACATCCGCATCAACTCCAAAGCTGAACAAAGGCTGTCGATCATAACTCCTACACTCTGGACAGCACGGTGGCACAGTGGTTAGCATTGCTGCCTACGGTGCTGAGGACCCGGGTTCGAATCCCGGCCCTGGGTCACTGTCCGTGTGGAGTTTGCACGTTCTCCCCGTGCCTGCGTGGATTTTGTAGCAACCAAAGCTGGCCACTTCCCGACATAAAATGGAACATTGAGTTGCATGCAGGGAAAATTGGACAATGACAGAGAGGCAAGCAGGTTGCAGAACCTCTCTGTGGATTCTGTCTGTGAAGAAACCAGACAGCACAGAAACTAACAAGCTGCGCATATTAATTGAGCGATTCCCGGTGATTCCCAGGCACAATGGACACAACAATTAGAAGAGATTGAAACATTCTATAGCAGGTCAGACATCCCGGCGCCAGTGGAGTCTGAAACAAAAGGACACAAACAAGGTAGAAAGAACCGCCCAGTGATCGAGGAACAGCCCCGTTATTGGGGAAATTCAAATCAATCGATTGGGAAGAGACCCAATCGATTGCAAGTTTATAGAGGGTCCACCCAGATGGGCGCGAAACCCAAAACAGTATAAGACAGAGACCCCGACCCGGCTCTCTCTCTTAGCCAGCCCTCCTCTCTCTGTGTAACTGTGTAATAATAAACGTGTCTCGTTTGAACTTACTAACTGGTGTATTGAGTCATTGATCTGAACTTGAACTTGAATCTTGTGGCGGTATCATAAAGATACCTGGCGACTCTAGAGCTTAGGAATAAAAACAGAGCCAATTGAGTGTAAAGCACACTCACCCAGAACGAGCAACAGTTTCACCCCCACAACCCAAAGATGTGCAGGTTAGGTGGATTGGCCATGCTGAATTGCCCCTTAATTGGAAAAAAATAATTGGACATGCTAAATTTCTAAAAAAAAAAATTCTAATTAAAAAAAAATAAAAAAGAACTCCTACACTCCATGTTCAACTCCTGTGAATACTGTTCATCATTCATCATTCACCTGCCCGACAACCACCCACAAATGTGACAACAGCAGTTGTCCCACAAACGGAGTTGTGACTTGTCCAAACAATGCTTTCACTGTCACAGTGCTTTTGCCACTCTGCACAGAGTGTGCTGCTACTGGCACAAAGTGGAAAGGGGTATGGAATACTCAAACACTTTGCTTGTGTTTATAGCTCATCAGCAAAGCAAACCATTGTGATAAATACCAACAGAAGGATGCCATGGAGATGTACGATAACAAAGGGGCTAGAGTGTTGCCAAGGTGTAGGCTCATGATACCGAATACACTCTTGTGATTTTGTTTGGATGCAGCAACCAACCACGGGTGATGGTGACCACCATCGGCCCCTCAGGAGTAAATGCTGTCATAGATACAAGAGCATGTGTCAATGTCAAGGGACACAAAACATTCATCAAACTTCAGAGCTGTCCCCTTGGATCTGGTTTAGCACAGTGGGCTAAACAGCTGTCCTGTAATGCAGAACAATTGTAGTTCAATTCCCGTACCGGCCTCCCCGAATATGGCGACTCGGGGCTTTTCACGGTAACTTCATTGAAGCCTACTTGTGACAACAAGCGACTATTATTATTATTCGCTGCAAACCAGGGAAGACGAAAACATACTTTAATTTTTGTCTCGCAGTCAACATACTGCAGTGGGTGAATAACAAAGGTGTTTGAGAAACACGTTAGATTAGCAAAACAATAGATGTTGGGAAGAATGCAGCCTTGAATGACAGAATTGAGTACATTATTCATGAATGACCATAAGGGTTCCAAGGTCTTTGAAACAGCTATCATGTTAATGACAAATACAATCTCCACTTCCATTTAGTTTTATTAAATTTTGTCGAATTTGCTTCACTTTTTCAGTTAACTTGTGGTTTTAATGCATTTACTAAATGAAGGTGTGTCATGTACAATTACACAGAGAAACAATTGCATGAATGAAATATGGCTCAGATGTGCAGAACAATGGTCATTACTCATTTTTGTGGTAATGTAATCTTATGTCAGTATAATGACTCTTTGATTTGCTAATTTGACATTGGTTATTTGATGAAGCAAGTTTCATCATATTTTGACCCAAAGGCTAAGCAGCAGAATGAGACAGCCTGGTACTGAAATAAACAATTTGTGCCATAGTTTTATTGTGGAAAGATGACCTCCATCTTGAAATTCCACCCCTTCCCAAAATTGCTTTGCTGCCCACTGCGCAAATCTCAACATTGTTCCACTACTGAAGGAGGCCATTTCGCCCATCGTGTTTGCATGGGCTCTCCAAATGAACAATTTAACTGTGTGCCATTCCTCCACCCTCTCTCCCTAACCCTGCACATTCCTCCTTTTCAGCTAACAGTGTAATTCCCTTTTGAATGCTTCAATTGAACCTGCCTTCAGCACACTGTTAGGCAGTATGATCTGGACCTAAACACTCACTGTATGTAAAAGCTTTTTCTCATGTCGCTTTTGATTCTTTGGCCAGCTGCTCTAAATCTGTGTCCTCTCATTCTCGATCCTTTCACGAGTGGGAACAATTTTCCCTTATCTGCTCTGTCGAGACCAGTCAAATCTAAAAATATGCAAGTGCCTTCAGACCGCGAAGGTGCTAAAAGGCCTTCAAAGTTTTGAAATCTTCTTATCTATCCTCCACTTCAACGTTTTAATCAAGGAAGTGTCAGTTGTGGCTGAATCTTTGATTTAGAGGCTTGTCGCACTTGAGTATAATTAAACAATTAAAACAAAATGCTCAATCCCCCAGTGCAGTACTGAGGCAGTGCTGCACTGTCAGAGGAGGTCAGCGGCATTCTCCGTTCCTGAAAAACATGTTAACGCCGGGGCAGGATTCGCGGAGTTCCTCGACAGCAAAATTGGACCAATTCAACCACCATTAAGGGGCTGGCAACGGCACCAAATGGAACACAATCGATTCCAATGAGAAACGTGTGGGATTCGCTGAATTCGCGATTGACTCTCGGGAGAATGCAGCCCCGTTTAGACACTTCACTCCCCATACACACCATCCCTGCCAACAAGATGGCAGTGAGAGCGGCACCTTTTTTTATAACATATACCAAGTTCGAGACCATGCTAGACGCTATGGAGGAGAGGCAGGCGACCCTGTACCCTGGGGTGGGAAGGAGGCTGTCAGCCGCCGCCATTTGCCATGCCTGGGCACAGGTGGCAGAGGCTGTAAGCGTCATGAGCAACACCATCTGGAATGGCCAGATTAAGAAACTGCAGAACCTCCTCAGGGCGGCGGGGTGAGTAGGCAGCACTGTGTCCCTGGCACCAACTCCCATTCCACTCGCCGTAACCCTATCCCCCACCACCAGGAGGGTGACCGAACCCCAACCCTGCACTCCATGCCAGCACCCATACCAACTGGCAGGGCCATGTGCCCTGGCCACTGAAGCCACCAGCTGCCCACCCCTGGGCTCCATGCATCAGACTGTCTAACACTGTGCGTTTTCTGCTTCCCCCTTCCAGGAGAAGGTCGCCCATAACCGTTGGGATTGGGAAAAGACTGGAGCGGGAGCCCCTCACCGCAGCAGTGCAGAGGGCACTGGAAATGCCCGAGGAAAGGGCAGTCACCAGGGTGGAGATTGGCGTCGGGCGAGGAACTGAGACACTGCTGAGTTGCGATTCCCATGACACGTGTGACAACGCCCCACCACACCACCCACACTGTTATGTTTGTATACTTGGATCAGTGGGTAGACTAAACTATTGCTCATGTAACAAGTCCACGGAGGCAGACGTCCCTTCATCAGAATTTATTTTATTAACAAAACCGGGAGTACGACCAGAGTGCATTCAGCTTGCTGATTACACTGGGAGTGCAGAGGATCTGACACGCCCTGTTACATACAGAGAAAGGGGTTCCCTAATGGGGCCACTAATCAGGGAACTCATATTCTGATTGGCCAATCTCAAAGGCCTGGTCTAAGTCACTGCAGCTAATCAAACTGTGGAGCGCCTAACCATGCTACTAACAGTTCTTGTAACTCTGATCAAGACTAACTCTGTTCGGCTCCAGTATCCTGTTTCTCTTGCATGGCATCTAGTGATTGGAGGCTACATACAATTGTCATATACACTTGTTATCTACACTGCTTTTTATAAAATATTTTTATTCTCCTCCTTTTTCACAATTTTTCTCCCGAATTTACACTCAACACCATCAACAACAAATATCTCAACCCCCATAACAGTAACAACGATCCCATCCTCCCACCATGCCCAGACATCAACCCGCATGTTAACATAAACAAATGACAAAGAAAAAAAGGAATCAGGGATTATCCATAGCCATCTTCAACATACACAGCCCCCCTCCCCCCCGCACCCCACCCACCCTCCCCCCCCCCCCCCAACTAATGTTCGATGTTATCCAGTTCTTGAAAATGCATAATATACAGTGCCCATGACTTGTAGAACCCCTCCGAGCTTCCCCTCAGTTCGAACTTAACCTTCTCAAGGATCAAGTATTCCAACAGGTCCCCCCGCCACGCCAGGGCACAGGGTGGAGAGGCCGCTCTCCATCCCAGCAGGATCCGCCTTCGGGCGATCAACGAGGCGAAGGCTGTTATCTACACTGTTACTGCATATCATCACACACACCACCCTCACACCGCCCCCGCCTCCACATCACCCTCACCTCCTCCACCACCTGCACCACTCCTCCCTCAGCCCGAATTCTAATTATGCGTCTTGCCTTTTAGAACATAGAACATTACAGCGCAGTACGGGCCCTTTGGCCCTCGATGTTGCGCCGACCTGTGAAACTATCTGAAGCCTATCTGACCTACACTATTCCATTTTCATCCATGTGTCTATCCAGTGACCACTTAAATGCCCTTAAAGTTGGCGAGTCTACTACTGTTGCAGGCAGGGCGTTCCATACCCCTACTACTCTCTGAGTAAAGAAACTGCCTCTGACATCTGTCCTATATCTACCACCCCTCAATTTAAAGCTGTCCCCTCGTGTTGGTCATCTCCATCCGAGGAAAAAAACTCCCACTGTCCACCCTATCTAACCCTCTGACTATCTTATATGTCTCAATTAAGTCACCTCTCAGCCTTCTCCTCTCTAACGAAAACAACTTCAAGTCCCTGAGCCTTTCCTCGTAAGACCTTCCCTCCATACCAGGCAACATCCTAGTAAATCTCCTCTGAACCCTTTCCAAAGCTTCCACATCCTTCCTATAATGTGGTGACCAGAACTGCACGCAGTACTCCAGGAGCGGCCGCACCAGAGTTATGTACAGCTGCAGCATGACCTTGTGGCTTCGAAACTCAATCCCCCTACTGATAAAGGCTAGCACACCATATGCCTTCTTAACAGCCCTATTAACCTGGGTGGCAACTTTCAGGGATTTATGTACCTGAATGCCGAGATCTCTCTGTTCATCCACGCTACCAAGAATCTTGCCATTAGCCCAGTACTCTGTATTCCTGTTACTCCTTCCAAAGTGAATCACCTCACACTTTTCCGCATTAAACTCCATCTGCCACCTCTCAGCCCAGCTCTGCAGCTTATCTATGTCCCTCTGTATCCTATAACATCCTTCAGCACTATCCACAACTCCACCGACCTTCGTGTCATCTGCAAATTTACTAACCCATCCTTCTACACCCTCTTCCAGGTCATTTATAAAAATTACAAACAGCAGTGGCCCCAAAACAGATCCTTGCGGTACACAACTAGTAACTGAACTCCAGGATGAACATTTGCCATCAACCACCACTCTCTGTCTTCTTTCAGCTAGCCAATTACTGATCCAAACCACTAAATCACCTTCAATCCCATACTTCCTTATTTTCTGCAATAGCCTACCGTAGGGAACCTTATCAAACGCCTTACTGAAATCCATATACACTACATCAACCGCTTTACCCTCATCCACCTGTTTGGTCACCTTCTCACTGGCGCTGGAGGGTGTGCAGAGGAGATTCACTAGGTTAATCCCAGAGCTGAAGGGGTTGGGTTATGAGGAGAGGTTGAGTAGACTGGGACTGTACTCGTTGGAATTTAGAAGGATGAGGGGGGATCTTATAGAAACATTTAAAATTATGAAGGGAATAGATAGGATAGATACGGGCAGGTTGTTTCCACTGGCGGGTGACAGCAGAACTAGGGGGCATAGCCTCAAAATAAGGGGAAGTAGATTTAGGACTGAGTTTAGGAGGAACTTCTTCACCCAAAGGGTTGTGAATCTATGGAATTCCTTGCCCAGTGAAGCAGTTGAGGCTCCTTCATTACATGTTTTTAAGGTAAAGATAGATAGTTTTTTGAAGAATAAAGGGATTAAGGGTTATGGTGTTCGGGCCGGAAAGTGGAGCTGAGTCCACAAAAGATCAGCCATGATCTAATTGAATGGCGGAGCAGGCTCGAGGGGCCAGTTGGCCTACTCCTGCTCCTAGTTCTTATGTTCTTATGTTCTTATGTTCTCAAAAAACTCAATAAGGTTTGTGAGGCATGACCTACCCTTCACAAAACCGTGTTGACTATCGCTAATCAACTTGTTCTTTTCAAGATGATTATAAACCCTATCTCTTATAACCTTTTCCAACATTTTACCCACAACCGAAGTGAGGCTCACAGGTCTATAATTACCAGGGTTGTCTCTACTCCCCTTCTTGAACAAGGGGACAACATTTGCTATCCTCCAGTCTTCCGGCACTATTCCTGTCGACAAAGACGACATAAAGATCAAGGTCAAAGGCTCTGCAATCTCCTCCCTGGCTTCCCAGAGAATCCTAGGATAAATCCCATCTGGTCCAGGGGACTTATCTATTTTGACATTTTCCAAAATTGTGTCGTGCAGGAGCTGCTGGTGATGTAGCGGGCCCTTCTGGTGATCCAGCCACAGTCGCAGCCAGAGCCCCAGATGCCGACCAGCGCTGAGGGCATCAACACAGATGCCAGCCATAGACTCGAGACCCTGGATATCCCGGAGCTCGATTCCGAGGATGACACGGATTTTGTCTCAGCTGTCTCCAACGCCCTCCACTGTCCCAGACACACTGGGCACATTAGCGTTGAGACTCCTGAGACACTCGCTGGTGCACACTACAAACATGCTCCGATGCAACAGGTGGGGATGGGACTTCTAAAGGGGGTGGATGTCCCAGGCTAGCTATACGGAACCCCCACCATCTATGGCAAGGTCTGCAAGACATAACGGTCTACAAGATGAAGGCATGTAAAATCGCCGGCTCCAATGCACCCCTCCCTGATGAGCTTAATGCATTCTATGCACACTTTGAGCAAAAGGTCAGCGAGAGCGAGCCCTCCACCCCAGAAGCCTCGGATGAACTTGTATCTGAGATCACCATTGCAGTCATCAGAGCAGCCTTCTCGAAGGTCAACCCACGGAAAGCCACTGGCCCAGATGGGGTACCTGGACGAACACTCAGGTCTTGCACGGAGAAGCTGGCAGGGGTATTCGCAGACATCTTCAACCTCTCTTTACAACAATGTGAGGTCCCTATCTGCTTCAAGAAGACTACCAGCATCCCTGTACCAAAAAAAAGCCAAGCAGCGTGCCTTAATGACTACCATCCAGTGACTCTGACATCCATCATCATGAAGTGCTTCGAAAGGTTAGTCATGGCACGAATCAACTCCAGCTTCCCGGATTGCCTTGATCCACTACAGTTCGCTTACCGCTGCAACAGGTCCACAGCGGACGCCATCTCCCTGGCCCTGCACTCTACCCTGGAACACCTAGATAACAAAGACACCTATGTCAGACTCCTATTTATCACTACAGCTCAGCCTTCAACACCATCATTCCTAGGCAACTCATCTCCAAACTCCGTGGCTTTGGCCTCGGCTCCTCCCTCTGCGACTGGATCCTGAACTTCCTAACCCACAGACCACAATCAGTAAGGACAGGCAACAACACCTCCTCCACAATCATCCTCAACACCGGTGTCAAACAAGGCTGTGTCCTCAGCCCCCTACTATACTTATACACCTATGACTGTGTGGTCAAATTCCCCTCCAACTCGATTTTAAAATTTGCTGATGACACCACCGCAGTTGGTCGGATTTCAAACAATGACGAGACAGAGTACAGGAATGAGATAGAGAATCTGGTGAACTTGTGCGATGACAATAATCTCTCCCTCAATGTCAACAGAATGAAGGAGATTGTCATCGACTTCAGGAAGCGTAGTGGAGAACATGCCCCTGTCTACATCAATGGGAATGAAGTGAAAAGGGTTGAGAGCTTCAAGTTTTTAGGTGTTCAGATCACCAACAGCCTGTCCTGGTCCCCCCATGCCGACACTATTGTTAAGAAAGCCCACCGACGACTCTACTTTCTCAGAAGACTAAGGAAATTTGGCATGTCAGCTACAACTCTCGCCAACTTCTACAGATGCACCATAGAAAGCATTCTTTCTGGTTGTATCACAGCTTGGCATGGATCCTGCTCTGCCTAAGACCGCAGGAAATTACAAAAGGTTGTGAATGTAGCCAAGTCCATCGTGCAAACCAGCCTCCCGTCCATTGACTCTATCTATAATTCCGCCAGCATAATTAAGGATCCCACGCACCCCGGACATACTCTCTTCCACCTTCTTCCGTCAGGAAAAAGATACCAAGGTCACGTACCAACCGACTCAAGAACAGCTTCTTCCCTACTGCCATCAGACTTTTGAATGGACCTACCCCGTATTAAGTTGATCTTTCCTCTATACCTTGCTATAACTGTAACATTATATTCTGCAGTCTCTCCTTCCTTCTCTATGTACGGTATGCACTGTTTGTACAGCATGCAAGAAACAATGCTTTTCACTGTATACTAATACATGTGACAATAATAAGTCAAAAATCAAAAAACGATGGTCGGACGGCGGGCCGACCCCAGGGACTAGGTGTCGTATAGACTGATTTCAGGCTGCTGGAATGGACGGTCCCAGCGTTTGTAGACTTTTAGTCGCAGAGCAAGGGACTACATGAGGGGTTGTCAGCGAGATCCAGTTCCTGCAGACGCAGACAGACGAGTCTAACCACGTGCAGCAGCAGGAGGTGATGCCGGCCATGCATGCCACCCAGGCCAACACCGCATGGGTTGAGGTTTTGGGGGCAAGGCTTTTGCCTATGGATTGGCTGTCCAAATCCTGGGGCAATCCGTGCAGGTGGTGTCCGAGGCCCAGGACAGGGCTGCCCTCTCACAGGCAGCCGTGTGCCAGAGCCACCTGGATATTGTAGTGGTGCTCCTGAGCATGGCCCAGTCACAGCGACTGACCGCCATGGCTCAGAGCATCGGTGGCATTGCAAGACACTGGCTGACGTGGTGCAGACACAGAGGGAGCTGGCCCAGTCCCAGAGGGAGAAGGCACAGTCACTGGCTGATGTGACACCGGCCCAGAAGGTAGTGGCACAGTCGTAGCGCGAAGTTGCGCAGTCCCAGAGGGAGATGGTCCACTCCCTGTACTCCATGGCCATGAGCATGAAGACCCTGGTCGAGATGGCAGCGGACCTCCAAGACTGTCAGTGCCAGGAGGCAGGGAGCCTCAGGGGATAGCTACACTCGCACCCCCACCCCATGGAGTAGCCCAAGGGCCACCAGACACCCCGAGGGAGGCGGAGGTGATGGAACCCATTCTGGTGACAATCAGGGATGGTGCCGGAACACCGCAGCACCTCGGACACCCCCTCCACCCACCTGTCCCTGGTGCATCTAATAATAATAATCTTTATTGTCACGAGTAGTCTTACACTAAATTGGAATGAAGTTCCTGTAAAAAGTCCCGAGTCACCACATTACGCCGCCTGTTCGGGTACACAGAAGGAAAATTCAGAATGCCCAAATTACCTATCAGCACGTCTTTCGGGACTTGTGGGAGGAAACCGGAGCACCCGGAGGAAACCCACATAGACACAGGGAGAATGTGCAGAGTCTGCACAGTCAGTGACCCAAACCGGGAATTGATCCTCGGACCCTGGAGCTGTGAAGCAACAGTGCTTCCCACTGTGCTGCTAGCGGGCAGACCTAGGTGGCACCACACAATCTGGGACACCCGAACAGCAACTAGGCCCATCCAGGACTGCTCGGTTCAGAAGACGCTCGCCAAAGGGGACCCAGGTCACAGGGTGGGAATCACAGCAGGCCGCCTTCACTCCTGATGTACCCTCTGTGGATTCACCTCGGCGTTAGGTCCCGTAAGGCCAGAATAGTGGATACCAGTTAAGTTGGCATTGGTGCAGGGCACGGTTTAATGATAGCGGTTAGGACACAAATCTGTAGATGTGTTTTCACATTAAACACATGTTCATAATTTTACAACCTGCCTCGGTGCTTTGTCAGATGGGTGTGAGGAGTGCACTGGTCTGGGTTGGCCGCAGATGGGATGGGGACCGGGGGGGGGTTGCCTCAGGGACCTCAGTTCAGCCAGCTCTCACTGCTCCGACATCCCACCCCGATCTGATGGTCACACACCAGCTGCACGTTCATCGAGTGGAACCCCTTTGGGTTTGTGTAGAGCGGCCTGTCATCTGCAGGTGCTCATGGAGCGACATGCATCCCGTTGATCATCCCCTGGACCTGGGGCATGTTGGCGATGGTGGCAAATCCCACTGCCCTGGCATCCTGGTGAGCTCAGTCCACATTGAAATGGAAGTATTGTGTCGACTGGGCATATAGGGCCTCCGTGTGGACGGATGTACCTGTGCACCGAGCTCTGTGAGATTCCGGACAGGTCCTCACTCGCCACCTGGAAGTAACCCATGGTATAAAGGTTCGGGATGACCATCACCTTGGGGCGGAGGTGAGTGCAGTGGCCATCACTAAGGAGAAGTTTCTGGGGAGACTGAAATGTCTGAAGGTAGATATGTCACCTGGACCAGATGGACTACAGCCAGGGTTCTAAAAGAGGTAGCTGAGGGGATTGTGGAGGCATTGGTTCTGATCTTTCAGGAATAACTGGTAAGATATTAGAGTTCGTTATTAAAGATGAGATTGCAGAGTACATGGAAGTGCATGGTAAAATAGGACTGAGTCAGCACGGCTTTGTCAAAGGGACATCATGTCTGACAAATCATAGAGATCATAGAATTTACAGTGCAGAAGGAGGCCATTCAGCCCATCGAGTCTGCACCAGCTCTTGGAAAGAGCACCCTACCCAAGGTCAACAACTCCACCCTATTCCCATAACCCAGTAACCCCACCCAACACCAAGGGCAATTTTGGACACTAAGGCCAATTTATCATGGCCAATCCATCTAACCTGCACATCTTTGGACTGTGGGAGGAAACCGGAGCACCCGGAGGAAACCCACGCACACAGGGGGAGGATGTGCAGACTCCGCACAGACAGTGACCCAAGCCGGAATCGAACCTGGGACCCTGGAGCTGTGAAGCGATTGTGCTATCCACAATGCTACCGTGCTGCCTCCAATCTGTTGGAGTTCTTTGAGGCGGTAACAAGGATGTTAGACAAAGGGCTGACTTCGAAATAATGCAGTGGGATCTATAATGACCATCTGAGAAGGCAAACGGGAAATCAGTTTAATGTTTCATCTGAAAGATAGCGGGCGGGATTCTCCGGCGACTGATGCCGTGATGTATTTAGATTTCCAGAAAGCCTTTCACAAGGTGCCGCATAGGAGAGTGTTAAATACGTTTAAGAGCCCATGGAGTTAAGGGTAAGATCCTGGCATGGCTAGAGGATTGGCTGACTGGCAGAAGGCAGAGAGCGGGGATAAAGGGGTCTTTTTCAGGATGGCAGCCGGTGACTAGTGGTGAGCCTCAGGGGTCTGTGTTGGGACAACAACTTTTCACAACATACATTAATGATCTGGAAGAAGGAGCTGAAGGCACTGTTGCTAAGTTTGCAGATGATGCAAAGATCTGTAGAGGGGCAGGTAGTATTGAGGAAGCATGGGATCTGAAGAAGGATTTGGACAAGCTTGGAGAGTGGGCAATGAAGTGGCAGATGAAATACAATGTGGAAAAGTGTGAGGTTATGCACTTTGGAAGGAGGAATTTAAGCATAGACTATTTTCTAAATGGGGAAATACTTAGGAAATCTGAAGCACAAAGGGACTTGGGAATCCTTGTTCACGATTCTCTTAAGGTTAACGTGCAGGTTTAGTCGGCAGTTAGGAAGGCAAATGCAATGTTAGCATTCATGTCTAGAGCACTAGAAGACAAGACTGGGATGTACTTCTGAGGATGTATAAGGCTCTGGTGAGACCCCATTTGGAGTATTGTGAGCCGTTTTGGGCCCCGTATCTAAGGAAGGATATTCTGGCCTTGGAAAGGGTCCAGAGAGGTTCACAAGAATGACCCCTGGAATGAACAGCTTGTCATATGAGAAACGGTTGAGGACTCTGGGTCTGTACTCATTGGAGTTTAGCAGGGTATGGGGGGATCTTATTGAAACTTAGAGGATACTGCAAGGCCTGGATGGAGTGGACTTGGAGAGGATGTTTCCCCTTGTAGGAAAAGCTAGAAGCAGAGGACACAATCTCAGACTAAAGGGACGATCCGTTAAAACAGAGATGAGGAGGACTTTCTTCTGCCAGAGGGTGGAACTCTTTGCCGCAGAAGGCTATCGATGCCAAATCACTGAATGACTTTAAGACAGAGATAATAGATAGGTTCTTGATTAATAAGGGGATCAGGGGTTTATGGGGAGAAGGCAGGAGAATGGGGATGAGAAAAATATCAGCCATGATTGAATGACGGAGCAGACTCGCTGGGCCGAGTGGCCTAATTCTGCTTCTATGTCTTATGTTCCCCTCCCCCCATTCCCCACACCCCTGGCCCACCGGCAGGTGGTGACTGGTTGGGGGGTGCGGTGGAGGGTGCGGGCTGGGATGCGGGGTGGTGGGGTGAGAGAACCTATATGGCCGGTGTAACTCTGCAGAACAAGGGGCCAAGGTGGTGGTGAGTGGAGTGCAGAGCTAGATGGCTCTCTCTCTCTCTCCCTCAGCAGCTACGCCGCCTATTTTGACATCGATTGCAGAGCATCCAGTCCACAAATCATCCTCTCAGACAAGCCACCTGATATTTTGAGAAGGCAGTTGAGAGTTTGGGTACTGTCAAACGCTATCACAACTAACAAGGCTAATCCCTCTCTTCCCCCCCCCCCCCCCCGTCACCCAACTTTGGGCTTTCAGCTATGACAAGATCCTGATTGTGCCAGCTGGGGCAGGCCGGGAGAAAATCAAATTATTTGGCGCACAACGCGATACACGTTTTATGCCTCTCACGCTATTCTCCTGACATAGAGGGCTTGGCGCCGGGCGCAACGTGGCCAGAGAATCGCATCCACCATTTTCCTGTGATGTCACTCGTGGATTTCTTTTTCAGGCTCAACCTGCTGCCACAGTACAGGATGTCCCCCGCAACCCAAGCTGTCTTCATTCCCGGAAGACCATGCGCCTCTCTCTCTCTCTTTATCCCCTTCCCTGTACAGGATGTTCCTCGCAGGTTCAGCTGTTTCCGCTCCCGGAGCCTCATTCTCCCTTTATCCCCTTCCCGGTACAGAGTGTCAACCATGGGCCCGGCTGTCTCCGCCCCCGGAAGTGAGGGCCCTGAGCCTCGCTCTCTCTATCCTCTTTCCAGTACAGGGTTTTGCTTTCTGGATGGCTTTCTGGATGCGTAGTGTTGAATAAAGAACACAAAGTTTTGTTAACAAATAAAGCTATAAATGTATTACACTACTGACTAAGATTTGTTCACATTCCTAAAGTAGAAGGTTTCTGTATTAAACTATGCTATCTCTAATGAACATAACTTCTCAAGTACAACTTTTCCTATGACTGACACTCTTACAACCCCTTCTAACTTCTGACTCCCAGAATCCCCGAAGTCACATGATATATATGTGACTGTTCTGTGGTTCCCTCTAGTCGTAAGAAGCATTATCATTAACTTGTTAACTCTACACCCCAGTCAATATACATATCATTACAAGGATGTCCCAGAAGGTAAAATTAAAGGCACTATTATTATTATGATGGTATTATTATTATTATATGGTATTATTATTTCACGATTTTTTGGCTTTTACACATCTGTGAAGCGAAAAAATACACATTTAAAACTTCAAATTGAAGATCTCTCCAACAGCCTCCTGAATAATGTTTTCCTGAAGAATACTTGGATAGGTTACCATTGCATACTGTGCTGTGCAAGAGTTGCCATGGAGATTTCTGGACAGTTTGTGCAAAACAAATCATGCACCGAGTTAATTTTTAAGTGACTAGCATATTTAGAAATCTCTTTTATGTTTTTCTTATAATTCAGATGAGTCGTAAGGACAAACAGGTCAACATAACATGTTATCCAGTTATGTAGTGGGGGAGACTTAAAATGAGTATAAATCAGCTTGTACAATTGAGGCCTAATTAGCCAATACCATTATATTTCCTTTTTGAATCTTAATATATAATGTGCAATTCATTTCACCATCATTTTTGCAAACCAGGCGAAAGAATCTGCAATGCGGGAGGGGAGGCTTTTCAATTTTTAGACATGGCAGAGGGTTGGCTGGGCAAGGAGCACTTGTGCTACTGGGTAGCATTACTGCCTTTGAGCCAGTATGTCCGGGTTCGAGACCTACTCTAGGACCTGATGGTTGTGGTGTTCTTTGTGGTTCTAATCTGAGGATAGTTAGCGTACTGTTCACAAAGACCGCAACTAGCTTTTATATTGAACAAAGCTAAAAAGATTTATTTACACTACTCAATTGGATTCAACACTTACTCCTATATAATAAACAGTTGATAATAAACATGCAATCTACTACTCATCTACTACTAATCTCTCCACTAATACAATAACTGTGATCTGTTCTTTCCTACAGTCTGTCTTCTAACCTTCTCCACAACCTCTCACGCAGAAGGCTCAACATCGATGTCTTATATATTTCTGCATCTAGCTTCCTCTAGTGGTTGATTTGGACATAACATTAACCCTTACAGTACATTTATCATAATGTCACAATGGTCACATAAGCTGAGTTCATAATGCATCAAAGTATTGAATCATTCCAATGCACCTATGGTGAATGGGGCAGATACTGGTTTCATTCCATGTTTGACGTGACTGGGAGACCTCTGGCTTCAGACAAGTGAGATGTTCCAGAACATGGTAAAGCTACTGAAACAGACATAAACATGTGTTTTGTCTGCCTCAAACATCTCCAGAGACAGGAAGCCTGCTCTAAATCTAAATCTTGGGTTGGGGGTTAAAAGAATTCTGGTTCCTGACTCAAGCAGCTTCCAACATGCCCAGTTGTAACTGAGGCCAGATGTTGAGCACACAACCGGTCTGTTACAAGGAGGCTCGGAGGTATCTAATTTCCCTACCCAAGCCTCCTCCATCCCCACCCCACATGCCTGTGATCCTGGCATCCACCCAGGATGAACTACCCATCCCCTCTTCTCCTTGACTCCCCCTTGCGCCTTTGATTGGGAACGCACTCTTTCAGTCCCAGCAATTGACTCTGCTCCTCCTCCAATCCCTGATCAAATCCTCTCACTCCTCCTTGTCTTTGGTGACCAGGAACCAGCGGCTGTCGTGGTCTCTAACCAACTTGCTGCCTAACTGCATGCCCAGCTTGTAAGGAGGGTTTCTGAATGACGAATCGATCAGTGGCATCATAAAACCATACACGGAGGAATCTAGAATTGCAGGTGCCCCACAAATTTATGACTGACGCACATTCTGAGCGGAGCTAAATTATGTTTGATTATATTATATTCCAGTGACTTTTATGAACAGGCAAGCTTTCTTGTAAGTTTAAAAGCAAATAAAAGAATTAATGTTTATTTTATTGCAACGTCCAAATGTAAACCAAACACAAACTCCCAAAACACAGACACACAAGAAAAGATGAGTTCAAGAGATGTGACATGCACTTAGGCTACCAGAAGGGTGAAAGCAAAACAGGTCACTTCTTTACAGTCCTTAATGTGATTGTGGAAAGTGTTGCAGGCCTGAGGGATTCTCTTCTGGTTCCTTGAAGACAAATGGAAGTACGAAGTTTGCGGATGTTTAGTCTAATTGTAGCTGAAGCTCTCCAATAAGAGAAATCTTATCTTGCAGTTATAACAAATTAGACCCTTTTCACTGGAAGGGTCTCTGGGCAGGGACCATCCATATTTTGGACTGGGATCTCTTGCCCTGAGGTCTTCATGTTTTCTTCGATTAACTGACTATTCAAAAAATAGTTTTTCATCATGAACAACTCCCTGTCATGTGACCATGCTCATTTCACCCCCCCCCCCCCCCCCCCGCATAAAAACATTGGTTTCTCCTAAGTAACATGAAAAGCATTTGCAAGTTACTGCACTGTTGTTGTCTGCACTTTGTCTTTCAAAACAAATCATCAAGGACTTTCAATTTGAGAAGGAAAGAAAGGGACAATGAGGAAAATGTTTTCATCATTTCCTGGCAGCAGTTGAGGTTTGAAATAAGACCATGTTTTATTTTTTTTTAATGTAGAGAACCTAATTCATTTTTTCCAATTAAGGGGCAATTTAGTGCGGCCCTGCCCATCCTTGGGTTGCGGGGGCGAAACCCGCGCAAACACGGGGAGAATGTGCAAACTCCACACGGACAGTGACCCAGAGCCGGGATCGAACCTGGGACCTTGGCGCAGTGAGGCAGCAATGCTAACCACTGCGCCACTGTGCTGCCCTGAAATAAGACCATGTTTGACTGGTATCTTGTTATGTTGCCTCTGAATGAATATATTTCTGAAAGGCAACTTATATTGATTAGCTGCTTCAAATTCACTCTGTGTATTGTCTCCTATAACTAACTGGAAAGCCACTTGCTTGCCTAATAGTTCACATTGCTCACCATCACTTTCATCTTTTCAGCTCCTGATCTCATGCTACATGTGCCGTCAGTAAGTGGCTGACTGTACACGACTCATATCCTAGGTTCTGCCATCTGTTTCGCTGTACCTCAAATCTGTGTTAAAGAACTGTCCGGTTAGAGAGTAATTACGGTACAATGTTGAATCTTATTAACCAGCCTTATTTGTGTTTATTTTTCACTCTTGCCCTCAAACCCACCCACCCCTGCCTGCTAACATCCCATAGCCGTGTGCGAATGGTGGTCGCTGTTTCCTGAGCGAGGGCATGAGGAGAGTGTGCGTCTGTACGGCTGGCTGGACTGGACGCAGGTGCACGCTTAACAGAGATGAATGTTGGGACCACTGGTGTCAAAACGGTGGCAGCTGTGAAGATGGAATCAATGCCTACAGGTACCAACATATTTCCTCTTCAAACCAGCTGTACACTTAGATTAGTTCATATTCCATCCCCTCCCCGTCTTTTGTTCTGCTGAATATGCATTATTCCTCTCCGGCATATTTTCAGATGTCTTGCGGTACTCAGCTCAGTGAGCCACAGCTTCAATGCGCGATTGCAGATACTAATTTTCATCAGCTTATTCACTGATGGGCGATTAGAGTGCTTGCATTACAGACTGATATGAAGGTTACAAACAGTCAAAGTATGAGGACAGGTCGCAAAGATTAGGTACTAAGTGGAAAACAAAATATTGTGTATGCTGTAGATCTGAAATAAAAGCAGAAAATGCTGGATAAATTCAGCAGGTCTGACAGGTTGCATAGAGAGAGAAACAGAGTAAATGTTTTGAGTCGAATATGATGCTCTTATTTCTAAAACATTGGGCTGGATTTTCCCGTCCCGCCCGCTGTAAGATCGCCATGGGCGGAAACATAAAGGTCCATTGACCTCCGGCCGGAATTCCCGGTCGCACGGCGGGCGCGGCTGGAGAATCCTGTCCATTATCTCTGTTTCTCTCTCTCCACAGATGCTGCCAGATTTTTCTGGCCCTTTGTTTTTTTAGTTGCATAGATTAGACCTGTATTCTTTTGTGTATAGCAGATTACTGATGATCTCAGTGAGGCATTCAAGGTGATTAAAGGAGCCATTATGGTAGGTGGAAATGATTTCATCAGGTGGAGGATGATAACCCCAAAGTTATATTCAAAAATAAAATCCAGGTTCCATTAACCATGACAAGAGGAGTGACCAGTGACTGAAGTCCAAAAGTATCAACATGAAATTGAAAAAGGTCAATTACAGTCACTGATGCAGAATGCAGAGTAACACTCTATGGACGGGAACTTCTGGTCATGCCTGCCCTGAGATTGGAAATTCCTGTCTGACGTCAACGTACATTTGAATAATCCGTCAAAATTTCCATCCCGCCTGTGACGATTCCCACAGCGGTCAGCAGCGGAAAATTTACCTATCTGGATGCAAGAGTTGAATTATGAAGAAAGGCTTAGGGGTGATCTTAGAGAGTACTATACAATAATGAAGAGCATAGATGAAATGAAATGAAAATCGCTTATTGTCACAAGTAGGCTTCAAATGAAATTACTGTGAAAAGCCCCTAGTCGCCACATTCCGGCGCCTGTTCGGGGAGGCTGGTACGGGAATTGAACCGTGCTGCTGGCCTGCCTTGATCTGCTTTCAAAGCCAGCGATTTAGCCCTGTGCTAAACCAGCCCAGATGAGGTAGATAGTCGACATCTTTTCCCAAAAGTAGAGGAGTCTAGAGCTAGAGGGCATAGGTTTAAGGGGAGAGGGGAGATATACAAAAGAGACCAGAGGAGAAATTTCTTCACACAGAGGGTGGAGAGCATCTGGAACAGGCTGCCAGAGGCAGTGGTAGAGGTGGGTATGATTTTGTCTTTTAAAAAGCATAGACAGTTACATGGGCAGGGTGGGTACAGACGGCTATGGGCCAAATGCGGGAAAGTGGGACTAGCTTAGTGACAGAAACTGGGCAGCATGGACAAGCTGGGCCGAAGGGCCTGTTTCCATGCTGTAAACCTCTATGATGCTATGACTCTAAAGAGGATGAAAAGAGGAGAACAGCATCTGAAACGTGAATTTAGCAGAAATGCTCAGAATCAGCTGGATGGACAGAAAGATAAATGAGTGGGTCAGATGACGAACAGTAGTTCGGGACAGAAAGTTCAGAGAAAGAAAATGGCCAAGGGCAGACACTGAAAACCAAGACCAACAGTGTTCTCCTGGCAACTACTGAAGGAGAAATTGAGGGTGAAAACAGAAGAGGAAGAATGCAAATTAGAATGTAAAACATTGCGACGTGGGCTGAGGAAGGCGGGAAGAAAACCAGGGCCAGTGGCCTCATATGATGACAATTGAACTGTGGGAGAACAGGAGCCTAAAATTGGAGCTAGGATGTTCCAGAGACGATGCCAGGAAGCACATGGTCACACAAAGGGGAGTGGAAATATGGAACTTTCCACAAAAAGCTGTTCAGGGTAATGGTCAATTTATTGATTCTTGATGGGTAAGGGTATCAGGGATTGAAGAACCAAGAAACGGAGTTACAGGTGAAATATGACCTCATTAAATGGCAGAACACACTCAAGCGGACAAAGATCTGACTCATTTCTAAAGGAGTAGAATTTAAGCCCATTCTCTCCTTACTCAAGGGTTAAATCAATGTGGTGTCCAGTTCATATCACAAGATACCAATGACGAGTCTGAATCCTGACCGATTTATCCACCCTTAGTTCAGGGTGCGCCACTTATTGCATTCGTTTCTCCTGTTGATGAATCCAGATAGTTTGTGCACTGAAAGATCAGCCCAGGACCTTTCTAAATAATGTTGTTCCATTCCCTCTATGTGCTAATCCAACAATATGATAGATACAGCATGAAAATTACTATTTGACATGGAAGTGGATAAGAATAGCATTCTTTTATCTGTGATTTTAATGGAAGTTTCACCCTTCAAAATTAAATGGAATTTATACCATAAATAAATAGCCAGATTTCATGCAGTCATCTGATAATTTCCAAAATGATAATCCTGGTTGGATGTTTCCATGAAGAATGATTTCACGCCAATATGAACAAGGAGCAGGAGTAGGCCAGTCAGCCCCTCAAGCCTGTTCCACCATTTAATAAGATCATGGCTGGGATGATAGTAACTTCAAATCTCTATCTCGCCTAACCTTTCACCCCCTTGCTTACCAAGAATCTATCCACATCGTCCTGAAAATATTCAAAGATTCAGCTCCCACCACTTTATCCGGAAAAGACTCATAACTCAAGGAGGGCTAGTCAGTAAGTTTGCGGATATTACGAAAATTGGTGGGGTGCTAAATAGTGAGGAGGATAGCCGTCAATTTGGAGGGCATAGACAGGCTGATCAGATGGGCTGATCAGTGGCGAATGGAATACAATCCACATAAATGTGAGGTGATGCACTTGCAGGGCAAACAAGGCAAGGCGGACACAGTGGTTAGCCCAGTTGCTTCACAGCTCCAGGGTTTCAGGTTCGATTCCCAACTTGGGTCACTGTCTGTATGGAGTCTGCAAATTCTCCCTGTGTCTGCGTGGGTTTCCTTCAGGTGCTCCGGTTTCTTCCCACAGTCCAAAGATGTGCAGGTTAGGTGGATTGGCCATGGTAAATTGTCCTTAGTGTCCAAAAAAAAAAGGTTGGGTGGGGCTACTGGGTTATAGGGATAGGGTGGAGGCGTGAGTTTGGGTGGGTGCTCTTTTCGAGGGCCAGTGCAGACTCGATGGGCCAAATGGCATCCTTCTGCACTGTAAATTCTATTATTCTATGAAGGAAATACATGATAAATTGCAAGACCCTGTACAACGGTTCCTTAAGGTAGCAGTGGTTAAGAATGCATATGTCATACTTGCCTTTGTGAGTTTTTGTTACGAAGAGAAATTGGATAGACTTGAATTATTTTTTCTTGGAGCAGAGGAGACTGAGGGGAGACATGATTGAGATGTATAAAATTTTGAGGGGCATAAATAGAGTTGACAGGAAGAAAATGATCCCCTTGGTGGAAGGATCAGTGACCATGCGGCATAAATTTAAGGCAAGAGGCAGGAGGTTTATAATAATAATAATCTTTATTGTCACAAGTAGGCTTACATTAACACTGCAATGAAGTTACTGTGAAAAGCCCCTAGCCGCCACATTCCGACGCCTGTTCGGGTGCACAGAGGGAGAATTCAGAATGTCCAAATGACGTCTTTCAGTACTTGTTGGAGGAAACCAGAGCACCCGGGGGAAACCCACGCAGACACAGGGAGAACGTGCAGACTCCACACAGACAGTGACCCAAGCCGGGAATCGAACCTGGGGCCTTGGCACTGTGATGCAACAGTGCTAACCACTGTGCTACCATGACGCCCATGACTGAATGGATGTGGAGGAAAACGTTTTCAACCAGAGGGTGGTGGGAGTTTGGAAAGCACTGCCTGAAAGGGTGGTGGAGGCAGAGACCCTCATAACATTTAAGAAATATTTAGCTGTGCACTTGCGGTTCCAAGGCCTACAAGACTATGGACCAAGTGCTGGGAAATGGAACTAGAGTACTCAGGTGGTTGTTTTTGACCGGCTCAGACTCAATGGGCTGAAGGGCCTTCTGGTGCTCTGTGACCATCCCTTTGAGTGAAAAAATGTAGACACATCTTCATTTTAAATGGGTGCCTCCTTGTTTTTAAACAGGAGCCCCTATTATTATATTCACGAAATATCCTCTCCACATCCACCCTGTTAAGACACCTCAGTATCTTCTATGTTTCAATCAAGTTGCCTTTTACTCTTCTGAACTCCACTGGTATAAGCTTTGCCTGTCTAACCTTTCCTCATAAGACAGCCCGCCCATTCCTGGTATTGATCTGGTGAACCTTCTTTGACTGCTTCCAATGTATTTACATCTTTCCTTAAATAAGATGACCGGTACTGGACACAGTGCTCCAAATGTGGTCTCACTAGTGCCCTGTACGTCTGAGTCATAATCTCATGACTGTTGTGTTCAATTCCCCTCGCAATAAATTATAACATTTAATTAGATTTCCGAATTACCAGCTGTGCCCTTCATCGCAGTCTAGTGTCATTCATGCATGAGGACACCCAGATCCCTCTGCACCTCAGAGTTCTGCAATATCTCACCATTTAGCCAAAGCGGCTCGAACTTCAAACACATGTTGCAGGTCATGTTGCAGTTGTACAAAACTCTAGTACGGCCGCATTTGGAGTATTGCGTACAGTTCTGGTCGCCTCATTATAGGAAGGACGTGGAAGCTTGGGAACGGGTGCAGAGGAGATTTACCAGGATGTTGCCTGGTATGGAGGGAAAATCTTATGAGGAAAGGCTGATGGACTTGAGGTTGTTTTCGTTAGAGAGAAGAAGGTTAAGAGGTGACTTAATAGAGGCATACAAAATGATCAGAGGGTTAGATAGGGTGGACAGCGAGAGCCTTCTCCCGCGGATGGAGGTGGCTAGCACGAGGGGACATAGCCTTAAATTGAGGGGTAATAGATATAGTACAGAGGTCAGAGATGGGTTTTTTACGCAAAGAGTGGTGAGGCCGTGGAATGCCCTACCTGCAACAGTAGTGAACTCACCAACATTGAGGGCATTTAAAAGTTTATTGGATAAGCATATGGATGATAAGGGCATAGTGTAGGTTAGATGGCCTTTAATTTTTTTTCCATGTCGGTGCAACATCGAGGGCCGAAGGGCCTGTACTGCGCTGTATCGTTCTATGTTCTATGTTCTAACTGTTTTCCTTGGATCAAACTGGCATCCCAGGAGCTCCCACATGCTGCAACTGCGACACGTCACCTGTCCTATCATTCATAATGTGTTCTATTAAACTATTTCATTATTTCATTCAATTATATACTGTATTTTTGTTTTTATATATTTTGTTAACTTTGCCACCAGTTGCTAGACTATATTGAACCTTAGGAATAGAATATATATTCGTCACTACGCAGATACCTACCAGATAACTAGCTTCTTCTCCTGTCGCAAGGTAAAACCATTTCCTCAAGGCAGAGAAAGGTAGAAAGCAAAGAAAACAGCGCACATCTTTTTCTTCCTTCCTGAACACCTTTAATTACCCAACTCCCAGCAGTCTATTTTAAGTCATACTGCTTGCAGTAAACCTTACTGAAAAATCTTATTTCCTCCTGAATTCTTACTTTAAACCAAAATTCCAAATGTACTCGCTCACTGCCTCTGTCGCACTCAGGCCAAAGTGTCCCCTCGCTGACCGCACATCTTTTACTGCTTTTGTGTGCATCTATGTATGTATCTCCCATGAATAATCCACCTAATTAAATAGAATTCACAGCGCTAAAACAGGACAAACAGACTAGTAAGTGCATGCACGTGGTTATGCTCCACATGAGGCTTCTCCAGTTTTAATGACCTCTCTCCCTTATATCCTTATTATGAAGCCCATCATTCTGTGTTCCTGTGGACATTGTAACATTTTATCTGACAGCATGTTCCAATGTGATTCCTTCCTGGTGAAAAGGATGAGACCTGTTGAAAGCGCAGTAATAGGTTCCTCAGTCTCATAATATACATCCATGTATCCATGGCAGCAGGGTAGCATGGTGGTTAGCATAAATGCTTCACAGCTCCAGGGTCCCAGGTTCGATTCCCGGCTGGGTCACTGTCTGTGTGGAGTCTGCACGTCCTCCCCCTGTGTGCGTGGGTTTCCTCCGGGTGCTCCGGTTTCCTCCCACAGTCCAAAGATGTGCGGATTAGGTGGATTGGCCATGCTAAATTGCCCGTAGTGTCCTTATAAAAGTAAGGTTAAGGGGGGGGGTTGTTGGGTTACGGGTATAGGGTGGATACGTGGGTTTGAGTAGGGTGATCATGGCTCGGCACAACATTGAGGGCCGAAGGGCCTGTTCTGTGCTGTACTGTTCTATGTTCTATGTATATGATGGAGTGCAGACAGGCAGTGATTGACACACAAGATGACCAGTGAGCACACAGAACACTGCAGCCAATCACCAGACAGGACACGACCACTGTAAAGCCAGAGGGCACCAGTTTTCCCGATCTCTTGGGATCCAGCCTCTGAGACAATCGGAGCTCGTGAGCAGCAGCTCGTACAAACACCATGTGGTAGTCAGTTTGCCTGGGCAGGCTAGCCCCAGTCAAGTCAACATAGTGTCAAACCACAGTTGAGCATGTATTATAGTTAGATGTAAAATAAAATCGTGTTACATCTCATCAAGTGTTGGAAGCCTGTCTCTCTCTCCACTGTATCAAACACAGTCCACATAGACCCAGCCTACCCAACACATCATGGTACCAGGTCTGGATGTTGAGAATTGACGGACTCACCTTGAGGTAATCTGCCTTGACCAGCGATCAGCAATCCGGTAACATGGACAGCGTCCACCCTCCTCCGCAGCTCCGCATCGCCGGCAACCTCGGTGCAAACTGGAAGATTTTCAAACAGAAGTTCCAGCTCTATCTTGAAGCCACCGACCACGAGATGCCAGGAAGATCGCACTATTCCTTTCCACAGCCAGTGACCACGCTATCCACATCTCCAACTCCCTCACATTCACTGAAGGTGAAGACAAGACGAAATTTAAAACAGTCCTGATGAAGTTCGACAGCCACTGCGACATTGAGGTGAATGAGAGCTTTGAACGGTACGTTTTCCAGCAGAGACTTCAGGGTCAGGATGAACCTTTTTCAGTCCGTTTTCACCCATCTCCACATCTTCGCGCAGTCATGTAATTATGACTCGACAACTGATTCCATGATCCGGGATCAGATCGTTTTCAGGGTCCTCTCCGATTCCCTTCGCCAGCAGCTCCTGAAAGTTAAGCAGCTCACCCTCACCATCGCCCTCGAAACGTGCGTTCTCCACGAGCATGCTAACAACCCATACTCCCACATCAGGGCGGCAGAAACGGCAAAACTAAACCCCTACGAGGCGGAACGGGTGCAGGCCATCAAACAAATACAGGGCCTGAGTCTTGATGAGAGTGGCCATTTCGCGTTCTTTTCCCGGGCTCCAGTGCATGACCGAGGGGACGGCGAGACCGACGACCAACCTGCGCAGTTGCGCACGTCATTCGACCGCACTGCGCATGCGTGTTGGCGCACGGAACGCGCTGACGTCGGCGTCATGACATGTCCGAATTGTGGCTCCACCCATTTAAAGCGGCAATGTCCAGCAATATCACGATGCTGTCTCCAAGTGTATCAAGCTTGGCCACTACACAACCCATTGCAGATCTGCTCCACTGCCCAGCATCCAGTGATCCCAGCCACATTGCAGAAGCGTCCGTTTGGTGCAGCAGGCCGTTACAGACTCCGACCCCAACAGCCCACCAGATCCTGATGCTGAGTGTCTCAAATTCCCATTCCGGGTGGGCATCATTACTAAGCATGCGCTGCCTCTCAATGAGTGGTGTGATACCCTTACAGTTAACAAGGCTCGCATCCGTTTCAAGCTGGACACCGGCACTTCAGCAAACGTCATTTCAAAATCTGACCTCGACACCATCCGCGTCAGACCAAGCATTCTTCCACTGGCCTGCAAGCTCCTTGACTACATGGCAATGCCATTGCTGCCAGTGGCTCATGCCAACTTGGGGTGTCCAATAGGTAATTGAAAGCGACGCTGTGATTTGAAATCATAGGACCTGACAGAGCTTCCTTGCTTGGTGCTCGGGCCTGCAAACTCCTGAACCTGGTTCAACGAGTCCACACCATGTCATCCGCACAGGCAACGGCCTCACCTGATGAAAACTTCCAGACTCAACTTGATGAAATCATAGTGCAATACCATAGCGTGTTCGAAGGTATGGGCGATACTAAATCCTGCTGAAGCCAAATGCCACCCCTGTGGTTCATGCACCGCGTCGGGTGCCGGCACCCCTCAAGGACCGCCTCAAGCAGCAGCTGCAAGACCTCCAGGACCAGGGCGTCATGGCAAAGGTCACGGACTGGGTTAGCTCCATGTTTTGCGTCAAGAAGCCATCAGAAGAGCTACGAATCTGTATCGACTCCAAAGATTTAAACCGCAACATCATGAGGGAACATTACCCGATACCAAAACGAGAAGAGTTAACCAGCGAGATGGCTCATGCCAAATTCTTTACGAAGCTGGACGCCTCCAAGGGGTTCTGGCAAATACAGCTGGACGCGTCCAGTCGCAAGCTGTGCACATTCAATACCCCGTTTGGTCGCTACTGCTACGACTGAATGCCCTTTGGCATCATCTCTGCCTCAGAGCTATTTCACCGCATAATGGAACAAATGATGGAGGGCATCGAGGGGGTGCGAGTGTACGTCGACGATGTCATAATCTGGTCCACAACTCCTCAAGAACACATCGATCGCCTCAAGCGGGTGTTCCACAGGATCTACAAACATGGCCTCCGATTCAACAGAGCCAAATGCTCGTTCGGTCAATCAGAAATCAAATTCCTTGGTGACCACATTTCGCAGCAAGGCGTTCAGCCGGATGCTGACAAGGTTTTGGCGATCAATGCCATAAAGACCAGAGGACAAGAAGGCGGTCCTCTCCGCTTTCTAGAGATGGTCAACTTCCTTAGGGAAGTTCATCCCCAACATGGCGTCACACACCACAGCTCTCCGCCATCTCGTTAGAAAAACAACGGATTTCCAGTTGCTACCCGCTCATGAGAAAGAGTGGCCTGAGCTGAGAGCGAAACTCACCAAGGCCCCGGTGCTGGCATTTTTCGACCCCGCCACGGAAACAAAAGTATCCACTGATGCGAGCCAGGATGGTATTGGGGCGGTGCTCCTCCAACGGGATGACTCCTCCTCCTGGGCCCCAATTGCATATGCCTCCAGAGCCATGACGCCCACTGAGCAACAATACGTTCAGATTGAGAAAGAATGCCTGGGCCTCCTTACAGGAATCGACAAGTTCCACGATTATGTATATGGCCTCCCCAAATTCACGGTCAAGACGGACCACAGGCCATTGGTTCACATCATCCAAAAAGACCTCAATGACATGACGCCACGGTTACAACGCATCCTTCTCAAGCTACGCCGCTACAATTTTGACCTGGCTTACACCCCAGGCAAAGAGCTCATTGTTGCAGATGCACTCTCCAGGTCTATCACCACACCGTGTGAGCAGACTGACATTGTCTGTTAAATAGACGCGCAGGTGCAATTCTGTGCCTCCAACTTCCTGACCTCTGATGAGAGGGTCATTCAAATTCGTGAGATGGCCAGGGATCCTCTGCTCCAGCGGGTGATGCAGCACCTCCCGAATGGCTGGCAGAAGGGGCAGTGTCCCCAGTTTTACAATGTCAAGGACGATCTGACGGTGGTAGACGGCATCCTCATGAAGCTTGACAGAATTGTGACACCACAGAGCATGCGAGATTTGGTGCTCGGTCAAATCCACGAGGGTCAGCTGGGGGTCAAGAAATGTCAGCGTCGAGCTCAAGAGGCAGTATACTGGCCGGGCATCAGTCAAGACGTCGCCAACATGGTCCTCAATTGCCCTACGTGTCAAACATTCCAGCTGGCTCAGCCTAAAGAAACTACAGCAACATGAGATGGTGACCTCCCCATGGTCCAAAGTCGGTGTTGAGCTGTTCCATGCCAAGGGGCGTGACTATGTCCTCCTAGTGAATTACTTTTCCAATTACCCCGAAGTGGTCAGACTGTCTGACCTCATGTCGGCGGCGGTGATCAAGGCATGCAAAGAAACTTTTGCCCGACATGGGATACCACTCACGGTGATGAGTGACAACAGCCCCTGCTTCATCAGTCAGGAGTGATTAATTTTGCCCGGCTCTACAACTTTCGGCATGTCACATCCAGCCCTTACTACCCCCAGTCGAATGGGAAGGCCGAAAAAGGGGTCCACATCGTTAAAAGATTATTGTGTAAGGCTGCTGACTCGGGCTCCAAATTCAACCTGGCGCTGTTGGCATACAGAGCGACCCCTCTGTCCACTGGGTTGTCTCCAGCGCAGCTCCTCATGAACTGCATGCTGCAAACGATGGTTCCGGCCATTCACATTCCGGACCTTGACAACTTCCCGGTCATACAGAGAATGCAGCAGTCTCGGGCCCAATACAAATTAGTATACAATGCCCATGCCACAGATCTCCCCGAGCTGGTCCCTGCTGATCGAGTTCGTGTTCAGCTGCCTGATGGTGGCTGGTCCGCCACAGCTGTGGTGGTCAAGCAAGTGGCCCAGAGATCATTCCTCGTTCGCATGGATGATGGCTCTTTTCTCCGGCGCAACAGGCGGGCACTGCGCAGACTTCCATGCCCGCCACCCGACCGTGACGTCCCGCCTCGCACACTGCTTCCTCCGGATGTGCCCTGCCACGAGACCACCGATCTACCAGATATTCTACCGACCTCTGCGACCACTGCATTGCAGGCAGTCCCGCCCGTCCAGGTGCAGGTGGCCGCTGACCCACCCTTGAGGCGGTCAACCAGAATTTGTCGCCCGCCACAGAGACTAAATTTGTAGGCTGACTGTTGCATTACCTTGGTATCTCATCTTTTTGACATCTGTACATATCATTATTTTACTCATGTTTTATCTGCCCTCTAACTGCACTAGACACCTTCCCATGTATGTAAGTTAGCATCTTCTGTATATAGTCAAGTACCTGTACACATCTTCATGCACATGCACCTCAATATTTATTACCTGATCACATTTTTTTTAAAAGGAGGGGGTGAGATGTCTTAACATACACCCAGGTATATGATGGAGTGCAGACAAGCAGTGATTGACACAGGATGACCAGTGAGTACACAGAACACAGCAGCCGATCACCAGACAGAACACGGCCACTATAAAGGCAGAGGGCATCAGTTTTCCCGCTCTCTTGGGACCCAGCCTCTGAGACAGTCAGAGCCCGTGAGCAGCAACTAGTACAAACACCATGTGGTAGTCAGATAGTCTGGTCAGGTTAGCCTCACGTCTCCAGTCAAGTCAGCATAGTGTCAACCCACAGTTAAGCATGTATTATAGTTAGATGTTAAATGAAATCGTGTTGCATCTCATCAAGTGTTGGAAGCCTGTTTCTCTCTACACTGCATCAAACGCAATCCACATAGACCCAGCTTACCCAACACATCTCTCAGCACTTCAAGGGTCAGAGACGATCAGTAAATTTTAGCCAGTCATTTTCACGTCCTTCGGTTTTAATCTGAAGACAAAGGAGTGTCCCAGAGAGAGGGATGTATATGGGGACAGCAACAAGTCCCAGCAACAAGAAAGGAACAGAGAAACAGGGAGTGATCCCAACTGAAGAAAGCATCTAGCGAATGCTCAGTAGCTTGCCAGACGAAAACTGCTTGAAACTGAGTCAACCAAAACCAGAAACCTGGGTATTGTGACAATGATAAACCTTCACTGGGTTGTTGTGTCTATAAAAGCTACTGGAATAAAATGAATAGTATGAGTTGAATAATTTTCTGGTAACTGCATTGAAGCCTTTCCAACCATGAAGATTTGTGTAATCTAATTCATTTTTATTGTGAAATAAATGTTTTATTCTTTTGTTAAAAGTTCATCAACAGACTCCTCTGAATCTGCCCTCCACGATTTTAAAAATTGTTACGATAATATTAACTGGCATCAGAACATCCTATATCTCTCGACTTTCACCCCCTGCACCACCCTTCCACATTACGGCTATCAAACTTCCCATTAAACGTTTCAATATGATTACCTTCAGCTAGTTCATATGGCATCGAACTCCACGTTCTTTGCAATTGCTATGACCCTGTTTGTGTCAACCAGGCCTTATGTTAATGTGCATAATCTGCCTACAGGGTATGCCAGAAACTGGGGCAGTTTAGCTCAGTTGGCTAGGCAGTTGGTTCACAATGCAGAGCAAGCCCAGCAGCGTGGGTTCAATTCCCGTACCGGAGGGGCTGGTTTAGCTCACTGGGCTAAATCGCTGGCTTTTAAAGCAGGCCAGAGGCACGGTTTGATTCCCGTACCAGCCTCCCCGGACAGGCGCCGCAATGTGGCGACTAGGGGCTTTTCACAGTAACTTCATTGAAGCCTACTCGTGACAATAAGCGATTTTCATTTTCATTTTCAAACTAAAGGCCCATAAACTTGCAGGGGTTCTGTCCGTGAGGAGTTTGCACATTATCCCCGTTTCTGCGTGGGTCTCACCCCCACAGCCCAAGGATGTGCAGGGTAGGTGGATTGACCACACTAAATTGCCCCTCAATTGGAAAAACAAATTGGGTACTTCAAATTTATTTTAATAAAGTAAATATGTCATGGAATCCTTGGAAAGGTGGGTGGAAATTGGAGGAGAAATCAAAGTGAATTCCAGATTGTGTCATTTCAAGAAGGAATTAGATAAACCTCTTGAGGCTAAAGGGATTAAGGGGGGGGGGGGGAGGGGGGAGGCAGGATCAGGGTATTGAACTTGATGATCAGCCATCATCGTAATGAATGGCGGAGCAGGCTCGAAGAGCTGAATGGCCTCCTCCTGCTTCTATTTTCCATGTTTCTGCCTGGCCCTCGTCTTAATTCCACTAAGGGAAGACAGACATTTATTGGTCACCACCTCCACCCCCCCGCTCTGCACCCCACCCATTCCGTCCTTTACTGTCCCCTCGGAAAAAGTCCTGGGGTTGGATTTTTATGGCGTGCTCGCTACTGGGATATTTCGGTCATGCTGGAAGTCAATGGGCCACCGCCCACGGAGCAGGGATGGAAAATCCTGGCCCTGGTTATTTTGGGTCTTTGAATGTTCCAGAAGCTTCCAATATGCCGTTCCATGAGGCAGAATTCCTCAATCAAGCTGCTTACCAAGTTAATGTCATCAGTGTGCTGAGCTGAGAATGGGGACCTTCATCCAGATTTCCCATTTGCGATGGCTCAATTGGGGCCTGGGCTCAGTACTATTGAAAGGAGTTCATGAGCAGAAGTGGCTGTCAATGAGTCGGCCTAGTATAAAGTCTGGCTCCTGATGATGGAGGGGCATTTTGTAATCACAAATCTCTGACTAACTCCCTTGTATAAGAAGCAAAAAGAACCAAAGACAAGATCGGGGGCAGGCATGGTGCATGGTAATATTTATGAAATGGATGGGCAGAATGTTTTCCACCATAGCAGTGTTTGGGCAAGACCCCTGCAGCAGTGGTCATCCTCCTGGAAACTGCGCTAATGGAACTTAACCACTGTGGCCTCCGACACTGATCATCAAGGCCTGGATGCCTGGAGGTTGCCTGGCCCTCTCCCTGCAGCTACACTCTCAACAATGGCCGCCAGCATTCATGGCGCTGCTGAGCTGCTGGCCGTATGATTGTTCCAGGAGCTCTTACCATCCGAACAGGATGGCAGCCATTGTAGCCTCTTACTTGGAAGGAAGTATGTTCACTCTTGGGCTTGCCACCCACTAACATGGGATCACCTCCCACTTTTGTTAACCCCTTTTCCCCCTCAAGAAAATTCAGCCCATTGTCCATTTGTAATCATTTGAAATACTAACACCAGTTGAGGTGTGGAAAAGGCACTAAATGGTATCGAACCTGGGACCCTGTGAAGCCACGGTGCTATCCACTTGTGCTACTGTGCTGCCCAGTTAGTGCCTGCGTTTTATTTTTCATCTGACAAAGAATCGCAGAGTGTTTTTTTTTCTCCTCACAGCTGGCTATCATGCTCTCAGTTTGTGTGAATCGGTTTGCAGCTGAAGTCCTGCAACAGTGAAAATATCACTAATATATGTATTGACACAGGCGGCACGCTGGTGCAGTGGTTAGCACTGCTGCATCATGGCGCCGAGGACCTGGGTTCGATCCCGGCCCCGGGTCACAGTCCGTTGGAGTTTGCACATTCTCCCCGTGTCCGGGTGGGTCTCACCCCCACAATCCAAAAGATGTGCAGGTTAGGTGGATTGGCCACCTAAATTATCACTTAATTGGGAAAAAAAGAATTGGGTTCTCTAAATTTATTTTTAAAAAGAATATTGAGGTTACTTCGAGAATAGCTCAGTTATTAGGGCCTCACGGTAGCATGGTGGTTAGCATCAATGCTTCACAGCTCCAGGGTCCCAGGTTCGATTCTCGGCTGGGTCACTGTCTGTGTGGAGTCTGCACGTCCTCCCCGTGTGTGCGTGGGTTTCCTCCGGGTGCTCCGGTTTCCTCCCACAGTCCAAAGATGTGCGGGTTAGGTGGATTGGCCATACTAAATTGCCCGTAGTGTAAGGTTAATGGGGGGATTGTTGGGTTACGGGTATACGGGTTACGTGGGTTTAAGTAGGGTGATCATTGCTCGGCACAACATCGAGGGCCGAAGGGCCTGTTCTGTGCTGTACTGTTCTATGTTCTATGTTCTATGTGTGTGCTTGGGTTTCCTCCGGGTGCTCCGGTTTCCTCCCACAGTCCAAAGATGTGCAGGTTAGGTGGATTGGCCATGATAAATTGCCCTTAGTGTTCAAAATTGCCCTTAGTGTTGGGTGGGGTTACTGGGTTATGGTGGTAGGGTGGAGGTGCAGACCTTGGGTAGGATGCTCTTTCCAAGAGCCAGTGCAGACTCGATGGGCCGAATGGCCTCCTTCTGCACTGTAAATTCTATGATAATTGTAATATTAAAAGAAAACAACTGCCATCACTATAGTTATTGTTTTCATTTAATTTTGTTGTAGCAAACCTAATAAATTGTAACTGAGGATACCTTTGATTATGTGGAAAAATGCAGAGGCACTGCTATTTTGGGATCTGAAAATCTCCAGATAATTATCCTATATACTCAAGTTCCTTATTCTTTCACGGGATGTGTTGACATCTATGGCAAGGCCAGCATTTGTTGTCCAGAGGACAGTTAAAAGGCAACCACATTGCTGTCGGACTGGAGTAAAATATAGGCAAGACCGGGTAAGGATGGCAGATTTCCTTCGTTCAAGGGCTACCAATGTGTTTTTTATGACTTTCAATGATAGTTTCACGGTGGCTATTACCGAGACTAGCTTTCAATTCCGGATTTATGAATTGAATTTCAATTCCACCAGCTGCTGTGGTGGGATTTGAACCCATGTTCCCTGGGCATTAGTCTGCGCCTCTAGATTAATAGTCCAGTGACATTACCAACCCACCACCATCTCCACTGCAATGACCAATGTTGTGTAAAGGTCGACCCCAGTTTTTCTGCCGGATATCCAAACTCTTTGTGCTGACCACCCACTCTCCACTCAAGTTAAACTTACCCTGGCGCAAATCTGCTGATTGACAGGATCAAAGAATAGCGCACCTGCACCTTGTACCTGTGCATGCTTGCAAGGCTACCACTTTATTGGTGCACACTGCATTCCTGCCAATCCTACCCACTAATATGGTAGCAATGGCATCAAGAAGGAATGACAGAAACACCTTCCAGTTCAAACCTAAAGATCGTGATTCTACAGTCCCCCAGCCGTGTGTTTCCCGACGGCGCGATGTTTGCTGGCAGCGGGATTCCCTCTTCCCACCGCTTGTCAATAGGATTTCACAGTGAAGCCACCCCATACCGCAGGGAAAGACATGGGGCGGGGAGGTGGGTGGCATGTCCTGCGAGCGGGAAAAGAGAATCCCAACAACCGGAAAATTCCAGTCCAAGTTGTTGAAACTACAGATCATAGAATTCAAGGTATCGGAGAAGAACTTTCGAAATTGGAGGTGAGGCTCTCAACGGAGCTGATGCTTAAAAATAAATGTGCAAACAGAAGAAAGCATCGCATGTGGGCACAGTTGGAAAATGAATCTGCAAAACATGTCAGTGAAAATCACCAGAACAGACTCATTTTTTCGAGGATCTATCCAAACCGCTCAGAAACTAGCAAGAAAATTAGGCATTGCATATTTCAAAGCCACCCTTGATGGTACATCAGATTTATGAAAATAAATTATTTTGTATTCTGACAGACGATCAAGGTTTCACAGAATCTCCCAGCAGAACCTGATAACAGGCTTTTCACTTTTCACCGAATAACAAATATCAGCAAAAGAATGGATACAGATTGGGAACATGGATGAGACTGCCGCAAATTCTGACATTCCGGCCAGTTAAACGGTGAAAAAATTGAAGAGAAAACAATGATGGTGAAGAAAATTGTCCCTTGTTATGGGCCAGGGTTTAGAGAACACCAAAGTTCATGGAGTTCACCTGACCCACGACTTTTAATAGATTGTGGTTATGGGGAGCACAAGGGTCTACTTTACAGGTATGATGCAACAGAGATCTAAAGTACTTTTCAAACAAAACTATGGTTATTTATGAATCCAGTTGACATTTTATAAACCCACAGTAAACATCTTAGCAAATTTCAACACCAATAATCCCCTCAGATACAATATTCTAGAAGTAACCCTTCATAACTTTCCTAACAACATCCATAAGACCAAAAGACCCTTTTTACAGAAAGACAGCAGGTTTAAATTCTCTACAGAAACAGGTATTTCTTTGAAATCCTCAAAGATCTGGAGACAGTCTTTAGATTACAGAGAGAGATCAATATACAGCTGCTTGCTTTGCCTGCAGCTATCCAGCTCTGAAAAAAAACTAAAACACACTGTAGCTGTCTGCTCAAAAACATAAGTGAAAGACAGACAGCCCAGCTCCACCCACACTCTGAAATTACTGCAGCTATTTGATAAACACCCCTTTCTTAAAGGTGCATCCACTACAGCTATTTGATAAACATCCAGTTCTTAAAGGTACTCTCGCATGACACCATGATAAAACTGAATGAAATTATATGAGTTTCAATATGTGGTTTTTATTTTTGGTGAATTTGATACATTTGATGAAATTAGTGAACACAAATTAATGCCTTTCTTCGTGGAGGTTATTATTTATTGGTTCGTCAATAAAAGTCAATGAATACAATTGCTTTTGGCTCCTTTTGCACTGCTACTGAAGACAGAATGGCTGGAACAGTCTCTGACCTGACAACTCTGTGATAGCGAGGCGGTGGGAGAGGGAGGAGGGGGGTCTCAACTTCTTGAAAATATTACTTATGCAAAGATCCACCATCTACTTTTTGGCCAAACGGTTAGCCTTAGAAACTCAACTTTTACACAAGTATGTATGGTAAATTCATCTATAAGTTAACATAAAATGAAGGTAAACTTTATTCAGATATCTTGCAGCAACATTCAGGGACCATTTTCAACATGGCGGTAGCACTGTTTCTTCACAGTGCCAGGGAGCGGGTGCAATTCCCGGCTTGGGTCACTGTCTGTGCGGAGTCTGCACATCCTCCCTGTCTCTGCGTGGGTTTCCTCCGGGTGCTCTAGTTTCTTCCCACAAGTCCCAAAAGACGTGCTTGTTAAGTGAATTGGACATCGACTCGGGGATTTTCACAGTAACCTCACTGCAGTGTTAATGTAAGCCTACTTGTGACACTAATAAAGATTATTATTATTCACATTTTACAATACAAACAAGCCCCTAGTGAAATAAAAAACTGAGGAGTAATTTCTTTACTCAGGGAGTGTTGTGAAAGTGGATCTCACTGCCATATGGACTAGTTGGGGCAGAGAACATTGATGCATTTAAATGAAGGCTTGATCCATACGTAAGGGCGAATGGCGCAGGTGAATGCTGGGAACAGGGCAGGAAGAGTTAATTACCATGGGAGAATGACTGTGGAATATAAACACCAACATAGATCAGTTGGACTATAAATTCTGTTATTCCATGCAATAGGATAGGCTTGGGTTGTTTTCACTGAAGCAGAGAAGATTGAGGAGCAACCTGATCGAGAACTCCCCACAACTGATTCCCCAACCCCACCGGATCTCCGACAACTCCCATCACCAAGTAAAAATCCACCTTGCCCTCATTTCCTGAAACCCCACCCCAGTACAAGATTATAAGGGGCATGGACAGGGTTGATAAGGGACAGCTGTTCCTCTTAGTTGAAGGGTCAGTTACAAGGGGACACAAGTTCAAGGTGAGGGGGGATTTGAAGAAAAACCATATTACCCAGATGCTGGTGACGATCTGGAATGCACTGCCTGGGAAGGTGGTCAAGGCACATTGCCTCACACCCTTTAAAAGGTACCTAGATGAGCACTTGGCATGTCTTAACATTCATGTGCTGGCAAATGAGATTAGGTAGGCAGGCCGGGTGTTTTTCATGTGTCAGTCCAGGCTTGATGGGCCGAAGATCCTCTTTTATGCGGTATTATTCTGTGATTCTGATTCTGTGATACCCAAGAGGCTAGTCCTTACAAGTCTGATTATTTTCCAATTTAAATTTCAATGTGCACAGCCATACACTGCCTTGCCTTGTGAGTACATTCAAAATTACTCTACATGCTAGATCTTTTACGGAGCAGTCAATTGCTAATGCAATTGCTAATGCAATTGACAGCCACAATTGAGTTAATTAGTATCACTTGTAAATATTTAATAACTGTGTTCACGATAAAAGGGAATGCCAGCTCGCATGGATGTTCATCAAATACAAGACTTCTTTCCTTAACAATTCACACCTCTTTAACCTGGAGTTACCTCTCTCTCTGCATCTTTGATGATTTGATTGCCTGCAGGTGCTCGCATTCCGGGGCATCTCTGACTGTGTCTATATAAACATTTCTGGAACAAGCCTTTCCATTCACCTGAAGAAGGAGCCGTGCTCCGAAAGCTCGTGTTTGAAACAAACCTGTTGGACTTTAACCTGGTGTTGTAAGACTTCTTACTGTTCCTTAACAATGGCATGCTACCCGTGTCAAAATTAAATGTTGCCCATACATAAAATCAGGAATAGCATTGAGCTCAAAGTTGTTTCCATTAAACATTTGTTTGAATGAGATTTAAACAAAGGCAAATTGATGCAAGTCCCAGCATCAACATAATTGATGTATCATTTAATTCATTCAATAAACGTTATTCCTGGATGCATCTTCTCTGCTGAGAATCTATTTCTAATAATGCAGAATAAAGCACCAAAAGTGGGGTATTCATTATGGTGGGGAGGTGTTGGTGTTGGTTTTCTGTGTCACTTCCTTACATATGTGTGCACAGTAAGTTCATTAAAGGGGTAACTCAGGTACTTGGCGTCCTGCGGTCGTTCTGGGCACCTCAGTCTTCATCAGCATTGCAAGCGTTAATTCCTCCCTTTCAGGTGTCTTCTTTCTGGTTTCTAAGGCAGAGTTTATGGCCCTCCTGCCAGCAGGATTTGTCCAGTCCCACCAAAGTCTTTTGAAACATCCCCACCACCACAGGGCCATACAATTCCACCCCTAGATTCTGTGCCACTTTTTCCAATGTCCTGGAGGAATGCAGGTCACCAGAATTATCTTAGAGAGGTTCAAAGGCCTCATTGCAAGGTCACAGAGTTGAAAAACTGCTTTAGGGTGCCAGTGATAGGCTCATTGGTGGCATGCATTGGTGCTCTGTTATTGCCCATGGTTGATACTATGGTATGTACCATCAACCAGTCTTGTGGAAGATCTTCCCCTGAAGTGAGGCTGTCATGGATTGTCGCTATGAAATGAATGTAGGGAACTGAATTGTTCCATTCTAGTGATCACAGATCAGATGAACAGAAGGTCTGTTATATTACACTCAGCAAGTGGCATCATGTCTGGCCTCAATACTGTCTCTGGTCACCTGTTCCTGTTCCTCCTCTTGCTCATCTTCCTCGGTCAATCCAGTGACAGAGTGGGGCAGATGAAGCATGGAATGCAATTTTCATTATTCATTGTGTGCAGAGAAATTTTACTCCCATTCCAATACTTACTGGGCGCTGCCCACTGCTGCCAAAGACACCTTGTACTATGCATTGTTGTTATAAATTCCATGTTCACTGAGAACTTGCTTCAAATGAAACCCCCACTCCTAATATAAATTTGATACGAGTTGAGAGACACACAGGCCCCAATATTCTGGGGTGGGGTTTCAGGAAATGAGGGCAAGGTGGAGTTTTACTTGGTGATGGGAGTTGTCGGAGATCGGGGTGGGGTTGGGGAATCAGTTGTGGGGAGTTCCTGAAAGTGCATCAGAATGCTTTCTTTGTTGGTTGGGGTTGGAAGCAACACTGCTGCTCCTCTTGACCCACAATCAGTGTTGTAAAGACAGTCAGCTGATTAATCTTTCCCTCCTCCTCTGTTTTCACCTGCCATGATTCCAAAGACCTTGGAAACCTGCCCAATATGAGAGTGGGGATTTGAGCCTATCCCTCATCTTACCTTTGTTGAAATTGGAACTGGGGTTGGTTCAAAGTGGATTCGGTACATGTTTCAGATTTCCCTCCCATTCGACCCAAACCCACCGTTTGTTTTGGAGGAGGGGTTTAAAATTATCCCCCTGTAATCTGCAGACTGTTCATCATGATCTTTAACACATCATGAAGCTTGATCTTTTTAATGCTTCTTCCACAGGAGGCCCATCAGCTCAAACCTCCTCAAGTCTCATTCACCCAAAACCCTGCAGGCTGGATTCTCCATCAGCGGGACCCTCTGCCTGACGGCAGCAGACTCACGCCCGCGGATTTCCCAACAGCGTGGAGGTGCCCACAATGAGAAACCCATTGGCCGGCTGCCGGGATGGAGGATCCTGCTGCTGGCGAGGGTGCGCCGCACAGAAAATGTGTGCGGTGCGACGGAGAATCCCGCCAACTATCTTTACTAGCACAACATGTTGCACATTCTCACTGCCTGTCCTCTGTAAGGACTGCTGGTCTACTCCTGCTCCAATTATTTGTGTTCTTATACTTCTCTATCCTATTGTGCTGATGCCATTATGAAAGAGACTGGAGGAGTTTTGGACAGGTGTTTAGGGTGGGGCTCTCCTCATGGCACACAGCCATTAGTGTTTTCACCACCTCTGGGGATTACCCATCTGCCTCCCCCACACTTCGGAGCCATCCAGTCATCTCCTCTTCGAAAGATCTTCCTTCAGCTGTTATTCAGCTGTAATCATTTGCAGTACCTCTGAATCCATGTTTTCTCTCGTAGCACAATCATCATGTTTCAATTAATAGTTCCTGCCCTTCGCACAATCACAGGCCTCTTCCTTTCTTTTTTCATGCTGCCCCCACGCCCTCTTCCTTCGTCCCCTGCTTGTTCAAGAACTGTTCATCGAGGTTGTGAAAGGTCATCAACGTAAAAAAACAGTGACCTGCTGAATGGCTCTGTTTCATGTCATTGCCCAGATCCACGCAACAACTGGCACCTTCATACATGCCAGCACCCGTTAAGAAACCATTGTAGTTTCTGGGTTTTTATGGTTATATTTGGGGAGAAGTTACGCTGTGAGAGACTCGGCTACCAAAGGGGGACATTGAAGACCCAGGTCACTATTCAAGGAAGGGCAGGAGGATTTGTCTGGTGTCCTGGCCAATAAAAACCCTCAACCAATACCTAAAAGAAAGGATTTGGTCGTGATCACATTGCTGTTTGTGGGAACTTGCTGTGCACAGATTGGATTCCGTGTTTCCTCATTTTAACATGCGCTGCAGTGCTTCAGTGTTTTAGTTGAATGAGATTTGAGGTTTGTGATGAGCGAGTACTTCATTAGCTGCTAAGCGTTTCAGGACAACCTGAAATTAAAATAGGTGCAATAGGAAAAGCAAGCTTTTCAATGTATATTTCAGAGTTGCAGCATTCACAATTTATTTTGTTTTTTGTTCATAATTTATTAATACTTCATTTACCAAGCAAGGACATAACTCGCCCTAAAGAGATCATTCAGATGACTGATGGAGTGTACAGGAAATTTGTGTGTACTTGCTCCACTCACATATATTTCCGATGCACTGTTCTCCTTGCATTGTCCTTACTTTGACTCTGCAAAGCAGCAGCTGGCTGATGTGAGCCAAGTCTCTTAAGACTCCAGGCGTCAGACTCCAGATGTTATAATCTGTTGATGAAGCCACTGGTGTTGCCTCTGTGCTGGTACATGAATTCCTCCAGAAGGTCACAGTTTAGCAGTTTATAGTCATTTGGCACAGTCGCCAGTGCCTGTAATAAAAGTGCTGGAAATACTCCACAGGTGTGGTAACATCGGTGGAGAACAAAACATGAGTTCAAGGGCGAGATTCGACGGTCCCCTCAGCCGTGTGTTTCTCCATAGTTCCATTCGCTGGTGGTGGAATTCTCTCTTCCCGCCGCTTGTCAATGGGATTTCCCATTGAAGCCACCCTCCACCTACGTAAAACCCACGGGCAAGGGTGTGATTTTGGAGCGACACGTGGCACAGTGGTTAGCATTGCTACCTATGGCGCTGAGGACCCAGGTTTGAATCCCGGCCCTGGGTCACTGTTTGTGTGGAGTTTGCACATTCTCCCCTTGTCTGCGTGGGTTTCACCCCTACAACCCAAAGATGTGCCACGGTAAATTGCCCCTTGATTGGAAAAAAAAGAGAAATAATTGGGTACTCGAAAAAAAATAAAAGAGTGCGATTTCAACGGGAAATGAGAATCCCAATGGCCAGATGTTTTCATAGAATTTACAATGCAGAAGGAGGCCATTCCGCCCATGAAGTCTTCACCGGTCCTTGGAAAGAGCACCCTACCTAAGCCCACACCTCCACTCTATCCCAGTAACCCTACATAACCTTTTTTTTGGACACTAAGGGCAATTTAGCATGGCCAATCCACTTAACCTGCACATCTTTGGACTGTGGGAGGAAACTGGAGCACCCGGAGGAGAGCTAGCAGACACGGGAAGAAAATGCAAACTCCGCATACCCAAGCCAGCAATCGAACCTGGGACCCTGGAGCTGTTAAGCAACTGTGCTAACCACTGTGCTACCGTGCGCCCCCCCCAACCCCCCCCCCCAACCCCCCACCCACCCCCCCCCCCCGCCCCCCGCTTGATTCTCCCATCCCCCCACACCACAATTTTGCTGTGTTTGTATTTTATGGTATGGGATTCAGCTGATTCAGGGTGGGAGAATAAAGGTCTGCTCTAGGGTGGAAGATTAAGTGGCCAAGAGAGATGATAGTGCAAGACCAAAGGGGGCGATAATGGGTCAAAGAAACAATCACGAGATGGGTCAAAAGGTTGTGCCATTGGGAAATAGCAGAATCATTACCAACAACAGCTGACCCAAAATAAGAGAAGTCAGAGATTACGGTCTGGTATAATTGAACTCTGGAAGGCTGTAAAGTGCCTCGTCAAAAGATGAAGCGCAATTTCTCAAGTTTATATTGAACTTCATCGTAATATCGGCCGAGAATGGAGAGGTTAGAGTGAGAGGAGATGGAGAATAGGCATGGGGGTCATGCTTGAGGGCTGGACAGGAGTGTTCCGCAAACTCATCACTTGAAAGTTGAGGAAATCACATAGTGATCCAGATATTCTGGTATTAGGGGTCCCAGCACAAAGAGTCCATGGGAATTGCCTGATCAGTTTCAACTTCAGATCAGCAATTCCCCTGCACCCCGGTACTGTCTAAAACGCCCCAACTCTGAGGTAGAGGCGAAGGCTTCAAACACATCTTACTCATTTACCTGAATAATTATCCAGGAAATGTTAGACAGGAAAAATACCTAATGCTGGGGTAACTATATAACTGGTGTCTGACTTCCCCTTCAACTCCCCGACTACCCCCAGAAACCCCAAACTGACTAATCCCCAACCTGGCTTTCCCTGATCTGTTCCCCCCTCCCACAATTGGTCTATCCCCAACCCTCTAGCTCCCCCTGATGTGGATTGACTAGCTCTAAACCTGAAAACTCCCCCCGACCTGACCCACCTCTCCAACCTACCACCCTGCTACCTTCCCCACCTCCCACCTTCTCCAGGTCACCTACCTGTTACTCTATCCCCTTACCAGCCTTACCCACCTAACCAGAGCTAACGGTATCGCAAAACCCAGAAAGGTAACCTGGAACACCAGTTCTTGGTGGTGTACATTTTCAATTTGGTATACTGCGAAAAAAGATATGGGGCGGGATTCTCCCCTACCCGGCGTGACGGGGGGTCCCACGTAGGGGAGTGGCGCCAACCACTCCGGGTCAGGCCTCCCCAAAGGTGGGGAATTCTCCGCACCTTTGGGGGCTAGCCCCGCGCCGGAGCGGTTGGCACCAGAAGACTGGCGCAAAAAACCGGCGCCAGCGGCCTTTCAGGCCCGCCGCCCGGCAGCGGGGCTGGCCGAAAGGCTTTCGCCAGTCGGTGCATGCGCCGGTGGTGACGTCAGCGGCCAGCTGCCGCTGACGTCACCACCGGCTCATGCGCGATGTGGGTTTCTCTTCTGCTCCGCCGTGGTGGCGGCGGTGGAGAAAGAGTGCACCCAGGGCACTGGCCCGGAGTCTGAGCAGGGGGCCCCGATCGCAGGCCTGGCCACCGTGGGGGCACCCCCCGGGGTCCGATCGCCCCGTGCCCCCCCCCCCCCAGGACCCCGGGGGCCTGGTCGCGGCGCCGATCCCACCGCCACCAGAGGTGGTTCAAACCTCGACGGTGGGAGAGGCTTCCCAGCGGCGGGACTTCGGCCCATCGCGGGCCGGAGAATCGCCGCAGGGGCCTCGCCGATCGGAGTGGCGTGATTCCCACCCCCACCAATTCCCGGGTGGCAGAGAATCTCTGCCACGGCGGGGGCAGGATTTTCGGCAGCCCCAGGCGATTCTCCGACCCTGCCGGGGGTCGGAGAATTTCGCCCCTGCAAACCAGGGAGCAACATATTTGCTAACTTAACACATGATAAGAAGGACGATAAAAAATTCAACAGTGCATTTAACTGCACGGCTGGCTATAACACACAGTATCACATGCTGTTGCACCTTTATTCCCAACTTTCCGGAACTCTGAGATGCTCCTTTTTCCCCCAAATAGCATCCAGTATTATATGACTCTATGAGCTAAATCCAGCAGATGGTTACCACACCTAGATTATTTGTCCACATTTTGGAAAACTGGCTTTAATTTCAGCAAAGGCCTAATCTTCTCTATTCAAGTTTTGTATTTTAACCAGCTGTCTTGAGCAATAACTTATTTTCAGGCGAGTGGTGATGTAGCCATCTGGATGGCCACTTCCAGAATACAAAATGGATTATCGCAATGACTGTAGGGAAATATGGATAACGTTAAGAAAGTAAGCAGGCACAGAGCCGGTCTGCGTATTGAAAAGGCAACTCCAAGATGAGACCGAAACTGTAGGTCAATTAACATCTCCGGGAACAAAAGAAAGTCACTCAAGCAACTGATCTAGCTCCAGACACCCCGGCGCAAGTTCCCCAAACCAAAAGCAAGGCCAACGGCCACCTAGGACACGCCTAGGACACACCTGCCAGGGTAGCATGGTGGTTAGCATAAATGCTTCACAGCTCCAGGGTCCCAGGTTCGATTCCCGGCTGGGTCACTGTCTGTGTGGAGTCTGCACGTCCTCCCCCTGTGTGCGTGGGTTTCCTCCGGGTGCTCCGGTTTCCTCCCACAGTCCAAAGATGTGCGGGTTAGGTGGATTGGCCATGCTAAATTGCCCGTAGTGTCCTACAAAAAGTAAGGTTAAGGGGGGGTTGTTGGGTTACGGGTATAGGGTGGATACGCGGGTTTGAGTAGGGTGATCATGGCTCGGCACAACATTGAGGGCCGAAGGGCCTGTTCTGTGCTGTACTGTTCTATGTTCTATGTTCTAGCCATCAGGGCACCCACCCCTTTATTGGTCAAGATCAATACCAGTGATCAAGATGCGGCCCAATTAAGCGGGGCCAAGTTCAAGGCCCGCCCAAAAGCGCGCAAAGCCCCTTCGGGTATAAGATGAAGCCCCCGAGAGAGAATCACTCTCTTGGACTCGGCTCTCGAAAGGGAGAGACCCGTCCACCAGCTGCACAAGAAGGAAGTAAGTCCAAGGTCAACGCTCGCTACCAGACGGACGATCTTAGCTGTTCTCTTGTACCTCTTCGAACCCAACAACGTCAGATCCGAACAACGGCCATTGTTCCTCTGACTGGGTGGGCACCTGAAGTTAAGTATAGGCATTAGTGTTAGAGATAGTTTAGTGTGTGGTATTTTGTGCATGGGTAGATATTACTGTGTGTGTAAATAAATAGTATTGACTTTGAAGTAACTGGTGCATTGGTTCTTTGATCAGTATTCGGGTTTGAACCTTGTGGCGGTATTGAAAGATACCTGCCGACTCTAGAGCAAATATAATTAGGATTAAGGAAGGCGACCATATTGCCTACCATATTTATAATCAGATAAATATAGCAACAGTGGGCAGACTGTATTCTGCAGCTGGGTGTGGCTGTGGTGGTAGCTGCTTCTACAGTGTCCCTTTCTCCAGTTATCTCTACAGTTATATGAGCTGAGAGTTTCTGTTGCGCATCCGCGCTGCTACCACTGCTAGCAAGGACGGAGAATTTAACACCCAACTGAATCTCCCTTTCACTGCAGAGGGTGGCAGTGAATCCTGCTGACATGAACGAACGGAGAATCCCACGCATCATTTTTCCCTTTGATATGAAGGGCAGCACGGTGGCACAGTGGATAGCACTGTAGCCTCACAGCTACAGGATCCCCCATTCAATTCGGGCCTCGGGTGACTGCGTAGATTTTGCACTTTCTCCCAGTGTCTGCATGGGTTCCCTCCGGGTGCTCCGGTTTTCTTCCACACTGCAAAGATGTGCAGGTTAGTTAGATTGACCACGCTGAATTGTCCTTTAGTTTCCAAAAGATTTGTTAGGTTACTGGGTTACGGGGATAGGGTGGAGGCATGGGCTTAAGTAGGGTGCTCTTTCGAGGTTTCTTCCGGGTGTTCGCGTTTCCTCCCACAAAACCCAAAAGATGTGCTGTTAGGTAATTTGGACATTCTGAATTCTCCATCTGTGTACCCGAACAGACGCCGGAATGTGGCAACTAGGGGCTTTTCACAGTAACTTCATTGCAGTTTTAATGTAAGCCTACTTGTGACGATAAAGATTATTAAATTTTTCTGCATTGTAATTTCTATAATTGTTCTATGATTATTACCCGCCATGTGAACTCCACTTTTAGGATACAAGTGCAAATTCCCTTATCTCCACTCTGAAGTCACCTCTTCTGTTATCCATTTTATTTTCCCCTCATCATATCTGTAAACACTTGTTTTTCCCATTGCTATGTTAATACCAGGGAGGTGGTGGCATAGTGGCATTGTCACTGGACTACTAATCCAGAGGCCCAGAGTAATGCTTTGGGGGTCCTAGGTTTCAATCCTGCCATGGCAGAGGGAGGGTGAAATTTCAATTCAATAAACATTTGCTCCGAAAGTCTAATGGTGACCATGAAATCATTACTGATTGTCATAAAAATCTGTCTAGTTCACAAATGTCCTTCAAGGAATGAAATCTGCCCTCCTTACATGGCATACGTGTGATTCCAGACCCACACAAGCAATGGGGTTGACTTTGAACTGCTTCCCACTGAAATGGCCTAGCCAGCCACTCAGTTCAAGAGCAGTTAGGAATGGGTGGCAAATGCTGACACAGCCTGCAATGCCCACATCCCAAGAACGAGTTTTTAAAAACAAAATTAAAATCACATATCAGCACACCCCTTCATACAGCTGCACTTAGCAGTCCCCTTTCATCTCCTTTATTTTATTGTGTCCCAGTTTCATTTTTTAAATCTTTATTTACCTCAGTTCTCAATACTTCCCCTCTTTTTCAAACGAAGGCTCAAAATTTCATTTCTCAAACACTTCTTATCAGTTTTACTCTACTAACATTGCAAAGATTGCATTTACACACAAGTTTCCCAATAGTCTCTTTCACACTCGTGAAGTGTTCTCTCGCAGCCACATGAATAATTTTCAAATTAAACTGTTGTGACAAAATCCATCCAAATAACCTGGTGTTCTGGTTTCAAAATCTCTCCAGAAATGTCAGAATATTACAGTCTGTACTTATGATTGTTTCTAATGAATTGTTGGCAATGGAAATTTTTAAATGTTTCAATGCCAATACCAAATTATAATCCTTTTTCAATTGTAGAATGCTTCTGTTGATGAGGATTTAATTTCCTTGAGAAATGTCCCATAGGCTTCTTCATTCCAAGTTCATCTTCCTGTAATAACACATCCCCCTATGTCACTTGCATCCAAAGCCAGTTTAAACTGTTTGTCAGAATGTGATGTGGTGAACACTGTAATGCAGTTTGGTAGTCCTCCGTGCAGTTCAATTTGTTCTTAAGTTTTGTTAGTCATATTGCCACAATACTAAAGTCGTCACAAATTTAGATAAACACCACTCATTCCCAGAAATCTTAAAATCTTTTTTCTTGTTATAGTTTCTGGAAAATCCCAACCAGTCTATATTTCTGCATCTCGTGGAGCCATCTGGCCATGTCCCATGATATGTCCTAAATATGAATTTGAGCTTTAGCAAATTCGCTTTTTGCCAAATTCATAACTAGATTAGTTTATTTTAAGCATTCAAACATTCCTTATTTTCTTTATTATCTCTAGATTTTCTTCGATGAAACATCTCAAAATTGTTAATGTACACTGCACAGTGACTCACAGCAGCATAGTGGTTAGCACAATTGCTTCACAGCTCCAGGTTCCCTGGTTCGATTCCTGGCTTGGGTCACTGACTGTGTAGATTTTGCACTTTCTCCCTGTGTCTGCGTGGGTTTCCTCCAGGTGCTCTGGTTTCCTCCCACAGTCCAAAGATGTGCAGGTTAGGTGGATTAGCCATGTTAAATTGCCCTTAGTGTCCAAAATTGCCCTTAGTGTTGGGTGGGGTTACTGGTTTATGGGGATAGGGTGGAGGTGTAGGCTTGGGTAGGGTGCTCTTTCCAAGAGCCGGTGCTCAATGGGCTGAATGGCTTCCTTCGTACTGTAAATTCTATACAATCTTGAATAACTTTATTTAAAATTATATTTTAAATTAATAAAGTTTGCAGTATATATTAATGTTTTGAAAGAAAATTTAACTGGTCTGATTAGTAAATTTGTGGACAACACAAACATTAATGGAATTGCAGATAGCGACAAGTACTGTCAGAGGGTACAGGAAGATATAGATTGGTTGGAGACTTGGGCGGAGAGATGGTAAATGGAGTTTAATTTGGAGAAATGATGATTTACCAAAATTCACTAGACTCTGGGGTGGTCCCGGTGGACTGGAAATAAGCAAACGTGACACCACTGTTTAAAAAAGGAGGTAGGCAGAAAGCAGGAAATTATAGGCCAGTGAGCTTAACTTCGGTAGTAGAGAAGATGCTGGAATCTATCATCAAGGAAGAAATTGCGAGGCATCTGGATATAAATTGTCCCATTGGGCAGACGCAGCATGGGTTCATAAAGGGCAGGTCATGCCTAACTAATTTAGTGGAATTTTTTGAGGACATTACCAGTGCAGTAGATAACGGGGAGCCAATGGATGTGGTATATCTGGATTTCCAGAAAGCCTTTGACAAGGTGCCACACAAAAGGTAGCTGCATAAGATAAAGATGCATGGCATTAAGGGTAAAGTAGTAGCATGGATAGAGGATTGGTTAATTAATAGAAAGCAAAGAGTTGGGATAAATGGGTGTTTCTCTGGTTGGCAATCAGTAGCTAGTGGTGTCCCTCAGGGATCCGTGTTGGGCCCACAATTGTTCACAATTTACATAGATGATTTGGAGTTGGGGACCAAGGGCAATGTGTCCAAGTTTGCAGATGACACTAAGATGAGTGGTGAAGCGAAAAGTGCAGAGGATACTGGAAGTCTGCAGAGGGATTTGGATAGGTTAAGTGAATGGGCTGGGGTCTGGCAGATGGAATACAATGTTGACAAATGTGAGGTTATCCATTTTGGTAGGAATAACAGCAAACGGGATTATTATTTAAACGATAAAATATTAAAGCATGCTGCTGTACAGAGAGACCTGGGTGTGCTAGTACATGAGTCACAGAAAGTTGGTTTACAGGTGCAACAGGTGATTAAGAAGGCAAATGGAATTTTGTCCTTCATTGCTAGAGGGATGGAGTTTAAGACTAGGGAGGTTATGTTGCAATTGTATAAGGTGTTAGTGAGGCCACACCTGGAGTATTGTGTTCAGTTTTGGTCTCCTTACTTGAGAAAGGACATACTGGCACTGGAGGGTATGCAGAGGAGATTCACTAGGTTAATCCTAGAGCTGAAGGGGTTGGATTATGAGGAGAGGTTGAGTCGACTGGGACTGTACTCGTTGGAATTCAGAAGGATGAGGGGGGATCTTATAGAAACATTAAAAATTATGAAGGGAATAGATAGGATAGATGCGGGCAGGTTGTTTCCACTGGCGGGTGAAAGCAGAACTAGGGGACATAGCCTCAAAATAAGGGGAAGTAGATTTAGGACTGAGTTTAGGAGGTACTTCTCACCCAAAGGGTTGTGAATCTATGGAATTCCTTGCCCAGTGAAGCAGTTGAGGCTCCTTCATTACATGTTTTTAAGATAAAGATAGATAGTTTTTTGAAGAATAAAGGGATTAAGGGTTATGGTGTTCGGGCTGCATAGTGGAGCTGAGTCCACAAAAGATCAACCATGATCTCATTGAATGGCGGAGCAGGCTCGAGGGGCCAGATGGCCCACTCCTGCTCCTAGTTCTTATGTTCTTATGTAAATGTGAGGTAATGCATTTTGGAAGTTGGGAAATATACAATAAATGGCAGAACCCTTAAGAGTATTGACAGGCAGAGGGATCTGGGTGTACATATCCACAGGTCACTGAAAGTGGCAACACAGATAGAGAAGGTAGTCAAGAAGGCCAGGGAATTGAGTATAAAAGTTGGTAAGTGAAGCTGTCGCTATATAGAAAAGCCGCACTTGGAATATAGTATTTAATTCTGGTCCCCACACTACCAGAAGGATGCAGAGACTTTGGAGAGGGTACAGACAACGTTTACCAGGATGTTGCCTGCTATGGAGGGTACTAGCTGTGAGGAGAGGTTGAATAAACTCGGTTTGTTTTCACTAGAATGACTGAGATTGAGGAGCGGCCTAATAGAAGTCTACAAAATTATGAGGGGCATAGACAGAGTGGATAGTTAGAAGCTTTTTCCCAGTGGAAGAGTCAATTATTGGGGGTCATAGGTTTAAGGTGCAAGTGGCAAAGTTTAGAGATGTGCAAGGGAAGATTTTTACACAGAGGGTAGTGGGTGCTTGGAACTCACTGCTAGAAACAGGGACGATAGTGACATTTAAGGGGCATATTGGCAAATACATGAATGTGATGGTAATCAAGGGTTCCTGGTCCCGGAAGTGTAGAAGGTTTTAGGTTAGACTGGCAGCATGGTCGACGCAGGCTTGGAGGGCCGAAGGGCTTGCTCCTGTGCTGTACTTTTCTTTGTTCTTTGTTCTGTTCTTTGCTGAATTTAACCTATTATTGAATTAGCCTGAAAATCAAATTCAACCACTTTAGATGATCAGCTCTACCCCACCTCGACCCATTTGTTTTCATCCAATTTCATTTTAACTGTCTTTTACAATTTCTTTCTTTCTTAATTTAGAATTTAGAACAGTACAGCACAGAACAGGCCCTTCGGCCCTCAATGTTGTGCCGAGCAATGATCACCCTACTCCAACTCACGTATCCACCCTATACCCGTAACCCAACAACCCCCCCTTAACCTTACTTTTTAGGACACTACGGGCAATTTAGCATGGCCAATCCACCTAACCCGCACATCTTTGGACTGTGGGAGGAAACCGGAGCACCCGGAGGAAACCCACGCACACACGGGGAGGACGTGCAGACTCCGCACAGACAGTGACCCAGCCGGGAACCGAACCTGGGACCCTGGAGCTGTGAAGCATTGATGCTAACCACTATGCTACCGTGCTGCCCAACCACTATGCTACCGTGCTGCCCAATATATATAATATATATATATTAATATATATTTAATTCCCCCCCCCTCAATCTTATCCACCTTTCCTTACCCTTTCTCCTCTTTGCTTTCCCCTTCCCCTCCACCCACATCTACAGTTGATCCTCTGATGTTAGTTTCCCTGCTGTTTGGCCTTTCACATCTTTTGTCCTCTCTGGGGACTGCCATTAACACTCTTTCCCTTTGGTTTCTGTGGCCATTAGCACCCAGTTTTCCTGGGTTTCTCATCTTGCATTCTCACTCCACAGTATAAATATTTCCCACTTTCTCGGTCTCTTAGCTTTGACAAAGAGTCACTGGACTCAAAACCTTAGCTCCTTTCTCTCCCTACAGATGCTGCCAGACCTGCTGAGGTTTTCCAGCATTTTATCTTTCGTTTCAGATTCCAGCATCCGCAGTAATTTGCTTTTAACCTATCTGGATGTTGCTTTTTTGGAACTGCTTCATCCATATCTACATCATGCATTGTTATCTCTGTTCTACCTAATTTATTCCCACAAATACATTTATAAGATTGCAGGAATTCTTCCAATTTGCCTCAGCTTTTATCTGGAAGATAATGCAACCAGTTGTTTAAATATCAAGGCCTCCTGCTTACCCTGATCTCCCCTATCCCAACACCTCTTAGGCATGTTCATATGACATACTCAGTGAAATTTACATCTATTTGGTGTGTGTACCAGATAATTTACTTTACTCAGTTTTCTTTCAATCCGATATGGCCCACTAAATATAGCTTACAATGGATCACTCGACATAGGCAATAAATAGCGTGTTCTCCCTGCTACAAAACTATGAGTCTGTGCACTCCTGTCAGCCATGGCTTTCATTCACTGCTGTGCTATTGTTAAATGCTTCCTTGCCACCTCAAAAACCCCATGGAGTCTTTTTCTGAAATTCAATATGTAAACTAAGAATGTAGGGCTGGATTCTCTACTGACAGTATCCTTCGTTTTGCTGACAGCACACGCATGCCCATAGATTTCCTGACGGCATGGGGATGCCCATTATAGGAAACCCCATTGGCTGGCTGCTGGGACGAACAATCCTTCTGCCAATGGAGGCCCGACGTGCCAGGAAACAGGTGCGACGGGCCGGAGGATGCCGCTCGTTGTCTCTGGGCTGGATTCTCCGCACCCTCGCGCCAAAATCGCGGACGGCACGGGGGGAAAATCCATGTTCCCGCAAGAAATCGGGACCCGCACTAGTTCACCGATTCTGGGGGGCCCGAAAAGCGGCGTACTCGGTGAGTACACCACGTACTCGGTGAGTACACCACGCCGCCTGGGGCCATTGCCTGAGGTCCGCTCAGCCATTCTCCGTCCATGGCCGGTCGAAGTCCCAATGGCGTGGAACTAATGTGATCCAGCCGGTCGGGATACTCGGACTCAGTCCACGTCGGGGGATCCCCGATCGGAGGCCAGGAGGGGTCTTATAGGAGGCCGGGGAATGCTTGTGCGGGGGTTGAGGGCCGGGCGTGCGACCGATAGGGCGGTCGCTTTTCTGGTCTAGCTCCGTGAGTCCGCCATGGAGCACAGTGCAGCCGCGGATGCCGCCGCACATGCACGTCCTCTGACCCGGAAGTACGGAGGCCTGTATCTGCAGCAAAAGCTGCGAGATGTACTCCGGGTCTCTGCTAGCCCTAAGAATTTGTGGTCCTTTGATCCAAGTTTTGTTGGCGTAAAATTCTAGTGTTTTGACGCCAGCGCGGGGACATAGTCCCAATAATGGAGAATCCAGTTCTCTGATTTGTTACTGAATAACTTTTCTTGGATTAATTTCAGTGGCCCTCTAACTTCATGTCTATAAACCAATTCAAAAGGACTAAATCTGAAGAAATCAATCCCTGATGGCAAATAATAAAAATGGAATCCCTTTATCCCAGTCATGACTGTACACTCTCATCATTGTCTTCAAAGTTGATGCCACCTTTTTAATGCTTTCTGTGACTCTGAGTGATACACCAATTATTTATATGGTTCTATTTCCAAGCTATTCATGACTTCTTTAAATAATCCTGACTTAAAATTTGACCCTTGATCCGATTCCATCTCTTCGGTAATCCATGTCTAGTAAAGAACTGAATTAATTCCTCTATCACTCTCTTGGTTGTAACATTTCTGAACATTATGGCTTCAGAAAATCTAGTGGATATATAAATAATAGTTAACAAGTATGGATTTCCACTTCATGTTTTTGAAAGTGATCAAGCACAAGCGACTGGAACTCTTGTAAAATGTTCTTTGAAAATTGGAATAGGATCAAGGAGCTTGCTTTGTTGCAGCTTGTGGTTTCCCTATTACTTGACACGTGATACGTTCAACAAACGTTAACCACATCCTATATAGTCCCAGCCAGTAAAATGTTTCCGAATCTTTGCTTGTATTTTCTTTATTACTAAATGTCCTCCTAATGGAATTTCATGAGCTATCCTTAGAATTTCTTTCCTACACTCAGGAGGTAATACAATTGATATATTTCTGCCCATTTTTCATCTGTACTAATATGCATGGGATGCCATTTTCTCATTAATAGGTTATCGTTTACATAATAACCTTTAGGCATACACTGAGTCGCCAATTCAGAGTATGCCGTTTGATAAATTTGTTTTCATTTGGAATCGCCCTGCTGTAATTCTATCAATCTCTCCGAGTTAAACACATCTGTTTCTTTTCCTTCATTTTTTTCCCTCTTTCAGCTGACTAAAAATAGTATCAGGTAACCTTACCTCACTTTTCACATTTTGTGTTCTTAACTCCTCCTTCTCTTGTCTCATCCTCTGTGGCTGTGATCTCATTCCAAACAATCATGGAACACTCCAGGATGGACCATTTGCAATTTTTCTGCAGCTTGACTTTCTACCGGCTGTTCAATCATAGTAGGCGTTGCTACTATCTGAGATCTAGATATATCATTCCCTAGAATTAATTGAATCCCTGCCATGGGAAATGTTTCCACCATGCCTTCAACCACTTCTCCCGTCTTCATGCTACTTAGTTGACTTCCACAAGAAGAATTTTCGTTATCACGTCTGAACAACAAATATCTTTATTCCATAACATTAGGGATTGACTTGCTCCTGTATCTCTTTCAATATTTTAATATCTTTCCCCTTTCAATTTTGTATCTATGAAAAAACTTTTCCTTCACATGCAAATTCCTGAAGCACATCAGGCGCCTGCTGTCCGCTCTGCCCCCATACAAGTTAGTTCACTTGGCTAGACAGCTGGTTCATGATGCAAAACAACGGCAGTGACACAGGTTCAATTCCTGTATTGGTTATTCGTGAAGCCCTCCCTTCTCAACTTCGCCTCTTGATGTGGTGATCCTCAGGGGAAAGCAGCCAATTGTCATCTGGGACTATGGTGACTTTACCTTACAAGTTGCGCACACATTTTCACTCCTATTGCCTGTTCTCTTGTTATCCAATCTCGGATTTAATATTTTCTTTCTTAAGACTTACAACACCATTGGATTGGCATTTTACCTCCAGCATAATGATTTTGTATGGCTCAGTTTATTATAATTACATCTAACTTTCATTAAATCGCTCATTCCCTCAGCAACGTCTTTTTTACTTTGAGGTGGTCTCCTTGGAATTCTCAACCACTCCCTCTCTCTTTTTTAAAATCCGTTCACGGGATGTGGGCGCCGCTGGCTGGGCCTACATTTGTTACCTATTCCTGAGGGCATTTAAGAGTCAACCACATTGCTGTGGGTCTGGAATCACACGTAGGCCAGACCAGGGAAGGAGGACAGATTTCCTTCCCAAAGGACATTAGTGAACCAGATAATTACCACAATTGACAATGGTGTCATGGTTATCATTAGACTTTTAATTCCCGATATCTATTGAATTCAAATTCCACCAACTGACCCTGGTGGGATTCGAACCCAGTTCTCCAGAGCATTACCCTGGGTCTCTGGATTACTAGTCCAGTGAAAATAGCACTATGTCTTGTTATGCTCTAGGTGTAGCATAAGCGGCTTGTGGTTCACTCTGACAAAGGAAGGATCAGATGTGGAGATAACTTCAACACGTTTATTAAACTATATACACTTCTATAACTTGCGTTCAACATGACTGTTAATCCTGCTATAGCTACTCAGACTGACTAACCAGACTGCTACAATCCACGTGGTGGGAGTGATATCAAACCAACCCTGTGTATCTACTCACTGACTGTCTCCACTGGAAAGAGGCAGATCATGTGTGTGGTGTTCTTTATATATGAGTTGGTGTAATGCCCTCCTTTGGTAGTGTCACCTCTATGTGTATCGTGAATGCCCCTTGGTCGTGTCCTATCTAACTGATCTATTGGCTGAGTGTCTGTGTATGTGATGTCTCTGGTGCTCCCTCTAGTGTCTAGCTAGTCTACATGTATTTACATTAACCCCTTGTGTATTTACAGTGATGCACATCACTACACACTGCCTCCCCTGCTTGACTGCCTTTTCTTGCACCTTCCCTTTTTCTATCTTTCTCAAAGATAGAAAAAAGACTAACCTATGAACTAGTTCAGAGCCATCAGCAAGCCCCGTGGCCTGCCTCACAGTTTTAATTCCGCCACATTCTTATCACTGCAGGTAATTATCTTTGAATTCTTCCAAAATAATTCTTCAATATAAGTCCGTCCAGGCTGTCCTCTTGCATTTCAAAAACTTTGTCGGTAAGGCTCGGTACTAAGTCATAATCACTTAATATAGCTTTCTTCACTGAATAATACTCCCCAGAACTTTGTTATGACAAAGACGCATAGACTTGACTCACTCTACCTACGCGTTTACTCTGTAAGAGCAGCGTCCAAATATCTTACTACTATTCATTTGTCTCACTATTTTCTCAAAATGGTTTTCAAAAATGCCTCAATATCCTTTTTGTCAAATTTTGGATGTGCCTGTACAAATCTAATCATCTCCCCACTGGATTCATGTCTAGTATTACTTCCTTCCTCACCCTGCTCAATTATCTCTCCTTTAACCTCCAGGTTTTTAAATGTAAATTCTCTCTCTCCCCATTTCTCTTTCTGCCATTGCTAATTTCTGCATTTCCTATTGCCTCTGAAAAGCTCTCTCTTTGTCTCTTTCCCTTTCCTGGATCTCTAGTTCAAGTTTTGCTGATTCAATTTTAATTCAAATTCCTCACTTTTTGAAATACTCAGGGCTGGATTCTCTGCTGGCGGGTTGTCTGTTGCGCCGGCAGCGCACGCACGCCCGGGGATTTCTCGACGGCGTGGGCTGCCCCCAATTGGAAACTTCATTGGCCGGCTGGCAGGATGGCGGGGGTGCGCATTCCAAATATATAAATGAGTGAAATTCGCTATAATAAATGGCGGCACTGTAGCATAGTGGTTAGCACTGTTGCTTCACAGTGCCAGGGGCCCGGGTTCGATTCCCGGCTGGAGTCATTGTCTGTGCGGAGTCTGCACGTTCTCCCAGTGTCTGCGTGGGTTTCCTCCGGGTGCTCCAGTTTCCTCCCACAAGTCCAAAGATGTACGGGTTAGGTGGATTGGTCACGCTAAATTGTTAGGTGGGGTTGCTGGGTTGCAGGGATAGGGTGGAGGTGTGGGTTTAGGTAGCATGCTCTTTCAGGGGCTGGTGTAGACTCGATGGGCCGAGTGGCCTCCTTTCTTCACTGTAAATTCAATGATTCATTGGGTATGCACTAAAAAGGGGTATCGAAGAGCTAATGCACAGGTGTTGTTTAATAGCAGTATGTGACAACAATAATGGATTCTCAAAATTCCACCTATTGAACATTACGTGCGAGCGGTCCATGAAAAGTATTGTTTAATGTCACAGACATTAGAATTGGAAAGTGCTTAAAGAGGCCACTTGGCAAATCAAGTCTGTGCTCGCTATTTCAAAGCAATCCATTAAATCCCACTTCCAGCTCTTTCCCCAAATCCCTGCAATTTTTCTCTTTGAACTATTTATCCAATTCCCTTTTGAAAGCTGTTTTTGAATCTATATTTACAGTCCTATTATTTTGAATTCCTTTGTCAAAATCTGTGCTCTTTGGTTATGACCTTTGATTGATTGGAAACAAAGGGCGTGATTCTCTGACCCCCACGTTGGGTGGGAGAATCGTGGGAGTGCCGGGCGATTCCCGCCACGCCGCCCTGGCACCCGCAAGCGATTCTCCCACCCCCCCCCCCAAAACGGTGTGTCACGTTTCTCGACAGGCCGCTCGGAGAATCGCCGCTCGCCGTTTCTAACAGGCAAGCGGCGATTCCACGGCCCGGATGAGCCGAACGGCCTGCCCAATCCGAATGGTTCACGCCAGCGCCAACCACACCTGGTCGCTGCCGGCGTGAACAGCGCGCGAACGCTGCGTGTGCGGCCTGTGGGGGGGGGGGGGGGGAGTATCGAGCACCAGGGGGGTGCTCAGTAGGGGTCTGGCCCACGATCGGTGCCCACCGATCGGCGGGCCAGCGTCTCTAAAGGTCACACTCTTTTACCTCCACCACCCCGCAAGATCAATCCTCCATGTCTTGCGGGGCGCCCGCAGGGAGGACAGCAACCTGCGCATGCGCGTGTGTCGTCATTTAAGCACCGCCGGTTGCGTCATTTATGCGGCGCCGCTTTGACGCGGCGCCAAGGCCCGGCGCGCAAAATTGAAGCATCGCCACTCCTAGCCCCCTGGGGGTGGGAGAATAGGGGGCGAGGAGCGGCCTCCGACGCCGGAGTGAAACACTCCGGTTTTCACTCCGGCGTCGGCACTTTGTCTCCCGTTGGGAGAATTTCGCCCAAAATCTCTTTCTGCACTCCATCCGGTCCCTTCATGAATTTAAACACCCCCATCAAACCTCCACTTTATCCTTTGTTGCCCTCAGGAGACCAACCGAGTGTGGAGAAGGACACCTCATTTTTCTCAATCTTCAAAGTATTTTTAGGGTTTCAAAGAGAATTTGGCGGCCAAGTTTGGATTCACATCCACTGTCGCCCATGACCCATCCACTCGTACATTCATTTTTATATCTTGGATCTCTTACAAGGGAGGGGATTGGCCTGAAATAAATGTGGCACAGTTTCTTATCCAGGTTAACATGTTAACCCTGTTAGCTTTTGCAGCCACAGTATTGATATTGCAAGAAGGCATCTTATCTTGCTATTGTGTGGAACGATTTTGTACAAAGTGCTCAACGTTCCACATTTGGTGCACTCTATTGCATCCAGGAATATAGGCTCAGTCCTGGAATGTCTTTATATGTTTTGTTGTTGCTGTAGCTCCGTTTCTAGGAGGTGTGTGATGACCTGTTCAAATGACTGACGCAGCTGTTACCCAAGTTGTGGAGCCACAGCGGGTGGCCTGATGACTGTGAAATTGCATTCAGGGATGGTCCAGGAGCACACTGTCAGATTCAGAGCCAGCAGACAGATGCTGGTGTCTAAGGGCATTTAAAATTACTTCTGACTTGTATTTACCACCACATTGTAGCAAATTCTTCTTAAACTTAACTACCACAGAACCAACGTGGTAACTTAACATTTAAGATGTTAGAACAAAGAACAATGACAATTACAGCACAGGAACAAGCGCTTCGGCCCTCCTGCATCGACCATGCTGCCCATCTGAACTAAAACCCCTACGCTTCCGGGGACCATAACCCTCTATTCCCATCCTATTTGTCAAGACGCCCCTGAAAAGTCACAATCGTATCTGCTTCCGCTACCTTCCCCGGCAGCGAGTTCCAGGCTCCCACCACCCTCTGTGTAAAAAGCCTGTCTCATTGGTGAACCATTAATTGAACGCGAGACGAGTTGCTGTACAAAAGTAGGCTTTAATAAGCTAGATGTTAGCCCTGCGGTCGACTACAGTAAATGGCCGACCACAGGCCATGCTGGGTATTTATACCTCGCCCTGGAGGCAGGGTTAACTCAGCCTCTTGACCAATCGGGGAGCCGTCACATGACTGGTCTCAACCAATCGGTCGAGAGGCACATGACCGACCAGCACCAATGGAAGGCAGCTATGTTAATCATACCACCACACTCGTACATGTCTTTTAAACCTTGTCCCTCACACCTTAAACCAATACTCCCTAGTAATTGACTCTTCCACCCTGGTAAAAAGCTTCTGACTATCCACTCTGTCCATGACCCTCATAATCTTGTTAGCTGTGGCATATTGCCTCAGTGGAAAAACTAGAAAGTCACAGGTTTTCCCTCCACAAAGGAAACTTACGTATGTAATCTAGCCTGACGCACTGAATACCTGAACACATTTACAAGAATCAACCAGTATACTGTTAACATAAAGAATAAAACATTTATCAAACAAAAAAAGTGAACTATGGACAAAAAGTTTGGAAAGATTTCAATACAGATAGCAGAAAATGATTCAAGCTCACACTATTCCTTTTATCGAACAGCCCTTAAGGACACAAAACCACAGTGAAGATTTACCACAGTCCCAACAGCAAGAAACCTTGCTTGGGTTTACTCAGTAGTTTGAAACAATTTGGGCGGGATTCTGTGATCCTGAGGCAAAGTGTTGACGCCGTCGGCAACGCCATCGTGTTTTTCGACAGCGTCAACACGGCCTCAGGATCAGCAATTCTGGCCCTAGGGGGCCAGCACGACACTGAAGCGGTTCACGCCGCTCCAGCTGCTGAACCCGGTGTGAACTGGGTGCCCCAGTATCTGCGCATGCGCAGTGGCACCGGCTCCAACGCGTGCATGTGCAATGACTTCCTTGAACGCACCGGCCCTGACGCAACATGGCGCAGGACTACAGGGGCCAGCGAGGAAGAAAGGAGGCTGCCAGCCAGACACCACTAACCCCTTTGTAATCCATCTCTTCAATAGTTATGAACGTCATTAACAATGCTTGTATTAAAATAGGGCCCCCCCAAGACATCCTGGCACCCAGCTCAAAAAACATTTCAAATGAAATTGGAAACAGTGCACTTTAAAAAAAAATAAATGTAGCGTATCCAATTTATTTTTTTCCAATTCAGGGGCAATTTACCTTGGCGAATCCATCTTCCCTGCTCATCTTTGGGTTGTGGGGGCAAAACCCACGCAGACACGGGGAGAATGTGCAAACTCCACACGGACAGTGACCCAGAGCCGGGATCGAACCTGGGACCTCAGCGCCGTGAGACAACTGTGCTAACCACTTGCACCACCGTGCTGCCCTAAACACGGTTCACTTTTCTTAAAAGCCAAATACAAAATATAAATTGAGATTTTGCGGTGTGCTAACTGGTTGCTGTGTTTTTCACATTCCAACAGTTCAAATGTATTTCATTGAATGTCCAATTTCCATGAAAGACATTGCATCCTCTTTGTTTTAAATATCAATGATGCTTTAAATTCGCTCCGAGCTCGATCACACCACTATCTCCATCCACATTTCCACCGTCTCTAAATTGTCACACTCCTTTGTCCATCATCCAATATTAGATGAGGAGAGATTTTCTCCAGCTAATATTGGGCGGACCAAAGCTCTGCCTCAAACTCTGTATCCTGAGCTGCTGATTCCATCACTGTACCTGGCAATTGTCTGAACCCGAGCCAGACTCTTCTCAATCTTGGGTGTCAGATTTGTCCTGAGCTGAAGTTCTGACCACATATCATGGCCAAGAACGCCTCTATCCACCTGCTGAATGTTGTCCTACTCTCCCCAGCTCAGCTGAACTGCTGCTGAAACTTCATCTATGCCTTTCTTACCTCTCGTCCTGCCTGGCCTTCCACATTCTACCTCCTGTGAACTGGAGGTCGTCCAGGTTCCAGCAGCCCATGCCCTAACCCATACCATCTCAAGGTGAATCGCCCTCATGCTTGCTGAGTTACACTGGCTCCCAGTTGAGCAACACTAATTTTAAAAGTCTGATTTTTTTGCCCTGCCCCTCTCTATCTCTGAAATCCCTTCAAATCCTACAACTCGCCATGAAAAAATGAAAAAAATGAAAATCGCTTTATTGTCACAAGTAGGCTTCAATGAAGTTACTGTGAAAAGCCCCTAGTCGCCACATTCCGGCACCTGTCCGGAGAGGCTGGTACGGAAATCGAACCGTGCTGCTGGCCTGCTTGGTCTGCTTTAAAAGCCAGCGATTTAGCTGAGTGAGCTAAACCAGCCCCTAATGCTACCTACAGTCTATAATTCTGATCTTCAGAGCAATCCCCAACTTTAATCACTCCACCACTGATATAATGAGACAATGCAAGGCACTTCACAGTAGCTATATAACAAAATGTGTTACATCGCCGCACAAGGAGATATCAGGTCTGACAGGTCAACAGGGTAGATTTTAAGAAGGGCCATAAAGGATGAAATGGAGGCAGAGGGCTGGAGCAGCATAGGGAGAGAATTCCAGATCTTCAAGTCGAGGCTCAAGTTTGGTAAGTGAAATGCCATGCAACATTTAATTACATTAAAGGCACTACAAAAATGCAAGTTTCTGCTGTTTTTTGTCTTGGTGAATCCCCCCAAACTTTACTTTATAATTCTCATCAATAGGGTTTGTGAGAGGACCAATGGGTTAAGAAGTAGAAAGGTATGCGTGATCTGCTTTGTCGTCGGAACAGCTTTGGGGCTTTCTGCCACTGTTTTAGACCATGGCAATATTCCAGATTGTGTAGCAAATCCTTATCCCTGAAAAGTACATTGTCAATTTTATATTGATAAAATTGGAGGAAGGACTAAGGAGGGATACCAGCAGTAGGAGCAATGTGTAAAGATCTGGTGGGCAAGTGACTATACAAGGGTAGCCACTGAACAGCACCTTTATGCAACTCTGCATTTCCAAGTCCAGCCAAACCTAATGAAAGACCAACTATTTTCACCTTTCGAAAATTTCCCTGAAATTCAGTGTTAGTGCACATAGAGATGAGAGCAGCTCCTGTCCATGTTGGCAGATATTTCGAAAGGTGTTTAAGTGTGAACTGGGGCGGCATCCGGCACAGTGGTTGGCACTGCTGTCTCACGGTGTCGAGAATCTGGGTTTGATACCAGCCCGGTTCATTGTCCATGTGGAGTTTCTCCATTCTCCCCGTGTCTGCGTGGATCTCACCCCCACAACCCAACGATGTGCAGGTTAGGTGGATTGGCCACGCTAAATTGCCCCTTAATTGGAAGAAAAACCTGAATTGGGTACTTGGGGGAAAAAAAACTGTGAATCAAAGTGTGTTCATGGGAGTTCAAACAGGCGTTCAGCAAAGATAACTTTAGAACATAGAGCAGTACAGCACAGAACAGGCCCTTCGGTCCTCAATGTTGTGCCGAGCCATGATCACCCTACTCAAACCCACGTATCCACCCTATACCCGTAACCCAACAACCCCCCCCCCCCCTAACCTTACTTTTATTAGGACACTACGGGCAATTTAGCACGGCCAATCCACCTAACCCGCACATCTTTGGACTGTGAGAGGAAACCGGAGCACCCGGAGGAAACCCACGCACACAGGGGGAGGACGTGCAGACTCCACACAGACAGTGACCCAGCCGGGAATCGAACCTGGGACCCTGGAGCTGTGAAGCATTTATGCTAACCACCATGCTACCCTGCTGCCCCAAGTTTGTGGACTTTGTGGACAGTTATTGAAACGAATGGGTGAAGGGAAGGTAGAGTAGCACACACAAAGTATTTTGCAAACGCTATCTGTGCTTAAAAAAAAATCCTGATGAGAAAAATGCATTCCATTGAGGCAAGCAGATTTTGCATTTTAACAGCAGGAGGAACATTTTGTTCAATTTATTTTGCCACCCGTTGCACATATCACACTAGATACATAAAAATAAATTACTTTTGCGATTTCTTGTTGTGCAATATTGAAACATTTTACATCAGTGACAAGGAAGTTCACATATTGAAGTTTTCAATAATGTACTTGGGTAACACAGAACAATATCTTGCCTCACTTATGGTAACAGGATTGGTAACGACAAGACATTCAATATTAGGGAAGGCAGTAATGCTTCAGCTAAAGAGAGCCTCGGACAGTCCTCGTTAGAATACTGTGTTCAGTTTTGGACCCAGACCCCCCCTCAATTTCTGCTGAATTCCCTTTTGGATTTATTGTTGGTGATCTTATATTTATTGCCTGTAGTTTGGTCTCCCTCACAAGATGGTACAGGGTGCTATGCTGACAGACATAGCAGTCTCTGTGGCGAGTACTTCAATTTGTTTGCTTTGATATTAATTGCAGCTGGGAGCGGCGGCGGCGTCATCAAACCCGCCAAGCAGTCAACGGCATGAAAGTTTTCTCATAGACAGCCACCCAAGAAGTGAAGACCACTAATAATTAAATTATGTTTTTAAAAATTAGTACTCAAAGCAAAATTAAGAATAACATTAAAAGACACTGGAGTTAAAATTGAAATATGATCAACAAACTGATAAAAAAAAAACATTTATAATAAAATTCTAGTTTCGAAAATCTAGTATCGAGCTAAATTGGAGACATTTGCGAAACTCCATGCGAGGGATTCTCCAACCCCCCGCCGGATCGGAGAATCACCGGGGGGGGGGGGGGGGGGCGGTGTGAACGCCGCTCCGACGGCAGCTGCCAAATCTTCCGGTGCCGGTTTTTTGCCGGGGGCGGGGATCGTGCCGGTCGGGGGCCGTTGGCAGTTGCCCATCCCAGTGATTCTCCGGTCTCCAATAGGCTGAGCGGCCGCCCGTTTTCGCCAGTCCCACCGACATGAATTACACAAGGTCTGTAACGGCGGGACCTGTCTCTGATGGCGGAGTGCGGAGTTCTCGGGGGAGGGGGGGGGTGGGGGGAGGATCTGGTCCCGGGGCCCCATGGGGGCCACCGATCTGCGGGCTGGCCTGTGCCGTGGGGGGCACTCTTTCCTTCCGCGCCGGTCTGTGTAAAACTCCGCCATGGCCGGCAAGGAGAATAAAACCCCTGTGCATGCGCAGGAATCACAGCAGCGGTTCTGGGAACACGTTGTTGCTCCTGCGCATGCGCCAACACGCGCCAGCCGGCGGAGGCCCTTCGGTGCCAGTTGGCGCGGCACCAATCACTCCAGCTCTGTCCTAGCCCCCGAAGGAGCGGAGGATTCCGCACCTTCCGGGTGGCCCGACGCCGGAGTGGTTCACGCCATTCTTTGGCACCAGTACGGTCCGCCCCGCCGGATACCGGAGAATCCCAGCCCACGTTTTTCATATGATCGATTCGTTTTGCAGTAGCTAATACTCAGATCACAATTAAAAACCCAGTTATAACTCACTGAACAAGGTTTAACTCTTTTTGAGGCTTCTAACAGTGATAACTGAACAGGAAAGGGCAAGGTTAATCGATTCTTTGATTGCTGACATTGAGCAGTGAGTGACAGACTACAACTTTACCACTCCTGCGACAATCTTTTTTTAAATTCGACCATGGCATGTGGGCGTTGATGGCTGGCTAGCATTTATTGCCCATCCCTAATTGCCCTTGAGAGTCAATCACATTTCTGGAGTCACATATAGGCCAGACCAGGTAAGGATGGCCGATTTCTTTCCCTAAAAGGACAATAGTTAACCAGATGGGTTTTTATGACAATCAACAATGGTTTCAATATCATAGATATCATAGAATTTGCAGTGCAGAAGGAGGCCATTCGGCCCATCAAGTCTGCACCGGTCCTTGGAAAGAGCACCCTACCCAAGGTCAACACCTTCACCTTATCCCCATAACCCAGTAACCCCACCCAACACTAAGGCCAATTTTGGACACTAAGGGCAATTTATCATGGCCAATCCACCTAACCTGCACATCTTTGGACTGTGGGAGGAAACCGGAGCACCCGGAGGAAACTCACGCACACACGGGGAGGATGTGGAGACGCCACACAGACAGTGACCCAAGCTGGAATCGAACCTGGGACCCTGGAGTTGTGAAGCAATTGTGCTATCCACAAGGCTACCGTGCTGCCCCTAAGTCTAATATCATCATTAGACTTTTAATTTCATTTGAGTTTGTGCTAAATTCCTTCTAGAAGGGTAATGATAGTGAATATTTACAGCTCACTGTCAAAAAACCCGCAAACTCTGGACCATCGGGTTATTGCCCTTAACAGCTAACCCAGCATTTCAAGCGACTCGTTTCACTGAGGATCCCAAACAAGGGGCGGCATTCTCCCCTACCCGGCGTGATGGAAGGTGCCGGAGTAGGGGAGTGGCGCCAACCACTCAAGGGTCGCGCCTCCCCAAAGCTGGCCGCTGACGTCACTGCCGGGCATGCGCGATGCGGGGTTCTCTTCCGCTTCCGCCATGGCGGAGGCCGTGGCGGCGCGGAAGGAGAAAGAGTGCAGCCAGGGCACTGGCCCGCAGTCTGAGCGGGGGGCCCTGATCGCGGGCCAGGCCACCGTGGGGGCACCCCCCGGGGTCCGATCGCCCCCCGCCCCCCCCCAGGACCCTCGGCGGCGGGAGAGGCCTCCCAGCGGCGGGACCTCGGCCCATCCGGGCCGGAGAATCGCTGCAGGGGCCTCTCCGATCGGCGGGGCGAGATTCCTGCCCCGCCACTTCCCAGGTGGCGGAGAATCTCCGACCCTGCGTGGGCGGGACTTTATGCGCCCCCAGGCGATTCTCCGACCCTGTGTGGGGTTGGAGAATTTTGCCCAAGTTTTGGAGTGAATTTCTGTCACCACTGCACCATAGCTGATTTGACAAAGTGGGTCACATATCCCTTATCCAGCCCATCTGATTTTTCACTCATTGGTGAGTTGATGACTGGATTTTAAGCTTACCCTATATAATGGTGTAACTCTGGAGTAGGTAGCGTGGTATAAAGGTTCTGGTACGCACAGAGTTAATGTGATTAGCTATAGGGAGAGGTTGGATGAACCCAGTTTGTTCTCACTGGAATGACAGAGGTTAGAACATAGAACAGTACAGCACAGAACAGGCCCTTCGGCCCTCGATGTTGTGCCGAGCAATGATCACCCTACTCAAACCCACGTATCCACCCTATACCCGTAACCCAACAACCCCCCCCCCCCAACCTTACTTTTAAGGACACTACGGGCTGCTCACAAGATGTGTGAGGGAAGGTTTTTATACAGAGGGTAGTGGGTGCCTGGAACTCGCTGCCGGAGGAGGTGGTGGAAGCAAGTATGATAATGACTTTTGAACGGAGTCTTGACAAATATATGAATAGGATCGGAATAGAGTGATGTGGACCCCTTAAGTGTAGAAGGTTTTTGGTTCGATGCGTAGCATGTTCAGCGTAGGCTTGGAGGGCCGAAGGGCCTGTTCCTGTGCTGTACTTTTCTTTGTTCTTACTGCCCATATAGTGATCTAGGAAGGCACATGAACCAGACTCAGTACGAGTTTGATGTTGAACTGTGTTAAGATATAGACGTGGAGCTCGCATCTTGTCTGTACCCTTTAATGTGCACATTAGTTAGATGTAGCCCATAAAGACTTAGGATGGGAATTTTCTCTACCCATTGACAGGACTTTTGAGTCCCGCTGAAGGTGACCCCCGCAGCTGTGGCAGATTCCCGGGAAGGCGGGGGGGGGGGGGGGGGGGGGGCAGGAGGGTGAGCCATACAAAATGCCAGAGACGTTGGCGAGACAGGAAGATCCAGCTAATAGCAAGCCACCGCCGCCGCCAGAAAACACGCCATACGTGGGTTGGAAAATCCCAGCCTTGGTGTTAACCAGCAGAAGATGAATTTGACACTAGCAACAGAGAGACAGCCGAAGTTCAAAACCCAACCATCGCAATTCTCAAATTGATTGCAGCAAAGTTGATCGTTTAATTAATTCACCCCTGCCAATTCTGGCCTTTTTCTTTAATGGGATGTTGGTATCATGGCAAGGCCCTCATTTGTTCCCCTCCCCTAATTGCTCATTGAACTGAGTGTCAGGTATCAGTCAATCACATCGCTGTGGATCTGCAGTCACATGTAGGCCAGACCAGGTAAGGATGGCAGACTTCCTTCCCTAAAAAGGACAAAATATGCATTTTTAGCAAAACTGACGATAGTTTTCCATTAGTTTTTTTTTAAATTTCAGAATTTAAATTCTACCTGCAGTCTTGATGGGATTTGAACCCATGTCCACAGACTATTAGCCTGGGCTTTTGGATTACTAGTGTCTTAACGTTACCCCACTGGCCCCTCCTACACGTGACTGCAGTACATTCTTAAACAGTTATTGCCCCTCAAGGCACCTGACAATGGGAAAATAATCTTTGCATGGTCAATGTTGCCCACACGTCATGAACATTTCAAAAGAAAATGAAAAAGAATGGGCTTTTAAAAAATTATAGAGTATTTGGCATGAGTGTAATTAAAACCCAGGGACTCTATGTTGCATAACAGATTGCGATTGGAAGTCAAAACGGATCCCTGTTGTCAGTTGTTCAATCTTGGCTGGAACCAGAGGGCTAGCCATGATTTGGAAAGCAAATATTATGACTGTTTTGCAAGTCAGGTGCGACATCATGTTCTTCAGAGGGAGACAAATGGGCTTGAAGAAGATGTGAGCTCTTTGTCGCTTTTGGAATGGTTATTGATTGGCATTCATTAGTGTTCTGGTTGCCAGTTTTGTCAGTTCCTCCCGGCGGTGAAACAATTTGATCTCGCTCTATTTTCTCATTCTGATGCTTGGCATTATTATTATTGGTAAGTTTAGCAGAAAATGGACACAAGATTTTTATTCATCGGACTGAGTAATGTGGTAATCTTTTAACTCACGAGCAATGAGGAATTATTTGCAGCATTCTTGGTTCTGCAAATTACCGTGTCATAAGCAGATGAATTGCAGATGAATAAGCAGGTGAATATGGATTACTTCTGTAAACAGTATATGAGGAGTTTCTCTGCGATGAGAGAAAAATTGCTTTAAAAACTGTTCCAGAGAAAAAGAAAGGTGAGCAGCAACAATTTGAATTTTTAACAGCACCTCTAACTTTGCAAAAACAAAGGGCAGCACGGTGACGCTGCCTCGCAGCGCTGAGGTCCCAGGTTCGATCCTGGCTCCGGGTCACTGTCTGTGTGGTGTTTGCACATTCTCCCCGTGTTTGCATGGGTTTCGCCCCCCCCCCCCCCCCCAACAACCCAAAGGTGTGCAGACTAGGTTGATTGGCCATGCTAAATTGCCCCTTAATTGGAAAAAATGAATTGGGTACTCTAAATATATAAAAGAAAACTTAGTAAAAACACCCCGAGGTGCTTCACAGAAGCATTGTCAACCAAAATTTGACACCAATGGCTGAACATTCATTTGGTTGCAGAGGCATGAATGGCCACAATTTTTTTTTTTATGAAGGAAATCCCACTTCCCTCCAGATGCCCGACCCCGCACAACTTTTCTCTGACTTTATAGCAGGTTGGCAATGCCTCGTGTGCAGAAACATGCAACCGTCCCCACGGAAGTTGGGTTCCACATTTTAAATGGGGAGGGTGCAAAAATCAGATTTCCTCTCGTACCCATTTTCGTCTGGTGGACCGGAGTTTTGGAAACCACCTTAGTAGCACGGCAAGTTTGAGATCTTGAAGAAAATGGAAAGCCTACTGAAGAGTCTGAAACATTCTGAAAGTTAAGTGTGAAATTTTTGACACCTTCAACTGTCATTATTAGGTGCTGTTTTGTACTGTAGATATGTTCTTAATCCAGTGATTCCTCATTTGGTTTGACCTGCAAAGGTACATTGACCCATACATTGACCAGTATTTTGTAATAATTCACATGCAGGACAGTACTTACCATAATCATAGAATTTACAGTGCAGAAGGAGGCCATTCGGCCCATCGAGTCTGCACCGGCTCTTGGAAAGAGCACCCTACCCAAGCCCACACCTCCACCCTATCCCCATAACCCAGTAACCCCACCCAACGCTAAGGGCAATTTTGGACACTAAGAGCAATTTAGCATGGCCATTCCAACTAAACTGCACGTCTTTGGACTGTGGGAGGAAACCGGAACACCCGGAGGAAACCCACGCACACACGGGGAGAATGTGCAGACAGTGACCCAAGCCGGGAATCGAACCTGGAACCCTGGAGCTGTGAAGCAATTGTGCTAACCACTATGCTACCATGCTGCCCTATAATGAATTGCAAAATGTTTTAAAACGTCCTCTGCTCTCATTTTTTGTGCCCTGATTTAATTATTGGCAGATCTGGCTGTTTTAAAAAAAAACCTGCCTCCAAAAGGTAAAAAAAAAAATGCCTGCTGCCCCTTCATGGATTGACAGACATTCTGGTTTGAAATTGAAATGGCTATTTGATCTGTCATTGGATCCAGAAGCTTTTGTTATGATGGCTATTCCATTATGAATTTTTGGCTGGGTTTCAAAAGCTTCAGCTCAGCACATGTTCTTACTGATTCAAGAATCTTTGAAACTTCTACACGCCTACAATAACTCACAGTGGTCAAGTGGGAAGCACGGTAGCACAGTGGTTAGCACTGTTGCTTCATAGTGCCAGGGTCCCAGGTTCGATTCCCGGCTTGGGTCACTGTCTGTGCGGAGTCTGCATGTTCTCCCAGTGTCCGTGTGGGTTTCCTCCAGTTTGTTCCCACAAGTCCCGAAAGAGGTGCTGCTAGGTGAATTGGGCATTCTAATTTCTCTCTCAGCGTACCCGAACAGGCACCAGAATGTGGCGACTGGGGGTTTTTCACAGTAACTTCATTGCAGTGTTGGTGTAACCCTACTTGTGACAATAAACATTATTATTATTATTTCCAGCCCCATCATGGTGGATCCCCCAGGAGATATTAGATAGGTGTTATAACATGCCCAGATCCTATTGGCTGGGGACAATTGGTTACCCCATGTTTCTTGAGGGATATGAGCTCCCCAATGAGAGGGGGTGGAGCAATCATTAGCAGTACAGCTGTACAAATAGAGCTGGCCAGTGTGGTACCGGCTGGAGAGGGAACCAGGAGTGAACTACTGGCCCTGTGTACATATTCGTGTAAATAAAGTTATTTTCTGCTTGACTCTACAAACTCGTGCTGGATTCTTTGTGGGCCTCACAAAAGTGGGCCAATCAAAAGTCCATTGGCTTTCAGCAGGACGAGTTGATCCTGTTGGTGGGCGGGGCCAAAACAATCCCCATTCCGTCTTTGCCGTGGTTTCTTGTTTGTTTGCAAACTTCATTGGCATTTAACGGGTTACAACTTTATTATCCCAATTTTTTTACTCCTGTATCAATGATAAGTCAGTTTGAATTCAAGGTTTTCTTCGATTGTTCTAGGTCCAATAATTTTAAAATAATTGTATGCCATGAATACTGGGTGAGTGGCTATGAGTAAGTGGCTATGGGAGAATGTGGGTATCTGAGGGGATGTCGGGTATCATTGAGGCAATCTGAGAGGTTATGGAGTTGCATATAATAATGTGAGGGGGAATGGGTGGCATCAAAGAATGAGAGGTGCCATGCAGTGTCATGGGGCTGAGTGGGGCTGGTTTAGCACAGTGGGCTAAACAGCTGGCTTGTAATGCCGAATGTGGCGACTAGGGGCTTTGCACAGTAACTTCGTTGAAGCCTACTTGTGACAGCGATTATTATTATTGGGGCGCATGAGGCTGAGGGAACCTTGAAATGATATTGAGAGCCAGACTGCTGTGTTAGAAAACCCAGACGGGCCTCCTAACCAGCATACTTCATCATCCACACTCCTCACAGTACAACATCAGGGGTCAGTTGGCTGGTTTATGATGCAGAGTGTTGCCAACAGCGCAGGTTCAATTCCTGTACCAGCTGAGGTTATCCATGATCGCCTCGCCTCGCCTTCTCAACCATGCTCCTTGCCTGAGATGTGGTAACGCACCACAGGTTAATTCACCACAAATCAGTTACTTTTCGTTTTTCATTACATCATGGTTAGCAAAATGCACTGTGAACCCGACCCCTGTGTGAAAAGTCACGCATGAATCGAATGTGCATTTTGTGAGCTGCAAATGTGCACAGTTTGGGATTTCCTGAGCCCAGACAAAAGTTTGACCCTTGGTCTTAGATATAAGATTCATTGTCATGTATAAATTATTTCAAGCACTTGCCCCACCCTATGGGCACAATTCAGTGACCCCATTGCACCAGACACGGAGACGGGAGCAACCGGTGAATCACACGAGAATCCCAAATCGGGCTCCATACCAGCCGCAGGGCCGATCATGACCAACCCAACTTCCACCGCCCGGCAAGATCCAGATCTGCATATTTAAATGAGCCTGATGGCTCCTTTAAATACCCGGACGCTGGATCCACCGAGCGCCCGGCACACTATGGTGACGCCTGGGAGACCTCGCCAGAGCGCCGATTAGTACTGGTCCACACAAACATAGACCAGGATAATGGCACCTGGGTGGTCTCCAGGCCATTGGAGCCCCACAGCTGGTCAGGGACAGGTTCTAGAGGTAAGGGTCAATAAAGCAGGCGGTGTCTGAAAAGTGTGGGGCAAGGGAAAGATCAGGGCTGCCAATCAAGCTCACCAGCAGATCACTCTTAAGTGTAGCCTCGCCAGAAATGCCCAAGGCCAAAAAAAGGGCAAAGTACCATTGAATAGTGGGGCGTTTCTCGGCACTGCAGGCACCAAGAAACACCCCGCTAACCACACCCGACAGTTGTTTAAATCCTCTGAATTGCACCCTATAGCTCCAATGCCTTCCGGCCTTATTACCAAGCCACCAGCCAGATTCCCGTCAACTTCAATTGTGATGGAAGATTCAATATTTTAGAATTTAGAATTTAGAACAGTACAGCACAGAACAGGCCCTTCGGCCCTCGATGTTGTGCCGAGCAATGATCACCCTACTCAAACTCACATATCCACCCTATACCCGTAACCCAACAACTCCCCCTTAACCTTACTTTTTAGGACACTACGGGCAATTTATCATGGCCAATCCACCTAACCCGCACATCTTTGGACTGTGGGAGGAAACCGGAGCACCCGGAGGAAACCCACGCACACACGGGGAGGACGTGCAGACTCCGCACAGACAGTGACCCAGCCGGGAACCGAACCTGGGACCCTGGAGCTGTGAAGCATTGATGCTAACCACTATGCTACCGTGCTGCCCTATTTTGGTGAACAGACAGGCATTTCTGCAGCCATAAATGCAATGCCACAAAGTTATGTTGCCTCCCTGATGCCAGGGTCAAACTTGTCACAGAATAGCTGCAGGATATTCCTATGGGAGACAGTGAACCAGCAGAGGTCCACATTGGTACCAACAGCTGTGGTAGAAAGCGGGATGAAGTCCTGAAAGCAGATCTGAGAGCCAGGAAGGAGATTAAATAACAGGACCTCAAAGGCAGTAATCTCATCCTGCTATGCTCACTATAACGTGTGCTGGGAATTTTTTGATTGCCCACCACATGGACTGCAGCGTTTCAAGAAGGCAGCTCACCATAGCTTTCTCAAGAACAACTAGAGATGGTTATGAATGCTGGCTTCGCCAACGAAACCCACAACCCTTGCAAGGATTTTTTTTTTAAAACTCCCAGGGCCAGATGTGATGTGAGTACAGAATTAAGAAGAGAGAGCAAACTAATGCATGGTTGGAGAGATGGTGCAAGAAAGATTTTAGATTTCCGAGACTTTGGGGCCAGTTCCGAGGCAGGTGGCACCTGTATAAAGGAGATAGTTTACACCTTTGCAGGATAGAACATAGAACATAGAACACTACAGCGCAGTACGGGCCCTTCGGCCCTCGATGTTGCGCCGACCTGTGAAACCATCTGAAGCCTATCTGACCTACACTATTCCATTTTCATCCATATGTCTATCCAGTGACCACTTAAATGCCCTTAAAGTTGGCGAGTCTACTACTGTTGCAGGCAGGGCGTTCCACACCCCTACTACTCTCTGAGTAAAGAAACTGCCTCTGACATCTGTCCTTTATCTACCACCCCTCAATTTAAAGCTATGTCCCCTCGTGTTGGTCATCACCATCCGAGGAAAAAGACTCTCACTGTCCACCCTATCTAACTCTGTGACTATCTTATCTGTCTCTATTAAGTCACCTCTCAGCCTTCTCCTCTCTAACGAAAACAACCTCAAGTCCCTGAGCCTTTCCTCGTAAGACCTTCCCTCCATACCAGGCAACATCCCAGTAAATCTCCTCTGAACCCTTTCCAAAGCTTCCACATCCTTCCTATAATGTGGTGACCAGAACTGCACACAGTACTCCAGGTGCGGCCGCACCAGAGTTATGTACAGCTGCAGCATGACCTTGTGGCTCCGAAACTCAATCCCCCTGCTGATAAAGGCTAGCACACCATATGCCTTCTTAACAGCCCTATTAACCTGGGTGGCAACTTTCAGGGATTTATGTACCTGGATGCCGAGATCTCTCTGTTCATCTACACTACCAAGAATCTTGCCATTAGCCCAGTACTCTGCATTCCTGTTACTCCTTCCAAAGTGAACCACCTCACACTTTTCCGCATTAAACTCCATCTGCCACCTCTCGGCCCAGCTCTGCAGTTTATCTATGTCCCTCTGTATCCTATAACATCCTTCAGCACTATCCACAACTCCACCGACCTTCGTGTCATCTGCAAATTTACTAACCCATCCTTCTACACCCTCTTCCAGGTCATTTATAAAAATGACAAACAGCAGTGGCCCCAAAACAGATCCTTGCGGTATACCACTAGTAACTGAACTCCAGGATGAACATTTGCCATCAACCACCACCCTCTGTCTTCTTTCAGCTAGCCAATTACTGATCCAAACCGCTAAATCACCTTCAATCCCATACTTCCTTATTTTCTGCAATAGCCTACCGTGGGGAACCTTATCAAACGCCTTACTGAAATCCATTTACACCACATCAACCGCTTTACACTGATCCACCTGTTTGGTCACCTTCTCAAAAAACTCAATAAGGTTTGTGAGGCCTTCACAAAACCGTGTTGACTATCGCTAATCAACTTGTTCTTTTCAAGATGATTATAAACCCTATCTCTTATAACCTTTTCCAACATTTTACCCACAACCGAAGTAAGGCTCACAGGTCTATAATTACCAGGGTTGTCTCTACTCCCCTTCTTGAACAAGGGGGCAACATTTGCTATCCTCCAGTCTTCCGGCACTATTCCTGTCGACAAGGATCTAGATCAATATCCTCACAGGGCATTTTGTTAGTGCTGATGGGGATGGTTTAAACTAGCTTGAAAGGAGGCTGGCAAACCGAGAGGAAATTCAGATAGGAGAGACACAAAAAGTAGTCAGCAAAATTGAAAGAGCGGAAACAAAGGTTGGCATCAAATACAGTCAAAATGTGGAAAAATGTTAAATAGGCAAAATTATGGGCACTGCACCTGAATGCATGCAGCATTTGCTACAAGGTAGATGAATGGAAGTAAACAGAAAGGATCTAAGCATTAAGACATGGCTGCAGGGTGACCACTTGAATTATCAAGTGTATCTGACATTTAGCAAGAAGAAGCTAAAAGGAAAAGAAGGTGGGTAGCACATTTAACAAAGATTGAGGTCTGGAATTAGTGAGTGACGAGCTTAGATCAGAAGTCAAGATGTAGAATCAGTTTCGCTAGAGCTAAGCAACAGCAAGGAGCAGCAAACATGGGTGGCACAGTGGCACAATAATTAGCACTGCTGCCTCACAGCGGTCGTCTCGGGTTCAATTCCGGCCTTGGGTGGAATTTGCATGTTCTGCGTGTGTTTCCTCTGGGTACTCCTGTTTCCTAACACAGTCCAAGGATAATAATAATGTTTATTACTATCACTAGTAGGCTTACATAAACACGGCAATGAAGTTACTGTGAAAATTTCCTAGTCACCACACTATTGTCCCTGCTAAGGGAGAATTCAGAATGTCCAATTCACATAATAAGCACATCTTTCAGGATTTGTGGGAGGAAATCTGTGCCACCCTGTGCAGGTTCTGTGCAGGTTAGGTGGATTGGCCTTGCTAAATTGCCCCTTAATGTCCAAAGATTAGATTAGGTACGGTTATAGGATTACAGGGATAGTGTGGCGATTCGGCCTGGATAGGGTTCTCTTCCGGAGGGTCGGTGCAGACTCGTTGGGCCGAATGGCCTCCTTCTGCACTGTAGAGAATCTATGATTCTACGATTGGTGGGAGTTGTTTATAGGCCACCAAACAGTAGCTGAAATGCAAGGCTTGGTATAAATCATGAAATTAGATTTGCATGTAACACATAAACACGGATACTTCAATCTACATATAGACTGGATAATTAGCAGTAATGTTGTGGAAGATTAATTCCTGTAATATGAAAGTAAGCTGGCAAGAAACATAAAAATGCACTGTAAAAGATTCTATCGGTATGTAAAAAGGAAATGATTAGCAAAGACAAATGTGGGCCCACTACAGGCAGAGACAGGAGAGTTTATAACAGTAAATAAATAAATTTTGGAGAAACTGAACAAAAACTTTGTGCCTCTTTTCATGGATGAAGATACAAAAAACCTTTTCAGAAATAATGAGGAATTAAGGGACTGTTTTGAATAAGGAACTGAAAGAAATTAGTATCAGTAAAACATTATTAGAGAAATTAATAGGAGTTGATAAATCCCCTGGACCTCAAGATGAACTACATCCCTGAGTGTTGAAAGACGTGACTGTGCAGATAGTGGACAGGTTGGTGGTCATCTTCCAAAATTCTATGGGTGCAATTTTCCCAACAGGAGTCTAAGCGCCGGCGTCGGAGCCAGCTCCCAGCCCCCTATTCTCCCGCCCCCGGTGGGCTAGGAGTGGCATCGCATCATTTACACGCGCTGGGCCTTGACACCGTGTAAAAACGGCGCCGCGCAAATTACGTCACCCACGCATGCACGGGTTGGTCGGCGCCAACCTGCGCATGCGCTGTTGCCATCCTCCCCGAGTCCGCCCCGCAAGATGGCGGATGGATCTTGCTGGGCTGCGGAGGAAAGGAGGGCCTCCCTTAGAGAAGCCGGCCTGCTGATCGGTGGGCACTGATCGCGGCCAGACTCCATCAGAGCCCCCCCCCCCCCCCCCCGGTGCAGGAACCCCCCTTTCCCCCCCACAGGCCGCCCCCCTCCCCCCCCCCCCCCCCCCCCCAGCATTCCCGCGCAGTTCCTACCGGCAGCGACCATGTGTGGACGGCGCCGGCTGGAACCTGTCGTGTTGGGCGGCCGCTTGGCCCATCCGGGTCAGAGAATCGCCGCTCGTCTTTTTCAAACGGCGAGCGCCGATTCTCCGAGCGGCTTGCCGTAATTCTCGCCGCGCTGGCTGGGGGTGGGGGAGAATCGCACGGGGGTGCTGGGGTGGCGTGGCGGGACTTGCGCGGCACCCCGGCAATTCTCCCACCTGGCGTGGGGGGGGGGGGGGGGGGGGGTGAATTCCGCTCTATAGCTTTAGGAATAGTTCTTGAAGATTGGAAGGTAGAAAATGTAACTCCATTATTTAAGAAAGGAGGGAGAGAGAAAATAAGGAACAACAGACCTGTTAGCCTAAACATAGTAGTTGGAAAATACTGGAATCGGTTATAAAGGATGTGGTAACTGGACACTTGGAAAACAACAGAATTGAGTAGAGTCAGCATGGATTTATGAAAGAGAAATCATGTTCAACAAACCTGTTGGAGTTTTTTTTGAGATGCGACCAACAGATTATGTAAGAGGAAACCAGTGGATGTTGTGTATTTTGATTGGCAGAACCTTTTCAAAAGAGGTTAGACAGTAAAATTAGAGCTCATGGGACTGGGGGAATATATTGGAATAGATTAAGGATTGGTTAGAAGTCAGAAACGAGAGAGCAGGAATAAACTGTTCATTCGTAGGTTGGCATGCTCGGATAAGCACGAGTATAAGTGCTTGAGCCCAAATATTCACATCCTATCTCATGGTTTGGATCTGGGGATCAAATGCAATTTTTCCAAGTTTGCTAATTACACAAAACTTGATGGAAATCGAAGTTGTGAGGAGGATGCAAAGAGGGTTCAACATAATTTAAACAGGCTAATTGAGTGGGCAAGGGCAAGATAGTGGTAGATGGAATATAGAACCATAGAATTCCTACAGTGCAGGAGGCAGCCATTCAGCCCATCGCGTCTGCACCAACCATCTGAAAGAACAGCCTACCGAGGCACACTGTCCCGCCTTATTCCCATAACCCCACTAAACTATACATCATTGAACGCTATGGGCTAATTTAATATGGCTAATCCACCTAACCTGCACTTCTTTGGACTGTGGGAGGAAACCGGAGCACCAAGAGGAAGCCCACGCAGACACGGGGAGAAAGTGCAAAATCTGCACATCGGTCAACCAAGACCAGAATAGAACCCAGGCGCTGCGAGGCACCTGTGCTAACCACTATGCCACCGTGGGAAAATGTGAATTTATCCACTTTGGTAGAACAACAGAAATGGTGAGAGATTGGGAAGTGTTGATGTTCAAAGGTGTATTTGTTCAGAAGTCACTGAAAGCTACCATGCAGGTGCAACAAGCAATTAGGAAAGCAAATGGCATGTTGACCTTAATTGAAAGACAATTTGAGTACATGAGTAAAGGTGTCTTGCTGTAATTGTGTAACACCTTGATGAGACAGTATGGTGTATAGTTTTGGTCTCTTTACCTGAGGAAGTTTACGTTCTGTCGAAGGAATGCAACAAAAGTTCACCAGATCGATCCCTGGGGTGGCGGGATTGGGCAGTGAGGAGATATTGAGGAGACAGGACCCGTATTCTCCAGGGTTTCGAAGAATGAGGGGTGATCTCATTGAAACGTACTAAATGCTTACTGGACGCGACACGGTAGATACAAGAAGGATGTTTCTCTCGGCTGTGGATAGTCTGGAAGCATCAGTCACAGAATAAGAGGTTGGCCATTTAAGGCTGAGATGAGGAAGGTTGTAAACCTTTGGATTTCTATACGCTAGAAGCCTGTGGAAGCTCAGTTATTAAGTATATTCAAAACAGAGATCGGTAGATTTCTACACCTTAAAGATACCAAGGGAAATGGGGATAATGTGGCAAAATGACATTGAGATGGGGAAGATCAGCCATGAACTAATTGAATGACAGGCTCAAGGGGCCAAATTACCTGCTCCTGTGTTCCTATGTGATAATTGCAGGTACATTTCTGCTCAATGGTAAACCCCCAGGATTGTGATGGGGAAGGGGGAGGAACTCAGCAATATCAAGGTGAGATGGTTAGAGACTCTCTTATTGGAGATGGTCATTGCCTGGCCTTTGTGGTGTGAATATTCTTTGGCAATTTTTCATCCAAGCCTGAATGTTGTTCCGGTCTTGTTGCATTTGCACATGGACTACTTCAGTATCTGAAGAGTCATGATTGGTAGTCAACACTGCACAATCATCAGCGAACATCCCCAGCTCCTGACTTTATAACAGAGGTTCGGCAGGAGGGTTGGAGAATCAGTGGTGATCATCAAAGGTTAGGTTGAAAGATGTCACTTTGTTAGAATTTTAGCAAATTAGCTTCAGTATTGTACACTCAGGTCTTAACATGAGTAAATGTTCCTATAAAGTACATGTAATAATAAACTTTAATCTCAGTTTTGAAAGAATCTTCTGATATTTCCATTTCCCCACATGGTCCTTCCTTTCACCTTTTCTGGGCAAGACTCCAAATCTCAATTATGGTCAGAATTCAGTTCTGGAATTGTGCGCAGTAGAATTTCAATTGAGAAAGAACAAAGCACAGTTCACTAAAGCTTTTTGCTGTCAAAGGGTAGGCAGTTCATAACCGTGGCCATGTTATGTAGACAAGAGATAATATTTATCACAGTTCAGGACAACATGTATACATGTCAGGGACAACAATCCCCATTTTCCCATTACAAATTGTCATAATATGCATCCATGTATATAATGAGGTGCAGACAGGCAGTGATTGACACACAGGATGACCAGTAAGCACACAGAACACAGCAGCCAATCACCAGACAGGACACTACCACTATAAAGCCAGAGGGCACTAGGTTTCCCGCTCTCTCGGGACCCAGCTACTGAGACAGTCAGAGTTCGTGAGCTAGCCAGTGCAAACACCATGTGGTAGCTAGTAAGTCTGGTCAGGCTAGTACTAGGTCTCCAGTCAAGTCAGTATAGTGTCAACCCACAGTTGAACATGTATAGTAGTTAAGACGTTAAATAAAATCGTGTTGCATCTTATCAAGTGTTGGGGGTCTGTCTCTTGCTGCACTGCATCAAGTACAGTCCACGTCGCCCCAGCCTGCCTAACACATCATGGTACCAGGGAGTGATACTGAAATTCGACGGACCTACCTTGAGTGAATCAACGTTGACCAGCAAACAGCCATCCGGTGACATGGACAGCATCCGCCCTCCTCGACAGCTCCGCATCGCCGGCAACCTCGGTGCAAACTGGAAGATTTTCAAACAGAAGTTCCAACTCTATCTTGAAGCCACTGACCTCGAGGCCGCCTGAGATGCCAGGAAGATCGCACTATTCCTTTCCACAGCCAGTGACCACGCTATCCACATCTCCAACTCCCTCACATTCGCTGAAGGCAAAGACAAGACGAAATTTAAAACAGCCCTGCTGAAGTTCGACAGCCACTGCGACATTGAGGTGAATGAGAGTTTTGAACGGTACGTTTTCCAGCAGAGGCTTCAGGGTAAGGATGAACCTTTTCAGTCCTTTTTGACCCATCTCCACATCCTCGCGCAGTCATGTAACTATGACTCGACAGCTGATTCCATGATCCGGGAACAGATCGTTTCCGGGGTCCACTCCGATTCCCTTCGCCAGCAGCTCCTGAAAGTCAAGCAGCCCACCCTCTCCATCGCCATCGAAACGCACGTTGTCCACGAACATGCCAACAATCGGTACTCTCACATCAGGGTGGAAGAGAATGCAAGGCTAGCCTCCCACGAGGCGGAATGGGTGTAGGCTATCGCACAAATGCAGGGCCTAAGTATCTACATGAGTGGCCATTTTGCACGCTTTTCCTGGGCCCCTGCGCATGCGCGCCACGACCGAAGGGACAGCGAGACAGACAACCAGACTGCGCAGGTGCGTATGTCGTTCGACCACACAGAACATGCTGACATTGGCGTCATGACGTGTCCGAATTGTGGATCCGCTCATTTAAAGCAGCAATGTCCGGCAAAATCACGGCGGTGTCTACAGTGTGACAAACTTGGCCACTATGCAGATCTACTCCACTGCCCAGCAGCCAGCGAACCCAGCCACGGCGCAGAAGTGTCCGTTCAATACAGCCAGGCATGCCAGATTCAGATCCCGACAGCCCAACAGATCCTGAGGCTGAGTGCCTTAAATCCCCAGACCGGTTGGGCATCATTATGAAGCATTCGCTGCCTTTCTCCAAGATAGTGAAGCACCTCTCGATCCTCAGCGTGGATCCCGACAACGAGTGGTGTGCTCTGCTCACAGTTAACAAGGCTCACAACCGGTTCAAACTGGACACCGGCGCATCGGCGAACCTCATCTCGAAATCCGATCTCGACACCATCCGTGTCAGACCAAGTATTCTTCCACCGGCCTGCCAGCTCCTTGACTACAATGGCAGTGCCATAGCTGCCAGTGGCTTGTGCCAACTCGGAGTGTCCAATAAATCAATTAAAGCAACGCTGTGGTTTGAGATCGTAGGACCTGACAGAGCTCGGTGCTCGGGCCTGCAAGCTCCTGAACCTGGTTCAGTGAGTCCACACCATGTCATGTGTAGCCATCTAAAATGGACACCAGTATACAAAATGGAGAACTGCAAAGACAGCAGGGAAAACGGACATAGTCCAGGACAAACAGCTTGCAGAAGCTTTCAACAGTGAGACACTCGTGAAAACCGGTTTCCCCACAGCTTATGAGTCCAGGCAGCGATGTTAATGGGAAAACGATCTGCATACTAATGAGGTGATACCGGGACAGTCCCAGATACAATAGATAGACTTAAGTATCGATTGATACTTTTCTATAGCGAAGCAGACGGGATGGCGCCAACGAAACCAGGACAATAAGCCCTAAGAACCGCCTCAGCCATCAAGGAACGACCCTAGGATAGGGGGGTTCGAATCATATCGATTGGGAAAGACCCAATCGATCCCCAGCAGGTGAGAGAGCCCGCCCCAAGGGGCACGGACCTCTGGGGACCTATAAAAAGAAGGTCCCGCACATGGTTCAGCCTGTTTTGTCTCCGGCCTCCGACTCCAGCCTCCAGATCCTGTCTTTTACACCAGCCGTTGAGCAGCAGCCATCTATAAGTAAGTGCCAAAACGACGATCGCTACGTGACCCAGGCATTGCTTATACTCTTGCCGACTATTAGCGAACAGAAGTTGCAGACCAGAAAGGAACAAAGGCCTTGTTCCCTGATCTTGCTTGTTCCTACTTAGATAAGTATTAGTCGTTTAATAGTAGAAGTAAGTTAGTCTTTTAGCGTGTGCATGAGTATTTATTATAATTGTTATAATAAACTCTAATTGTTTTGGACTTACTAATCGGTGTATGACTTTATTGACTTGAACTTGACCTTAGCACTTGTGACGGTGTCTCTTCCGGCACCTGGCGACTCCAGAGCATAGAAATAAGAAACAGAGCCAAACGAGTGTTAAGCACACTGCCTCTATTGGAGGAGTGTTAAACACACTAACTTAGAATGACCAACACATCGTCACAGGCAACGGCCTCACCTGATGAAAACTTCCAGGCTGATATTGATGACATCATCACGCAGTACCACAGCTCCCATACCAATACAAAATCCTGCTCAAACCAAATGCCACCCCTGTAATTCATGCACCATGTCGGGTGCCGGCACCCCTCAAGGATCGCCTCAAGCAGCAATTATAGAACATAGAACAGTACAGCACAGAACAGGCCCTTCGGCCCTCGATGTTGTGCCGAGCCATGATCACCCTACTCAAACCCATGTATCCACACTATACCTGTAACCCAACAACCCCCCCCCTTAACCTTACTTTTTAGGACACTACGGGCAATTTAGCATGGCCAATCCACCTAACCCGCACATCTTTGGACTGTGGGAGGAAACCCGGAGGAAACCCACGCACACACGGGGAGGACGTGCAGACTCCGCACAGACAGTGACCCAGCCGGGAATCGAACCTGGGACCCTGGAGCTGTGAAGCATTTATGCTAACCACCATGCTACTGTGCTGCCCTCCAGGACCTCCAGGACCAGGGCATCATATCAAAGGTCACAGAACCCATGGGCTGGGTCAGCTCCATGGTCTGCGTCAAGAAGCCGTCAGGGGAACTTCGGATCTGCATTGACTCCAAGGATCTAAACCGCAATATCATGCGGGAGCATTTCCCGATACCAAAAGGAGAAGAGTTGACCAGCGAGATGGCTCATGCCAAATTCTTTAAGAAGCTGGACGCCTCCAAGGGGTTCTGGCAAATACAGCTGGACGCATCCAGTCACAAGCTGTGCACATTCAATACCCCGTTCGGTCGCTACTGCTACAACCGGATGCCTTTTGCCATCATCTCAGCCTCAGAGGTATTTCACTGCATCATGGAACAGATGATGGAGGGTATCGAGGGGGTGCGAGTATATGTTGACGATGTCATAATCTGGTCCACAACTCCTCAAGAACACTCGCTCGCCTCAAGCAGGTATTCCAGAGAATCCATGAGCATGGTCCCCAGCTCAACAGGGCCAAGTGACCGTTCGGTCAATCAGACATCAAATTCCTTGGTGACCACATCTTGCAGCAAGGCGTGCGGCCAGAAGCCGACAGGTTTCTAGGGATGGTCAACATCCTCGGGAAATTCATTCCCAATATGGCGTCCCACACCACAGCCCTCCGCTATCTCGTCAAAAAGTCGACGGAATTCCAGTGGCTGCCCGCGCATGAAAAGAAATGGCGTGAGCTGAGAGCGATGCTCACCACAGCCCCGGTTCTGGCGTTCTTCGACGCAACCAAGGAGACCAAGATATCCACTGACGCAAGCCAGGATGGCATTGGGGCGGTGCAACGGGATGACTCCTCGTCCTGGGCTCCAGTTGCGTGTGCCTCCAGAGCCATGATGTCCACTGAGCAACGGTACGCTCAGATTGAGAAGGAATACCTGGGCCTCCTAACGGGGATCGACAGGTTTCACGACTATGTTTATGGCCTGCCAAAATTCACGGTAGAGACGGACCACAGGCCACATAATCCAGAAGGATTTAAATGGCATGACGCCTCGGTTACAGCGAATTCTTCTTAAGCTACGCCGCTATGACTTTGAACTTGTCTACACGCCAGGCAAAGAACTCATTGTTGCAGATGCCCTTTCCAGGTCCATTACCACACCCTGTGAACAAACTGACTTCATCTGTCACATCGACGCGCAGGTGCAATTGTGTGCCACCAACCTTCCAGCCTCTGATGAGAGGGTCATCCAAATTCGTGAGGAAACGGCCAAGGATCCTCTGCTACAGTGAGTGATGCAGCACCTTACAAATGGCTGGCAGAAGGGACAATGTCCCCAGTTCTACAACGTCAAGGACGACCTGATGGTGGTGGACGGCATCCTCATGAAGCTCGACAGAATCGTGATTCCTCAGAGCATGTGAGCTATGGTTCTCGGCCAACTCCATGAGGGTCACCTGGGGGTCGAGAAATGCCGACGCAGAGCTCGGGAGGCAGTCTATTGGCCGGGCATCAGCCAGGACGTTGCCAACATGGTCCTCAACTGTCCGACATGTCAGAAATTTCAGCCAGCTCAACCTAAAGAAACTTTGCAGCAACATGAGATAGTGACATCCCCATGGTCCAAAGTCGTGTCGGCCTTTTCCACGCCAAGGGGCGTGACTATGTCCTCATGGTCGACTACTTCTCCAGTGAAACTGTCCGACCTCACGTCGAAGGCAGTGATTAAAGCCTGCAAATAAACGTTTGCCAGGCATGGGTTACCACTCACGGTGATGAGTGACAACGGTCCCTGTTTTTACAGCCAGGAATGGTCTGATTTTGCCCAGTTATACAACTTCCGTCACATAACCTCCAGCCCCCACTACCTGCAGTCAAACGGGAAGGCCGAAAAAGGGGTCCATATTGTTAAGAGGTTTCTATGCAAGGCTGCAGACTCAGGCGCTGCTGGCATACAGGGCAACCCGCTGTGCACTGGGTTGTCTCCAGCACTCTGAGGACCACGGTTCCAGCCATTCATGTTCCAGACCTTGACCGCCTCACGGTCGTACAAAAGATGCAGCAGTCTCGGGCCCAACAGAAATCAGCATATGACGCTCATGCCACGGATCTACCCGAGCTGGTCCCAACTGATCGTGTTTGTGTACAGTTGCCTAATGGCGGCTGGTCAGCCACAGCTGTGGTGGTCAAGCAAGTGGCCCCGAGATCGTTCCTCGTCCGCATGGCTCCTTGCTACGCCGCAACAGACAGGCACTGCATCGAGTTCCACCCCCGCCACCTGACCAAAATGCCCCACCACCCACAATGCTTCCTCCGGACATGCCCTACCCCTGCGACAACCATTGGCAGCGGTCCCGCCTATCCAAGTGCAGGCGGCCCCTGACCCACCCTTGTGGTGATCAACCAGAATTCGTCGCCCGCCACAAAGACTAAACTTATAGACTGAACTTTTGTACATCTTGTTACCTCATCGTTTTGACCTCTGTAAATATCGTTTACCGTTTCATCTGCCCTATATCTGCACTAGCGACACCTTCCTATGTATACGAGTTCATTTTAGCACATTCTGTATATAGTCACGCACATATACACATCCACACGCACACGCACCTTAATATTTATTATCTAAAAAAAAGGGGGGTGAGATGTGATAATATACATCTATGTATATAATGGAGTGCAGACAGGCAGTGATTGGCACACAGGATGACCAGTAAGCACACAGAACACAGCAGCCAATCACCAGACAGGACACTACCACTATAAAGCCAGAGGGCACTAGGTTTCCCGCTCTCTCTGGACCCAGCCACTGAGACAGTCAAAGCTCGTGAGCTAGCCAGTGCAAACACCATGCGGTAGCTAGTAAGCCTGGTCAGGCTAGTACTAGGTCTCCAGTCAAGTCAGCATAGTGTCAACCCACAGTTGAACATGTATAGTAGTTAAGACGTTAAATAAAATCGTGTTGCATCTAATCAAGTGTTGGAGGTATGTCTCTCGCTACACTGCATCAAGTGCAGTCCACGTCGACCCAGCCTGCCTAACACATCACAAATCTGGTGTTTTTCACTTTGAATCAATGGTTCTGTGTCAGATATGAAATAGAACATAGAACATAGAACGATACAGCACAGTACAGGCCCTTCGGCCCTCAATGTTGCACCGACATGGAAAAAACTAAAGGCCATCTAACCTACACTATGCCCTTATCATCCATATGCTTATCCAATAAACTTTTAAATGCCCTCAATGTTGGTGAGTTCACTACTGTTGCAGGTAGGGCATTCCACGGCCTCACCACTCTTTGCGTAAAAAACCCACCTCTGACCTCTGTCCTATATCTATTACCCCTCAATTTAAGGCTATGTCCCCTCGTGCTAGCCACCTCCATCTGCGGGAGAAGGCTCTCACTGTCCACCCTATCTAACCCTCTGATCATTTTGTATGCCTCTATTAGGTCACCTCTTAACCTTCTTCTCTCTAACGAAAACAACCTCAAGTCCATCAGCCTTTCCGCATAAGATTTTCCCTCCATACCAGGCAACATCCTGGTAAATCTCCTCTGCACCCGTTCCAAAGCTTCCACGTCCTTCCTATAATGAGGCGACCAGAACTGTACGCAATACTCCAAATGCGGCCGTACTAGAGTTAAATGTTTGAGATTTATTGCTGCTCTTCAACCAATTGCACTTACCCTCCCCAACTGCCTGTATAATGGTTAGATTGTTATATTTAGTAATTTGGTTTTGCTTAACAGATATATGCACTTCCTCATCAAAAAAGGACACCTTTGCGAGTCACTTTGCAAGCAGAGTTCACCAATTCAAATGTTTTCTGCATTTGAAGGCTGTGCTTTATTTGCAACACTGCCAAACATGGTTGTAATTAGGTATTCTGTGGTCTGCGTTACTCATCGAAGCCACTGAATAAAATGATGTGATAACACATTAAAGGATGATATATCATCACCATAGGATATCTCAGTCATCAACCACCAATGCCTGTTGCTCGTAAAACTTGCAGAAGCATCATCAATCCTTCTGTGTCAACACCACTGTGGCATTGAGTGCACAGTAATCCTTGTCAGCGTTGTCAGTGGCGATGGGCAGAGAATAGTGACAGTGTGGATAAGATTAGCTGATGAGCAACACTATTACGTGACGAAGCAGAAATAACATCAGTTTCAATTCAAGCTTCTCATGTTGCTAGTCATGAGTTTTCATTTTTTTGTAGTCTTACAAGAAAGGCAAGGGCTTGGATTTATATAGTTCTCTCTGACTGCAGGATGTCCCATGGCTCTTTGCATCCAATGAAGTGCTTTGGAAGTACAGTTACCATTGTAATGCCAGAAACACAGCATCCAACTTGAATAGAGCAAGATCCCATTAACACCAATAAAATAAATAAAGAATAGATGTGGTTTAGGGCTAAGGGGAAACTCGCCTTCGTTTCTTTGAAAGCATGCCACAAGATTTTTAATATTCACCTGAAAGATCAATCAGAGCTTTGTTTTAAGCTCTCATTCACAAGACACAACCTCCAGGAGCACAGCTCCCCTCATTCACAGAATCGCTACAGTACAGAAGGAGGCTATTCAGCCCATCAAGTCCGCACCGACCCTCTGAAAGAGTACTTCACCCAAGCTCACTCCCCCACCTTATCCCATTAATCCCTTAATCTAACCTATAATTCCTTGGGCACCAAGAGACAATTTAGCATAGCCAATTTAGCATAGTGGCACAGTGGTCACACTGCTGCCTCAAAGCTCCAGAGACCCACGTTTGATTCCGACCTTAGGTGACTGTGTGGAATTTGCATGTTCTCCCCGTGTCTGCATGGGTTTCCTCTGGGTGCCCTGGTTTCCTCCCACAGTCCAAAGATGTGCAGGATGGATGGATTGGCCATGATAAATTTCCCCTAGGTCGGGATAAGGTGGGGAATTGGGCCTGGTAGGGTGGTCTTTCAGACCTTCAGACCAGTGCAGACTTGATGGGCCTGTAGGGATTCAATCCACCTAACCTGCACAACTTTGGACTGTGGGAGGAAACCAGAGCACCCAGAGAAAACCCACTCAGACAGGGGGAGAATGTGCAAACTCCACACAGACAGTGACCCAAAGCTGTAATTTCACCCAGGTCCTTGGCATTATGAAGCAGCGATGCTAACCACTGTGCCACCATGCCACCCCGAATACTGAATTAGGTTGTAATCAGTGGAGTGCCACAAGGACCTGGGGTTTCAACTATTTATAATCTATGAAAATGACTTTGTTGAACAAACAAGAGAGTAATGTATCTCAGTTTGCTGATGATACAAAGCTAGATGGGAATGTAAGCTGTGAGGAGAACACAAAGAGACTGCAAAGAGATATAAACAGGTTGAGTGGGAAACAATGTGACAGAATATAATGTGGGTAATTGAACGAGGTGGCACAGTGGTTGGACTGCTGCTTCACAGCTCCAAACCCGTGTTCGAATTCCAGCCTTGGATCACTGTTTGTGTGGAGTTTGCATCTCCCTGTGTCTGCGAGGGTTTCCTCCGGGGCTCTGGTTTTGTCCCATAGTCCAAAGATCTGCAGATTAGGTGGATTGGCGATGATAAAATTGCCCCTTAGTGTCCAGAAATGTACAGGTTAGGTGGGGTTATGGGGATAGGGTGGGGGAATGGGCCTAGATAGGGTGCTCTTTCGGAGGGTTGGTGCAGACCCAATGGACCAAATGGCCTCCTTCTGCACTGCAGCAATTCTATGAGGTTATTCACTTCGGTATTAAGAATAGAGCAGCATTGTTTTTTTTAAAAGGCATAATATTTGCAAATGCTGATATTCAGATACTTCAGAGCAATCTTATAGTATCACAGAAAGTTAGCATGCAGGTACAGCAAGCAATGAGAAAGGCAAATGGCAAGAAGCCTTGACTCAAGTATACAAGGTTTTGCTAAGACCACAGCTCAAGTACTGTGTAAAGTTGTGGTCTCATTATTTGAGGAAGGATATAATTGCATTGAAAAACGATACAGTGAATGTTCACGAGATCATCCCCTGGAGATGAGAGGCTGAGTAAACTGGGTCAATGGTTCAGAAGAATGAGAGGTGATTTGATTGAAACACACATGATCACAAAGGTGTTTGACAGGGTAGATATTTGTTTTCCTTGACGGTTTTCCCTGACACAAAGGACAAGGGACCAATCATTTAGGACTGAGATGAGAAGAGATTTCTTCATTCAAAGGATTGTGATTCTTTGGAATTCTCTACCCTCGGGGGTTACTGATACTCCATCAATGAATACATTTAAAGCTGGGATAGACTGATTTTTGGTTTCTCAGGGAATTAATGGATGTGGGGAGGAGGTGAGAAACTGCAGTTGAAGCCCAAAATTAGCCATGATCGCATTAAATAGCGAAGGAGGCTCGAGGGACCAAATGGCCTAATTTTTAGAAAATTCCTTCATGGAATGTGGGCATCACTGGCAAAGCCAGCATTCATTGCTTTTTGACCCTCTTCTGGCCCTGTCCTCTTGTCTAGTGGGGAAACAGCTACAATTTGCAGGCCCCAGTTAAAATTGCATTTGAGCCCAGATGTTATTCACACATTGAAATCTGCTCATTTAAAGATCGAATCCCATGTAAAGTGGGTTAGTATGGAGGAGCAATCTTGTAAGGAGTCTAGTTTGAGGGCTATGGTGATGGCAGCAATGCCAATGTCTCCGAGTAGGTATTCAGGGAGCCCAGTGGTGCAGTCCACGGTGAAGATATGGAATCAGCTGAGGAGGCATTTTAGGATGGAAGGGATGTCGGTGCTAACGCCGCTGTGCGAGAATCATGGGTTTGAGCCGGGGGAGGGGGGGGGGGGGGGGGGGGGGGGGGATGGATAGTGTATATAGGAGGTGGAGGGAAGTGGGGCTGGTCAACATGAGGGATTTTTATTTGGAGGAAGGGTTCGCCAGTTTGGAGGAGCTAAGGAAGAGGGTACAGCTGCCGAGGGGTAGTGAGATCAGGTATCTGCAGGTTAGGGACTTTGCCCGAAAGGTCTGGAGGGGGTTCCCTAAGTTGCCGGGATACACCCTGCTGGAGCATCTGTTGCTTCCGGATGTGGAAGGGGAGGGAAAAATTAGGGACCTATACAAGTGGCTGGGGGAGCAGGGAGGTAAGCGGGTGGTGAAGATTAAGGAGAAATGGGAAGCAGAGTTGGGAGGCAAGATCAATTAGGGAGTATGGAGTGAGGCACTGCGAAGGGTAAATGGGACCTCTTGTACAAGAGTACCCTGATACAGTTTAAGGTGGTGCCCAGGGGGTATATGACACGGGCGAAAATGAGTGGGTTCTTTCCAGGGGTAGCAGATGAGTGTGAGAGGTGTGGGTGGTGGCCAACGAATCACGTGCACATGTTTTGGGGTTGCAAAAAATTGGGAAGATTCTGGACGGGAGTGCTCGTGATCTTAGCCAGGGTACTGAAGGAGGAGGTGGACCCGGACCCTTTGGTAGAGATATTTGGGGTTTCAGGGAAGCTGGACCTCATGGAAGGCCGATGTCATGGCCTTCGCCTCTCTGATTGCACGATGGTGCATTTTGCTGGAGTGGTGGTCGGCATCTCCACCAGGGGTAGTGGCATGGTTGGTGACCTGTACGACTTCCTTCGGTTAGAGAAGATAAAGTATGAGTTAAGGGGCTCAGCGGGGGAGTTTGAGAAAAGGTGGGGAATGTGGGCTACAGGGATGGTGCAGGAGGGAGGGTTTTGGTTTCCTGGATAATTGGTGCTCATTCTGGGGTAGGTGGGACCTCTACAAACAGGATGGTCTTCACCTGAACCAGAGGGGTATCAATATCCTGGGGGGGAGATTTGCTAGTGCTCTTCGGGGGGGGTTTAAACTAATTCAGCAAGGGGATGGGAACCTAAATTGTAGTCCCAGTGTACAGGATGTTGAGAGTAGTGAGGTCAGGGATAGGGTTAAAAGTTCGAAAGAGGGCACCGGCAAGCAAGATGCTGGTTTGAAGTGTGTCTACTTCAACGCCAGGAGCATCCGGAATAAGGTGGGTGAGCTTGCAGCATGGGTTGGTACCTGGGATCTCGATGTTGTGGCGATTTCGGAGACATGGGTAGAGCAGGGACAGGAATGGTTGTTGCAGGTTCCAGGATTTAGATGTTCCTGTAAGGACAGAGAAGATGGTAAAAGAGGGGGGGGTGTGGCATTGTTAATCAAGGAAAGTAGTACGGCAGTAGAAAGGAAGCTTGAGGACTCGTCTACTGAGGTAGTATGGGCCGAGGTTAGGAACAGGAGAGGAGAGGTCACCCTGTTGGGAGTTGTCTATAGACCTCCGAATAGTTCCAGAGATGTAGAGGAAAGGATTGCAAAGATGATTCTCGACAGGAGCGAGAGTAACAGAGTAGTTGTTATGGGGGACTTCCAAATATTGACTGGAAATACTATAGTTCGAGTACTATAGATGGGTCAGTTTTTGTACAGTGTGTGCAGGAGGGTTTTCTGACACAGTATGTAGACAGGCCAACAAGGGGCGAGGCCACATTGGATTTGGTACTGGGTAATGAACCCGGCCAGGTGTTAGATTTAGATGTAGGTGAGCACTTTGGTGATAGTGATCACAACTCGGTTATGTTTACTTTAGCAATGGGCAGGGATAGGTATATACCGCAAGGCAAGAATTATAGCTGGGGGAAAGGCAATTATGATGCTATTCGGCAAGATTTAGGATGTATAGGATGGGGAAGGAAACTGCAGGGGATGGGTACAATCGAAATGTGGAGCTTTTTCAAGGAACAGCTACTGCGTGTCCTTGATAAGTATGTACCTGTCAGGCAGGGAGGAAGTTGTCGAGCAAGGGAACCGTGGTTTACTAAGGAAGTTGAAGCACTTGTCAAGAGGAAGAAGAAGGCTTATGTTAGGATGAGACATGAAGGCTCAGTTAGGGCACTTGAGAGTTACAAGTTAGCCAGGAAGGACCTAAAGGGAGAGTTAAGAAGAGCGAGGAGAGGACACGAAAAGTCGTTGGCAGATAGGATCAAGGAAAACCCTAAGGCTTTCTATAGGTATATCAGGAACAAAAGAATGACTAGAGTAAGATTAGGGCCAATCAAGGATAGTAGTGGAAAGTTGTGTGTGGAATCAGAGGAGATAGGGGAAGCTATCTTCTGTATAATTGTTTGTTGGGAAGTATGTTTCCTGGGATGTTTATTTGCTGTAACCTGCTTTTATACATATTTGTAATAAAATATGTTTTTTTTAAAAAGACAGAATTCCATGACCTTCCCTAACTCTCCTCCCTCTCCACGTGACTTTGTGGCATAATTTCGCTCCAACATCTGCAGGTTTGCTAATGACATGACCATAGTGGGTCGGATCTCAAACAATGACGAGTCAGAACGCAGGAGGGAGATAGAGAACCTAGTGGAGTGGTGCAACGACAAAAATCTCCCTCAATGTCAGCAAAACTAAAGAGCTGGTCATTGACTTCATGAAGTAAGGTATTGTACACACTCCTGTCCGCATCAATAATGCTGAAGTGGAGATGGTTGATTGCTTCGTAGGTGAACACATCATCAACAATCTCTCCTGGTCCACCCACGTCGACACATCGATCAAGAAAGCACAACAGCGCCTATACTTTCTCAGGAAACTAACTTAATTCGGCATGTCCACATTGACTCTTACCAGCTTTTACAGGTGCACCATAGAAAGCATCCTATCTGGCTGCATCACAGCCTGGTATGGTAATTGCTCGGCCCAAGACCGTAAGAAACTACAGAGTCATGAACACAGCCCGGTCCATAGACTCTGTCTACATCTCCCGCTGTCTTGGGAAAGCGGACAGCATAATGAAAGATCCCTCCCATCTGGGTTATTCACTCTAGCAACCTCTTCCATCAGACAGGACATACAAAAGTCTGAGAACACACATTAACAGGTTCAAAAACAGCTTCTTCCCTGCTGTCACCAGACTCCTGAATGACCCACTTAAGGACTGAACTGATCTCTTCACATATCTTCTCTACTGAGTAATACCACAATCCATATGATTCACCCGCTGCCTGTACCTATGTATTTATGCATGTCCTATGGGTTTTTTTCATGTATGGAATGATCGGTATGGACTGTGTACAGAACAATACTTTCCACTGTATCTCGGTACATGTGACAATAAATCAAATCAATCAATTTCAGTGTCCTTTTTTCATTGCTTTGAAGAGCATGTTAATGCAGAACCCATGGGATACATTGAAATTGGCCTGTGCTCAGGACCCTGAGCAGTCTAGAATGAGAGGTCATAGTCTTAGGATAAGAGGTAGCAAATTTAAAACAGAATTTAAAACTACTTCTCCCAAAGGGTTGTGAATCTGCGGGGCGGAATTCTCCGCTCCCGGGAAAAATCGGGACGGCCGTCATGAACTCGGCCGAGTTTCACGACGGCCTCGGAGGCTGCTCCTTGCCCCCTATTCTCCCCTCCCGGCGAGGCTAGGAGCGGCGCTCCGTAACTCTCGGCCGCGGGGGCATCACGCCAAGAATGACGCGGCCGGCGCGCCTAATGACGTCAGTCGCGCATGCGCAGGTTGGCCGGCTCCAACCCGCGCATGCGCGGCTGACGTCACGACGCTGACAGCTTGAACCCGCGCATGCGCGGTGGCCGTCTTTCCCCTCAGCCACCCCGCAAGACGTGGCGGCATGATCTTGCTGGGCGGCGGAGGGGAAATAGTGCGTCCGATTGAGACGGTGGGCACTGATCGCGGGCCTGTCCACTCCCGAGCACAGTCGTGGTGCTCATTCCACAACAGGCCCCCTGCAAGCCCCAAACGGGCATCTCCACACCCGTTTCACGATGGCAGCAACCAGGTGTGGTTGCTGCTGTCGTGAAATGGTCACGAACGGCAGGCCGCTCGGCACATCCGGGTCGGAGAATCGCCGGTCGCCGTGAAAAATGGCGAGAGGTGATTCTTCTGAGCGGGGGAGGGAGAATCGCGGGGGGCGTGAAATTGGTCAGGGGGCTCTCCCGCGATTCTCCCACGCGGCGTGGGGAGCGGAGAATCGCGCCCGTGGAATTTGCTACCCCAGAGTGTGGTGGATGCAGGGACAGTGAGTAAATTCAAGGAGGAGTTACAGATTTTTAACTGGTAATGGGTTGATGGGTTATGGAGAATGGGCAGGGCAGTGGAGTTAAGGCCAGGATGAGATCAGTCATGATCGAACGGCGGAGCAGACTCAATGGGTCAAGTGGCCTAATTCTATATCTCTATTTTATGAACATGTTTCCAACAAGAATCGTAGAATTTATAGTGCAGAAGGCAGCCATTCGGCCCATCGAGTCTGCACCGGCCTTTGGGATGAGCACCCTATCCAAGCCCACACCTCCACCCTATTCCCATAACCCAGCAACCTTTTTGGACATTAAGGGCAATTTAGCATAGCTAATCCACCTAACCTGCACATCTTTGGACTGTGGGAGAAAATCCATGCAGACATGAAGAGAACCTGTAGACTCCGCACAGTGACCCAAGCCGGGAATCGAACCTGGAACCTTGGAGCTGTGAAGAAACTGCGTTAACCACTGTGCTACTGTGCGGAATTGGCAAAGGACTTTCAAGACGATAAGTCATTATTTCTCGATTTGGAATTTTCTCTGGCTGCTTTTGCCGCTGGACCATGGGCTTGCAACTGGTGGTGCGATCTTCCCAAAGGGGAGCAAAGTCCCGGAGCGAGCGCCTTTAGCAGCACGTTTCCCGGCACTCGCATTTGCACAAAGCCCTGTTTTTTTACAATGGGGAGCTCCGCTCGCTGGAACTGGCCACGGTGGCGAGAGATCGGGATGGTATTTTTAAATGGCAATCCGCTCTGCGAGGTCCCAAAAAGAATCCCTGACCTCCACCCCCCCCCCCCCCCCCCCAGATGTATGAATGATGGGGGGACCGGGGCGTTTAAAAGTCTACAAGCTGAATATTCCAATCCCGCCAGAAGCCTGGTGAGCAGAACACTTCATTTGGTATCAGACCAAATATCCTGATGTTGGGATTTTGCTCTCCGCCCACAAAGAAATTTCTGCTGCCTGTAAGTAAAAGGGCGACCTTTCCCCGTCAGGCATCAGTTAGTGCGCACTTCCTATGGTTACCCTGGCCCTGCAGAAGCACAAAACCTAATCTTCGGAGTGAAGTGGCCGAAACGAAGAAAAAGCGCGGGTAGCCCCACGCACCCCAGTTTCCAATACATACTGCCAGCGGCTGGGACACGCCGGAGAATTACCTTCTGTATCCGTGTCAGCGAGACTATCGCTCGAAGTTTATGGCATTCAAGTGTTTAGTGAGGAAGTTTGGTGCGTCTTGAAGCAGACTTTGTTAAACATCAGCTGGTGGCAGTTGACAAGAGGCAGGTGTGTGATTGATGAGCTGGAGGAGGCTGCACCTGCCGTCAGCCTTCCTTACTCGGTGTGTCTCCACTGGCTCTAATGCTCACAGCTGACAAAGCAACACGCCTGCATTTTAATCGCTCTCTTTGCCTTCCTCCTTTCAAGGCGGTGTGAATAGGTGAATGCACTTTTCTTCTCCGAGACACTTTAAAACCACAAATTGGAGATTTTATTTTTTTTCTCTTGGAGAATCTGAGGGCAGTTGCCAATCATCTCCCCACTGCAATCATCTCCCCCACTACAGTCATCTCCCCCACTACAGTCATACCCCCCCACTGCAGTCATCTCCCCCACTACAGTCATCTCCCCCACTGCAATAATATCCCCCACTACAATCATCTCCCCCACTGCAATAATATCCCCCACTGCAATCATCTCCCCCACTACAGTCATCTCCCCCACTGCAATCATCTCCCCCACTACAGTCATCTCCCCCACTGCAATCATCTCCCCCACTTCAGTCATCTCCCCCACTGCAATAATATCCCCCACTGCAATCATCTCCCCCACTACAGTCATCTCCCCCACTGCAATCATCTCCCCCACTACAGTCATCTCCCCCACTGCAATCATCTCCCCCACTTCAGTCATCTCCCCCACTGCAGTCATCTCCCCCACTGCAGTCATCTCCCCCACTGCAATCATCTCCCCCACTACAGTCATCTCCCCCACTACAATAATCTCCCCCACTGCAATCATCTCCCCCACTGCAATCATCTCCCCCACTGCAATCATCTCCCCCACTACAGTCATCTCCCCCACTACAATCATCTCCCCCACTGCAGTCCTCCCCAGTGCGATCTTCCCCAGTGCGATCTTCCCCAGTGCCTCCCCCATAAATACTAACTTTCCCACCCCCCTGTGATGTTCCCCCTTCCTCAGTGATCTCCTGCCCCCACAGCGATCTTCACATACTCCCGCCTATATTCTTCCCCCCATCCATGTAATCCCCTCACTGTACTTCCCCCTCCCCCCCACATACTACACTCCCCACTATGAACACATGCTCCTACACTGCCCCCGCTACCTATTCCCCCCACTACATGCTCATCCCGCTACGAACTCACCCACCCACGCTATATACTTTGCCCTCCATGTATCCCCACATACTTCACACCCAATGTACTCTTCTCCCCCCCCACAGCGTTCTTACCACTCCTCCCAATGTACTTACCCCTTCTCCCAAAGTACTTACCCCTCCACCCAATGTACTGTCCTCCCCCCACCCCACCCACCCACCTGCTTCAAACCCCCCCCCCCCCCCCATCACCAACATACTTCCCACCCCAGGTACTTCCCCCACCTACTCCAACCCTCCCTTCCCCCCTCATACCCCCTTTCACTACATATTCCCCCACCTACCTCTACAACCCTCCCTTCCCCCCACATACCACCTTCCCTACCTATTCCTCCCCACATATTCTCCCTCCCCTCATATACCTCCCCCCACGTACCTCTACCCCCCCCACATACCCCTACCACCCCATCCCACTTACCTGTCCCCCCCACCCAACATGGCTTTCCCCCCCACCCCCCGTACCAGTTGTCCCCCCTTCCCCCACCCCAAGTACCTCTCTCCCTCCCCCACCCCACAAAGAAGAACAAAGAGAAATTACAGCACAGGAACAGGCCCTTCGGCCCTCCCAGCCTGCGCCAATCTAGATCCTCTAAAACTGTTGCATATTTGCTAAGGACCTGTATCCCTCTGCTCCCTGTCCATTCATGTATCTGTCTCGATACATCTTAAATGATGCTATCTAGCCAGCCTCTACCAGCTCCGCTGGCAATGTGTTCCAGGCACCCACCACCCTCTGCGTAAAGAACTTTCCACGCATATCTCCCTTAAACTTTTCCTCTCTCACCTTGAACTCGTGACACCTAGTAATTGAGTCCCCTACTCTGGGAAAAAGCTTCTTGCTATCCACCCTGTCTATACCTCTCATGATTTTGTAGACCTGAATGGAGGTTCCCCCCTCAACCTCCATCTTTCTAATGAAAATAATCCTAATCTACTCAACCGCTCTTCATAGCTAGCACCCTCCATACCAGGCAACATCCTGGTGAACCTCCTCTGCACCTTCTCCAAAGCATCCACATCCTTTTGGTAATGTGACGACTAGAACTGTATGCAGTATTCCAAATGTGGCTGAACCAAAGTCTTATACAACTGTAACATGACCTGCCAACTCTTGTACTCAATACCCCTTCCGATGAAGGAAAGCATGACGTATGCCTTCTTGACCACTCTATTGACCAGCGCAGCCACCTTCAGGGTACAATGGACTTGAACACCCAGATCTCTCTGTACATCAATTTTACTCAGGGCTTTTTCATTTACCGTGTGGTTCGCTCTTGAATTGGATCTTCCAAAATGCATCACCTCGTATTTGCCCAGGTTGAACACCATCTGCCATTTCTCCACCCAACTCTCCATAGAATTATAGAATTTACAGTGCAGAAGGAGGCCATTTGGCCCATCGAGTCTGCACTGGCTCTTGGAAAGAGCACCCTACCCAAGCCCACACCTCCACCCTATCCCCATAACCCAGTAACCCCACCCAACACTAAGGGCAATTTTGGACACTAAGTGCAATTTAGCATGGTCAATCCACCTAACCTGCACATCTTTGGACTGTGGGAGGAAACCGGAGCACCCCGAAGAAACCCACGCACACACGGGAAGAATGTGCAGACTCCGCATAGACAGTGACCCAAGCCGGGAATTGAACCTGGGACCCTGGAGCTGTGAAGCAATTGTGCTAACCACAATGCTATGGTGCTGCCCTACATCTATCCAATCTATCTATATTCTGTTGTATTCTCTGACAGTCCCCTTCACTATCTGCTACTCCACCAATCTTAGTGTCATCTGCAAACTTGCTAATCAGATCAGCTATACCTTCCTCCAGAACATTTATGTAGATCACAAACAACAGTGGTCGGAGCACGGATCCCTGTGGAACACCACTGGTTACAGTTCTCCATTCTGAGAAACTCCCTTCCACTACTACTTTCTGTCTTCTGTTGTTCTTTATCCATCTAGCTAGTACACCCTGGACCCCATGAGACATCCTGGGGAAGACAAGGAGACGTTCGTGAGGTGTTTGATGAAATGGAAAAAAAATGAAAATCGCTTATTGTCACGTGTAGGCTTCAAATGAAGTTACTGTGAAAAGCCCCTAGTCACCACATTCCGGTGCCTGTTCGGGGAGGCTGTTACGGGAATCGAACAGTGCTGCTGGCCTGCTTGGTCTGCTTTCAAAGCCAGCGATTTAGCCCTGTGCTAAACAGCCCCTGATTAGCAGAAGTGCAGAGTAGAGACCGGATGGAGTAGAGGGCATCTGGGAGGACCTCCTGCCAGCGGGAGATTGGGAGATTTCTGGACCGTAGGGCCAGTAGGACGGTCTTCCAGACCATACCGTTCTCCCTCTCGACCTGTCCGTTACCCTGGGGGTTATAACTGGTCGTCCTGCTTGAGGCAATGCCCTTGCTGAGCAGGAATTGACGCAGTTCGTCGCTCATGAAGGAGGACCCCCTATCACAGTGTATGTAGGCGGGGAATCCGAACAGGAAGAAAGTGCTGTGGAGGGCTTTTATGATGGTGGCTGTGGTCATGTCGGGGCAGGGGATGGCGAACGGGAAACGGGAGTATTCGTCAATCACGTTGAGGAAGTAGTTGTTGCGATTGGTAGAGGGGAGGGGACCTTTGAAGTCCATGCTGAGGCATTCAAAGGGACGGGAAGCCTTTATCAGATGCGCTTTTTCAGGGCGGTAGAAGTGCGGCTTGCACTCCGCGCAGATGTGGCAGTTTCTGGTGACTGTCCTGACCTCGATGGAGTAGGGCAGGTTGCGGGTCTTCACGAAATGGAAGAAGCGAGTGACTGCCGGGTGGCAGAGGTCCTCATGGAGGGCTCGGAGGCGGTCCACTTGCGTGTTGGCACAGGTGCCGCGGGATAGGGCATCAGGAGGCTCGTTTAGCTTCCCAGGACGATACAAGATGTCATAGTTGTAGGTGGATAACTCGATCCTCCACCGCAAGATCTTGTCGTTTTTTATCTTGCCCCGCTGTGCATTGTCGAACATGAAGACCACTGACCGTTGGTCTGTGAGGAGGGTAAACCTCCTGCCGGCCAAGTAATGCCTCCAATGTCTTACAGCTTCTACTATGGCCTGTGCTTCCTTCTCGACCGAGGAGTGGCTGATTTCAAAAGTATGGAGGGTGCGCGAGAAGAAGGCCATGGGCCTGCCCGCTTGATTGAGGGTGGCTGCCAGAGCTATGTCAGACGCGTCGCTCTCGACCTGGAAGGGGAGGGACTCGTCGATGACGCGCATCGTGGCTTTTGCGATATCCGTTTTGATGCGGCTGAAGGCCTGGCGGGCCTCCATCGACAGGGGGAAAGTGGTAGTTTGTATGAGGGGACGGGCTTTTTCGGCGTAATTGGGGACCCACTGAGCGTAGTAGGAGAAGAACCCGAGGCAGCGCTTCAGGGCCTTGAAGCAGTGAGGGAAGGGGAGCTCCATAAGGGGACGCATGCGTTCCGGGTCGGGGCCTATCACTCTATTTCACACTACGTAGCCAAGGATGGCTCGGCGGTCGGTGCTGAACACGCATTTTTCTTTGTTATAGGTCAAATTCAGGGGTTTTGCGATTTGGTGGAATTTGCAGAAGTTAGTGTCGTGGTCCTGCTGATCGTGGCCGCAGATGGTGACATTATCGAGATACGGGAAAGTTGCCCATAAACCGTATCGGTCGACCATTCGGTCCATCTCTCGTTGGAAGACCGAGACCCCGTTTGTGACACCGAAGGGACGCCCGTCCGCCTCGAACGCAGTGTACATGCGATTGCTCGTGCGGATGGGGAGTTGGTGGTAGGCAGACTTCAGGTCTACCGTGGAGAAGACATTGTACTGTGTGATCCTGTTGACCAGGTCTGATATACGGGGGAGAGGGTACGCGTCCAGCTGCGTAAACTTGTTGATGGTCTGACTGTAGTCTATGACCATCCTATTCTTCTCCCCGGTCTTTACCACCAGAACTTGTGTCGCCAGGGGCTGTTACTAGCCTCAATGACCCCTTCCTTCAGAAGCCGCTGGACCTCGGACCTGATGAAGACCCGGTCCTGGGCACTGTATTGTCTGCTCCTGGTGGCGACAGGTTTGCAATCCGGGGTGAGGTTTGCAAACAGGGATGGGGGATCGACTCTGAAGGTCACGAGGCTGCAGACAGTGAGGGGAGTTATAGGGCCGCCAAATTTAAATGTTAGACTCTGGAGGTTACACAGGAAGTCTAACCCCAGGAGTGTGGCCGCGCAGAGGTGGGGGAGGATGTAGAGTCTGTAATTTTTAAACTCCCTCCCCTGGACTGTGAGGTTCGCTACACAATACCCCTTTATCTCAACCGAATGGGAGCCAGAGGCCAGGGAGATTTTTTGATTGACGGGATGGACAGGAAGAGAACAGCGTTTTACGTGTCAGGGTGTATGAAACTCTCCGTGTTCCCAGAGTCTAGCAGACAGGACGTTTCGTGCCCGTTGATCAGGACCTTCGTCGTCGCCGTAGAGAGGGGGCGGGGTTGAGACTGGTCCAAGGTGACTGATGCAAGTCGTGGCAGAAGATCGGAGTCGTCATCGGGCGGTGCGTAGTCACCCGCGCCGGGGTCCTCGGAGCCAGTCCAAGATGGCGGTGCCCACTGGTCGCACATGGCAGGGGATGGACAAAATGGCGGCGCCCGTCCCCCGCACGTGGTGTAGGAAGCACAAGATGGCGGCGCCCGGAGGCCGCACTTGGCGTCGGGGGAGGAGGACGGTGAAGTTCGCGGGCCACATGGGGCCCGTGGAGAGAGACGGGGCAGCGTCCCGCAGTCGCCGCCCGGGACCGCAGCGACCGCCCTGGCTTGGCAGACCGACATAAAATGGCCCTTCTTACCGCAGCCCTTGCACCTTGCCAATCGGGCTGGGCAACGCTGTCGGGGGTGTTTTGCCTGTCCACAGAAAAAGCAACGGGGCCCAGCGGGGTTTCCAGGGCGTCTTGCAGCGCAGGTCTGAGGCGATTCAGAGTCCACCGGGTAAGATGAATTCCACGCTGCCCAGTGGCCGCCGCACGTATGAGCGGACGTTTCAGTCAGCAACATCTAGAGAGTTTGCAAGGGCCCGTGCCTCCGTGAGGCTCAGAGTGTCCTTTTCTAAAGGTCTCTGGCGGATCTGTGGGGACTGCATACCCGCAACAAAAGAGTCTTGGATCAACAGTTCAGTGTGCTCATTAGCAGAAACTTGCGGGCAGCCGCAGTTCCTCCCCAGTACAAGGAGCGCACGGTAAAAATTGTCTAACGACTCACTAGGGGTCTGCTTCCTCGTAGCCAGCAAATGCCAAGCGTAAACTTGATTCACCGGTCGGATGTAGTGTCCTTTTAGCAGTTCCATGGCAGAATCATAGTCGGACACATCTTCGATGAGCATGTAGATATCGGGACCTACGCACGAGTGCAGGATGTGCAGCTTCCGCTCCCTCGTCGGTACGTTTTCTGCCGTGCTGAGGTAGCTATTGAAACAAGCTAGCCAGTGCTTGAATATAGCTGCTGCGTTAGGCGCATGTGGGCTGAGTCGAAGACACTCAGGGATTGATGCGGAGCTCCATCTTTTAAAAATCTTGTTGATTAAATTGATGCACAATCAATAATGACTGAAACGAGGATGTAGTCCGAATTAAAGGCTTTAATCAACAAGATGTTTCCCCAGCAGTTCGAGTACAGAAATAGGCTGGCTGCTGGGAAACACGGGTTCTTATACCCCGCCTCACTGGGCGGAGCTACCTTACATCCCGACCAATGAAATGCAAACACTTGGGCCAATGAGCAGCGAGCCTTCTCCACCAATGGTAGCTCACACTCCCAGGTGCCGTAGTACCTCTACCACATGACGTCTACAGCCCTTCCATCATCAATCAACTTTGTCACTTCCTCCAAGAATTCTATTAAGTTGGTAAGACATGACCTTCCCTGCACAAAAACATGTTGCCGATCACTGATAAGCCCATTTTCCTCCAAATGGGAATAGATCCTATCCCTCAGTATCTTCTCTAGCATCTTCCCTACCACTGACGTCAGTCTATAATTACCTGGATTATCCTTGCTACCCTTCTTAAACAAGGGGACAACATTCGCAATTCTTCAGTCCTCCAGTACCCCAAAGATGCTGCAAAGATATCTGTTAAGGCCCCAGTTATTTCCTCTCACTTCCCTCAGTAACCTGGGATAGATCCCATCCGGACCTGGGGACTTGTCCACCTGAATGCCTTTTAGAATACCCAACACATCCTCCCTCCTTATGCCAACCTGACCTAGAGTAATCAAACGTCTATTCCTAACCTCAACATCCGTCATGTCCCTCACCTCGGTGAATACCGATGCAAAGTACTCGTTAATAATCTCACCCACTTGCTCTGACTCCACGCATAACTTTCCTCCTTTGTCCTTGAGTGGGCCAACCCTTTCTCTAGTTACCCTCTTGCTCCTTATATATGAATGAAAGGCTTTGGGATTTTCCTTAACCCTGTTTGCTAAAGATATTTTGACCCCTTTTAGCCCTCTTGATTCCTCGTTTCAGATTGGTCCTACATTCCTGATATTCTTCCAAAGCTTCGTCTGTCTTCAGTCGCCTAGACCTGATGTATGCTTCCTTTTTCCTCTTAGCTAGTCTCACAATTTCACCTGTCATCCATGGATCCCTAATCTTGCCATTTCTATCCCACATTTTCACAGGGACATGTCTGTCCTGCACTCTAATCAACCTCTCTTTACATATCAAACCACATATCAAATGTGGATTTACCTTCAAACAGCTGCTCCCAATCCACATTCCCCAGCTCCTGCCGAATTTTGGTATAGGTGGCCTTCCCCCAATTTAGCACTCTTCCTTTAGGACTACTCTCGTCTTTGTCCATGTGTATTCTAAAACTTACGGAATTGTGATCACTATTCCCAAATTAATCCCCGACTGAAACTTCAACCACCTGGTCGGGCTCATTCCCCAACATCAGGTCCAGTATGGCCCCTTCCCGAGTTGGACTATTTACATACTGCTCTAGAAAACCTTCCTTGATGCTCCTTACAAATTCTGCTCCATCTAGACCTCTGACACTAAGTGTATCCCAGTCAATGTTGGGAAAATTAAAATCTCCTATCACCACCACCCTGTTGCTCCTACATCTTTCCATAATCTGTTTACATATTTGTGCCTCTATCTCACGCTCGCTGTTGGGAGGTCTGTAGTACAGCCCCAACATTGTTCCCGCACACTTCCTATTTCTGAGCTCTGCCCATATTGCCTCACTGCTCGAGTCCTCCATAGTGCCCTCCTTCAGCACAGCTGTGATATCCTCTCTGACCAGTAATGCAACTCCTCCACCCCTTTTACCTTTTACCTCCCTCTCTATCCCGCCTGAAGCATCGATATCCTGGGATATTTAGTTACCTATCATACCCTCCCTCAACCATGTCTCAGTAACAGCAATAACATCATATTCCCAGGTACTAATCCAAGCCCTAAATTCATCTGCTTTACCTACTGCACTTCTTGCATTAAAACAAATGCATCTCAGACCACCAGTCCCTTTGCGTTTATCATCTGCTCCCTGCCTACTCTTCCCCTTAGTCAGGCTGACTTTATGATCTAGTTCCTTACAGGCTTTAGTTACTACCTCCTTACTGTCCATTAACCTCTCATGTGGTTCCCATCCCCTGCCACATTAGTTTAAACCCACCCCAAAAGTGTTAGCAAATGCACCCCCAAGGACATTGGTTCCAGTCTGGCCCAGGTGTAGACCGTCCAATTTGTAGTAGTCCCACCTCCCCCAGAACCGGTCCCAATGTCAGATTCATATCGGACAGTCTACACTTGGGCCGGATTGGAACCAATGTCCTTGGGGGAACTTATGCAACATACCTCTTCCCCCCCCCCCACATATCTCTTTCCCCCCCACCCCACGTACCTTCTCTCCCCCATCCCACCCCACGTACCTCTTTCCCCCCCACACCCCACCCCACCCCACATACCTCTTTCTCCCCCACCCCACCCCACATACCACTTTCCCCCACCACCCCATATACCACTTTCCCCCACAACCTCTTTCCCCCAACCTCTTCCCCCACATACCTCTTTCCCCCCCCCACCCCACATACCTCTTCCCCCCCCCACCCCACATACCTCTTTCCCCCCCACCCCACATATCTCCTTCACCCCAACCCCACATACCTCCCCCCCCCCCCCCAAAAAAAAATATGTAAGCCCACATTTTGGTTGAAAATAGTGGAATTTTCCATTAAATCTCAGCACTGTCAAGGTTGTTTGAACTCTTCACCATTAACCAAGTTGATAGAAATGGTGAGATCATTCTCAGGGCGATTCCCCTGGAAGGGTGGAGTGCCAGCTCGCATAACATTAAATTCCCCAGTGAGTAAAATCAGACCAACATTATACTCAGTCCCATCAGTTGTCCCAATGGACAAGTTAGATTAAAATTTCCACCAAGCATGGGTGTGTGTTTAACGTTTAGGTGCCAGTGAATTGGTTGTGTGCAGCACAGAGTGGTTGAGGAACAGAGGATTCTGTGAATCAATACTCAGCCAGACATTTGGTGCGAGTGGAATCTTTCTTGTAAATATTCCTCACACGTAATTCAGAGGAACATTTAGAATTTGACTTCAAACACTAAGACTGCAAAAGAAACTTCAAACTAGTTAAGATATCTAGTTAACAAAGCGCCTGTCAGTTTGGCAGTTAACTTTTCACCAATGAAAGTGGTTGACTAATTAAATGGTAATGAGTTGACTAAGTGAATGTTAACAAGTGCAGCCGGAAGCTGATTGAACAGTTGTTACTTGGACATGAATCATATGTTTTCTATATTTGTAGACCGTGTTTGCAACTGCAAAGTATGTGAAGTACAGATTGTAAACTGCTACAGGCAGGAATTTGGTGAAAGTGGGAATTCAGTGTAGAGCTACCAAGCTGGGGATCTTTAACTTTTCATCAAAAGTAGGGAATTGCAAATTACGATCAATTTACCTTAGTTAATAAAATAGTTTACTGGGCGAGGGGTGGGGGGGGGGAAGAAGTTACCTGGTTTTTCTTCCAGGCGGCAGTCACGCCCTCTTAAATTAAGCAGATTTTTAGAGTTGGTCAATGACCACAGACAGGTGGGTGTGTTACTGTGAGTCAACCAGGTGTACGGTTCCAGCATGTCGTGATAAGACCATAAGACACAGGAGCAGAATTAGGCCACTCGGCCCATCGAGTCTGCTGCTCTGCCATTCAATCATGGCTGATATTTTTCTCATCCCCATTCTCCTGCCTTCTCCCCATATCACCTGATCCCCTTATTGATCAAAAACCTATCTATCTCTGTCTTAAATATATTCAGTCATTTGACCTCCACAGCCTTCTGCGGCAAAGAGTTCAGCAGATTCATCACCCTCTGGCTGAAGAAATTCCTCCTCATCTCTGTTTTAAAGGATCGTCCCTTTAGTCTGAGATGGTGTCCTCTGCTTCTAGTTTTTCCTACAAGTGGAAACATCCTCTCCACGTCCACTCCATCCAGGCCTCGCAGCATTCTGTAAGTTTCAATAAGATCCCCCTCATCCTTCTAAACTCCAACAAGTACAGATGCAGAGTCCTCAACCATTCCTCATACAACAAGTTGTTAATTCCAGGGATCATTCTTGTGAACCTCCTCTGGACGCTTTCCAAGGTCAGCACATCATTCCTTAGATACGGGGCCCATAACGGCTCACAATACTCCAAATGGGGTCTGACCAGAGCCTTATATAGCCTCAGAAGTAAATCCCTGGTCTTGCATTCTAGCCCTCTCGACGTGAATGCCAACATTGCATTTGCCTTCCTAACTGCCGACTGAACCTGCACATTAACCTTAAGAGAATCGTGAACAAGGACTCCCAAGTCCCTTTGTGCTTCTGATTTCCTAAGCATCTTCCAATTTAGAAAATAGTCTATGTCTCCATTCCTCCTTTCAAAGTGCATAACCTCACACTTTTCCACACTGTCTTCCATCTGCCACTTATTTGCCCACTCCTAGTCTGTCCAAGTCCTTCTGCAGCCTGCCTGCTTCCTGACACCACCTGCCCCTTGACAGATCTTTGTATCATAGAACATAGAACGATACAGCGCAGTACAGGCCCTTCGGCCCTCGATGTTGCACCGACATGGAAAAAATCTAAAGGCCATCTAACCTACACTATGCCCTTATCATCCATATGCTTATCCAATAAATTTTTAAATGCCCACAATGTTGGCGAGTTCACTACTAATGCAGGTAGGGCATTCCACGGCCTCACCACTCTTTGCGTAAAAAACCCACCTCTGACCTCTGTCCTATATATATTACCCCTCAATTTAAGGCTATGTCCCCTCGTGCTAGCCACCTCCATCCGCGGGAGAAGGCTCTCGCTGTCCACCCTATCTAACCCTCTGATCATTTTGTATGCCTCTATTAAGTCACCTCTTAACCTTCTTCTCTCTAACGAAAACAACCTCAAGTCCATCAGCCTTTCCTCATAAGATTTTCCCTCCATACCAGGCAACATCCTGGTAAATCTCCTCTGCACCCGTTCCAAAGCTTCCACGTCCTTCCTATAATGAGGCGACCAGAACTGTACGCAATACTCCAAATGCGGCCGTACTAGAGTTTTGTACAACTGCAACATGACCTCATGGCTCCGGAACTCAATCCCTCTACCAATAAAGGCCAACACGCCATAGGCCTTCTTCACAACCCTATCAACCTGGGTGGCAACTTTCAGGGATCTATGTACATGGACACCGAGATCCCTCTGCTCATCCACACTACCAAGAATTTTACCATTAGCCAAATATTCCGCATTCCTGTTATTCTTTCCAAAGTGAATCACCTCACACTTCTCCACATTAAACTCCATTTGCCACCTCTCAGCCCAGCTCTGCAGCTTATCTATGTCCCTCTGTAACCTGCAACATCCAGCCGCACTGTCTACAACTCCACCGACTTTAGTGTCGTCTGCAAATTTACTCACCCATCCTTCTGCGCCCTCCTCTAGGTCATTTATAAAAATGACAAACAGCAACGGCCCCAGAACAGATCCTTGTGGTACGCCACTCGTAACTGAACTCCATTCTGAACATTTCCCATCAACTACCACTCTCTGTCTTCTTTCAACTAGCCAATTTCTGATCCACATCTCTAAATCACCCTCAATCCCCAGCCTCCGTATTTTCTGCAATAGCCGACCGTGGGGAACCTTATCAAACGCTTTACTGAAATCCATATACACCACATCAACTGCTCTACCCTCGTCTACCTGTTCAGTCACCTTCTCAAAGAACTCGATAAGGTTTGTGAGGCATGACCTACCCTTCACAAAACCATGCTGACTGTCCCTAATCATATTATTCCTATCTAGATGATTATAAATCGTATCTTTTATAATCCTCTCCAAGACTTTACCCACCACAGACGTTAGGCTCACCGGCCTATAGTTACTGGGGTTATCTCTACTCCCCTTCTTGAACAAAGGGACCACATTTGCTATCCTCCAGTCCTCTGGCACTATTCCTGTACAGTAAGAAGTCTTACAACACCAGGTTAAAGTCCAACAGGTTTGTTTCAAACACGAGCTTTCGGAGCACGGCTCCTTCTTCAGGTGAATGGAAAGGCTTGTTCCAGAAATGTTTATATAGACACAGTCAGAGATGCCCCGGAATGCGAGCACCTGCAGGCAATCAAATCATCAAAGATGCAGAGAGAGAGGTAACTCCAGGTTAAAGAGGTGTGAATTGTCCCAAGCCAGTTCAGTCGGTAGGCCTCTGCAAGTCCAGGCTTGTTGGTGGGGGCCGAATGTAATGCGACATGAATCCCAGATCCCGGTTGAGTCCGCATTCATGCGTGCGGAACTTAGCTATAAGTTTTTGCTCAGCAATTTTGCGTTGTCGCGTCTCCTGAAGGCCTCCTTGTAGAATGCTGACCCGGAGATCAGAGGCTGAATGTCCTTGACTGCTGAAGTGTTCCCCAACTGGAAGGGAACAGTCCTGCCTGTTGATAGTCGCACGATGCCCGTTTATTCGTTGTCGCAGTGTCTGCATGGTCTCGCCAATGTACCACGCTGCGGGACATCCTTTCCTGCAGCGTATGAGGTAGACTACATTGGTCGAGTCGCACGAGTATGTGCCGCGTACCTGGTGGGTGGTGTTTCCACGTGTAATGGTGGTGTCCATGTCGATGATCTGGCATGTCTTGCAGAGATTACCCTGGCAGGGTTTTGTGGTGTTGTGGTTGCTGTTCTGAAGGCTGGGTAATTTGCTGCAAACAATGGTTTGTTTGAGGTTGCGCGGTTGTTTGAAGGCCAGTAGTGGGGGTGTGGAGATGACCTTGGCAAGATGTCCATCCTCGCTGATGATGTGTTGGAGGCTGCGAAGAAGATGTCGTAGTTTCTCCGCCCCAGGAAAGTACTGGACGACGAAGGGTACTCTGTCAGTGGTGTCCCGTGTTTGTCTTCTGAGGAGGTCGGTGCGGTTTTTTGCTGTGGCGCGGTGGAACTGTCGATCAATGAGTCGAGCGCCATATCCCGTTCGTACGAGGGCATCTTTCAGCATCTGTAGGTGTCTGTTGCGCTCCTCCTTGTCTGAGCAGATCCTGTGTATACGGAGGGCTCGTCCATAGGGGATGGCTTCTTTAATGTGTTTCGGGTGAAAGCTGGAGAAGTGGAGCATCGTGAGATTATCTGTGGGCTTGCGGTAAAGCGAGGTGCTGAGGTGACCGTCCTTGATGGAGACGAGTGTGTCCAAGAATGGAACTGAATTTGGAGAATAGTCCATGGTGAGTTTGATGGTGGGATGGAACTTATTGATGTCATCGTGTAGTCGTTTCAGTGATGTCTCGCCGTGGGTCCAAAGGAAAAAAATGTCATCGATGTATCTGGTGTATAGCATCGGTTGAAAGTCCTGTGTGGTGAGGAAGTCCTGTTCAAACTTGTGCATGAAGATGTTGGCATATTGAGGTGCAAATTTGGTCCCCATGGCTGTTCCGTGCGTCTGGATGAAGAATTTGTTGTCGAAGGTGAAGACGTTGTGGTCTAGAATGAAACGGATGAGTTGCAGAATTGCGTCTGGAGATTGGCAGTTGTCGGTGTTGAGGACTGAGGCTGTTGCAGCAATGCCGTCGTCATGGGGGATGCTGGTGTAGAGTGCCGAGACATCCATTGTGACGAGGAATGTTCCTGGTTCAACTGGTCCATGGGTGCTGAGTTTCTGTAGGAAGTCCGTCGTGTCGCGACAGAAGCTGGGTGTACCTTGTACGATGGGTTTCAAGATGCCCTCGATGTGGCCAGAGAGGTTCTCACACAGGGTCCCATTGCCTGAAACGATAGGACGGCCTGGTGTGTTGGCCTTGTGTATTTTCGGGAGGCAGTAGAGATCTCCAATGCGGGGATTACGTGGGATGAGAGCACGTAGGGTGTTCTGAAGGTCTGGATCTAAGGTCTTGATCAGTCTGCTGAGTTGGCGGATGTGTTCCTTGGTTGGATCTGCGGGTAACTGCCTGTAGTGTTCCTGGTTGTCGAGTTGTCGGTATACTTCTTTGCAGTAGTCTGTTCTGTTCAGTATGACGGTGGCCCCTCCTTTGTCTGCTGGTTTGATGACGATGTTGCGGTTGGTCTTGAGAGTGCGGATGGCGTTGCGTTGTGCTTGGGTGACGTTTGAGGCTGCCTTGTGATTGCGAGTGATGAATCTGGCATTGACACGACTTCTGACGGCTTGAGCATACATGTCGAGTCTAGGGCAGCGGCCTTCCGGAGGGGTCCAATTTGACTCTTTCCTTTTCGGTTGCTGCACTGCAGATCTCGCGGTCTGCTGTTCCGGTTCATTGGTCGTGTCCCTGGGTTCGCTGTCGGCCTCTTGGGGTCTGTGGAAGAATTCCCGGAGCCTCATTCGCCTGATGAATTCCTCCGTATCTGCCGCGAGACTGATGGGGTCCATTTTGGTGGTGGTGCAGAAATTGAGCCCTCTGCTGAGGACTTCGATTTCGTCTGGTTGAAGGGTGTAGTCTGACAAGTTGACAATGGATTTCCCTGTATTGTTTTCGACTGTTGTACCGGGAGAAGCTTGATTGCTGCTGGTGGTGATGCCAAGTTTCTCAAGCTTCCTGTTCTTGGTGTGCATGTAGGTGGCATAGTATTGCTGTCTCATCTGTTTGGCGGTGTTCCGCAGCTGGTCTGCTGTGTCCTGAGCGCAAGTTGAGAATATGGCCTCTCTCTTGGTTTCCAGGTTGCGTCGACTGCTGTAGAGTTGGTGTACGAGGTGTTTGAGGAGTGTGACAGAGGTGCGGTGGCAGAGTCTTTCAGCGTAGTCTGTGTTGTAAGTCGACTTGAGTGGGTTTTTGATCTGACGCAATTCTGCAACTCATCCGTTTCATTCTAGACCACAACGTCTTCACCTTCGACAACAAATTCTTCATCCAGACGCACGGAACAGCCATGGGGACCAAATTTGCACCTCAATATGCCAACATCTTCATGCACAAGTTTGAACAGGACTTCCTCACCACACAGGACTTTCAACCGATGCTATACACCAGATACATCGATGACATTTTTTTCCTTTGGACCCACGGCGAGACATCACTGAAACGACTACACGATGACATCAATAAGTTCCATCCCACCATCAAACTCACCATGGACTATTCTCCAAATTCAGTTCCATTCTTGGACACACTCGTCTCCATCAAGGACGGTCACCTCAGCACCTCGCTTTACCGCAAGCCCACAGATAATCTCACGATGCTCCACTTCTCCAGCTTTCACCCGAAACACATTAAAGAAGCCATCCCCTATGGACAAGCCCTCCGTATACACAGGATCTGCTCAGACAAGGAGGAGCGCAACAGACACCTACAGATGCTGAAAGATGCCCTCGTACGAACGGGATATGGCGCTCGACTCATTGATCGACAGTTCCACCGCGCCACAGCAAAAAACCGCACCGACCTCCTCAGAAGACAAACACGGGACACCACTGACAGAGTACCCTTCGTCGTCCAGTACTTTCCTGGGGCGGAGAAACTACGACATCTTCTTCGCAGCCTCCAACACATCATCAGCGAGGATGGACATCTTGCCAAGGTCATCTCCACACCCCCACTACTGGCCTTCAAACAACCGCGCAACCTCAAACAAACCATTGTTTGCAGCAAATTACCCAGCCTTCAGAACAGCAACCACAACACCACAAAACCCTGCCAGGGTAATCTCTGCAAGACATGCCAGATCATCGACATGGACACCACCATTACACGTGGAAACACCACCCACCAGGTACGCGGCACATACTCGTGCGACTCGACCAATGTAGTCTACCTCATACGCTGCAGGAAAGGATGTCCCGAAGCGTGGTACATTGGCGAGACCATGCAGACACTGCGACAACGAATAAACGGGCATCGTGCGACTATCAACAGGCAGGACTGTTCCCTTCCAGTTGGGGAACACTTCAGCAGTCAAGGACATTCAGCCTCTGATCTCCGGGTCAGCATTCTACAAGGAGGCCTTCAGGAGACGCGACAACGCAAAATTGCTGAGCAAAAACTTATAGCTAAGTTCCGCACGCATGAATGCGGACTCAACCGGGATCTGGGATTCATGTCGCATTACATTCGGCCCCCACCAACAAGCCTGGACTTGCAGAGGCCTACCGACTGAACTGGCTTGGGACAATTCACACCTCTTTAACCTGGAGTTACCTCTCTCTCTGCATCTTTGATGATTTGATTGCCTGCAGGTGCTCGCATTCCGGGGCATCTCTGACTGTGTCTATATAAACATTTCTGGAACAAGCCTTTCCATTCACCTGAAGAAGGAGCCGTGCTCCGAAAGCTCGTGTTTGAAACAAACCTGTTGGACTTTAACCTGGTGTTGTAAGACTTCTTACTGTGCTCACCCCAGTCCAACGCCGGCATCTCCACATCATGACTATTCCTGTAGCCAATGATGACCTAAAAATCGAAGCCAAAGGCTCAGCAATCTCTTCCCTGGCTTCCCAGAGAATCCTAGGATAAATCCCATCCGGCCCCGGGGACTTATCTATTTTCACCTTGTCCAGAATTGCCAAGACTTCTTCCCTACGCACCTCAATGCCATCTATTCTAATAGCCTGGGTCTCAGCATTCTCCTCCACAATATTATCTTTTTCTTGAGTGAATACTGACGAAAAGTATTCATTTAGTATCTCGCTTATCTCCTCAGCCTCCACACACAACTTCCCACCACTGCCCTTGACTGGCCCTACTCTTACCCTAGTCATTCTTTTATTCCTGACATACCTATAGAAAGCTTTTGGGTTTTCCTTGATCCTACCTGCCAAAGACTTCTCATGTCCCCTCCTTGCTCGTCACAGCTCTCTCTTTAGATCCTTCCTCGCTTCCTTGTAACTATCAAGCGCCCCAACTGAAACTTCACGCCTCATCTTCACATAGGCCTCCTTCTTCCTCTTAACAAGAGATTCCACTTCTTTGGTAAACCACGGTTCCCTCGCTCGACCCCTTCCTCCCTGCCTGACTGGTACGTACTTATCAAGAACATGCAATAGCTGTTCCTTGAACAAGCTCCACATATCCAGTGTGCCCAACCCTTGCAGCCTACTTCTCCAACCAACACATCCTAAGTCATGTCTAATGGCATCATAATTGCCCTTCCCCCAGCTATAACTCTTGCCCTGCGGGGTATACTTATCCCTTTCCATCACTAACATAAAGGTCACCGAATTGTGGTCACTGTTTCCAAAGTGCTCACCTACCTCCAGATCTAACACCTGGCCTGGTTCATTACCCAAAACCAAATCCAATGTGGCCTCGCCTCTTGTTGGCCTGTCAACATATTGTGTCAGGAAACCCTCCTGTACACATTGTACAAAGAATGACCCATCTAATGTACTCGAACTATATCTTTTCCAGTCAATATTTGGAAAGTTAAAGTCTCCCATAACAACTACCCTGTTACTTTCGCTCTTTTCCAGAATCATCTTCGCCATCCTTTCCTCTACATCCCTAGAACTTTTAGGTGGCCTATAGAAAACTCCCAACAGGGTGACCTCTCCTTTCCTGTTTCTAACCTCAGCCCATACTACCTCAGAAGAAGAGTCCCCATCTAGCATCCTTTCCGCCACCGTAATACTGTCCTTGACTAACAGCGCCACACCTCCCCCTGCAAATTTCGCAACAGTGCCTTCAGTTCCTTCCTCCAGATCATTAATGTATATTGTGAAAAGCTGTGGTCCTAGCAACGACCCCTGAGGTACACCATTAGTCACCGGCTACCATCCTGAAAAATGATGGAGGAGCCTCGACCTTTGACTTTGACAGGCACCCACTACCCTCTGTGTAAAAAAAACTTGCCTCATACATCTCCTCTCAACCTTGCCCCTCACACCTTAAACCTATGCCCCCTATTAATTGACCCCTCTACCCTGGGGAAAAGCCTCTGACTGTCCACTCTGTCTATGCCCCTCATAATTTTGTAGACCTCTATCAGGTCGCCCCTTAACCTCCGTCGTTCCAGTGAGAACAAACTCAGTTCAAGGGAAATTAAGGGTGGGCAATAAATGTACTTATTGGCCTTCCTGGTGACACTTTTATCACATGAATGAATAGAGAAGTTGTTGTGGCAATTCAGTATCTTCCATGTGATAGTTCATACACTGGGCAACTCGTCTCAAAGAGAAGTAATGAATAGCCTCACAAACTATTAGAAAAACAATCTCATTACATTGAAAGGAGCAGTGTTCTTCACATAGTTACACATAACGTTAACTTTTATTCTTCGAAGATGTTTTAAATGGACGGATTTGCAATTTATAATCAAGCAGGTGGCTGTGTTTCAAACAGAACAAGCTGGAATGAATCCTCACACCAATCTAAGAGGTGTTTTGATAGAGTAAATGGAAGGAGAGGCAATAGCCCAGATGATACAAACTTGAAGTAATTGGCAGTAAAGCCAGAGGGGCGCTCAGGAGAGTTTTTCTTTCATGAAGTAAATTGTTGCAATCTGCTTGAAGCAGATTCTAGATATTCATCGGGGAGATTCCCCATGGACGTGGATGAAGCAGATTCCATAGTAACTTCCAAAAGGGAATTGGATAAATATTTAAATAGAAACAATACTGTCGGGCGATGGGGAGGGGGGGGGGGGGGGGGGAGGAAGAGCAAGGGAGTTGGACCACTTGGATGATTCGACCAACGAGCCAGCACTAAGGCAAAGGCCCAACGGTCTCCTTCTAATCTGTATGATTCCTGAAACATTAATATATATGAAGGATGCCTGTTGAGAGCACCAAACTGGGAATCTTGCACCTTCAACCCTGAAGCTCAGTTTGGTGATACATATTTGAAAGTAATTGAAAATTATATTATGTGAGGGAGATGTTAGGAAATTGGATTGAAGATGTAGTGGGCAATGTAGGAGTTGACAACGGAGGGTAAAACTGCTAGCACTGAGTCAGAGATACAGGACCACACCTGGCCTAAGTTACACTGTCCCATTCAGGCTTAAACCCGTTGATGAGAATAAGCAGGATACCCCTGATCAGCCAAAGTGATTCACTATAGATCCATTGTCCTCTTGGAACACTCTGATCTGACCAGCCTTTAGCCCATTGCAAAGTCTGATCGCCGGGTGCCTGTAAATCGGAGGCTAGTTACATATTCAGAGCATGGTCCTGTTCATTTGTGTAAACGGGAGTAGGCACTCAAAAGCCTAGATATCAATGTTGAATTCAAGTCTGGACCCGCCTGAACAGAACCATCTTTGAGGGGCTGGGCGGAGCTTAGAGAGATAAAAGAATACTGTTCAAACACGTGGGGGGCAGAAGGATAAGGAGAGCGATCAAGAGAGGCCATGAACAAACTGCGTCTGAGACAGACCTTCAGAAGGGAGCTGAAGGAGTTTCTCTTGCAGCAGGAATATGTTCTGTAAATGCAAATATAACTTTTGCCTGACTGTGTAAGTGGAGCTGTGAGCTGGATGTTGATTTTATGTGATGTTTAATGGGAGATCATGGACTGGATTCTCCGCTGTCAGGATTTTCCGTTGCTCCATTTCCCAAAGGCGTGGGGCTGCCCAAATGGGAAACCCCATTGACCAGCTGGCGAGACGGAGAATCGTGGGGGCGTGCCGCACCAGAAACAGAGAATCCCGCCCTGTGTGTTAGGGTTAAGAGATACATGTCAGCTGTTTTTGTTAGGTTTGATGTTTAAGTATTGTTTTTCTTTCGTTATAATAAGGTTTTCTTTGTAAAAGTAACCAAGCCCTATTTCTTATACAATCATTCCTGGAGCAAATCAATCTTTCCACACAGTCTTAAAAGTAAAAAAAAAGTTGCAGCTCTGGTTCAGTATCTCAGGTATTGTTGCATCTGGTCTGTCATCCATAGCAGCTATTCTCTGTGAAGTCAAGGGCAGCACGGTGGCGCAGTGGTTCGCACTGCTGCCTCACAGCGTTGAGGTCCCAGGTTCAATCCCGACCCCGAGTTTGCACATTCTCTCCGTGTTTGCATGGGTTTCGCCAGCACAAACCGAAGATGCACCGCCAGGGTCATTGTCTGTGCGGAGTCTACACGTTCTCCTGTGTCTGCGTGGATTTCCTCCGGGTGCTCCGATTTCCCCCCACAGTCCAAAGATGTGCAGCTCAGGTGGATTGGGCATGCTAAATTGCCCTTGGGTTAGATGGGGTTGCTGGGTTACGGGGTAGGGTGGAGGTGTGGGCTTAAGTAGGGCGCTCTTTCCAAGAGCCGGTGCAGACTCGATGGGCCAAATGGCCTCCTTCTGCCCTGTAAATTCTATGATCCTAGGTGCAGGTTAGGTGGATTGGCCACACTAAATTGCTGCTTAATTGGAAAAAATGAATTGCGTACTCTAAATTTAATTTTAAAAAGCTATTCTCTGTGAAATCAAAACCGTCCTATGACTTATTCATTAAACTAGCAAATGTGAGGGGGAAGGCCTCAGAGGAAGTCAATACAGGTCCAAATACAAGCAACAGGGAAGAGAGTAAAGAAATAGGCAGGAATCCAACCTCTTTAACTGCAACTAATGGCAAAACTACAAGTATTCTGGTTAAATCAAAAGAGAAAAATAATAACCAAATAAAGCATCAGTGGTGAGGGACAGGTCAGGGGGTATATCCCAATTAAGGGTTCTATATTCTAATGTACGCAGTGTAAGAAATAAACTAGATGAGCTGCAAGTACAAATGCAAATTGACGATTATGTTGAGGTAGGTATTACAGAGACATGGGGCGGGATTCTCCGAGCCAAAATCGTGATCGGCGCGAGGGTGGAGAATGGTCGTTGACTCTGAAATCCGGTGCGACGCCGCTCCCGCGATTCTCTGGGATTCATCAGAGAATTGCCACGGGGGTGGCTGTCTCTGTCAATGGCCCCCTACCCGCACATGGGATCTCAGCGGCGCGGGTAGGGGGCCATTGACAGAGACAACCACCCCCGTGGCAATTCTCCAATGTAAACTGACCGAGTTCCCGACGGCGCTGTTCTATCCACGTTTTGCCTGTCGGGAACAGCCGATGGCGGCTGCGGACTCAGTCTGGTGGGGGGGGGGCGAGGGGAGATCCTTCACCGTGGGGAGCTTCATAGGCAGCCAGGCAAGTGACCGGGTGGCACTGATCCACGGGCGCGCGCAACCTTGGGGGGAGGGAGCGGTCCTACTTTTCTGGTGGGGCTCACAGTGCGAGTACGCCATGTTGCATGGGGTGGTCGCCACAGGCCACCATCGTGCGCATGCACTGTCTCCCGGCCGGACGTGCAGGGCCCCGTATCCACAGCCAAATGCGAGATGCGCTCCGGGCCCTGCAAGCCCCCTGCAGGTTGGAGAATCACTCTGGACTTTTCCGCGTTTTGATGCTGGCGTGGGTACACAGCCCCATTATTGGGGAGTTCCACCCATGGTCGCAGGATGGTTGCACTGGGAACTAAATATACTGGGTTATAAAGTTTGCAGGAGGGACAGGAAAGATGGCATCGGGGGTGGAGTAGCCATGCTGATTATTATCACCTCAGTGGTGAGGGAGGATATAATGAGGGAAAAGTACCCAGTGGCTGGAACTGAGGAACAAAAAAGGATCTAAAACTGTATCGGGTTTTGTGTATTGACTGCCTGGTAGGAGTTTTGAGATGCTAGATTGTATAAATGCAGAGATTAGGCAAGTGTGTAGCAAAGGCGGAGTAGGGATTTTAACTGACACATAGATTGGGAGCGGCAGACAAGCATTTGTCAGAAAGGGAGTGAATTTCTGGAATGTGTCTGGGATAGATTCCTGCAGCAACGTGTTCTAGAAGCAACAAGTACAGGCAATATTAGATTTAGTTATGAATAATGAGCCAAATTTAATTAGTAGCCTAACTGCACAAACATTTATTAAATAGTGATCACAATATGATTGAATTCAGTGTCGCATTTGAGAAGCACAATTCAGATAATAAAATTATAGACTTGGGTAAGGCTGACTTTATGGGGATGAGACAGAGACTGTCCACGGTAAACTGGGAAGATCTATTAATGGGTCAAATGACTGAAGAACAGTGGAGAATATTTAACGAGATACAGAGCGTGTATATACCCCTGAGAGGAAATGGCTCCACTTCACATTAAAAACAGCCTTGGGCAACTAAAGAAGTTGGTGACAGCATAAATCTAAAAGGTCTCACAAAAATGTAAGACATAGCACAGATTGGGACGAATGGGATAGGTATAAAGACCAGCAAAGGGTCACAACACAGCTTATAAGAGTTATTAAAAGGGATTATGTGGACAGCACGGTGGCGCAGTGGGTTAGCCCTACTGCCTCACGGCGCCGAGGTCCCAGGTTCCATCCCGGCTCTGGGTCACTGTCCGTATGGAGTTTGCACATTCTCCCCGTGTTTGCGTGGGTTTCGCCCCCACAACCCAAAAGATGTGTAGGGTAGGTGAATTGGCCACATTAAATTCCCTTTAATTGGGAAAAATTAATTGGATACTCTAAATTTTTTTTTTTTAAAAGGATTATGAAAGGAAACTTGCAAGGGACATCAAAATCAATGAGAGGAAACAGTTATGTAAAGGAAAGTGGGTGGTCAAAAGCAGTGTAGGCCCACTAAAAGCTGAAAATGGAGATAGGAGATATTGTCGGTGATAATGGAGAAATGGCAGACATAGAACATAGAACAGTACAGCACAGAACAGGCCCTTCGGACCACGATGTTGTGCCGAGCAATGATCACCCTACTCAACCCACGTATCCACCCTATACCCGTAACCCAACAACCCCCCCCTTAACCTTACTTTTTTAGGACACTATGGGCAATTTATCATGGCCAATCCACCTAACCCGCACATCTTTGGACTGTGGGAGGAAACCGGAGCACCCGGAGGAAACCCACGCACACACGGGGAGGACGTGCAGACTCCGCACAGACAGTGACCCAGCCGGGAATCGAACCTGGGACCCTGGAGCTGTGAAGCATTTATGCTAACCACCATGCTACCGTGCTGCTACATGTTGAACAATTACTTTACCTCAGTGCTTACAGTTGAAAAGGAGGATAACTTGTGGTGTGCTTCAGGGCTTCAATTTTTCAGATTATTCATTAATGATTTGGATGATGGCATAAAAAGTCATAAATCCAAATTTGCTGATACAAAGTTAGGTGCCATTGCAGACAGCATAGACGATAGCATAAAAATTAGAAGGAGATGTTGACAGAGTAGGTGAATGGGCAAAATTGTGGCAGATGGAATTTAATTTAAGTAAGTGTGAGGTGATCCATTTTGGGCCAACAAAGGATAGAGCAGAGTACGTTCTAAATGGAAAGACGTTAGGTATAGTGGATACCCAAAACGACTTGGGGGTTCAGGTGCATTGATCCTTAAGATGCCAGGAACAATAATCAAAAAGGCTAATGGAATTTTAGCCTTTATATCTAGTGGATTGGAGTATAAAGACACAGAAGCTATGCTACAGCTATACAAAACCCCATTTGGAGTGCTGTGAACAGTTCTAGGCACCTTAGGAAGGATATTTTGGCCTTGGAGGCAGTGCAAAGTAGGTTTAAAAAGATTATACCTGGATTACAGGGGTTGTGTTATGAGGAGAGAGTACACAAATTAGACCTTTGTTCGCTAGAACGTAGAAGGTTAAGGGATGATCTGATCAAAGTATTTAGGACATTAACAGGGAAAGACAGGGTGGATAAAGATAAACTATTTCCATTGGTTGGTGATTCTAAAACTAGAGGGAATAGTCTTAAAAATCAGGGCTAGACATTTCAGGAGAGATGTTAAGAAGACCTTCTTGACTCAAAGGGTGGTAGAGGTTTGGAACTCTCTCCCACAAACAGCAGTTGAAGCTGGAACAGTTGTTAAATTCAAATGTGAGGTAGATATATTTTTGTTAAGCAAAAATAGTAAAGAATATGGGCCAATGGCACGTGTTTAGGGTTCGTCAACAGATCAGCTATGATCTCATTAAACATCAAACCCCCCCCCCCCCCCAATCTGCATCAATGGCTCCAAAGTGGAGATGGTCGATAGCTTTAAGTTCCTGGTGGTCACCATCACCAACAGTCTGTCCTGGTCCACTCACATTGATGCAACAGTAAAGAAAACCCAACAACGTCTCTCCTTCCTACGGAAGCTAAAGAAATTTGGCATGTCTGCATCAGCTCTAACAAACGTCTACATATGTGCAATAGGGAGCATCCAATCTGGCTGCATCACAGCTTGGTATGGCAACTGCTTTGCCCAAGATCGCAAGAAACTGCAGAGTGTGGTGCACTCAGCCCAATGCATCACACAAGCTTGCCACCCCCACATTGATTCTGTCTACACCTCCCGCTGCCTCAGGAAGGCAGACAGCATTGTCAGGGACCCCGCCCACCCAGGCATTGCCTTCTTCCAGACCCTTCTATCAGCAGAAGGTACAGAAGTCTGAAGACCCGCACATCCAGACATCGGAACAGCTTCTTCCCCACAGCTACAAGGCTCCTCAACGGCTCTCCCTCAGACTGATCTGTTCCCTGTAGGAGCACTATTCACGACGCCCTATGCTGCTCTTGCTCATGTATTTTCTTTGTTTGGCCCTTTGTTCCGCACTGTAACCAATCACCATTTGTCAATGTACTCTGTCGATTATTATTTTTTGTCTACTGTGTACGTACTGTGAATGTTCCATTGGCCGCAGAAAAATACTTTTCACAGTACTTCAGTACATGGTACATGTGACAATAAATCAAATCAAATCAAATGGCGGGTCAAACTTGAGGGCCTGAATGGCCTACTCCTATTCCTCTGATTTTAAGTAGCTTATTCCTCGGGCTGCAATGCATTCATGAGGGTAAATGTAATGGTGCAACATCAGGGGGACAGAATGTATGGGATGTCAAGTTTTAGATTTGTCAAGTTTAGTTTCTCAGGTACATTTGTGAACATCACATCTGTAAGTGGCCTAAATTACTCCTGCTCAGCAGTGTGCCCATACAGGCATTACCTAATTAAACACAAGTATAACCCTTGGGGTGCAATATTACGCCTCCCTCATGATTTGAGCCAGCTACCTTGTCTTTCATGCATGCCTTCTCGGCACTAAATCCATCTGTCCAGAGATGAATTCAAATGTGTTGAGAATAAACCAAAAATGCACCATTAAGTTGTTTTAGTTTGCTCAGAGGATTTGTCCTGAATGTGTACTTTCACTGCTGTGGAGGTGATTTCTATCCGTTGTAGGTCAATCCTACTACTTTAGAATATATTACCTTTGATCTACAATTCCCAGCTGTCAACCTTCAGGTCAGCCTGCAAGCTTCTTTCGTAACTTGACATCTGACTTTGGGATAAGGATCAAAAGCAGTCGCTGTAGTAGCAACGCTAGCTGTTGCATCCTTCTCCACGACCACCTGCTGCTCCATAGGAGGGAGGGTATGAGCATGGAGCTTTAAGCGGCAATACCTCCAGCACAATGTGTACAGGCAGTGAAACTTCTTCCTGGACATGACTGAGCACCAGTACCTCAGGAGGCTCAGGGTATTGGTCAGATGGTTGCAGATATTTGCAGCCTCTTGGAAGAAAATGTCCTGTCAGGTAAAAAAGGTGCACATTGTCAATGATCTTCAAGGTTTACCAGGATGTTGCCTGGTCTAGAGGGTGCTAGCTATGTGGAGAGGCTGAATAGACTCGGACTGTTTTCGTTAGAAAGATGGAGGTTGAGGGGTGTCATGATAGAGGTCTACAAGATGATGAGGGGCATGGATAGAGTGGATTGGCAGGCACTCTTTCCCAGGGTGGAGGGGTCAGTCACCAGGGGACATAGGTTTAAGGTACATGGGGCAAAGTTTAGAGGAGATGTGCGAGGCAGATGTTTCCACAGAGGGTAGTGAGTGCCTGGAAGGTGTTGCCAGAGGAGATTGTGGAAGCAGAAATCGGGGCAGCACGGTAGCATGGTGGTTAGCATAAATGCTTCACAGCTCCAGGGTCCCAGGTTCGATTCCCGGCTGGGTCACTGTCTGTGCGGAGTCTGCACGTCCTCCCCGTGTGTGCGTGTGTTTCCTCCGGGTGCTCCGGTTTCCTCCCACAGTCCAAAGATGTGCGGGTTAGGTGGATTGGCCATGCTAAATTGCCCGTAGTGTCCTAAAAAGTAAGGTTAAGGGGGGTTGTTGGGTTACGGGTATAGGGTGGATACGTGGGTTTGAGTAGGGTGATCATTGCTCGGCGCAACATCGAGGGCCGAAGGGCCTGTTCTGTGCTGTACTGTTCTATGTTCAGATACATTAACGGCGTTCAAAAGGCATCTTGACAAATACATGACAAGTACCGAGGGTTTTGGGCAAGATTGTTATCGTGGCCGGTACAGGCTTGGCGGGCCGAAGGGCCTGTTCCTGTGCTGAACTGTTCTTTGTTCTTGAGTGTGCTCGGCACTCTTGGCTCTATTTGCACTTGCCCTGGTTTTCAGAAATGACATTATGGTTCACGTTTGCGCTCAATTCATTTGCATAAGTAACATTGTAAATTCTTCATAACCAGCACAATTGGGCAGTATAATAAAATTAACTTTTTTTCCTGCCTTAAAAGATATTCATTTAAGAGCAGTAAGCGGGTTCATCACAGAAGCATTTTTAAGCAGTGACCCAATATATCAGTTACCCAATTTCTTTTTGCATCAATAGCAATGATACTTCCATAGTATACCAGTCAGTTTCTTAAAAATTAAATATTTTTCAGATTTAAAAAGTTTATTTTATATTCATCCTTGGGATGTGGGCATCAAACTGCATAAGCAAAATTTATTGCCCATTCCTAATTATCCCTTGAGAGGGTGGTGGTGAGTTGCCTTCTTGAACCACTGTATCCCATGTGGTGGAGGTCCACCCAAAATGTGTTTAGGGAGGGAGTTCCAGGATTTTGACCCAGCGAGAGTGACAGAATGGTGATATAGTTCCAAGTCAAGATGGTGTGTGGCTTGGAGGGGAACTTGCTGATGGTGGTGTTCCTGAGTACCTGCTGCCCTTGTTCTAGGTGGAAAAGATTGCAGTCCAAGCTCATGGACAGTATTCCATCACGTTCCCAACTTGTGGCTTGGAGATGATGGACATGGTTAGGAAAGTCAATTGGGTGATTTATTCACTGCAGAATTCCCAATCTCCGACCAGTTCTAACTGTCGTATTATTCACCCTGGATTAACACGGACTGCAACACGATGCAGATAAACTATAAAGTCTAAACCAAACGTAGGCGTTGGTGATCCAGGTCAGGTAAATGAATGGCCGGAACAGTCGTCCGCAGGTCACGATTCATAAGGAGCTGTGCGGAGACATACCGGTGGACCGAGGGGTTGCCATGTACACCTGGAGAGCAAGGTTAAAGTCCGAAGCTGAGTCCGCAGCCTTGCAGAGCATTTGCTTCATGATATGGACCCCTTTTTTGACCTTCCCGTTAGATTGTGCGTAATGCGGGCTCGAGGTGATGTGCTTGAACTGGTATAGCTTCGCGAAGTTGGACCATTCTTGGCTGTGGAAGCAGGGACCGTTGTCGCTCATGACCGTGAGCGGAATACCATGCCTGGCAAATGTCTCCTTGCAGGCCTTGGTGACTGTCCTTGATGTTAGGTCGGACAGTTTCACCACTTCTGGGTAACTCAAGAAGTAGTCAATTATAAACACGTAGTCACACCCATTGGCGTGAAAAAGGTCGATCCCCACCTTAGACCACGGAGAGGTCACGATCTCGTGCTGCTAGAGCGTTTCTTTGGGCTGAGCAGGCTGGAAACATTGACAGGTCGCACAATTGAGAACCATGTTGGATATGCCCTCGTCGATGCCAGGTCAATAGACAGCCTTCCGGGCCCTGCGCCTGCATTTCCCGATACCGAGGTGTCCCTCGTGGACCTGTTTGAGCACTAAGCTCTGGAGGCTGCGAGGAATGACGATGCGATCCAACTTGAGGATGATCCTCTCGACAACTTAGGTCATCCTTGACATTAAAGAACTGGGGGCATTTCCCTTTCTGCCAGCTATTTGTAAGGTGATGTACGACCCGCTGCAGAAGAGAGTCCTTGGCGGTCTCTTCTCGAATGTTGACGAGTCGTACATCTGAGGCCGGGAGGTTGCTGACACACAGTTGCACCTGTGCCTCAATTTGGCGGATGAAGTCGACCTGTTCATTAGGCGAGGTGATGGCGCAAGACAGGGCATCCACAATGATTAGCTCCTTTCCAGGTGCGTGAACCAGTTTGAAATCATACCTGCAGAGTCGAAGGAGAATGCGCTGAAGCCTGGGCATCATGTCATTCAAGTCCTTATGAATGATATGGACCAAGGGTCTGTGGTCAATCTCTACTGTGAAGGTGGTAGACCGTAGAGGTAATCGTGGAACTTTACAATGCTGGTCAGGAGGCCCAGGCATTCTTTCTCTATCTGAGCATACCTTTGCTCAGTGGGAGTCATGGCCCTTGACACATAGGCCACTGGAGCCCCGGACAAGGAGTTGTCCTTCTGGAGGAGCGCCGCACCAATGCAGCCCTGGCTGGCGTCTGTGGAGATTTTAGTCTCCCGCTCTGGGTCAACGAAGGCTAGTACCGGAGCAGTGGTGAGCTTTGCCTTTAACTCAAGCCACCCGGCCTGATGTGTGGGTAGCCATTGGAAAGTGGTGGACTTCTTCACCAGATGCCTGAGCCGTGGTGTGTGATGCCAGGTTGCGAATGAACTTTCCCAAAAAATGTACCATACCCAGGAAGCGGAGTACCGCCTTTTTGTCTTCCGGGGTTTTCATTGTGTTGATGGCCTTGACTTTGTCCGAGTCGGGTTGCACGCCCTGCTGGGATATTTGATCACCCAAAAACCTGATTGATGACATGCCAAAGGAGCATTTGGCCTTGTTCAACTTGAGGCCATTGGCATGTATGCATTTGAAGACTTACTGCAGACAAGATATGTGTTCCTCTGGGGTCCTGGACCATATAATGACATCATCAACATAAACCCGCACACCCTCAATGCCTTCTAGCATTTGTTCCATTATCCTGTGAAAGATTTCAGAGGTTGAAACAATACCAAACGGCATGCGGTTGTAACAGTACCTTCCGAAAGGTGTATTAAACGTGCAGAGCTTCCTGCTGGACTCGTCCAGTTGTATCTGCCAGAAGCCACGGGATACATCCAGCTTTGTAAAGAATTTGGCATGCGCCATCTCACTTGTCAGCTCCTCCCGCTTCGGGATTGGGGAGTGTTCCAGCATTATGTTCCGATTAAGATCCTTGGGATCTATACAAATGCGCAGTTCTCCCGAGGGCTTGTTCACACAGACCATTGAGCTGACCCAGTCAGTCGGTTCCGTCACTTTAGATATTATACCCTGGTCTTGGAGCTCCTGCAGCTGCGCCTTTAAACGTTCCTTCAGAGGAGCCGGGTGCCAGCGTGATGCATGGATCACAAGCGTGGCATCAGGCCTGAGCAAAATTTTGTAGCAGTAGGGCAGCACGCCCATCCCACTGAACACATCTGGGTATTGTAATAGGAGTTCGTCAATCTTAGCCTGAAGATTCATTTTGGCAGAGGACATGGCATGTACGTGCTGGACAAGATTGAGTAGCTTGCATGCATGGGCACCAAGCAAGGAAGCCTTGTCAGGCTTGTCAGTGGCCTTGATGGGCTTGTTGGAGACATGCAGGTGACAGGACCCTAACGCAGTGATGGCATTGCCATTCTAGTCAAGCAGCTGGCAGGCCGGCGGAAGAAATTTTGGCTGCCTTTGGATACGAGCAAGATCTGCTTGGGATATTAGATTGGCCGAAGCGCCGGGGTCCAGCTTGAACCGGATCACTTGTACTGTGGCAAGTCACTCGTCCTCATAATCCACATTGAGGATGGGTAGGCGCGTTGCTGAATTTGAGGAGGCCGTGCCATACATGGTAATGATGCCTACTTGATACGGGGACTCCAGGCAGTCAACCTCTAGATCCGTGGCGGTACCAGGTTCCAAATCCAGCAGCCCTTGCTGCACATTTCGAACGCGTTTGCGTTGGAACTGGGATCGCTGGCCCACCATCGGAGGTGCAGATGTGCACAAGGCTGCATAATATGCAGGCTTCCCACAATTTAAACATCGCCTGCCTCTTGCAGGGCATTGCCGCTTTAAGTGGGCGGTGCCGCAGTTTGGGCACGTCATGACATTGATGTGCAGTATGGTCTTCGGCGGCTTCACTCTCCCGTCCATGGTGCGCATGCGTCGGACCCTGGGAAAAGCGCGCGAAATGGCCGCCTTCATCGATGCTAAAGCGCCGCATTCGGGCGATGGCCTGTACACTCTCTGCCTCGTGGGAGGCAGGTTGGTCCTGTTCTGCCGATTTTAAAGCGGGAGTAGCGACTTTTCTCCTGTTCATGGACTTTGCACGTCACCATAGTTGCAGAATTGCGCTGGAATTCGGAGATGAGTTAGAAAGGATTGGAAAGGCTCATCCTTACCCTGAACGCGTTGCTGGAAGACATAGCGCTCAAAGCTCTCGTTTGTTTTGACTTCACAGTGACTGTCGAATTTGGCTAAGATGGTCAGGAACTTGGTCTTGTCCTCACCGTCGGCAAAAGTGAACGAATTGGATGGTCTGGTCCCCCGCAGTCGAAAGGAGCAGCGCGATTTTTCAGGCATCGGACGCATTTATGAGGCCCAAGGCCTCAATGTATAGACTGACTTTCTGCTTGAAGACCTGCCAGTTGGCGCAAAGGTTTCCGGAGATCCGGAGCTGTGGAGGTGCCTGGATCTTCTCCATGCCGCTGGAAGGCACTTGTTGGTCGTCACAGAATTATTCAAGGTAAATTACTTAGATGAAGTAGCCACTCCTGGTATCATGTTGTGTTATTCACCCTGGGGTAACACGGACTGCAACACAATGCAGATAAACTATAAAACATACACCAAACATAGGCGTTGGTTCAATACGATTTATTGAACTCCTATAACAATGCAGACAGCTGGCTATACTAACTCTAACTATCTAGACCAGGCTAGCTCTGAGCCACGTATAGAAGGTGTTGAATGATTTGTACACCCTGACTGTCAGGACAGTTGTCACCAGTGGAATGAGGCTGAGTGCTGATGCCTCGTGTGTTTTATAGTTGGAAGGCCCCCTCTCGTGTTCTGTCTGGTGATTGGTTGTGTTCTGTCCTGTATGTTGATTGGCTCACCTGGGTGTCTGTCACTGCCTGATTTTACCTCATGATGTGCATGGGTGCATATTATGGCACTAACCACTCTATTTATATGCCTGGTTTCATTCAGTTTCTATGGAGGACCAGCAAAACATAAGCACACGGGCAAATGAAGTTCAATAAAGGAAAAAGTGAGGTGATTTATTTTGGTAGGATGGTGAGGAGGCCACTTATTCCTTGGAAATAAGGAACTAAATGGTACAGAAAAGCAAAATGATCTGGGAATAGAGAGGCAAAAAAAGTGGTTACATGAGCTAATAAGGCCGCAAGAGTGTATACAAAGGACTGAGGCTCACTTTTCACAGTGATAGTACACAAAGGAGACAATGTTCATTTACTAGTTACATCATATTTACAGCACTTAATTCTGCTGTTCAAAAAGAACGGAAAGTATAATTCAAGTTTTCACCAGAATTTTTGGGATACAATTCTCTGCAAACATTGAACAGACTTTCTCTGGAAAAGAGAATAGGAAGAAGAGACAATTATGGGGTTCTTTAAAATAGTGAAGCGTTTGATTTGGTCGGTGTTGATGGTTTTGATTACAGAAAGTCCTTGTTAAAGACATTTTCCCAGTTACAAGTAGTTCATGAAGACCTGCTGTGAGCATACAGAAAACTATCTCCAACTATACAGTAAAATGATGTGGAAATGCCGGCGTTGGACTGGGGTCAGCACAGTAAGAAGTCTTACAACACCAGGTCAAAGTCCAACATGTTGGACTTTAACCTGGTCTTTAAGACCTCTTACAATACAGTAAAAGGTACAGGTATAGCTATCCTTATCACTGGTCTTAGCATGTAATTTCATATCTCTGTGTGGGTGGTACTGTACTCTGTTCCATATTAAGCTTGTATGTACCAGATCATTATACTTCACCTCCCCCCCCCCCCCAAAGTCTTTATCCCATGAATACAGTTATTTTAGTTCACTTCAAGTCTTGTCTTGTTCGAAATCTTATTTATTGTTGCAGCCTTAATGCTATTCCAACATCATTACAGTGTTATCGTTAACACCATTCTCAGTACCCCATCCCCAGCATGTCAGCAGTGGTTGACCAGCTGTACCATCATCGTAGTTGGAGTAAAAGATTTCTCAGATTGCTGATAATGCTTTGGTACTACTTCCACTGGAGGTGCCATGGTAACCTAGTGGGCAATAGGTTAGTCTGACCATTGAGGACTTTCCCCGACCAGGAATGACAATGGATCCACGAAGAGAGATCAAAGGGGAATCTAAGTCTAAAACTCTTGAACGTTTGGGCAGTAACGGCTGTGTTGTTCTGGTTGGCTGCACCATGTGGGGGAAATCCAGGGCTATGTCGGTATTCTAGCTCAGGAGAGAGGCTAATTATGGAGAACGTACGTTAACTCAAAGGTTTTTTTTGCTGCTCCATGCTTTATTCTCTCCACTGATTGGTTTTGCTTGGCAGAATATAATTCTTCTGTGCTACCTTTCTAGCGTACATTGTATAACCACACTTCTGCCAATTGTTTCTGAAAGAACCTTCGTGATACCTTCTAGCTTCAATTGTCATTCAATGTTCCTAATTTTCATCTCTTCATATTTGGGAATGTAATGTTTTTCCACAGTTCCTTTCCAAATTTGCAACTGTTTCCTTCCGTTATGCAGACCCATTCTTGTACCTCTTAGCTTCCTCTCGGAATATTCCTGAGTCTTCCCTGAAAACTGGGTCATCAGTTCTTTCAGAGACGCACAAAATTCATTTTGTTTCACTTTGCAATGTTCCCGATGGACAAGCTTTGCACTGAGTGCTGAATTTGGGTGCATTTGAGTGCTATAGTGAGAGTTTGGTGACTGAGGGGGTGCTGAATTTGGTGCATTTGAGTGCTATAATGAGAGTTTGGTGACTGGGGGGGTGCTGAATTTGGGTGCACTTGAGTGCTATAGTGAGAGTTTGGTGACTGAAGGAGTTAGGTGAGAAGGGAGTAAGGTGCTCCTTTTCATTTCATTTCCTACATTTCCTCAAAGAGCGTGAAGGGAGTCGGGTGTTTACAGAGAGTGCAGCTGATTGGGAGCAGAGTCGGAGGGCGGAGTTCCAGTTGGTCCACGGGGCAGCTATATTCTGTAAGGTAAGAGGGGATGGAGGCTAGGGCAGTTGCATGCTCCTCCTGTAGGAGGTGGGTGGTGAGGGATACCACCGGTGTCCCCGCTGACTATACCTGTGGGAAGTGCACCCAACTCCAGCTCCTCAGAGACCGTGTTAGGGAACTAGAGCTGGATGAACTTTGGATCATCCGGGAGGCAGAGGGGGCAATAGAGAAGAGTTACAGGGAGGTAGCCACACCCAAGGTACAGGACAAGAGTAGCTGGGGAAAGAAAACGAACGGGCAGACAGTGCAGGGATCTCTCATGGCCAGTCCCCTTCAAAACAAGTATACCGTTTTGGATGCTGTTGGAGGGGATGATCTACCGGGGGAAGGCCCTAGTGGCCAGGTCTCTAGCACTGAGTCTGGCTCTGGGGCTCAGAAGGGAAGGGGGGAGAATAGAAAAGCAATAGTAATAGGAGACCCAATGGTTATGGGAATAGATAGGAGATTCTGTGGTCGCGAGCGAGACTCCCGGAAGGTATGTTGCCTCCCAGGTGCCAGGGTCAAGGATGTCTCGGATCGTGTCTTCAGGATCCTTAAGGGGTAGGGTGAGCAGCCAGAAGTCGTGGTGCACATTGGTACCAACGACGTAGGTAGGAAAAGGGGTGTGGATGTAATAAACGACTTTAGGGAGTTAGGCTGGAAGTTAAAAGCCAGGACAGACAGAGCTGCCATCTCTGGTTTGTTGCTGGTGCCACGTGATAGCGAGGCTAGGAATAGGGAGAGAGTTCAGTTGAATACGTGGCTGCAGGAATGGTGTAGGAGGGAGGGCTTCAGGTATTTGGATAATTGGAGCGTATTCTGGGGAAGGTGGGACCTGTACAAGCAGGACGGGTTGCATCCGAACCAGAGGGGCACCAATATCCTGGGAGGGAGGTTTTCTAGTACTCTTCGGGAGGGTTTAAACTAATTTGGCAGGGGAATGGGAACCGAACTTGGCGTCCAGCAACTAAGGTAGCCAATATTCAGGATGTCAAAGAGTGTAGTGAGGCAGTGGGGAAGGTAACACTAACAAAGGAGAGTACTTGCAGGCACGGAGATGAGTTGAAGTGGTATACTTCAAAGCAAGAAGCATCAGGAAGAAGGTGGGTGAACTTAAGGCATGGATCGTACTTGAGACTACGATGTGGTGGCCATCACGGAAAATTGGATAGAAGAGGGGCAGAAATGGTTTTTGGAGGTTCCTGGTTATAGATGTTTCAATAAGATTAGGGAAGGTGGTAAAAGAGGTGTGGGGTTGCATTATTAATTAGAGATTGTATAACATCTGAAGAAAGGCAGTTCGAGGAGGATCTACCGACTGAGGTAGTATGGGTTGAAGTCAGAAATAGGAAAGGAGCAGTCACCTTAGAACATAGAACATTACAGCGCAGTACGAGCCCTTCGGCCCTCGATGTTGCGCCGACCTGTGAAACCATCTGAAGCCTATCTGACCTACACTATTCCATTTTCATCCATATGTCTATCCAGTGACCACTTAAATGCCCTTAAAGTTGGCGAGTGTACTACTATTGCAGGCAGGGTGTTCCACACCCCTACTATTCTCTGAGTAAAGAAACTGCCTCTGACATCTGTCCTATATCTATCACCCCTCAATTTAAAGCTATGTCCCCTCGTGTTGGTCATCACCATCCGAGGAAAGAGACTCTCACTGTCCACCCTATCTAACTCTGTGACTATCTTATATGTCTCTATTAAGTCACCTCTCAGCCTTCTCCTCTCTAATGAAAACAACCTCAAGTCCCTGAGCCTTTCCTCGTAAGACCTTCCCTCCATACCAGGCAACATCCTAGTAAATCTCCTCTAAACCCTTTCCAAAGCTTCCACATCCTATAATGTGGTGACCAGAACTGCACGCAGTACTCCAGGAGCGGCCGCACCAGAGGTATGTACAGCTGCAGCATGACCTTGTGGCTCCGAAACTCAATCCCCCTACTGATAAAGGCTATCACACCATATGCCTTCTTAACAGCCCTATTAACCTGGGTGGCAACTTTCAGGGATTTATGTACCTGGATGCTGAGATCTCTCTGTTCATCTACACTACCAAGAATCTTGCCATTAGCCCAGTACTCTGCATTCCTGTTACTCCTTCCAAAGTGAACCACCTCACACTTTTCTGCATTAAACTCCATCTGCCACCTCTCGGCCCAGCTCTGCAGCTTATCTATATCCGTCTGTAACTTATAACATCCTTCAGCACTATCCACAACTCCACTGACCTTCGTGTCATCTGCAAATTTACTAACCCATCCTTCTACACCCTCTAACAGGTCATTTATAAAAATGACAAACAGCAGTGGCCCCAAAACAGATCCTTGCGGTACACCACTAGTAACTGAATTCTAGGATGAACATTTGCCATCAACCACCACCCTCTGTCTTCTTTCAGCTAGCCAATTACTGATCCAAACCGCTAAATCACCTTCAATCCCATACTTCCTTATTTTCTGCAATAGCCTACCGTGGGGAACCTTAGCAAACGCCTTACTGAAATCCATATACACCACATCAACCGCTTTACCCTCATCCACCTGTTTGGTCACCTTCTCAAAAAACTCAATAAGGTTTGTGAGGCATGACCTACCCTTCACAAGACCGTGTTGACTATCGCTAATCAACTTGTTCTTTTCAAGATGATTATAAACCCTATCTCTTATAACCTTTTCTGACATTTTACCCACAACCGAAGTAAGGCTCACAGGTCTATAATTACCAGTGTTGTCTCTACTCCCCTTCTTGAACAAGGGGACAACATTTGCTATCCTCCAGTCTTCCGGCACTATTCCTGTCGACAAAGACAACGTAAAGAACAAGGACAAAGGCTCTGCAATCTCATCCCTGGCTTCCCAGAGAATCCTAGGATAAATCCCATCCTGCCCAGGTATCTATGTGTATCTATTTTTACAATTTCCAAAATTGCTAACACTTCCTCCTTGTGAACCTCAATTCCATCTAGCCTGGTCGACTAAACCTGAGTATTCTCCTCGACCTTGTTGGGAGTTTTCTATAGGCCCCCAACAGCAGCAGAAATGTGGAGGAACAGATTGGGAAACAGATTTTGGAAAGGTGCAGAAGTCACAGGGTAGTACTCATGGGTGACTTCAAATTCCCAAATATTGAGTGGAAACTCTTTAGATCAAATAGTTTGGATGGGGTGGTATTTGTGCAGTGTGTCCAGGAAGCTTTTCTAACACAGTATGTAGATTGTCCGACCAGAGGGGAGGCCATATTGGATTTGGTACTTGGTAATGAACCAGGGCAAGTGATAGATTTGTTAGTGGGGGAGCATTTTGGAGATAGTGACCACAAATCTGTGACTTTTACTTTAGTAACGGAGAGGGATAGGTGTGTGCAACAGGGCAAGGTTTACAATTGGGGGAAGGTAAATACAATGCTGTCAGACAAGAACTGAAGTGCATAAGTTGGGAACATAGGCTGTCAGGGAAGGACACAATTGAAATGTGGAACTTGTTCATGGAACAGATACTACGTGTCCTTGATATGCATGTCCCTGTTAGGCAGGGAAGAGATGGTCGAGTGAGGGAACCATGGTTGACAAGAGAGGTTGAATGTCTTGTTAATAGGAAGAAGGATACTTATGTAAGGCTGAGGAAACAAGATCCAGACAGGGCGCTTGAGGGATACAAGATAGCCAGGAGGGAACTGAAGAAATCGGATTACGAGAGCTAAGAGAGGGCACGAAAAATCTTTGGCGGGTAGAATCAAGGAAAACCCCAAGGCCTTTTACACATATGTGAGAAATATGAGAATGACTTGAGCGAGTGTGGGTCCGATCAAGGACAGTAGCGGGAGATTGTGTATTGAGTCAGAAGAGATCGGAGAGGTCTTGAACGAGTACTTTTCTTCGATATTTACGAATGAGAGGGGCCATATTGTTGGAGAGGACAGTGTGAAACAGACTGGTAAGCTCGAGGAGATACTTGTTAGGAAGAAAGATGTGTTGGGCATTTTGAAAAACTTGAGGATAGACAAGTCCCCCGGGCCTGACGGGATATATCCAAGGATTCTATGGGAAGCCTCACGGTAGCATGGTGGTTAGCATCAATGCTTCACAGCTCCAGGGTCCCAGGTTCGATTCCCGGCAGGGTCACTGTCTGTGTGGAGTCTGCACGTCCTCCCCGTGTGTGCGTGGGTTTCCTCCGGGTGCTCCGGTTTCCTCCCACAGTCCAAAGATGTGCGGGTTAGGTGGATTGGCCATGCTAAATTGCCCGTAGTGTCCTAAAAAGTAAGGTTGGGGGGGGGGGGTTGTTGGGTTACGGGTATAGGGTGGATACGTGGGTTTGAGTAGGGTGATCATTGCTCGGCACAACATCGAGGGCCGAAGGGCCTGTTCTGTGCTGTACTGTTCTATGTTCTATGTAAAGTATAAGCACTGGCATAAATCAATTGGGTTGAATCCTGTTTCTGTGCTCTTGGTTCTAGTTAATTCTGAATTATATGTAACTAGGACTACTGATAATTGTGGCAAGTTAAAGAAAAATTTAAAATGAACGGACTATACCTTTGCTTCCTAGCCAAGATATTCACTATAATTTAAAACACTGACGCACACCATCTGCAGCAGTACAATAGAGCTGCATAGTAAAGTTTGTTTAAGATGCAATCTATTACGTCCACTTCTGGTGGGATTGTCACAGAATGCCAACCAAAGGTAACAACTGATACAACATATTCTTCTGAATATCATCATGTTTAAAAAATTAAACTTCATTTAATTTAACTGTTGTTCTGAGAGACATTCCTGTATTGTTCATGACGATGGTATGTCTTTAAGTCTCTCATTAAGTAACAATTTACACTTTATGTAACATTACATCAGCAAAATCTTCCCATGATTATGAAGCAAACTGTTTGACCACCCGTACATCTGTATCACAGCTTGGAGGACTTGTCTCCATTATCAAGTCATTAGAACAAAGAAAAGTACAGTCCAGCCCTTCGGCCCTCCAATCCTGTGTGGGGATATTTGCTGATGATTGTACCATTCATGACTCGTCAGATACTGAAGCAGTCAGTGTCCATGTGCAGCAAACCTGGACAACATTCAGACTTGGGCTGATAAGTGGCAAGTAACATGGACACCAAGCAAGTGTCAGGCAATGACCATCTAGAGCAAGAGAGAATCTAACCACCCTCTCTTGACATTCAATGAAAAATGGAAATCGCTTATTGTCACGAGTAGGCTTCAATGAAGTTACTGTGAAAAGCCCCTAGTCGCCACATTCCGGCGCCTGTCCAGGGAAGCTGGTACAGGAATCGAACCGTGCTGCTGGCCTGCTTGGTCTGCTTTAAAAGCCAGCGATTTAGCCGAGTGAGCTAAACCAGCCCCTGGCATTATCATTGCTGAATTCCCACACTAACAACATGCTGTGAGGTTATAATTGGCCAGAAACTCAACTGGATTAGTCATATAAATACTGTAGTGACAGGTCAGAATTCTTCCGTGAGAAACTCACCTCCTGACTCGCCAAATCCTGTCCACCATCAAAATGATACCAGTCAGGGGGACTTCCGGTGTGCATCATGGAGTGAGTGATCACACAGAGGCAGCTCCTGCCTAAGGTTGCAGAAAAGAGCTCTTTTTTGGGATTGGGTTGGAATTTCGATGAAAACATAGAACATAGAACAGTACAGCACAGAACAGGCCCTTCGGCCCTCAATGTTGTGCCGAGCCATGATCACCCTACTCAAACCCACGTATCCACCCTACACCTGTAACCCAACAACCCCCCCCTTAACCTTACTTTTATTAGGACACTACGGGCAATTTAGCGTGGCCAATCCACCTAACCCGCACATCTTTGGACTGTGGGAGGAAACCGGAGCACCCGGAGGAAACCCACGCACACAGGGGGAGGACGTGCAGACTCCACACAGACAGTGACCCAGCCGGGAATCGAACCTGGGACCCTGGAGCTGTGAAGCATTTATGCTAACCACTATGCTACCCTGCTACCCAAAAGGCGTGGGTGAATGTTCAATGAGTATTTTCCCCCAGGAATAGGATGTTTCTTGGTTATCAGACCCTCAGAAACAGTGCAAGATTTGTCTGAACAGCAGCAAACAAAAGCCTCTGCAAGCATGCTAGCGGGGGAAGGGCCAGCTTATAGATCTCAAGCTGACCTGAGGGCCTTTATGAAAGCTGAATTCTAGCAGCAGAGGGAAGAACTGTGAAAAGATATCACCAAGGCCATTGAAGCAGCGGAGACGGACTTCCGGTAGCGGTGATGCGGAGCTAAGCCTCACGTTCAGTGGCTCCCACTATTTTCGGACTTTGGGGCTCTTTTAAGGGCTCGTAGTGGTGCTGTTTGGACTTTTCCCCGTGTGGGAATACTCCTTCTCAGATTCTCCACCGGTGGATGGCCTGGACTAGGAGTGGAGCGGTCAGAAAATCGGCTTTGCAGTTGCAGCTCCCGCTACTTAAGGACTTTTGGGCCGATTTGAGGGCCCCAAACGGCGCTGTCTCGACGAATCCCGGTGGGGGAAGGTGTCTAGAGGAGCATTCCCCATAATTTATGGTGCTCACCCGGAGTGGGGCAAAGGAAAAAGCTGCAGCAGCTCCCCAAGAAAAGCGGGGGAAGAAGGACAAAATGGCGGCCGGTGGAACACCCGAGGTCTGGTGGAAGTGGGCGCAGGAGCAGCAGGCCTCTCTTCTGAGCTGTTTTGCGGAGCTGAAGGCTGAGTTGCTGGACTCCCTGAATGCGACTTCCAACAAGCTGCTTGGAGCTCAGGCGGCCCAGGAGGTGTCTATCCGGGAGTTGCAGCAGCAGACCGCCGAGCAGGAGGAGGAGGCAGTGGTCCTCGTGGGGAAAGTGGAGCTGCACGAGGCACTTCACAAAAAGTGGCAAGACCGCTTGGAGGAGCTGGACGTTCGCACGAGGCGAAAGAATTTGAGGATCCTGGGCCTGGCGGAGGGGCTGGAGGGGTCGGATCTCCCGTCGTACGTGACCACGATGTTGAGCTCGTTGATGGGAGTGGGGTCCTTCCATTTGCCCCTGGAGCTTGAGGGAGCTCACAGAGTGCTGGCCAGGAGGCCTAAGGCAAATGAACCCCCGCGGGCGGTGCTGGTGCGGTTCCATCGGTTTAGTGACCGGGAGTGTGTGCTGCGCTGGGCCAAGAAAGAGAGGAGCAGCAAGTGGGAGAATTCGGTAGTGCGAATCTACCAGGACTGGAGTGTGGAGGTGGCAAAGCGGAGGGCCGGGTTCAACCGGACGAAGGCGGTGCTGCATGCCAAGCAGGTCAGATTTGGAATGCTGCAGCCTGCGCATCTGTGGGTGACATATAAGGACCGGCACCACTACTTCGAGTCCCCGGAGGAGGCGTGGGCCTTTGTACAGGCGGAGAAGCTGGACTCGAACTAGGGTCTGGGGCACACTATGGCCGTTGCTGTTTTCGCTGTGGCTGTTCTTCAATTTTGACACGTGTTCTTTTTATGCTGCTTTTCTTTTTGCTCTGTTTCCGGGTGGGTTTGTCTGTTGGGTATGGGTGTGGGGTATGTGGGGAACGTTGGGGGTATGTGCTTTATATGTTCTCTTCTGTACGGGGCCGGGGTTTGGGATGAAACTGGATTTTGAGGAGCTGCGTCGGAAGGGTGGGGTGTGGCAATGTGAAAGCGCGGGCTTTCCTCCGGTTGTCCGCGCTGCGGGGCGGGGGGGGGGGGCGGAGCTGGAGGTGGGGGCGTGTCCTCTACTGGTTTTCTTTCCCGCGCTGAAGCGATGCCAAGGAGGTGTGGCAAGAGGGGGATGACCCCATGCCGGGAGGAGATGGGTTTTGGCAGGAGCTGCCGGGTCAGCAGAAGTCAGCTGACTCACGGAAGTACCATGGAGGGTGCGTCGCGGCTAGGAGGGGTCCTAGCCTGGGGGGGTGGGGGGGGATACCGGGTTGCTGCTGGAATGGCCAGGAAGGAGCTGGCGTGGGTCGGGGGGGTAGAGGAGAGGCGTTATCGCCATGGGGAACGGGTCAGGCGGGGCGAGCTGGCCTGGGGCGAGCAGTCGATAAGCTATGGCTAGCCAGCGGGGGAACGGGGCAGGTTGCTCTCTAATTCGGCTGATTACCTGGAACGTGAGGGGGCTGAATGGGCCGGTTAAGAGAACGAGGGTATTTTCTCATCTGAAGGGGCTGAAGGCGGACGTGGCTATGCTCCAGGAGACCCACTTGAAGGTGGCGGACCAGGTTCGTCTGAGGAAGGGGTGGGTGGGGCAGGTTTTTCACTCAGGATTGGACGCGAAGAACCGAGGGGTGGCGATCCTGGTGGGGAAGAGGGTGGCATTCGAGGCGGCTGAGGTGGTGTCGGACAAGGAGGGCAGATATATTATGGTGAAGGGTAGGCTGCAGGGAGAGAAGGTGGTGCTGGTTAATGTATATGCCCCGAATTGGGATGATGCCGGCTTCATGAGGCGCTTGTTGGGCTGCATTCCGGACCTGGAGGCAGGGGGCCTGATCATGGGGGGAGACTTTAACACAATGCTGGATCCCCCACTGGACCGGCCCAGTTCAAGGACGGGTAGGAGACTGGCGGCGGCCAGAGTGCTGAGGGGGTTTATGGACCAGATGGGAGGGGTGGATCCCTGGAGGTTTGGGAGGCCGAGAGCGCGGGAGTATTCCTTTTTCTCCCATGTCCATAGGGTCTATTCCCGAATAGATTTTTTCATCCTGAGCAGGGGATTGATCCCGAAGGTGCAGGATGCAGAGTATTCGGCCATAGCGATTTCAGACCATGCTCCGCACTGGGTTGATCTGGAGATGGGGGAGGCGCGGGACCAGCGCCCGCTCTGGCGCCTGGATGTGGGGCTGCTGGCTGATGAGGAGGTGTGTAGGAGGGTCCGTGGAAGTATTGAGGGGTATCTTGATACCAACGATATGGGGGAGGTCCGGGTGGGGATGGTCTGGGAGGCTCTGAAAGCAGTGATCCGGGGGGAGCTGATCTCCATCCGGGCCCATAGGGAAAGGAGGGAGAGAAAGGAGAGGGAGAGACTGGTGGGGGAACTCCTGGATGTGGACAGGAGATACGCGGAGGCACCGGAGGAGGGGTTGCTGGGGGAACGGTGTAGTTTGCAGGCCAAATTTGACTTGTTGACCACCAGGAAGGCGGAGACACAGTGGAGGAGGGCGCAGGGCACGGTATATGAGTATGGGGAGAAGGCGAGCAGGATGTTGGCGCATCAGCTCCGCAGGCGAGATGCGGCTAGGGAAATTGGTGGAGTGACGGATAGGGGTGGGAATGTAGTGCAGAAAGGGACAGAAGTAAATGGAGTCTTTAGGGACTTCTACGAGGAACTGTATCGGTCAGAACCTCCGATGGGGAGAGGGGGGATGGAGAGCTTCATGAACAGGCTATGGTTCCCAAGGGTTCAGGAGGAGCTGGTAGAGGGGCTGGGGGCCGATGGAGTTGGAGGAGCTAGTCAGGGGGATTGGACAAATGCAGTCAGGTAAGGCGCTGGGGCCGGACGGGTTCCCGGTGGAATTTTATAAAAAGTATGCGGATCTGGTGGGCCCCCTGTTGGTGCGAGCTTTCAATGAGGCATGGGAGGGGGGGGCTTTGCCCCCGACGATGTCGCGGGCACTGATCTCCCTGATCCTAAAGCAGGATAAGGACCCCTTGCAGTGTGGATTATACAGGCCTATCTCGCTCCTCAATGTTGACGCTAAGTATCCTGGCCACCAGGATAGAGGACTGTGTGCCAGGGGTGATACACGAGGATCAGACAGGATTTGTCAAGAGACGGCAGCTCAGCACGAATGTGCGGAGACTGCTAAATGTTATTATGATGCCGGCAGTGGAGGGGGAGGCGGAGATAGTGGTGGCGCTGGATGCGGAGAAAGCGTTTGATAGAGTTGAGTGGGGGTACCTGTGGGAGGTGCTGGAGCGGTTTGGATTCGGGGAGGGATTCATCAAATGGGTGAGGCTGCTCTACGCGGCTCCGATGGCAAGTGTAGTTACCAATAAAAGAAGATCGGAGTACTTTAGGCTCTACCGTGGGACCAGGCAGGGGTGCCCCCTGTCCCCCTTGCTCTTTGCACTGGCGATTGAACCTTTGGCTATGGCGTTGAGGGAGTCAGGGAGATGGAGGGGTCTGGTGCGGGGTGGGGAGGAACATCATGTATCGCTGTATGCGGACGACCTGCTGTTGTATGTGGTGGATCCAGAAGGGCGAATGCCGGGGGTGATGGAGCTGCTAGCGGAGTTTGGGTGCTTCTCGGGCTATAAGTTAAATTTAGGCAAAAGCAAAGTATTTGTAGTGCACCCGGGTGATCAGGAGGAGGGAATTGGGAGGCTCACGTTTAAGAGGGCAGTGAAGAGTTTCAGATACCTGGGGGTGCAGGTGGCCAGGAGTTGGGGGACTCTCCATAAGCTTAATTTTACCAGGCTGGTGGAACAGATGGAGGAGGAATTTAAAAGGTGGGACATGGTGCCGCTATCGTTGGCGGGTAGAGTACAGTCCGTCAAAATGACAGTTCGCCCGAGGTTCTTGTTCCTTTTTCAGTGTTTGCCCATCTTTATCCCTAGGGCCTTTTTTAGAAGGGTTACTAACAGCATCATGAGCTTTGTTTGGGCGCATGGGACCCCGAGGGTGAAGAGGGTCTTCTTGGAGCGGGGTAGAGATGGGGGGGGCTGGCGTTACCCAATCTCTCGGGGTATTATTGGGAGGCCAATGTGTCGATGGTGCGCAAGTGGGTAATGGAGGGGGAGGGGGCAGCATGGAAACAGATGGAGAGGGCGTCCTGTGGAGATACAAGCCTGGGGGCCCTGGTAACGGCGCCGTGGCCGCTCCCTCCTACGAGGTATACCACGAGTCCGGTGGTGGCGGCTACCCTCAAGATTTGGGGGCAGTGGAGGCGACATAGGGGAGAAGTGGGGGGCTCGATGGAGGCTCCGTTAAGGGGGAACCATAGGTTCGTACCGGGGAACATTGATGGGGGATTTCAGGGTTGGTACAGAGCGGGCATCAGACAGCTGAGGGACCTGTTTATTGATGGGAGGTTTGCGAGCCTGGGGGAGTTGGAGGAGAGATTTGGGCTCCCCCCGGGGAACATGTTCAGGTATCTGCAGGTAAAGGCATTTGCTAGGCAGCAGGTGGAGGGATTCCCTTCGCTTCCCGCGAGGGGGGTGAGCGACAGGGTGCTTTCGGGGGTCTGGGTCGGAGAGGGGAAGATATCTGATATCTACAAGGTTATGCAGGAGGCAGAGGAGGCGTCAGTAGAGGAGCTGAAAGCTAAGTGGGAGGGGGAACTGGGGAAACAGATCGAAGACGGGACACGGGCTGATGCCCTGGAGAGGGTTAATTCTTCCTCCTCGTGTGCGCGGCTTAGCCTCATCCAATTCAAGGTGCTGCACCGGGCCCACATGACTGGGACGAGGATGAGTAGGTTCTTTCGGGGTGAAGACAGGTGTGTTAGGTGCTCGGGGAGTCCAGCGAACCATGCCCATATGTTCTGGACATGCCCGGCGCTGGAGGAGTTCTGGAAGGGGGTGGCGAGGACGGTGTCGAGGGTGGTGGGATCCAGGGTCAAGCCAGGATGGGGACTCACGATTTTTGGGGTTGGGGTGGAGCCGGGAGTGCAGGAGGCGAAAGAGGCCGGTGTGCTGGCCTTTGCGTCCCTAGTAGCCCGGCGAAGGATCTTGCTACAATGGAAGGATGCGAGGCCCCCAAGCGTGGAGACCTGGATCAATGACATGGCGGGTTTCATTAAGCTAGAGAAGGTCAAATTTGCCCTGAGAGGGTCGGTACAAGGGTTCTTTAGGCGGTGGCAACCGTTTCTCAACTTTCTGGCTCAACGATAGGGTACGGGGACAGTAGCAGCAGCAACCCGGGGGGGAGGGGGGAAAGAGGGAGGGAAAAGGTGGGGGCGGACGATGACTATGTTTGTTTATTTAATTTAAATTTATTTTTAAGTTCTTTTGTTGTTCATTGGGGTTGGGGGGGGTGGGGGATGGGATACATGCGTCGATACGGTCTGGGGGTGGTACAGTTATTATGGGTTATTTTGTTGCATTTCATTGTTTGTCGGGAAGCCGATGGATGTGGTATATCTGGATTTCCAGAAAGCCTTTGACAAGGTGCCACACAAAAGGTTGCTGCATAAGATAAAGATGCATGGCATTAAGGGTAAAGTAGTAGCATGGATAGAGGATTGGTTAATTAATAGAAAGCAAAGAGTTGGGATAAATGGGTGTTTCTCTGGTTGGCAATCAGTAGCTAGTGGTGTCCCTCAGGGATCCGTGTTGGGCCCACAATTGTTCACAATTTACATAGATGATTTGGAGTTGGGGACCAAGGGCAATGTGTCCAAGTTTGCAGATGACACTAAGATGAGTGGTAAAGCGAAAAGTGCAGAGGATACTGGAAGTCTGCAGAGGGATTTGGATAGGTTAAGTGAATGGGCTCGGGTCTGGCAGATGGAATACAATGTTGACAAATGTGAGGTTATCCATTTTGGTAGGAATAACAGCAAACGGGATTATTATTTAAACAATAAAATATTAAAGCATGCCGCTGTTCAGAGAGACTTGGGTGTGCTAGTGCATGAGTCACAGAAGGTTGGTTTACAAGTGCAACAGGTGATTAGGAAGGCAAATGGAATTTTGTCCTTCATTGCTAGAGGGATGGAGTTTAAGACTAGGGAGGTTATGTTGCAATTGTATAAGGTGTTAGTGCGGCCACACCTGGAGTATTGTGTTCAGTTTTGGTCTCCGTACTTGAGAAAGGACGTACTGGCGCTGGAGGGTGTGCAGAGGAGATTCACTAGGTTAATCCCAGAGCTGAAGGGGCTGGATTATGAGGAGAGGTTGAGTAGACTGGGACTGTACTCGTTGGAATTTAGAAGGATGAGGGGGATCTTATAGAAACATTTAAAATTATGAAGGGAATAGATAGGATAGATGCGGGCAGGTTGTTTCCACTGGCGGGTGACAGCAGAACTAGGGGACATAGCCTCAAAATAAGGGGAAGTAGATTTAGGACTGAGTTTAGGAGGAACTTCTTCACCCAAAGTGTTGTGAATCTATGGAATTCCTTGCCCAGTGAAGCATTTGAGGCTCCTTCATTACATGTTTTTAAGGTAAAGATAGATAGTTTTTTGAAGAATAAAGGGATTAAGGGTTATGGTGTTCGGGCCGGAAAGTGGAGCTGAGTCCACAAAAGATCAGCCATGATCTAATTGAATGGCGGAGCAGGCTTGAGGGGCCAGATGGCCTACTCCTGCTCCTAGTTCTTATGTTCTTATGTTTTATATTTTCTGTAAAAAATTCCAATAAAAATTATATTTAAAAAAAAATGATACCAGTTAGGAGTGTGATGGAATACTTTCCAATTACCTGGATGAGTATTGCTCCAACAGCACTGAAGAAGCTCAACTCCATCCCGAACAAAGCAGCCCCCCTTGATTAGCACCCCATCCACTACATTCATTCCCTCCACTACGGATGCACAGTGGCAACAGTGAGTACTAACTGGGTGATGCATTGCAGCAACTCACAAAGGCTCCTTTGTAGCACCTTCAAATGAGCAATCTCTAACCCTAGAAGGAGAATGGCAGCAGAGGCCTCAAACCACTGCTACCTGCAAATTCCCCTCCCAAGTCACACACTGTCTTGACTTGGAAATATATTGGTCGTCCCTTCATTGTCGCTGGGTTAAAATCCTGGCACTCCCTGCCTAACAGCACTGTGTGTATACGTAACCCCACAGACCGCAGCGGTTGACGAATCCAGCTCACCATTACCTTCTGAAGGGCAATTAGAGATGGATTTGCCAGTGACACTCACCTCCTAAGAGTGAATTTTTAAAAAACGCAAGGTAATGTGTAACTCCAGAGAGCGCATTTACATTTGATACATCACCAAAATATAATGTGGTAAGATAGGATGCAACAAGATAAATGTTTATCGACAGATTTTCACTGTTTGCTTATGAAAAATGCGAATAACATCTCAAAAAACAAATCAACCACATTGGTGCAATAAATTACGTTATCATGCAAAGTTTGCGAGCACATCAGAGGTTAATATTCTTTTCTCCATTCCGACTATAGTATCACAATATTACAATATTTTTACCTGGCATGCAATAAATTTGACCAGATGTCCATTATGAATGTTGATGAATTGCCAGCGAAGCCTTCCTGCCTTTGCGCATATTTATTTATAAGTGTGATCAAAGCCAATGGAACAGGCCCTGCCAAAATAACAAATTGGCTATATTAACCTAAATCATGTTTTGCCATGGTTCTAAATTACTTTTCCCTGAGCAAATATTCAAGCATCATTCATTATGATTCAGATGCCCAAACCCTATTCACAATCGTGTCCTAGTGCCTTGCCCTAGTTAGCAGGGGAAAGGTGTTTTTACACAGAGTGAGAAAGAATGTTCATCAAAATGAGATGAGAATGTTTAGAATGCGCATTCTTGTCCATCAGACCTGGAGTACATATGTTTGATGATCATTGGCATCACTGTGGATGCAATTCTGAATCCTTTGGTTAACCTTAGACACCAGAAGAGTTTATCTAGATGAGAATGGTATGTGAGAACGAGAACATGGAAAGGGTTAGGAAAAGCTGAAAGCAAATTCAGTCCCAAAGCTGATGCTATTTAATAATCTTCTCCTCCCCTAAAAGCTGTCCTTCCAACAACATGTTTCAGTCCTTCAATTCTTTGCATTTCAATAGTGCCAATATTTCTGTATTGCAGGAAAATATGGTGACCAATGTGAGGCCAACAAGGTCCCACAAATAGAAATATGATCATCACCAGATAATCTGCTTAGAACATAGAACAGTACAGAACAGAACAGGCCCTTCGGCCCTCGATGTTGTGCCGAGCAATGATCACCCTACTTAAACCCACGTAACCCGTATACCCGTAACCCAACAATCCCCCCATTAACCTTACACTACGGGCACTTTAGCATAGCCAATCCACCTAACCCGCACATCTTTGGACTGTGGGAGGAAACCGGAGCACCCGGAGGAAACCCACGCACACACGGGGAGGACGTGCAGACTCCACACAGACAGTGACCCAGCCGGGAATCGAACCTGGGGCCCTGGAGCTGTGAAGCATTGATGCTAACCACCATGCTACCGTAAGGCCCCGAGAATGCTTAAATGATGTTAGTCGAGGGATTCAAATTGGCCAGGTCACCAGCTCGAATTCTCCTACTGCTCTCCAAAATAATGCTTTGGGGTCTTTTAAGGAAGTCTGAGATGGCACATGGAGCGTTGGTTTAATGTCCCATCTCAAGATGGCCCCTCTGACAATGCTCACTCCCTCCTCAGTACTACATTGTGGTGTCTTTCTAGATCAGGCTTGTCCAAGCAATGCCCAACCAATGGATTGTGACCCCTGACCCCCTCCCCCCCAAAATCCCAGCAACAGAATCTTATTGTAGGCAGCATAGATAATAGCATAAAAGTGCAAGATATTGACAAACTAGGTGAATGGGAAAAATGGTGGCAGATTGAATTCAATATAATACCAAAAATGGATAGAACAGAATGCTTTCTAAATGGAAAGTGGTTAGGTACAGTGGATGTTCAAAGAGGGGGTTTCAGTGACAGAGATCCATAAAATCCATAAAAGAACAAGTGCAGAAAATAATCAAAGAGGCTAATGGAATGCTAGCTTATGTAGAGGATTGGAATATAAAGACATGGGGGTTATGCTGCAGCTATACAAAACCCTGGTTAGCCTCCACTTGGAGCACTGCGAGCAGTTCTGGGCACCACATCTAAGGAACGATACTTTGGCCTTGGAGGGAGTGCAACATAGGTTTACAAAAATTATATCTGGATCACAGGGGTTGAGTTACGATCAGAGATTACACTAATTAGGTCTGTTTTCACTTGAATTTCAATGGTTAAGGGGTGATCTGATCGAAGTATTCAAGATATTAACAGGGAAAGACAGAGTAGATAAAGATAAACTGTTTCCACTGGTTACAGATTCTAAAACTTGAGGGCCTAGTCTACAAATTTGGGCTAAACCATTCAGGAGAGATTTTAGGAAGAACTTCTTCACTCAAAGGGTGGTAGAGGTTTGGAACTCTCGCCTACAAACAGCAGTTGAAGCTAGATCAGTTGTTAGTTTTAATCTAAGATAGATTTGTGTTCAGCAAAGATATTATGGGGTATGTGCCCCACAGGTATCGGGCGGAATTCTCCGCAAGGCCCGACGCCGTTGTGAAACCCGGAGAGGTTCACGACGGCGTCGGAGGCCGCTCCTTGCCCCCTATTCTCCCCTCCCGGGGGGCTAGGAGGGGCGTGCCGTAAATCTCGGCCGCGTGGCCTTGTCGCTGGCGTCAAGGCCCGGCGTGCCGAGAATGACGCGGTCGTGCGGCTAATGACATCAGCCGTGCATGCGCAGGTTGGCCGGCTCCAACCCACGCATATGCGGCTGACATCACGATGGCTGACGGCTCAAACCCACGCATGCCGTTTGCCGTCTTCCCCTCCGCTGCCCCGCAAGACGTGGCGACTTGATCTTGAGGGGCGGCGGAGAGGAAAGAGTGCGTCTCTTGGAGACGCCGGCCCGACGATCGGTGGGCACCGATCACGGGCCAGTCCCCTCCTGAGCACGGTCGTGGTGCTCACTCCCCTCTCCGCCCCCCACAAGGCACAAAACAGTTTTTGGTGCCGTGTTCACACCGGCAGCGACCAGGTGTGGTTGCCGCCGGCGTGAACCGGTCGGGAACGGCAGGCCGCTCGGCCCATCCGGCTTTTAAAGCAGACCAAGCAGGCCAGCAGCACGGTTCGATTCCTGCACCAGCCTCCCCGGATAGGCGCCGGAATGTGGCGACTAGGGGCTTTTCACAGTAACTTCATTGAAGCCTACTCGTGACAATAAGCCATTTTCATTCATTTCAATTCATGTGCCTCACCTACCACCAACATTCAGCCAGGACATTCTGGTACCTAAAAAAATTGCTGGATAACCTTAGACGTGCCAGAGAAGTTTCCCCAGAGGACTAGAAGTATCAACCGCAAGGCTGCTCTAAGTGTGACCAAAGGACGTATGCAAGGCTGCCAGAATCAGCTGTATGCGTGCTGCCCAAACCAGAAATCAAAACTACCTCTGGCCTGGACCTTGGAAATCTATCAGCACATATAGGATGAAATAATGCAGCTAAACTAGGTTTGTCCCGATAACGATAACACCCTTGGTCAACGGCCATTCACTAGAAATGGAGGTGTATAAAGGAGCTGCTGTCTCCATCGACGGGGAACAGACCTTCCGGCATCTCTGGATGTGCATCTTGCCCTTAGGCCTGTAAGACACTGGGGCCAGGTTGGCCACATATACAGAGGAACGTTGAAGATTATGGGGTCCATGATCTGTTGATGGCCTGTGGGCAGAAGATGACCCGAGTCCTCCTCATAGTTATACAAGGACCATGACCATGACCCAGGGCGGAATTCTCCGCTCCCGGGAAAAATCGGGAAGGCCGTCGTGAACTCGGCCGAGTTTCACGACGGCCTCGGAGGCCGCTCCTCTAACCGTATTCACCCCCACCCGGGGGGATAGGAGCGGTGCTCCGTTATTCTCGGCGGCGCGCCGAAAATGACGCAACGGCGGCGCCTATGTGACATCAGCCACGCATGCGCAGGTTGGCTGGCTCCAACCCGCACATGCGCGGCTGACATCACGACGGCTGACGGCTCAAACCCGCACATGCGTGGCTGATGTCACGACGGCTGACGGCTCAAACCTACGCATGCGCGGTGGCCGTCTTCCCCTCCGCTGCCCCGCAAGATGGGGCGGCTTGATCTTGCGGGGCGGCAGAGGGGAAAGAGTGCGTCGCTTTGAGACGCCGGCCCGATGATCGGTGGGCACCGATCGCGGGCCAGTCCCCTCCCGAGCACGGCCGTGGTGCTCACTCCCCTCTCCGCCCCCCACAAGCTTCAAACGGGCCTTTGGCGCCCATGTTTACGACGGCAGCCACCAGGTGTGGTTGCCGCCATCGTGAAACGGTCGCGAACGGCAGGCCGCTCGGCCCATCCGGGTCGGAGAATCGCCAGTCGCTGTGAAAAACGGCGAGCGCCGATTCCTCCGAGCGGGGGGGTGGGAGAATCGCGGGGGGGGCCGCCAGGAGGGCGAGAAATGAGTCGCCCGGCCCTCCTGTGATTCTCCCACCCGGCGTGGGGACGGAGAATCGCGCCCCCAGTCTCTTGGGCAGAGATATGAGGACCACGATGGATCGCTGATTAATCTCCCTCGTGAGATTCGTAGAATATGAGTTCCCGTGATGAGTGGACGGAGGCCCTTCCAGCTGGGGCTTGTTAGCGGGATCTTTAGATGCAGCTCCCAGACCCGGGCCGGCAGCACCTGGCAGGCCCAGCCTGGGATATTTGTTTTGTGTGCCACGGTTCTGGTTTAATTTCAGTTTTAAAATAAACCAGGTTTGCCTTTTGCTCCATGCCTCCTGGATATGATTATAAAACCTCCTGGTATTAGATTAGTAAACCTTTCTGAACTGTTTCTAACACATTCTAACATCCTCCCTTAAATAAAGAGAGCAGTACTGTACTCCAGATGTGGTCTCACCAGTGCCCTGAAGTATAATCTCCCTACTTTTGTATTCAATTCCTGTTCTCAATAAACAATAATATTCTTTCTGCTTCAGATATCCAGGGTTTCCAGTTTCTCTGTTTTGTCTGTCATTCACTTTAGCTGTGTTTTCTGGCAACTTATTCCCGAGATCTATCACCCTTTGCATATGTTCCATCTGACTTCTCCCTAATATTTACCTGTTGTCCACCTGACACTTGAACTTTTCACTTCCATGAGACTCTGCCTTCACCAACTTTTGTCAGTTTCCTTCATAATCTTCAAACATGTTCTATCATGCAATCTGGGAGCATTGTCGAGCTGCTGCTGCTGTTTTGAAATTGGGAGAAGCTCTGTATCTGAAAAATGAAATGAAATGAAAATCGCTTATTGTCACGAGTAGGCTTCAATGAAGTTACTGTGAAAAGCCCCTAGTCGCCACATTCCGGCGCCTGTCCGGGGAGGCTGGTACGGGAATCGAACCGTGCTGCTGGCCTGCTTTCAAAGCCAGCGATTTAGCCGAGTGAGCTAAACCAGCCCCTATTTGAGGAAACGGAAACCAAGCAAACCTGGGCCTGCATTGAAATTTGATCTTGTCGGACGAGATGTAATGAGACAAACTTGCATTTTCAAGCCATTTCTTAATCTTGAGACATCCTAAAGGGCTTTATAGCAAACCAAATTACTTATGCGTTAACATAGGAAGCATGGCAGCAGATTTGCAACAGGATGACCCCAGAAGCAGCTGATTATAAATACACATCTTTCTTTGTGTGGTATCTTTCAGAAAATTATGACATTTGAAAGCACTTTACAACCAGTGAAATACTTTTGCATTGCACTCAATGTTGTGATAAATGTCCTAATCTGCTTTCACTCACTATCTACTACTAGACAGGGCGCGATGTATGAACAGAACATAACAACAGTCCTGCAGGTCAAGCATGTCTACGTTATCTCCCAGTTACCATTATTTGTATGCAGTCTTAAATTCAAATAAAGGACTCGTATTATTGTTTTACTGAACCTTGCCACATTATTGGTGCGGTTGCAATAAACTGAAGAATACAACACTCAATAACTGAATATGTAAAAATACGGAAATATTTGATATTGGCAGGTGTAATCTTGTAACTGGGACTTTTTGGCAATCAAATTTGTTTTTAAATGTGCTGAAATACGCTTAGGATCACATTGGTTAAATGCACAATTTTTCAGAATAGTGTTCGCTCCAATTTCCCTAATTTGCCTTTAGCAAATGTATTTCTCTGTTTATGAATGTTATAATGGATTTGTTTAATCAAACACTGAGGGGAAATGGGTCTGCTTTCTGGTTAAATGCACACCCTTTTCCAATTTTAAATACTCTATCTAATCCTGCCGGTTAAAACACTCGGTGATGCACTCCTCGTTCAACCACTCAAATCAATATTTCACACCTGATCAGTGTCTTGGTGCAGACATATCTACCCAAAGTTTGCTGGTTGGTATGGGGTGAGAATAATCCTGCCACAATTGTTGAGATGTGCATGCTATGCGAGCCAGTTTTAAATGTTGACCATGTTAAATTTAAGCGGCTCCCTCCCTTTGACATCTTATTGTTGGGAGATTGCCCAATTGTAAATTGCTGCTGTTTCCTGAGATTACTTCAGCCAATTAGATGTTTGAGTGGCATTTCTGCTGCAACACTTTGAAGTGTGATGAATGTGCTGAATGCAAGGTATTTCAATGCAAAGATAGATCAGTAGAAATGTTGCAGAATGTTAAGGTTACAATGGCTCAACCTATTCTTCAAACCTTATTAAATTTTCAGCTGGAGAGTCTCTTGTCTTTTTGTTCAAACCAGGTGAATCTTTTTATGTGGCCAGCCTCTCCTTGTCTTTCATCTATCCCACTGATAAATCTGCTTCAAGAAAGAGCCATATTTTCTAATTCATTAAGAAATCAATTCTCTCACAAAAATGGATGGGTATTTTATGCAGCTGGTTGCTATAATCTGTGTTATGACACCTTGGGCAAGTACGTGGTCAATTCGTGCCCCATTTGCCCCAGACTCACAACACAAGACTCAATTAACCAATAATTGTTGTAAAAAATACATTTTAAAAATAAATTTAGAGTTTCCAATTAAGGGGCAATTTAGTGTGGCCAATCCACCTACCCTGCACATCTTTGGGTTGTGGGGACAAAACCCACGCAAACACGGGGAGAATGTGTAAACTCCACACGGACATTGACCCAGAGCCGGGATAGAACCTGGGACCTCGGCGCCGTAAGGCAGCAATAACCACTGCGCCACCGTGCTGCCCCTGTAAAAAATACCTGACGTCTCTGGCCTTTGGGTGCCCAATAATTGCAGTCACCAGGTTTGTTTGTCAAACCACAATTGCTGTTTATTTATAACAAGAATAACGATGGAATATGCCGTAAATACAACCAGATAACAACAAGCTAATACCTAATGCCCACTTTAACTGTCCCACCCTCTACCCACACACAAGACAGAAACACAGAGGAGGTGAAAGGGTAAAAATAAGGATGAAGGTCAAAGGATAGAAGTCTTTGCTTCAAAAGGTGGCTCTTTAGCACATTTTCCTCACAGCATGTTTGCTGCTTAAAATATCTGGTTTATAGCTGGTAATGATCTTCTTTGCAGAGTCATTCATTTAGGGTCTCTGCCAGTTAGAAAACGCGGTGCTCACAAGCAGCAGGCTTTCTGGAGGACACTTTAGTTTTCATAAAACTGGGCCTTCAGCTCGAGGTTCGCATTCAGACCTATAGCTTTTCGAAGAGACAGTTCATTTGACATCAAACATCCAGTTCATGGTTTGACTTCAGGCCTCTGCAGTTTCAAGAGAATGACTCCAAACTTGCTGGAGAGAGAGTCAGCCCTCACTAAGGCCTTCCGAAGGGGATTAATTATGGAGAGAGTTAGGTTAGTTAGATCTCTCCATCAGGTTGCCAGAATCAAAACTGAAACCAAACTGGAACCCCTATAACTCCGAACCATTCCAGTGGGATTGGATCCAAACACCGCCTGTTACCAGGCGGAGCACAGCCTTTTGAGATAATTCATTGCCCACCAGCCAAATCAGTCAACCTGAGCCAAACCATCGGTGTCCAGAGATATTCAGGATACGATGAGAAGGAAAATAGAGGCTTTCAGCAAGCACAAGGGGAGCAAATCAATGGAGGCATTAGTGGAGTGCGGAAAGTGTAGGATGGAGCTTAAGAAAGCAATTAAACGAGCAAAGAGGGGAAGTGAGAAAGTTCGGACTGGTAAAAGTAGGGAAAATCCCAGGGTATTCTGTAAGAATATCAGTGGGAAGAGGATAATCAGGGAAAGATTAAGGCCCATTTGGGATAAGGGGCAATCTGCGGGTGGAGCCAGAGGACATTGATGGGGTGTTGAACGAATACACATCTGTCTTCACCCAGGAGAATAAGGAGGTAGATATGGAACTCCAGGAGATAGACTGTGATGTTCTTGAGCAAATTGGTGTGGGGAGTGACAAGGTAGTGGAGGCTTAGAAGTGGACAAATTCCCAGGTCCGGGTGATTTGAGTCCCAGGCTGCTGTTGGAGGTGAGGGAGGAGATTGTATGGGTCTGACCCAAATTTTTAATTCCTCTCTGGCTACAGGGGAGGTGCCAGAGTACTGGAGGACAGCTAATGTGGTTCCACTATTTAATAAGGATTCTGGAAATAATATAGAGAATTACATGCCATTGAATCTCAAATCAGTGAGAGGGAACCTATTGGAGAACGTTAGGAAGGAGAGAATCTGTCTCCACTTTGAGAGACAAGGTTTGATCATAGATCTCTTATAGATAAATTCTTGATGTTGCGAGGAATTAAAGGCTACGGGGAGAATGCTGGTAGGTGGAGTTGAAATGCCCATCAGCCATGATTGAATGGCGGAGTGGACTCGATGGGCCGAATGGCCTTACTTCCACTCCTATGTCTTATGGTCTTATGGTCTTATAGATAGTCAGCATAGCTTTGTCAGAGGGAGATCATGCTTAACAAATTTGATTGAATCGTTTGAGAAGATGACCAGGTCTGTAGATGAGGGTAGTGCAGTTGATATAGTTTAAATGGATTTCAGCAAAGCCTTTGACAAGGTTCCACATAAGAACATAAGAACATAAGAACTAGGAGCAGGAGTAGGCCATCTGGCCCCTCGAGCCTGCTCCGCCATTCAATTAGATCATGGCTGATCTTTTGTGGACTCAGCTCCACTTTCCGGCCCGAACACCATAACCCTTAATCCCTTTATTCTTCAAAAAACTATCTATCTTTACCTTAAAAACATGTAATGAAGGAGCCTCAACTGCTTCACTGGGCAAGGAATTCCATAGATTCACAACCCTTTGGGTGAAGAAGTTCCTCCTAAACTCAGTCCTAAATCTACTTCCCCTTATTTTGAGGCTATGCCCCCTAGTTCTGCTGTCACCCGCCAGTGGAAACAACCTGCCCGCATCTATCCTATCTATTCCCTTCATAATTTTAAATGTTTCTACAAGATCCCCCCTCATCCTTCTAAATTCCAACGAGTACAGTCCCAGTCTACTCAACCTCTCCTCATAATCCAACCCCTTCAGCTCTGGGATTAACCTAGTGAATCTCCTCTGCACACCCTCCAGCGCCAGTACGTCCTTTCTCAAGTAAGGAGACCAAAACTGAACACAATACTCCAGGTGTGGCCGCACTAACACCTTATACAATTGCAACATAACCTCCCTAGTCTTAAACTCCATCCCTCTAGCAATGAAGGACAAAATTCCATTTGCCTTCTTAATCACCTGTGCACTTGTAAACTAACCTTCTGTGACTCATGCACTAGCACACCCAAGTCTCTCTGAACAGCGGCATGCTTTAATATTTTATCGTTTAAATAATAATCCCGTTTGCTGTTATTCCTACCAAAATGGATAACCTCACATTTGTCAACATTGTATTCCATCTGCCAGACCCGAGCCCATTCACTTAACCTATCCAAATCCCTCTGCAGACTTCCAGTATCCTCTGCACTTTTCGCTTTACCACTCATCTTAGTGTCATCTGCAAACTTGGACACATTGCCCTTGGTCCCCAACTCCAAATCATCAATGTAAATTGTGAACAATTGTGGGCCCAACACTGATCCCTGAGGGACACCACTAGCTACTGATTGCCAACCAGAGAAACACCCATTTATCCCAACTCTTTGCTTTCTATTAATTAACCAATCCTCTATCCATGCTACTACTTTACCCTTAATGCCATGCATCTTTATCTTATGCAGCAACCTTTTGTGTGGCACCTTGTCAAAGGCTTTCTGGAAATCCAGATATACCACATCCATCGGCTCCCCGTTATCTACTGCACTGGTAATGTCCTCAAAAAATTCCACTAAATTAGTTAGGCATGACCTGCCTTTAATGAACCCATGCTGCGTCTGCCCAATGGGACAATTTCTATCCAGATGCCTCGCAATTTCTTCCTTGATGATAGATTCCAGCATCTTCCCTATTACCGAAGTTAAACTCACTGGCCTATAATTTCCTGCTTTCTGCCTACCTCCTTTTTTAAACAGTGGCGTCACGTTTGCTAATTTCCAATCCACCGGGACCACCCCAGAGTCTAGTGAATTTCGGTAAATTATCACTAGTGCATCTGCAATTTCCCTAGCCATCTCTTTTAGCACTCTGGGATGCATTCCATCAGGGCCAGGAGACTTGTCTACCTTTAGCCCCATTAGCTTGCCCATCACTCCCTCCTTAGTGATAACAATCCTCTCAAGGTCCTCACCTGTCATAGCCTCATTTCTATCAGTCGCTGGCATGTTATTTGTGTCTTCCACTGTGAAGACCGACCCAAAAAACCTGTTCAGTTCCTCAGCCATTTCCTCATTTCCCATTATTAAAACTCCCTTCTCATCCTCTAAAGGACCAATATTTACCTTAGCCACTCTTTTTTGTCTTATATATTTGTAAAAATTTTTACTGTCTGTTTTTATATTCTGAGCAAGTTTACTCTCATACTCTATCTTACTCTTCTTTATAGCTTTTTTAGTAGCTTTCTGTTGCCCCCTAAAGATTTCCCAGTCCTCTAATCTCCCAGCAATCTTTGCCACTTTATATGCTTTTTCCTTCAATTTGATACTCTCCCTTATTTCCTTAGATATCCACGGTCGATTTTCCCTCTTTCTTCCGTCCTTCCTTTTTGTTGGTATAAACCTTTGCTGAGCACTGTGAAAAATCGCTTGGAAGGTTCTCCACTGTTCCTCAACTGTTCCACCATAAAGTCTTAGCTCCCAGTCTACCTTAGCTAGTTCTTCTCTCATCCCCTTGAAATCTCCTTTGTTTAAACACAAAACACTAGTATTTGATTTTACTTTCTCACCCTCCATCTGTATTTTAAATTCCACCATATTGTGATCGCTCCTTCCGAGAGGATCCCTAACTATGAGATCATGAATCAATCCTGTCTCATTACACAGGACAAGATCTAGGACCGCTTGTTCCCTCGTAGGTTCCATTACATACTGTTCTAGGAAACTATCGCGGATACATTCTATAAACTCCTCCTCACAGTTGCCTTGACCGACCTGGTTAAACCAATCGACATGTAGATTAAAATCCCCCATGATAACTGCTGTACCATTTCTACATGCATCAGTTATTTCTTTGTTTATTGCCTGCCCCACCATCTCGTTACTATTTGGTGGCCGATAGACTACTCCTATCAGTGACTTTTTCGCCTTACTATTCCTGATTTCCACCCAAATGGATTCAACCTTATCCTCCATAGCACCGATGTCATCCCTTACTATTGCCCGGATGTCATCCTTAAATAACAGAGCAACACCACCTCCCTTACCATCCACTCTGTCCTTCCGAATAGTTTGATACCCTTGGATATTTAACTCCCAGTCGTGACCATCCTTTAACCATGTTTCAGTAATGGCCACTAAATCATAGTCATTTACGATGATTTGTGCCACCAACTCATTTACTTTATTCCGAATACTACGAGCATTCAGGTAAAGTACACTTATGTTGGTTTTTTTACCTCTGTTTTGAATCTTAACATCTCCAGTTTTATTCCTTTTGTTATTACTGGGCCTATTCACTGTGCTCCCCTCAGTCACTGTACCTTGTACTGTCGCCCTTCTGGATTTCTGACTATGTCTTCTCTGCCTTGCACTTTTCCCCTTACTTCCGTTTGTTTCTGTCCCTGTTTTACTACCCTCCAACTTCCAGCATTGGTTCCCATCCCCCTACCACATTAGTTTAAACCCTCCCCAACAGCTCTAGAAAACACCCCCCCGAGGACATCGGTTCCAATCCTGCCCAGGTGCAGACCGTCCGGTTTTTACTGGTCCCACCTCCCCCAGAACTGGTCCCAATGCCCCAGGAATTTGATTCCCTCCCTCTTGCACCATCTCTCGAGCCACGCATTGATCCTATCTATCCTGACATTCCTACTCTGACTAGCTCATGGCACTGGTAGCAATCCTGAGATTACTACCTTTGAGGTCCTACTTTTTAGTTTAACTCCTAACTCCCTGAATTCAGCTTGTAGGACATCATCCTGTTTTTTATCTATATCGTTGGTGCCTATGTGCACCACGACAGCTGGCTGTTCACCCTCCCCCCCAGAATGTCCTGCAGCCACTCTGAGACATCCTTGACCCTTGCACCAGGGAGGCAACATACCATCCTGGAGTCTCGATTGCGTCCACAGAACCGCCTGTCTATTCCCCTTACGATCGAGTCCCCTATCACTATAGCCCTGCCATTTTTCTTCCTGCCCTGCTGTGCAGCAGAGCCAGCCACGGTGCCATGAACCTGGCTGCTGCTGCCTTCCCCTGGTGAGCCATCTCCCTCAACAGTATCCAAAGCGGTATATCTGTTTTGCAGGGAGATGACCGCAGGGGACACCTGCACTGCCTTCCTACCCTTGCTCTTTCTTTTGGTCACCCATTTTCTATCTCCCTCAGTAACCTTCACCTGCGGTGTGACCAACTCGCTAAACGTGCTATCCACGACCTCCTCAGCATCGCAGATGCTCCAAAGTGAGTCCATCCGCAGCTCCAGAGCCGTCAAGCGGTCTAACAAGAGCTGCAACTGAACACACTTCTTGCACGTGAAGGAGCCAGGGACAGTGGACGTGTCCCTGAGCTCCCACATCGCACACGAGGAGCATGACACGGGTCTGGGATCTCATGGGAGACTTATAAAGAAGACAAATGCACATGGGATACAGGGTAATTTGATGAGGTGAATTCAAAATAGGTTTAGTTGTAGGAAAAAGAGGGTGATGACAGAAGGCTGCTTTAGTGACTGGAAGCCTCTATCCAGTGGCGTACCACAGGGATCTGTGCTGGGTCCCCTATTTTTTAGCATTTATAAAAACAACATTGATAGTTATATGGGGGAGTAGGATCAGTAAATTCGATGACACAAAGATTGGCCGGGTGGTTAACATTGAGGTTGAGTGTCTTGGGTTGCAGGAAAATATAGATGTGATGGCCAAATGGGCAGATCAATGGCAAATGGAATTTAGCACTGAAAAGTGTGAGGTGATACACTTTGGAAGGAGTAATTTGACAAGGAAGTATTCAATGAATATCATGATACTGGGTAGTTCCGAGGAATAAAGGGGCCTTGGCATGTTTGTCCATAGATCTCTGAAGGCAGAAGGGCAGGTTAATAGGGTGGTGAAAAAGACATAGGGGACACTTGCCTTTATCAATCGAGGAATAGATTACAAAAGCAGGAAGGTCATTTGCCCACCCGGCCAGGTGGTAGAAGTTTCAGTCGGGGAGCATTTCGGGAACAGTGACCACAATTCAGTAAGTGTTGAAGTGCTGGTGGACAAGGATAAGAGTGGTCCTCGGGTGAATGTGCTAAATTGGGGGAAGGCTAATTCTAACAATATTAGGCAGGAACTGAAGAACCTAGATTGGGGGTGGATGTTTGAAGGTAAATCAACATCTGACATGTGGGAGGCTTTCAAATTTAAGTTGAAAGGAATTCAGGACGGGCATGTTCCTGTGTGGAAGAAGGATAAATACGGCAAATTTCAGGAACCTTGGATAACGAGAAATATTGTAGACCTCGTCAAAAAGAAAAAAGAGGCATTTGCCAGGGCTAGAAGGTTGGGAACAGACGAAGCCTGTGTGGAATATAAGGAAAGTAGGAAGGAACTTAAGCAAGGTGTAAGGAGGGCTTGAAGGGGTCACGAAAAGTCATTGGCAAATAAGGTTAAGGATAATCCCAAGGCTTTTTACACGTACATAAAAAGCAAGATGGTAGCCAGGGAAAGGATTGGTCCACTGAAGGATAGGCAAGGGAATCTATGTATGGAGCCCGTGGAAATGGGTGAGGTACTAAATGAATACTTTGCATCAGTATTCACCAAAGAGAAAGAATTGGTGGATGTTGAGTCTGGAGAAGGGTGTGTAGATAGCCTGGGTCACATTGAGATCCAAAAAGACGAGGTGTTGAGCATCTTGAAAAATATTAAGGTGGATAAGTCCCCAGGGCCTGATGGGATCTACACCAGAATACTGAAGGAGGCTAGAGGGGAAATTGCTGAGGCCTTGACAGAAATCTTTGGATCCCCACTGTCTTCAGGTGATGTCCCGGAGGACTGGAGAATAGCCAATGTTGTTCCTTTATTTAAGAAGTGTAGCAAGGATAATACAGGGAACTAAAGGCCGGTGAGCCTTACGTCAGTGGTAGGGAAATTACTGGAGAGAATTCTTCGAGACAGGATCTACTCCTATTTGGAAGCAAATGGACGTATTAGCGAGAGGCAGCACGGTTTTATGAAGGGGAGGTCCTGTCTCACTAACTAGATAGAGTTTTTTGAAGAGGTTACAAAGATGACTGATGCAGGTAGGGCAGTGGATGTTGTCTATATGGACTTCAGCAAGGCCTTTGACAAGGTCCCTCATGATAGACTGCTACAAAAGGTGAAGTCACACGGGATAAGGCGGAGTATTCAGATGGATACAGAACTGGCTAGGTCACAGAAGGCAGAGAGTAGCAATAGAAGGGTGCTTTTCTAATTGGAGGGCTGTGACTAGTGGTGTTCCGCAGGGATCAGTGCTGGGACATTTTACTGTTCATAGTATATAGAAATGATTTAGAGGAAAATGTAACTGGTCTGATTAGTAAGTTTGCAGACGACACAAAGGTTGGTGGAATTGCGGATAGCGATGAGGACTGTCAGAGGATACAGCAGGATTTAGATAGTTTGGAGATATGGCAGAGAGATGGCAGATGGAGTTTAATCCGGACAAATGTGAGGTAATGCATTTTGGAAGGTCTAATACAGGTAGGGAATATACAGTGAATGGTAGAACCCTCAAGATTATTGAAAGTCAGAGAGATCTAGGTATACAGGTCCACAGGTCACTAAAAGGAGCAACACAGGTGGAGAAGGTAGTCAAGAAGGCAGACGGCATGCTTGCCTTCATTGGCTGAGGCATTGAGTATAAAAATTGGCAAGTCATGCTGCAGCTGTATAGAACCTTAGTTCGGCCACACTTGGAGTATAGTGTTCAATTCTGGTCACCACACTACCAGAAGGATGTGGAGGCTTTAGGGAGGGTGCAGAAGAGATTTACCAGGATGTTGCCTGGTTTGGAGGGCATTAGCTATGAGGAGCAGTTGAATAAACTCGGTTTCTTCTCACTGAAATGACGGAGGTTGTGTGGCGACCTGATAGAGGTCGACAAAATTATGAGGGGCATAGACAGAGTGGATAGTCAGAGGCTTTTTCCCAGGGTAGAGGGGTCAATTACAAGGGGGCATAGGTTTAAGGTACGAGGGGCAAGGTTTAGAGAAGATGTACGAGGCAAGTTTTTTACACAGAGGGTAGTGGGTGCCTGTCGCTCGCTGCCGGAGTAGTTGGTGGAAACAGGGACGATAGTGACATTTAAGGGGCATCATGACAAATACATGAATAGAATACAGCAAAATATAGATAGATTGGAGAGTTGGGCAGAGAAATGGGAGATGGAGTTCAATCCAGGCAAATGCGAGGTGATGCATTTTGGAAGATCTAACTCAAGAGCAGACTATATGGTCAATGGAAGAGTCCTGGGGGAAATTGATGTACAGAGAGATCTGGGAGTTCAGGTCCATTGTACCCTGAAGGTGGCAACGCAGGTCGATAGAGTGGTCAAGAAGGCATACAGCATGCTTGCCTTCATCGAACGGGGTATTGAGTACAAGAGTCGGCAGGTCATGTTACAGTTGTATAGGACTTTGGTTCGGCCACATTAGGAACACTGCGTGCAGTTCTGGTTGCCACATTACCAGAAGGATGTGGATGCTTTAGAGATGGTGCAGAGGAGGTTCACCAGGATGTTGCCTGGTATGGAGGGTGCTAGCTATGAAGCAAGGTTGAGTAGATTAGGATTGTTTTCATTAGAAAGACGGAGATTGACGGGAGACCTGATTGAGGTCTACAAAATTATGAGAGGTATGGACAGGGTGGACAGCAACAAGCTTTTTCCAAGAGTGGGGGTGTCAATTACAAGGGGGTCACGATTTCAAGGTGAGAGGGGAAAAGTTTAAGGGAGATGTGCGTGGAAAGTTTTTTACGCAGAGGGTGGTGGGTGCCTGGAATGCTTTGCCAGCGGAGGTGGAAGAGGTGGGTACGATAGCATCATTTAAGAGGCATCTGGACAGATATATGAACGGGTGGGGAGAAGTAGACCTTAGAAAATAGGCAACAGGTTTAGATAAAAGATCTGGATCGACGCAGGCTGGGAGGGCCGAAGGGCCTGTTCGTGTGCTGTAATTTTCTTTGTTCTTTGTTCTAGAGGGATACGGACCCAGGAAGTGTAGATTTTAGTTTAGATGGGCAGCATAGTTGGCACGGGCTTGGAGGGCCTAAGGGCCTGTTCCTGTGCTGTACTTTTCTTTGTTCTGTTTGTTCTTTGTTCATGTTGGAGTTGCATAGAACTTTGGTGAGGCCACAGCTGGAGTACTGTGTGCAATTCTGGTCACCACATTATAGAAAGGATGTGATTGTCCTGGAGGGAGTGCAGAGGAGATTCACCAGGATTTTTCCTGGGAAGGAACATTTAAGTTATAGAACATAGATCAAATGATCACAAATCCTATCCCTCAGGATCCTTTCCAATAATTTACCTAGGACCGAAGTGAGACTAACCGGCCTATAATTCCCAGGGTTATACTTATTCCCTTTCTTGAACAAGGGGACAGCATTCGCCTCTCTCCAGTCTTCTGGCACTATTCCTGTTGACAGTGAGGGCAGAAAGATCAAAGCCAAAGGCTCTGCAATCTCATCCCTCTCCTCCCAAAGAATCCGAGGATATATCCCATCAGGCCCAGGGGACTTATCTATCCTCAGGCTTCTCAAAATTTCTAACACCTCTTCCTTCTGAATATCTACCTCCTCCAGCCTACCGGCCTATATTGTACTATCCTCCTCAACAACATGGCCCCACTCCTTTGTGAACACTGAAGAAAAGTATTCATTTAGGGCCTCTCCTGTATCTGCAGACTCCATGCACACGTCCCACTACTGTCCTTGACCAGCCCTAATCACCTTGGTTATTCTATTATTCCTCACATAAGTGTAAAAAGCCTTGGCGGTTTCCTTGATCCTACCCACCAAGGACTTCTCATGCTCCATCCAAGCTCTCCTTAGCCCTTTCTTGAGCTCCTTCCTAGCTATCTTGTATCCCTCAAGTGCCCTAACTGAACCTTGTTTTCTCATCTTTACATAAGACCCCTTCTTCCTCTTGACAAGACATTCAACCTCTTTTGTAAACCATGGTTCCCTCACTCGACCATTTCCTCCCTGCCTGACAGGGACATACATATCAAGGAAACGCAGTATTTGCTCCTTGAACAAGCTCCACATCTCAATTGTGCCTATCCCTGACAGTTCCTGTTTCCATCTTATGCTCCCCAATTCTTGCCTAATTGCATCGTAATTACCCTTCCCCCAGTTACAAACCTTGCCCTGCCGTATGTTCCTATCCCTCTCCATTGCTATAGTGAAAGAGACCGAATTGTGGTCACTATCTCCAAAGTGCTCTCCCACAACCAAATCTAACACTTGGCCCGGTTCATTACCCAGTACCAAATCCAATGTGGCCCCACCTCTTGTTGGTCTATCCACATATTGTGTGAGGAAACCCTCCTGCACACACTGGATAAAATCAGCCCCATCCAAAATATTCTAATTAGAGTGGTTCCAATCAATATTTGGAAAGTTAAAGTCACCCATGACAACTACCCTGTGACTACCGCACCTATCCAAAATCTGCATTGCAATCTTTTCCTCCACATCTCTGTTATTGTTTGGGGCCCTATAGAAGACTCCTAACAAAGTGACCGCTCCTTTCCTATTTCTAACTTCAGCCCACACTACCTCATTAGACAGATCCTCCTCAAACTGTCTTTCTGCAGCCATCATACTATCCTTGATTAATAATGCTACTCCTCCACCTCTTTTACCGCCTTCCCTAATATTACTGAAACATCTAAATCCCAGAACCTCCAACAACCATTCCTGCCCCTGTTCTATCCATGTCTCCGTAATGGCCACAACATCGTTGTCCCAGGTACCAATCCATGCTTCAAGCTCACCAACCTTATCCCTGATGCTTCTCGCATTGAAGTAGACACACTTCAAACCACCTTCATGCCTGCAGGTCCACTCTTGTGACCTCGGTACCTTCCTCAGTACTGCACTACCCTCAACTTCCTGAACTCCAGCAACACTATCTCCTGGACTACAAATCAGTTACCCATTCCCCTGCCAAATTAGTTATAAACACTCCAAAAACCTGTAGCAAATTTCCCTCCCAGGATATTGGTGCCCCTCTGGTTCAGATGTAACCCGTCCTGTTTGTACAGGTCCCACCTTCCCCAGAATGTGCTCCAATTATCTAAGTAACTGAAACCCTCCCTCCTACACCATCCCAGTAGCCACGTGTTTAACTGCACTCTCTCCCTGTTCCTCACCTCGCTAGCACGTGGCACTGGCAGCAAACCAGAGATGACAACACAGTCTGTCCTGGCTCTCAGCTTCCATCCTAGCTCCCTGAATTCCTGTTTTACATCCCCGCCCCTTTTCCTACCTATGTCGTTGTACCGATGTGTACCACGACTTGTGGCTGCTCCCCCTACCCCTTAAAGATCCTGAAAACACGATCAGACATGTCAGGGACCTTGGAACCTGGGAGGCAACACACCAACCATGAGCCTCTATCACAGAACCGCCTATCTGTACCTATAACTATAGAGTCTCCTATAACTAATGCTCTCTTGCTCTCCCCCCTTCCTTTTTTCTTATGAAAAGAGGTTGGATAGACTTGGGTTGTTTTCGCTGGAGCAGAGAAGACTGAGGGATGACGATCGAGGTGTCCAAGATTATGAGGGGCATGAACAGGGTGGACAGGGAGAAGCTTTTCCTCTTAGTTGAAGGGTCAGTCACAAGGGGACCCAAGTTCAAGATGAGGGACAGGATTTTCAGGGGGGATTTAAGGGAAAGCTTTTTTACGCAGAGGGTGGTGACGGTCTGGAATGCACTGCCTGGGAGGGTGGTAGAGGAGGGTTGCATCGCATTCTTTAAAAAGTACTGAGTGAGCACTTGGCACGCCAAAACATTCTTGTCAATGGGTCAAGTGCTGGCAAATGGGATTAGTAGGTAGATAGTTCAGGTGTTTTTCATGCGTCGGTGCAGACACAAGGGCCTCTTTTGCACTGTATTCTTCTGTAATTCTGTGAGCCCCAGCCAACCTCTATTATTGGTGCCAAACAGTCCACAGCTGTGGTTTGAACCAGCATAGACTAACACAGTGGTCTCTCCTGCTGCTGAAATCCTCTGCTTGATTTAGAGACACAGGGCACTGCTTTCTTCTGCTTGAATTAGAGATACTGGCTGCCTTGTAGACACATAAGGCTGGATTCTCCGCCCCGGCGCGCCATATCTCTGCCCCAACCCACCAGCGGGATTCTCCATAACGCTGGCTGGTCAATGGGGTTTCCCATTGTGGGGCAGCCCCACACTGTCGGCAAACCCCCGGGCGCCGGCAAAGTGGAGCATCCTGCCGACAGAGAATCCCGCCCATTGAATCCCAGCAGTGCAGAAGGTGACCATTCAGCCCATCAAAACTGCACCAATCCTCTGAATGAGCACTGTACCCAGGCCCACCCCATCCCCGTAGCCTTGCCTGATCTTTTGACATGAAGGGGCAATTTAGCATGGCCAATCCCTCTAACCTGCACATCTTTGGATTGTGGGAGGAAACCGCAGCACCCGGAGGAAACCCACGCAGACACGGAGAGAGCATGCAAACTCCACACAGACACTCACCCAAGGTCAGAATCGAACCCGGGTCCCTGGTGCTGTGAGGCAACAGTTTTAACCACTGTGCTACCCACACTCCGTCAGCTCAATAGGGAGTGACTTGTAAAATTGCTGTTTCAGTGGCTAAGAGTTTCCTGGTTGTTGAAGAATTCATCCTGGATGGTTTACAAAGGTGGTTAAACCAAAGCTTTTGGATTTGACGGTCAATCTGCATTTGACGTTACCTGTAGGGCTGAGGAAGAGAGAGATAATCAAAGCAATAGTCCCGGCATTTAAATTTGGAAGACCCATTCGTTGGAATTAGCTAGGATCCAAATTAAACGATTACAAAATGATAAATAAATGATACATCCTGAATTAGAAGCAGAGGAACAAGAGAGAACTGCAAAAGAGAGGGCAGAGAGATAAAGAAAAGGAGATAGATTTTGGACTTAGAGAATGGAATAGAAGGAGAGGGAGTTGGAAAGGGATAGAGGCACCACAAGGCAGCACGGTAACACAAGTGGATAGCACTGTGGCTTCACAGCGCCAGGGTCCCAGGTTCAATTCCCCGCTGGATCACTATCTGTACGGAGTCTGCACATTCTCTCCGTGTCTGCGTGGGTTTCCTCTGGGTGCTCCGGTTTCCTCCCACAGTCCAAAGACATGCAGGGTAGGTGGATTTGCCATGATAAATTGCCCTTCGTGACCAAAAAGGTTAGGAGGGGTTGGGTTATGCGGACAGGGCGGAAATGAGGGCTTAACTGGGTCGGTGCAGACTCGATGGGCCGAATGGCCTCCTTCTGCACTGTATGTTCTATGTTCTTAAAAGGTTGCAGTTAAAGTTGACGAAAGTCTAGAGTAAGGAGTAACCCCTCCTAGTCAAAGTCTGAGTGGGGATACATTTAAATATGCTCAAGAATTTCCAAGGTTTGACAAGAAAGATAAAGAAGCCTTTTTCAAAAAATCTCACTTGAAAAAGTGGCTGAACAATTGAACTGGCGCAAAACTATGTGGATATTGTTGGTTGAATCAAAATCGGTAGGTAGATCTAACCAAGTGTTCACGTCACTATCAGAGGCGATATCTAGGGATTAAGTTGAGCTGAGAAAAGCATTTTAAGTGCATATGAATAAGTGCTAGAAGCTTATGGACAAAAGTTTAGAAATCTAAGGAAAGAACCAGGTCAGACATATATAGAATTTGAAAGTATCAAACAAAATAATTTTGATAGGTGGATAAGAGCATTAAAAATAGACCTAACGTATAAAGCTCTTGGGGAAATGATTATTTTAGAGGAATTTAAAGATTCACATCCCGCAGTAGTGAGAACTCACATGGAAGAGGAAATGTTTAAAACTGCGAGACAGAGCAGCACGGTGGTGCAGTGGTTAGCCCTGCTGCCTCACAACGCCGAGGTCCCAGGTTCGATCCCGGCTCTGGATCACTGTCCGTGTGGAGTTTGCACATTCTCCCCGTGTTTGCGTGGGTTCCGCCCCCACAACCCAAAAATGTGCAGAGTAGGTGGATTGGCCACACTAAATTGCCCCTTAATTGAAAAAATGAATTGGGTACTCTAAATTGAAAACGAAAAACTGTGAGACAGGCAGAAAAGATGGCAGGTGTGCACAGTGGCACAGTGATTAAATTAACAAAATAATCCATGGGTAGGGTTCTCCAAGGACCGCGCCGGGCCGGAGAATCGCCGCAACCGTGCCATGCCGCCCAGACACCGGCACGCGATTCTCCAAGCAGAGAATCGGCGCCACTTGCACCGGCGCATTTAGCGCAGCGCCAGTCGCGGGTCACTGACTGCGGCCGGGCTGCCAATTCACCGGCCTTGATAGGCCGAGCGACCGCGCAGAAACTGCAGAGGCCCGCCGTCGCCTACCACACCTTCTGTCAGCCGGTGGGAACTCTGCGTGCAGGGTCGGGTGGGGGGGGGCGGCCTGAGGGGTGGGGAGGGGGGCTCCTTCACCTGGGGGGGGGGGGGGGGGCCTCCAATGGGGTCTGGCCATCGATCGGGACCCACCAATCGGTGGGCCGGCCTCTCAGCTCCGGCCCTATTTTGTTACGCGGCCGGTCCCTGAACCCCCGTGTCATGTTGCATCGAGGATGGCGCGTTGAGGAAGTCCCCCACGCATGCGCGGGTTGGTGCGGCGCTCAGTTGGCGCTGGGTAGGGAGCCTGGAGCACCATGAACCGCTCCAGCATCGTGCTGGCCCCCTGTGGGGGCTAGAATCGGTAGTGCCCACGTCCGTTTGGCGCCATCGTGAAATGCATGCCATTCACGACGGTGTGGACACTCTACCTCATTTTCAGAGAATCCCGCCCCATGATTCCAGCTGAAGAGGGCTGAAGACAGTACAGCTTTTTCAGAGGCTGGTTGATAAGCTGCCGCCCAATCTGTTTGAACATCTTGGGCGGGATTCTCCGACCCCCCCCGTTGGGTCGGAGAATCGCCGGGGGGCCGGCGTCAATCCCGCCCTCGCCGCCCGCCGAATTCTCCGGCACCGGACATTCGGCGGGGGCGGGAATTGCGCCGCGCCAGTCGGCGGGCCCCCACCCCGGCGATTCTCCAGCCCTCGATGGGCCGAAGTCCCGCTGCTGTAATGCCGGTCCCGCCAGCGTGAATCAAACCACCTCCCTTACCAGCGGGACTGGCTGCGCGGGTGGGCTCCGGGGTCCTGGGGGGGGGGCCGCGGGGCGAAATGGCCCTGGGGGGTGCTCCCACGGTGGCCTGGACGGCGATCGGGGCCCACTGATCTGCGGGCGGGCCTGTGCCGTGGGGGCACTCTTTTCCTTCCGTGTCGGCCATGGCCTCCGCGACAAGGAAGTGACTCCCTCCCGCGCATGCGTGGGGATGACGTCAGCTGCCGCTGACGCTCCCGCGCTTGCGCGGACTTCCGCCGGCTGGCGAAGTCCCTTCGGCCCCGGCTGGCGTGGCGCCAAATGCCTTCCGCGCCAGCCAGCGGAACGGCAACCACTCCGGCGCAGGCCTAGCCCCTCAAGGTGAGGGCTTGGGCCCTAAAGGTGCGCACCTGGGACAGTGACCCAGCGGGGAATCGAACCTGGGACCCTGGTGCTGTGAAGCAAATGTGCTAACCATTGTGCTGCCCGTTCTTCCCATTAATGTATTAATAAGAAAGTGGAGACCTTTACAGGCAGGTGAGAAATGGGCAGAAAATCATCAGTAGGATGGGTCTCTTGAGACAGGATGTACTGGCACTGGAGGGGTGCAGAGCAGATTCACTAAGTTGATTCCTGAGTTGATAGGATTTGCATATGAGGAGAGACTGAGTAGACTGGGACTATACTGATTGGAATTTAGAAGAATGAGGGGGGATCTTACAGAAATATATACAATTATGAAGGAAATAGATAGGGTAGAAGCAGGGAGGTTGTTTCCACTGCAGGTGAAACTAGAACCAGGGGGCATAGCCCCAAAATAAGGAGGATCAGATTTAGGACTGAGCTGAGGAGCAACTTCTTCACATAAAGGGTTGTGAATCTGTGGAATTACCTGCCCAGTGAAGCAGTTGAGACTAACTCATTGAATGCTTTTACGCCAAAGATAGATTTTTGAACAATGATCTTATTGAATGATGGAGCAGGCTCAAAGGGCCAGATGGCTTACTCTTACTCCTGGTTCTTATGTTAGAAGAAGGAGGTTTGTGGGTAGCCCATGAGGTTCCATTAGGGGGCATTTTAGAAGTAAGAAAAACTCAAGCAAAAATATAAAAACATTTTTATTGGCCATGACTGCATAGAGATGTAGTTCAATTTTGACATACGTGTCTCACATGTCAGGTGATCGGAAAACATTGAGTGGTAATCAAGCCAGCACCCTTAATATGCGTTCTAGCTTTTCCACAGAATTCTGGCAGTGCAGAAGGAGGCCATCTTGGTCCACCAACTCTGCACTGACTTTCTAATTGAGCATCCTACCTAGGCCTGCTTCCTCACCCTACCCCACCCCACCATTCCCCGTAACCACACCTAACTTGCACATCTCTGGACTGTGGGAGGAAACTGGAGCGCCCAGATGAAACCCATTCAGACAGGTGGAGAATGTATAAACTCCATCCAAGGCCGGAATTGAACTCGGGTCCCCGGCACTATGATAATAATAATAATCTTTATTGTCACAAGTAGGCTTACGTTAACATTGCAACAAATTTACTGTGAAATGTGTTATGGGACAGGGTTTAGAGAACCCCAAAGTGTATCATGGGGTTCACCTGACCCACAACGTTTAATAGATTGTATATGGGAGCACATGGCCCACTCTACAGGTGTTTTTTAAATCAAAACAATGTTTATTCTATGAACTCAAGTTAACCTTTTTAAAACATACAGTGGACACCTTAGCAACCATTAATTCAAATACAACCCTCAAAGACTACAACACTAAGTAATCCGTTAAGCTTTCCTTTCAACATCCATAAGACTTAAAAACATAACCTTTAACAGAAGCACATCAGGTTAAAGTCACTACTGAGAGCAGTTATTAGTTTTAAATCACCAAAGGATCGATTTATAGTTTTTAGATTACAGAGAGATAGAGACTAATACCCCTTCTGGCTGTGACTGCAGCTATCCAGCTCTGGAAAGAAACTAAAACACACCCTGCTGCAAACTGCCTAAAACAAAAGTAAAAAGCTGACAGACAGCCCAGCTCCACCCACTCTCTGACATCACTGCAGAAATAAACACCCATTTCTAAAGGTACTCTCACTACAGCTATTTATATACACACCCATTTATAAACACAACCATTTCTTAAAGGTACTCTCACATGACAAACGTCCCTAGTTGCCACATTCCAGGGCTGTTCGGGTACATGGAAAGAGAGTCCAGAATTCACCAAACAAGCACATCCTGTGGACTTGTGGGAGGAAACTGGAGCACCCGGAGGAAACCCACGCAGAAATGGGGAGAACATGTAGACTCTGCACAGACAGGGACCCAAGCCACGAATCGAAGCTGGGACCTTGAGGCTGTGAAGCCAAAGTGCAAACCCCTGTGCTACCATGCCATCCTATGATGCAGCAGTGATAATCATTGTGCCATCAAGGAACTTTTTCCAGGGCCCTGATTGATTGCGTGGGACTCTTTCCTAAGACAAATATTGGAAATCAGTATTTGTTGACTGCAATGGATGTACCTCCTAGATTTCCGGAGCCCATTCCATTCCCAAATATTACAGCTAAGAGTTGTAAAGGAGTTAACTAAATGTCTTCTACCAAAACCAAACTACCAAACGAAAACCAATCAGATCAAGGAATATTTTATGATGAAGTTATTCTGGGAAGTTATGAATAGCTGAAGGGTAAATAAAGCAATTGAAATCAACTGTATCATCCAAAATTGCAGAGAGCATTTGGAAAGTCGCACCAAGCAATATGTCTGCTACAGCTGTGATTAAGGAGTCATAAAAGTGAGATAATCATTACTTTTAACCATATACCTATTTACAGATGGAGGGCTAATAGAACATTGTTTTGATTTTGGACAATTCCTGGGGTATTAATAATTTGAGAGATTGTGCTTCGTCCTGGATAAACAGGTCACGGGACATCTTAATGGGAGGAGACCGAAGGATACTTTATGATGTAATTAAGGGTTAGAGCCAGGCCTGTCTGTTGTTTTACAGTTCGCCATAGAATCTTAGTCTGATTAGGCTTTAACTGGCTCCTGGTAAGTTCTCTCCAAGGTCTTTGCACAGAGAAACACAAGTAAACCTGATTGTTAACTTTATTTATAGGTGGTCTTTGAACTATATTGATTTGCTTAATTGGAATATATTTCTATAGTCTGAAGTAAGTTAAAGATTTTCCTTTTATTTTAAGAACTGCTTGAACCGTTAACTGCAAAGCTGTTACTTTGCTGCTAATATGATTGAATTTGCGTTTAAATTAACATTTGGTTTTTAACATAAAAGATACCTATTGGCCAGAGTTATCACTCCAGGGGCAAAGTATTGTTTCTGCACAGTTTTACGACTTGCAAATTGTTGGGTTTCTCCTCTAGGATCCTAACAAATGTACTACTTGAAAGGGCGAAGGAAGCAAATTCAAGAGGATCCTTGAAAAGGGAAAGAAGTAAATATCTGAAGGGCAACATTTTGTCGGGTTGTGGGGAAAAGGGAGTAATTGGATAACTATTTCAAATAGCTGGGACTGATGTGATGGACCAATTGGCCTCCTTCTGTGCTTGTAACATTCTATGATACATCCTTATCGTCGAATGTAAATTGAGTTGGTTAATTAATATTTAGTAACACTTGGCTCACCTGCAACTCTTTTAAAGAGTAAATTTGAAACACGAATATTGAGAATTTTAATTGAGAATTATCACTAATGCTGTTTAAACATTTTGAATTCTATTTTTAATGTGCAGTCAAGCGAAGCACAGATTATTGAAACGTATAAATAGTTGTGAATTCTAATTGGAAAATAAAGAGAAACATCATCTCGATGGTCAGATAATGTTTGTTCTGGCGGAATTCGAGGATTGCTTTGCTTTTGCTTGTAGGTTTTGATAGCGGATGTCAATTCTGAGGTATATCAATGAGTCACAAAGGAAGCTAGTGTACCTCAGTGAGGTTGTTCATATTTAGGTTTAATGTTGCACTGTTTTATAATGATCGGATTGTTATCCAATACAGCGTTACACAGTATGAAGGAAGCAATTACATGATCATAATCCTCTCCTTAGTAACTGTTAGCTGATGCTGTTAACAATTTCTTTACCTTGGATACAGTTTCCCTGTCCTTCAAATCGACCATAATTACCGAATCCATCCCTGAACCCACTATGCTTGTAAACCACCATCCAATTGCCTATTCCTTAACTATGTTGTTGCCTTCCGTGCCCATTGTCCCCGGAATTCCATATTTGAATCCATTCAATTGGGCTTCCGGCCCTGCCACAGTAATGAAATGCTATTAGAAAAATCACAAATGCCATCCTATGCGACAGTGACCACACCGATCTTTTCCTCTTTGACCTGTCTCAGCTGTTAACATGTTGGCCGCACCATTCTCCTCCGATGCCACTCCACTGCCATCTAGCTGGGTGAGTTCCTTTCTTCTCTAGATAATCATAGCCAGGATATCACTCTGATAACCTCTTGTCCTCCTCCGCCCACGCAATTACTTTTGGTAACCCCAAAATATATCCTTGGCTCCCTCCCATTTATCATCAATGGCTGTCCCTTGGAAACATTATTTGAAAGTACGGTCTTAATTTTCACATGTGTACTGATAACACCCAGCTCTACCTCACAACCACCCCTCTCTGAACTCATCCACTGTTGCTTGATTAGGTGACATCCAAAACTGGATGAGCAGAAATTTCTTCCAAATAGACATTGAGAAGAGTGCAGCCATTGCCTTAGTTCCCAGCACAAACTCGGTTCCCTAATCAGTGACTCCATCCCTCTCCCTGGTTACTGTCTTGAGGCCAAATCAGAATGTTTGCAACTTTAGTGTCATACTTGATGGCACGATGAGCTTCCGACCACTTATCCACTCTGAACACTGACCACTTTCATCTCTGTTACATCACCTGCCCAATCACAGAATACTTTCTGCTAAAACCTTCCTCCATGTCTTGTAACCCCTACACTTGCCTTTTCCAATGCTCTCCTGGCCAACCTCCCATTGCCCAGAATTCCAGAAATTTGAATTCACCCAAAACAGTTCTTTCTATATCTTCATTGACACCAAGTCCCATTCACGCACCCAGCCTGTGCTTTCTATACGTTGGTTCATGGTCCAGTGAATGCCTGCACTTTTAAAATTCACACCTTCTTGTTTACAAATCCCTCCTTGGCATTACCCCATCTTATCCCTGTAACCTTCCTTGATTCTAGAGCACCGGCATTTCTACATTCCTAGATTTTCTTGATCTTGAGAATGTCCGATTTGGAGTGCTGCCCGAAACCAAAAAAACTGCAGGCGCAGGAAATCTGAAAAGAACACAGAAAATACTCAGCACATCAGGCAGCATCTGTGGAGAGAAATAGTGCTAACGTTGCAGGTCAATAAGACCTTTCATCAGTTCTGATGCTGTGACTTACTGAGCACCTCCCACATTTTCTGCTTTTATTTTATTGCTGCTTCATTGACAGACATGTTTTCAGCTGGCCAGGCTCTGAACTTTGAACCTCTCCATCATGCTGTCCGCCTTTACAATGGTCATTAAAGGTTAGCCTTTTGGGGAAAATTGTCGATCAACCATTGTGATGTGTCCTTACGTTGCCCGGTGTTTTGTTATGTTTGATAACTGCTCCTGTGAAGTGCCTTGGAATATTTTGCTGTGTTATAGGTGCTATATAATGCAAAAGACTGTTCCATAACATAAACTGGAGCTGGAGAAAGCCACTGGGCCCTTCATGCCTGCACCGCGATCATAGCTGATCTTCTAGTGCTTCGACTCTACTTTCCCACCCACACCCCATAACCCTTAATACTGTTGGTACCCACAAATTCATCGAGCTCTGTCTTGTATTTACTCAATCACTGCACATTCACAGCTACCTGGGATAGAAAATTCCAAAGATTCACAAACATTTTAGTAAAGGAATGTCTCCTCCTGACAGTGCTAAATGGGCAACCATTTTGTCTGAGAGTGTGACCCATGTTCTAGACTCCCCAGCCAGGGAGAAACATTTACTCAGCATCTACCCATTAAGCCCCTTTTAAGAATTTTATATTTTTTCCATAGAATCATAGAATCCCTACAGTGCAAGAGGAGGCTATTCAGCCCAAGAGGTATGCACTGACACTCTGAAAGAGCACCCTACCTAACCCCATCGAACCTGCACATCCCTGGACACACAGGGACAACTTAGCATGGTTAATCTACCTAACCTGCAGCTCTTTGGACTGTGGGAGGGAACCAGAGCATCCAAAGGAAACCAACGCAAACACAGGGAGAACGTGCAAACTCCACATAGACAGTCACCCAAGGCCGGAATTGAACCTGGGTCCCTGGCGCTGTGAGGCTGCGGTGATAACCACTGTGAATTGAATAACATCTCATTCTTCTAAACTCTGGGCCTAGTCTACTCAACCCCTCGTCATAGGGCAATCCGCCCCAACAGAAACCAGTCGAGTGATTTTCTTTGGTTGGACTGGACAGGGCAGCACGGTAGCATTGTGGATAACACAATTGCTTCGCAGCTCCAGGGTCCCAGGTTCGATTCCGGCTTGGGTCACTGTCTGTGCGGAGTCTGCACATCCTCCCCGTGTGTGCGTGGGTTTCCTCCGGGTGCTCCGGTTTCCTCCCACAGTCCAAAGATATGCAGGTTAGGTGGATTGGCCATGGTAAATTGCCCTTAGTGTCCAAAATTGCCGTTAGTGTTGGGTACCCCACCCAACACTAAGGGCAATTTTGGACACTGGGTTATGGGGACAGAGTGGAGGTAGGGTAGGGTAGGGTGCTCTTTCCAGGAGCCGGTGCAGATTCGATGGGCCGAATGGCCTCCTTCTGCACTGTAAATTCTATGATAATCTATGACTCCTCTCGGACAAGTATCTCTTAGATAAGGAGATCTTAACTACACAGAGTACTCCACGTGCGGTCTCACTAAAGCACTGCATAAATGCAAGAAGCCTTCTTTACTTTTACTTCCAATTAAAAAGATAACACCATTTGAGAGGTGATGATACCGTAGTATTGTTACTAGACTAGTAATCCAGAGACCCAGAGATAATGGACTACGGCAGATGGTGAAAATTGAGTTGAATAAAAATCTGGAATTGCAAGTCCAATGATGGCTACGAAACAATTGTAGATTATTGTAAAACCCCATCTGGTTCACTAATGTCCTTTGGGGGATGAAATCACTGCTGTATGGGAAGATGGCCAGGAGTACAGAAAGAATTAACTTACCTCGGGTGGTTACAATGTGAAACCTGCTTCTCCATGCAGTTGAGGCGAACAGCATGGATACATTTTACAGGGAGTCACTTAAACACGTGAGGGAGAAAGGAAAAATATGTTTATCAGATTAGATGAAGTAAATTGGGAGGAGATTTGTACAAATATCGACCAATAGGGACAAGTGATCTGATTCACTTTGCGCATTAGTGCATGTCTCTCAGACAGGCAGAGAAAAACAAAGAAAGAATGACATTCATTCACGAAACTCCTTTTAACACCTCAGGGCTTCCTAAAGCTCGGGGTTATGGGGTTAGGACGGGGGAGTGGGCTTTTTTCAGACGGTTGGTGTACACTAGATGGACCGAATCTGCGCTTTGGGGATTCAATGGATCATGGGCGGGATTCACCGTTGGCAGACGCCAAAATCATGAAACCGAAGAGGGTGGAGAACTGGTTTCGACACCAAAATCGCGGCGGGCGCCGATTTGACGGCAAATCCCAATGCTCCATCACCTCGACAACATCGTCACGTACAGCACACACCGTTTGCATATCATTAGTGGGCACGACCCGTTATTCTCCGGGGCCTCCGCGATTGTCCGTCTCTGATGGGCCGAGTTCCAGACGGCACGGTTCGCTTGTGCTTTTAAAAATCATGAAACCAGCATCGTGGATGCTGAGGGAGTGAGAGGGGTACAGAAAGTGGCCAACATGGCCACAATGTGCTGACAGTTGTGCCGCTGGCCGGGGAGGGGGGGGAGGGGGGCTTATACCAGTGCTGGTGGGAATAGCGGGGGAAGAGGTCCTACTCTCAATAGCTGTTGGCAAATCGGATTGGCTGGTAGCTCTAGCAGTTCCGGCAGGGCCAGAGCTCAGTCGCGGGCAAGCGGAAGTGCTATGGCTGCTGGCGACTGGTAAATCCTAGGATGCATGGAGGGATCTGAAAGGAGTGGGGTCTGGGTTTTGAAGGGCAGAATGGATTGGGGTTTGACATCTCGGGCTAGTGTCCCTGATGGGCAAAGGGGTAAGGTGCCTCCCCCCCCCCCTTACCATCTTTCTTCATCCAAGCCATAAAAAGCGGCCTGTCCCACTCTTGCCCGCCTGCCCCATGCATAAAGCAGTGAGAAGTGTATCATCCTGGTCAATTAGGCATCCTGACCTTTAATTGATTTATTTAAATGTGGCAGGTTAACTCCCAAGTTTGGAACCCACCTCACGTATCATGGTCGGGGCTCGGGTGTTGGTGGGATGGTGTGGGCTGGCCATTTGATATATTTTACCTGTCCCGCCCCCACCACTAAATACAGGCCTGTCAATGGGGTAGGGAGATTGGTATAAACCTTAGCCCAATATCTCCTTATGTGGCTCGGTGCCATGTTTGTTTTGTAATAATTCAGTTAAGTTTCCATAGAATCCCTACAGTGCAGAAGGAGTCTGTTCGGCCCATCAAGTCTGCACCGACCCTCTGTAGTCCCTTAACCCCCCCTCCCCAAACTGCACGTCCTTGGGCACTAAGGGGCAATTTAGCATGGCCAATCCATCTAAATTGCATCTCTTTTACACTGTTCCATTACGTTAAAGGTGCTGTACAAATGTAAATTGTTGTTGAAGTGTGTGGTGAATGTGATTCATACCGGATTGTAATCTATACATACATGTCTGTATTGTAAGTGCAGTTACACTACCTGTCCTCCAGGGGGAGTAGCTCTGGGAATGCTCGAGTTCTATGGGGGCTTATGCCTTGGCTCTGCCCAGGACTCCTCCCCCGCAAGCTGCTGTCACTGCCACATGGTCAGCCGGCCAGTTCACTGGCTAACCGGCTGCGTCTGTTGTGAGTATATTAAAACCGCTATTCTAATCCTACAAGCACGTGTCCGTAGAATTGTTGGTTCCAACAAAGTGCAATCGGTGTTGTAATGTCGGGCAGGAGTTACTCAGTCCAGTTGAAATTGAGGGTAGGAATCTGTGTCGTGTTTGATGGCAGGGAAAGTAATGGCAGGGAAATGTGGAGCGGGAATTGAGCTGGAAGTTCAGCTACCGATGGTGGATGACAGGAGTGGTTTGCGTGGCGAAACACGGAGACCACTGAGTATGGTGGGCTGACAACTTGGAAGGGATTTAAAAGCAAGAAAGTCAATTCACTGGAAAGATTGGAGCATCAGAAAGACAGGTGGGATGGGAGGATTAGAGCTTCTGTAGATGGGGGCATTGGTGCTGCCATTTTTAAGACTATTCTTTAAAAAAACCTTGAAATACATCTCTCGCAATGTAATGTTCTGTTCACTCCTTTGATATTGGTGTGTGGTGAATGTATTATGCCAATAATCCACCATTGTATTTGTATCTGTGCTGTTGCCCTTGTGGGCTCCTATGGGCCATTGTATGGCATTATCCATAGGGGAACATGTTGGGGCCTGTATGGGCTCCACCCATGGCTCCTCCCCTTGAAGGGAGGTATAAAGAGCAGTCGACCTATAGGCGGTTCTCAGTATTGGATCAATCGCAGGCAGGCACTGTTCTAAGTTGATTAAAGCAACGGTTTACTACTCTTGTCTCAAGTGAATTGATGGTCGCATCATGGTGTTGGTTATTATTTAATTTGAATTAGAAATAGGCATCAGTATGAATGAGATTCATCTTTCTCTTTAGCTGAAATTATAAGTTGAAATCAGGAAGATCCACTGTCAAGATCAAAAGCCCACGCAAGTGGACAGCTGAACCTTGGGGTGGATAGGGGGTCAATGTTACTGCTGGCCAATGACGAAGCTTCCACCGGGCCACTGCTCCATCACAGGACTGGCATTTAGACAGTCCTACTGAAAGAGGTGGCCACGGCTGAGGCTGCAGAAAGACGAAGATACCTCATCTTTACCTGCCTTGAAAGACCGTTAGGATTTTTATTTAATGTGGAAAGCAGATCGGAGCAGTGGGTGGTTAAGGATGCCTTGGAGCCATGGGGGCCACCATTTCCAACAGGGTAATGGTCCATATGGACCAGGGAGCAGCCAGAAAGGAAGGACACATTGCACCACCACCCCACTGGCAGGCCACTGGCGGTCTTGTCTCCTCACACAGTGGTAGCCTATCCCAGTGCCAGTAATGTACTAGCGGTGGGGACAGGAAGTGGCTGTTAATTGGTCCATTGATAGAATTAATTGGCTGCTCGCCTCCCGTCACTGTGCTTCCCATTCTGGGGATATCCCCTGGTGGTGGGATGATATCAGGTTTCCTTCCCAACCCTTCCGCCATGATTCTTCAGCCTCCTGGCCTTTTTCCAGAGCACTGGTAAAATTCCAACCCAAGGATAGCTGTTAGAGTAAGGAGCCTGTCCCTCCATTCCTGATTTTTCTTTTTCTCATTCCAAACAGTGCTTTATTTTAATCTTGCACAGCTTCCTGATAAGCACCTGACCAGATCATCACACGACCCAGAACAACATTGCTCTGCAGGCAGCTCCCTAATGAGTTGCCGTGCCAACCAAAAGAAGCAAAATATGAAAGAAGGATTATTGTCTGGTTCTTCCCATTTGCCCACTTTGACTGTTAGAATTTTCTCCTCAACAAAATGAATAACTTTCTTTGAAATGAAATAAAAATTACTTATTGTCACAAGTAGGCTTCAATTAAGTTACTGTGAAAAGCCCCTAGTCACCACATTCCAGCACCTGTTCGGGGAGGCTGGTACTGGAATTGAACCCGTGCTGCTGGCCTGCCTTGGTCTGCTTTAAAAGCCAGCGATTTAGCCCAGTGCGCTAAACCAGCCCCATACCAGACAAAGTCGTAATAGAAACTTAAGCCTGGGGCACTTGAAATACATTTCTTTCAGGTCTAGTCTTTGACACATTAAATGCATTTTTTCTTTTCAAAGAATAGAATGGGATGGCATCTACAGAGACACTCTCAGCTGATCCATGTCATTGTTCGTGTTCTCCATAAAGCTCCTCAGATTCCCTTTGCTTCTTGTCGCCCTGACCCTCCCCCATATCCTTTTATTCACTTCTCCCCAAGGTATACGTCGAACCTTGCTTTAAATGCATCAAATGTTTCAAACTCTCAAATCTGAAATTTCAAACCATCTAATCTGTACACAGGTGGCTAAGCACCATTGAAATAATCCTGTAAACTATATGTGAAGAATGAGATTTGTACATTAATGCAGAGCCAAAACATTTCAGAGCAAATTAAATATTTCTGGGGCGGGATTCACCCCTACCCGACGGGGCGGGGGGTCCCGGTGGGACGGAGTGGCGTGAACCACTCCGGCGTCGGGCTGCTCCAAAGGTGCGGAATCCTCTGCACCTTCAGGGGCTAGGCCCGCCCCGGATGGTTGGCACCCTGCTGGCCAGCGGGAGAGGGGCTTGGCGCCACGCCAACTGGCGCAAAAGTGCCTCCTCTGGCCGGCGCGAGTTGGCACATGCGCGGGAGCGCCAGCACGTGCTGGCATCATCCACACGCAGGCGCAGAGGGATTTGCTTCCGCACCAGGAATGGCGGACGACCACGGCCTCTGGTGCGGAAGGATAAAGTGCCCCCACGGCACAGGCCCGCCCACGGATCGGATCCCCCCGCGCTCCCCCAAGAACCCCGGACCCAGCCATTCTCCAAGGCGGGCGGCACGACTAACGCCAGGCCAGGTTTTGGGAGATGGGAGAATTAGGAAGACGACGAGGGCGGTATTCACGCCGACCACCGCCGATTCTCCCACCCGGCGGGGGGTCGGAGAATCCCGCCCCTGAAGTGTCGCCACTGTTGCGATGTCAAAAAGATGCCACCAATTTGTGCCCTGGAAGATCTCACAAACTGTATTAAAAGAGATGTTTTTTTTATTTTTTATAAATTTAGAGTACCCAATTAATTTTTTCCAATTAAGGGGCAATTTAGCGTAGCCAATCCACCTACCCTGTGCATCTTTGGGTTGTGGGGGTGAGACCCACGCAGGCACGGGGAGAATGTGCAAACTCCACACAGACAGTGACCCGGAGCTGGGAGCGAACCCGGGTCCTCAGCGCCTGAGGCAGCACTGCTAACCACTGTGCCACCGAGCCGCCCTGAAAGAGATGGCTTGATAACCTTTCCAAATTTAGAGTGAGAGATAAGTGTTGGCTAGTACTTCCCTGCTCTTCTTCAAACAGTGCAATGGGATCTTTTGCATCTACCTAAGTTGGGGCTTTGGTAAAATGACTGATCCAACAGACAGCAGTTCCACCAGTGCAAGCAACAGTTTAGACTTAATGCTTAAGCTCGAGAGTGGGACCTGAACCCGGAGACCAGAGTGCAACCCACTAAACCATGGCTAATGTTTATTGCATGTCTGGTTTCCAATTGATGAAGCTACCCTGAAATGTAGCACAAGTGGATAGCACTGTGGCCTCATAGCGTCAGGGTCCTAGGTTCGATTCCCCGCTGGGTCACTGTCTGTGCGGAGTCTGCATGTTCTTCCCGTGTCTGCGTGGGTTTCCTCTGGGTGTTCTGGTTTCCTCCCACAGTCCAAAGATGTGCAGGTCAGGTGGATTGGCCATGATAAATTGCCCTTAGTGACCAAAAAAGGTTAAGAGGGGTTATTGGGTTATGGGGATAGGGTGGAAGTGAGGGCTTAAGTGGGTTGGTACAGACCCGATGGGCCGAATAGCCTCCTTCTGCACTGTATGTTCTATGTTATGCTATGCCCGTAACTTCCCGGCTCCCCAACGTCGGATTTGGAGGGTACCCCAAAGATGCATAGGGGAATCCCTTTGTGAAGTTCCCAGGTAAGGCAATGGTCCAAAAGTGTTAACTTGCCCTGAGCAATTGTGCTATGCTGGAAAACATAAAGCAAAGCGATTTAAATCGCTAACTTTGAATTCCTCTTGTCAGTTTCAAACCAGTAATCAATCTGAAGTAGTTAAAAGGAACCTAATCACTTCAGCGTAACTATACTAAAACGATCAGGTCGAGCCCCACACGTGACATTCCACCACTCCCCGCATTCATATGCAGAATAAAGTGAGGACGGATGTGTGGGAATCAGTGGTCCTGACTCTTTCGGATCGGACTTTTGAATTAATTTCTTCCCTATTTTGTTAATTAATACTTTATATAAATATACTGGAGGTGTATAGACAATGACCAAGTATTGTTAGCTTGAAGGTTTTAAGGAGATAGTACTAACCCTTATTAAATTGCAAATCTAAATCTGAATCTAGACAAAATTGAAGTGTGGTGTTCCCCCCGATTCTTCTGCTAGCTATATTCCAATTAGACATGTTGGAGTGTGTTCACAACATTGGAACCATCGCACGAGGTAGAATCATTTTGGGTCTCTATAACCAACCTCACCATTGCAGCAAAGTTTAGGTGAAGTTTGAAAAGCCTTATTACATTATAATTCAATTATTCCCCCCCCCCCCCCAGTTATTTCCCTCAACTATCCTGTTTTATAGTGCTAGGCCTTACAGTACTGACTGTCTTATTGGGTTTCTGACATAGTCGCTGAGGGTTTTCAGTTTTGAAGTTTGGAACCCAGCTGCTTTGGGTCCCTACACATCATGCATACTCCAGGCAAGCTCATTCGGACTTTCAATGGCAGGGAGTGGACTCGCTATCCAATTCAGCACAACAGGAGAGCTCCCAAGCCTGGACAGCCAATGGGAGTCCCTGGAGCACTGGCACATGGGAAGTGCCCTCCTCGTTGTGGGTTCATGGTGGAGAGCGGGAGAGAGCGAGCGCCTCATCACAGAGGCATCCTGTGAAGAAGGGGTTACTTTGCTCTGTGATTGGAAATGGCCACAGCTGATCAGTCATAATTGTAATGGGGCAACCTCTCCTTGTGATGCCAGTTCATGGTGGTTAGCATCAATGCTTCACAGCTCCAGGGTCCCAGGTTCGATTCCTGGCTGGGTCACTGTCTGTGTGGAGTCTGCACGTCCTCCCCGTGTGTGCGTGGGTTTCCTCCAGGTGCTCCGGTTTCCTCCCACAGTCCAAAGATGTGCGGGTTAGGTGGATTGGCCATGCTAAATTGCCCGTAGTGTAAGGATAATGGGGGGATTGTTGGGTTACGGGTATACGGGTTACGTGGGTTTAAGTAGGGTGATCATTGCTCGGCACAACATCGAGGGCCGAAGGGCCTGTTCTGTGCTGTACTGTTCTATGTTCTATGTTCTAACTGCAGCTCTGCCCAGCAGCCATTGTAAGTTAAGGAGGTGCCTCTTAAATTATTTGTTGCCCTCCCCCTCATTTCCTGCCCTGAGCCCACAATGTAGGCAGGACATGGCCCAGGCCAACATGGAGATTGTTGGGATCTTGATTTTATACTTCACGCTGGAGTAAGAAAATTCTTGTTGGGAAATAATATTATTGACAAAAATGACAATCACAAATTTAGAATCAAACTAACCAGGTTAATTCATAGAATCATAGAATTTACAGTGCGGAAGGAGGCCATTCGGCCTATCGAGTCTGTACTGGCTCTTGGAAAGAGCAGCCAAGCCCACGCCTCCACCCTATCCCCGTAACCTCACCTAACCTTTTTTGGAAACTGAGGAGCACCCGGAGGAAACCCACACAGACATGGGGAGAGCGGGCAGACTCTGCACCGACAGTGACCCAAGCTGAGAATCGAACCCGCGACCCTGGAGCTGCGAAGCAACAGTGCTAACCACTGTGCTCCTGTGCTGCCCCTAATTGAGCAACAAAGAGTTGTACTGAACATTCCATTAGTTGAGCCATGGCATGATACACAGTTCGAGCATGTCAGTCTGCCTTTTGTTGGATCCTCGGACTTCTGGGTTCTTGAACCTAATAAAAATCTTAACTTTGATAATTCATCTGGAATAAATGGCGGCACAGTGGTTAGCATTGCTGCCTCACAGCGCCAGGGACCCGTGTTCGATTCGGGTCTCAGGCAACTGTCTTTTTGGAATTTGCACATGCTCCCCGTGTCTGCGTGTGTTTTCCTCGGGTGCTCCGGGTTCCTCCCACAGTCCAAAGATGTGCAGGATAGGTGGATTGGTCATGCGAAATTGCACGTTAGTGTTGAATGGTGTGTAGATTAGGTTACGGAATTAAGGCACAGAGGATGGGAAAGTAGAGCAGGGTAGAGTGCAGATTCAATGGGCCAAATGGCCTTCTTCTGTACGATAGCGATTCTATGATCTGTATACACAAAACTCTTTTTGTGGATTTACTCCCAACAGTGTGCCATCCGGATATTGTATCGCAGCAACTCACCGATGCTCCTTAGACAGCACCTTTTAAACCTAGAAACTCAACCATCTAGAAAGGAACACCACCACCTGGAAGTTCCCCTTCAAACTACTCACCATTCTGACTTGGAAATATATTGCCACTTCTTCACTGTGGCTAGGTCAAAACCTGAGAACTCTAACAGCACTGTGGGTGCACCTACACCACATGGACTGCAGCTGTTCAAGAAGGCAGCTCACAGTCACCTTCTGGGGGGGGGGGGGGGGCAATTAATGATGGGCAATAAATGCTGGCTTAACCACATCCCTTGAATGACTTAAAGAAATGAATTTACAGGAAGTCATGCAGAGAACTGGCATGAAAGCAAATGGCAAAATATTCTGCATGTGCCCACTCCCGATCTCAATTTTTACCCTTTTGAAAATCCAACCCAGTGTCTCAGAAGCAACAGAGGAACAGGATGAGGTTATTCGTTGGTTCTGTCAGACCTGATCTGCCATTCAATGAGATCATGGTTGACCTGTGACCCAACTCCATGTCCACAGTTTCGCTTCATGTAACTTAACCCTCTTCTGGCGGATAAAATAGTCTATCAATCTCTGCTACCAAGTTACTAATTAATCTAGTATTAATTCCCATTAACAGAAGAACTTCTGCTATTTCCCAATAATACTCCTGAAATCTCCAAGTTTAGATTTTGGCCCTTGACGTCCCAATCAGATAGTGTAGAATTTTGGGGATGGTGAGTAATCGGCACTCGCCATCCCAAAAGTTGGCGCCTAATGCGTAGCCATCGAGTCTCAAACGCCCACTGCCATTTGACGCTCACTTGAGCATTGATTGGCAGTGGTCAGGACTTTGGCGCACCCAATCAGATTGGCTGACAGTTGTCCAACCCGCCAAATGAAGTGCAGCAGTAGCCAGCTGCAATGCTCTGCCTGGGACAAAGTCCTGAGACCATCAAAAAGGTATGTCCATGGGGACGCCCGGGAGTGAGGGAAGGAGAGTCAGTCGGCAGGATTGTGATCGAGGAGTCAGGGTTTAGGTCAGGTAGGGGAGGGGGTCCTGGAGTTCCAACTTCTGAGTGAAGCACCCCCTCCCAACCCACCTCATCTAAGATGGTGAAAAAGTTTAATTGTCCCTTTCCCATCCAACCCCCACCCGCTAGCCTCATAATTGAAGTTAGGAGGGATTACGGCCTTAAATGTCCATTTAAGGGTCTCGATCATGAATGGGTGGATTTCACACCCGCAATCCCGCTTTCCCGAGCGTGAAATTGTGTCTGGTCTGGATATGCGGGTTCCCCTCCACCCACCTTAGAACCCACACCGAGGGAGAGTAAAATTTTGCCCATGTTTCTCTCTCCTATTTGTTCTCTTAATCTCTCGAAAGCTTCAACTCAAATCACCTCTTATCCTTCTAAATTCTTACAGGAGTCTTGAACGACGCACTGTTTCACCAACATGCGCTTCTCCCCGGACAGTTTACTTGAGATTGCTAAAATCCCTGTAGCTTATGTTTCTTTTATTTTCACAGATTCACTTATTTCCCATTATATTTCTGCCTCTACTTCTTTTCCACCATTTAGTAGTCAGTGAAGTATCTCAAAATGTTACTGATCCCCTCATTTTTTAAATTTCAATCTATATAGATTCAGTTACTATCTTGTTAATGGTTCTTTCTTGCTTACAGCCATTATGTGACTTCTGATTGACACAGCTACCCCATCCTCCCTTCTTTCTTCCCTATCAATTTCAGATACATTATAACCTGCAATATTTAACTGTCGATCATGTGCAGTCTATAACCATGGTTGTTCTTCCCATTGCATGTATTTCCTGACAAATCTGTCACTTCCTATTGCTCTATTGTGTGGCTGACGATCGGTGCACTGCTGTGCAGACACTTTTAGAACACGTATTTTTTCATTACACTTGCTTTAATTTTCTCATGTCTTTTCGTAGCCCTTCTTATGATCCTTGCTGCCCACGGAGAACTAATGCCACCTTAATTTCTTGTCCACTCTTGCTCCTCTTTCTTTTCTTATGTTTCTTTCTCTTACTTTTGCTGATGTATTAATCTAGAACCCCTGCCCCCTTTACGAGCTAAGGCTATTCCTCTTTACCCTTAAATAATTTAGTTTGATACATTAACAGCAAGTTGCAGTCTCCAAGCTCGGAGACGAAAGAAGAACGCTCACTGGCTACTGGAGGTAAAAGACAAGGAGAATAAAGAGCAGGATCTTCTTCTCCTCCGTATCTAAATCCCAAATTGACAGTCTGTACTTGGATCATTCTGTGCTTTCCCAGGCTCCAATGGCTCTTCTAATTTCACTGAATGGGTTTACACTGCTACAGAACTGGACTGTAGTAACTCACCACGGTTCCTTAGACAGCACCCTCCAAACCCTTGACCACTACCATCTAGAAGGACAAGAGCAGCAGATACCTGGGAACCCCACCACCTGGAGGTTCCCCTCCAAGTCACTCACCACCTTGACTTGGAAATATATCGACGTTCCTTCACCGGCGCTGGGTCAAAATCCTGGAAACCCCACCCTAACAGCACAGTGGATGTACCTACACCTCAAGGACTGCAGCGGTTCAAGAAGGCAACTCACTACCACCTTCTGAAAGGCAACTAGGGATGGGCAATAAATGCTGGCTGAACCAGTGACGCCCACATCCCGTAAATGAATTGGAAAAAAGAAGCATCAGGGATTGGTAATTCCTACAGAGCTACATCCCACGTGACTCTGCATCTTTAGAACAGGGACCAAATTGAAGGGAAAGAACACATTGGTTAATGGTTTCACGTGTATCCATTTTTTTGTTGTGTTGAAGCATATGTTTGTTTTGATCCTAGGTGCATATGCCCTCCTGGACATACCGGAGAACTTTGCGACATCAAAGTGGACCATTGCATTGAAAACTTGTGTACTGACCATGGCACCTGCCGGGATCAGGAATATAATTATACCTGCCAGTGCGCAACTGGATACGAAGGGTCCTATTGTCAACTGGAAACCAATGAATGTGAAAACTCACCTTGTGAAAATGGTGCTGCCTGCACAGATTTACTTGGCCGCTTCTCTTGTCAGTGCGTTGCCGGATTCACAGGTAGGAATTGGAGGGGACCAGAGGGTTGTAGAGTTGTGGAAGGTTACAAAGTTAAGAAGGGGCATGGCCAAGGAGAGATTTTCAAACATGGATATGATGTTGCAGGAGCAGAAGCCACTATCAGCAAACACATTGGAAATGGATGAACTGTGTTATTAAGGAGTTAACCAGAACTCATGAGATACTTTGGTCATGCATTTGACAACGTATAAATCAACCTTTACTCATGGAGTGTAACACTAATTCACCTTTCCCAATTTTAATCAGAAGATTGAAATGAGTAGTTCAAAATCACAATTAACGTGTGATGCATCATACAGTAACCACATTAGTTTGAGTGATGGAATTGCATTTGCAAACTCATTACCTGGCAAGCAAGCTAACTGTGCTAATGCAGTTGGCTGTTTTTAATCCTGTGAAACACAGAGAATCGCCTCTGAATTGGCAGTTTTCAGCAATCTGCTGGCAACTCCCCAGCAATCGAGGTGTTGGCTCGGTTACAAATTCCACTGTTAGGCTGTGTGGCTTGCCCATCACATTTGGTCTAGATGCACAATTTGAATCACAAGTACCTTCTTCATGCAGCCCCACGTTATAAAGGTTTACGTTAACTAAATCATTTTCGAGATCAATTCCAAACTGAAAAAGACGACATCCGAAACCCAGTACCAGAAATCACAGGTGGACAGGTACTAAAATAATAATTAAAGACACCAATAGGTTGTCAGCCTTTGTCGCAATGGGGTTGGCAGAAAAAGGGGTGGAAGTTACCCTGCTTGTCTAAAACGCTGGTCAGATTATACCTGAAGTCTTGTGCATAGTTTTGACTACTGCACCTCCGGAAGGAGTGTAGTGCAGAATAATACCATGGCTAAAATTTATGAGGATAGGCTGTGTTGTATCCCCCTGTGTATGGAAGATCAAAAGCTGTTTGAGCTGTTTCAAACGATTGAAATATTTGGCAGAAACTGTTTCCTCTGGCGAGGTAGCCTAGAACAAGGCAGCATCATTTTAAAATTCAAGCTGGACTATTCAGGGAGTAGTTCTTTACACGAAAGGATAATGAAAATCTAGAACTCATCTCATACTCTCCGCCCCCCAAACACAGTGCAAAATAAATCTGTTGAGGGTCAGGAGTAAAAGCAAAATACTGCAGATGTTGAAGACCTGAAATAATGACAGAAAGTTTTGGAAAAACACAGCAGGTCTGGTAGCATCTATAGAGAGGTAGCATCGATATAGAGTCCTCTACTGTACTCCCTATACACACATCACTGTGTGGCATGATTTAACTCCAACTCAATCTATAAGCTTGCGGATGATACGACTGTGGTGCGCTGTATCTCAAACAACGGCGAATCAGACGACAGGAGGGAGATAAATCACTTGGTTGCATGGTGTACCGAAAACAACCTCTCTCTAAATGTCAGAAAGACCAAGGAACTAATCATCGACTTCAGGAAGGGTAGCACGACACACACACCCATCTGCATCAATGGCTCCGAAGTGGAGATGGTCGGTAGCTTTAAGTTCCTGGGGGTCACCATCACCAACAGTCTGTCCTGGTCCACTCACGTTGATGCAACAGTCAAGAAAGGCTAACAACGTCGCTAATCCCTACGGAAGCTAAAGAAATTTGGCATGACTGCATCGACTCTCACAAACTTCTACAGATGTGCGATAGAGAGCATCCTCTCCGGCTGTATCACAGCCTGGTATGACAACTGCTCAGTCCAAGATCATAAGAAACTGCAGTGTGGTGAACTCAGCCCAACGCATCATAGAAACCTGCCACCCCCACATTGATTCTGTTTACACCTCCTGCTGCCTCAGGAAGGCAGACAGCATTTTCAGAGACCTCTCCCACCCAGGCATTGCCTTCTTCCAGACCCTTCCATTAGGCAGAAGGTACAGAGTCTGAAGACCCAAACATCCAGATATGGGAACAGCTTCTTCCCCACAGCTACAAGACTCCTCAACGACTCCCCCTCAGACTAATCTGTTCCCTGTAAGAACACTATTCACGACGCCCTATGCTGCTCTTGATCATGTACGTGCTTTGTTTGGCCCCTTGTTCCATACTGTAACCAATCACTTTTTGTCGATGTACAATTTGTCAGTGTTCTCTGTTGATTATTCTTTTGTCGACTGTGTACGTAGTGCGTACGTTCCCTCAGCTTTTCACTGTACTTTGGTACAGGAGACAATAAATCAAATCAAATCAAGTCAAAACCAGAGCTATCAAGGCTCATGAGCAAAGACGGGCAGGTGAGTTAACATGCAAATGAACCATGATCCAAGGGAATGGTGGAGCAGCTAAGTGGCTGAATGGTTTACTCCTGTTATTGTGTACATGAACCAAAGAAAAACAGGGAGGGAGAGAAACAAACACAATAGATGAATGCGTGAGCAACACTCTCGTGGACGTGAGTGCAAGGGTGACACGGTAGCACAGTGGGTAGCACAGTTGCTTCACAGCGCTAGGGTCCCAAGCTTGATTCCCGGCTTGGATCCCTGTCTGTGCGGAGTCTGCACGGTTTCCCTGTGTCTGCGTGGGTTTCCTCTGGGTGTTCCGGTTTCCTCCCACAAGTCCCGAAAGACGTGCTGTTAGATAATTTGGACATTCTGAATTCTCACTCAGTGCATCCAAACAGGCGCTGGGGTGTGGCGACTTGGGGATTTTCACAGTAACTTCATTGCAGCATTAATGTAAGCCTAATTGTGACATTAAAGATTATTATTATAAAGAGAGAGAGAGATCCACACATACAGGTCTAATTCTTGAAACAGGGTCCTGCTATCCTTGCTGCATTCACTAATGTGCACCGAGCATAACATTAATTACAGAGACCTATTTACATTGCTGTGTAATACCCCACAAAATAACAGACAGGCCCAGTCTATGTCCAGTCACTTTTTCTTTCATTAAATACATTTTATTTCTTCAAAATTGCAACAAAAGCAGCAACATATGAAACTTCCATCGAGAAAGGAAGTGTATTTTTGCATGAGGCTATCTATGTTGCCCATTGTGTGGTGGGGTGGGAGTGGGAGTGGATTCTTTTGGCAACGATAATAAATCAATCCAATCGAAAGGGAAGTCGACGTTTGGAAGGGGGGAAGAACGGACTCTCGGTGTCATGCAGAAAGGTAGAGAATCAACCACAGCCGAATAGCTGTCCACACTTCAGAAAAATCATTCCATTCGATCTGGAGGATGAAAGTTAGGGCCAATGTGTCGCAAGACTTCAAATACTTTATCGTTGTCAGTGAAATCAGGGCAGAAGACAAGCAAAAAGTTATATAATTAGTTAATTGGATTAGCCAGTTTTCCGAGGCTAGATTCATAGTATAAAAAGGATCCAGCTACAGTGCAGACTTTGTTTGCACTGGAGTGCTGAACTTGGTGCATTTGAGTGCTACAGTGAGAGTTTGGTGACTGAGGGAGTAAAAGGGTTCATTTTTACCTAGTCTAGTATTTATTTTATTTAGTTCATCAACATAAAAGTTGCTGTTTGGCTTAGAAGAAGGTGAATTTTGAATCAGCCTTAAACAAGGTTCTACTTGTAGGTACTTGCAGCTGGAGCTTGTTAATTAGTTAATTGGATTAGCCAGTTTTCAGCGGCTAGATTCATAGTATAAAAATGATACAGCTACAGTGCAGACTTTGTTTGCACTGGAGTGCTGAACTTGGTGCATTTGAGTGCTAGTGAGAGATTGGTGACTGAGGGAGTGCTGAACTTGGTGCATTTGAGTGCTACAGTGGGAGTTTGGTGACTGAGGGAGATAGGTGAGGAGGGAGCAAGGTGCTCCTTTCATTTCATTTCCGCAAAGAGCGAGAAGGGAGCCAGGAGTTTGGAGTGCAGCTGGCTGGGAGCAGAGTCGGAGGGCAGAGGTCCAGTTGGTCCAAGGGGCTGCTATATTCTGTAAAGAAAGAGGGGATGGCTAGGGCAGTTGCATGCTCCTCCTGTAGAATGTGGGTAGTGAGTGATACCACCGGTGTCCCCGCTGACTATACCTGCGGGAAGTGCACCCAACTCCAGCTCCTCAGAGACCATTTTAGGGAACTGGAGCTGGAGCTGGATGAACTTCGGAGCATCCGGGAGGCAGAGGGGGTTATCGAGAAGAGTTACAGGGAGGTAGCCACAGCCATGGTACTGGACAAGAGTAGCTGGGTTACAGTCAGGGGAGAGAAAACTAACAGGCAGACAGTGCAGGGATCCCGTGTGGCCGTTCCCCTTCAAAACAAGTATACCGTTTTGGATGCTGTTGGGGGGGATAACCTACCGGGGGAAGGCCCTAGCGGCCAGGTCTCTGGCACTGTCTGGCTCTGGGACTGAGAAGGGAAGGGGGAGAATAGAAAAGCAATAGTAATAGGAGATTCAATGGTTAGGGGAATAGATAGGAGATTCTGTGGTCGCGAGCGAGACTCCCGGAAGGTATGTTGCCTCCCGGGTGCCAGGGCCAGGGATGTCTCGGATCATGTCTTCAGGATCCTGAAGGGGGAAGGTGAGCAGCCTGAAGTCGTGGTGCACATTGGTACCAACGACATAGGTAGGAAAAGAGGTGCGGAGGTAATAAACAAGTTTAGGGAGTTAGGCTGGAAGTTAAATGCCAGGACAGACAGAGTTTTCATCTCTGGTTTGTTGCCGGTGCCACGTGATAGCGAGTCTAGGAATAGGGAGAGAGTGCAGTTGAAAACATGGCTGCAGGAATGGTGTAGGAGGGAGGGCTTCAGGTATTTGGATAATTGGAGCGCATTCTGGGGAAGGTGGGACCTGTACAAGCAGGACGGGTTGCATCCGAACCAGAGGGGCACCAATATCCTGGGAGGGAGGTTTTCTAGTAGTCTTCGGAAGGGTTTAAACTAATTTGGCGGGGGAATGGGAACCGGACTTGTAGTCCAGCAACTAAGGAAGCCGATATTCAGGACGCCAAAGCGTGTAGTGACGCAGTGGGGAAGGTAACACTGACAAAGGAGAGTACTTGCAGGCAAGGAGATGGGTTGAAGTGTGTATACTTCAACGCAAGAAGCATCAGGAATATGGTGGGTGAACTTCAGGCATGGATCGGTACTTGGGACTACGATGTGGTGGCCATCACGGAAACTTAGATAGAAGAGGGGCAGAAATGGTTGTTGGAGTTCCCTGGTTATAGATGTTTCAACAAGATTAGGGAGGATGGTAAAAGAGGTGCGGGGGGGGGGGGGGGGGGGGGGCATTGTTAATTAGAGATAGTATAACAGCTGCAGAAAGGCAGTTCGAGGAGGATCTGCCTACTGAGGTAGTATGGGTTGAAGTCAGAAATAGGAAAGGAGCAGTCACCTTGTTGGGAGTTTTCTATAGGCCCCCCAATAGCAGCAGAAATGTGGAGGAACAGATTGGGAAACAGATTTTGGAACATAGAACATAGAACAGTACAGCACAGAACAGGCCCTTCGGCCCTCAATGTTGTGCCGAGCCATGATCACCCTACTCAACCCACGTATCCACCCTATACCCGTAACCCAACAACCCCCCCCTTAACCTTACTTTTATTAGGACACTACGGGCAATTTAGCATGGCCAATCCACCTAACCCGCACATCTTTGGACTGTGGGAGGAAACCGGAGCACCCGGAGGAAACCCACGCACACAGGGGGAGGACGTGCAGACTCCACACAGACAGTGACCCAGCCGGGAATCGAACCTGGGACCCTGGAGCTGTGAAGCATTTATGCTAACCACCATGCTACCCTGCTGCCCCAAACGGAACGGTGTAGAAGTCACAGGGTAGTAGTCATGGGTGACTTCAACTTCCCAAATATTGAGTGGAAACTCTTTAGATCAAATAGTTTGGATGGGGTGGTGTTTGTGCAGTTTGTCCAGGAAGCATTTCTAACACAGTATGTAGATTGTCCGACCAGCGGGGAGGCCATATTGGATTTGGTACTTGGTAATGAACCAGGTAAAGTGATAGATTTGTTAGTGGGGGAGCATTTTGGAGGTAGTGACCACAATTCTGTGACTTTCACTTTAGTAATGGAGAGGGATAGGTGCGTGCAACAGGGCAAGGTTTACAATTGGGGGAAGGGTAATTACAATGCTGTCAGACAAGAATTGAAGTGCATAAGTTGGGAACATATGCTGTCAGGGAAGGACACAAATGAAATGTGGAACTTGTTCAAGGAACAGATACTGCGTGTCTTTGATATGTATGTCACTGTCAGGCAGGGAAGAGATGGTTGAGTGAGGGAACCATGGTTGACAAGAGAGATTGAATGTCTTGTTAAGGGGAAGAAGGAGACTTATGTAAGGCTGAGGAAACAAGGTTCAGACAGGGCGCTGGAGGGATACAAGATAGCCAGGAGGGAACTGAAGAGAGGGATTAGGAGAGCTGAGAGGGCATGAAAAATCTTTGGCGGGTAGAATCAAGGAAAACCCCAAGGCCTTTTACACATATGTGAGAAATATGAGAATGACTAGAGCGAGGGTGGGTACGATCAAGGACAGTAGCGATAGATTCTGTATTGAGTCTGAAGAGATAGGAGAGGTCTTGAACAAGTACTTTTCTTAAGTATTTACAAACGAGAGGGGTCATATTGTTGGAGAGGACCGTGTGAAACAGACTGGTAAGCTCGAGGAGATACTTGTTAGGAAGGAAGATGTGTTGGGCGTTTTGAAAAACTTGAGGATACACAAGTCTTACGGGCCTGACGGCATATATCCAAGGATTCTATGGGAAGCAAGAAATGAAATTGCAGAGCCGTTGCCAATGATCTTTTCGTCCTCAATGTCAACAGGGGTGGTACCAGGGGATTGGAGAGTGTCGAATGTCGTGCCCCTGTTCAAAAAAGGGAATAGGGATAACCCTGGGAATTACAGGCCAGTTAGTCTTTCTTCGGTGGTCGGCAAAGTAATGGAAAGGGTACTAAGGGATAGGATTTATGAGCATCTGGAAAGACAGTGCTTGATTAGAGATAGTCAGCACGGATTTGTGAGGGGTAGGTCTTGCCTTACAAGTCTTATTGACTTCTTTGAGGAGGTGACCAAGCATGTGGATGAAGGTAAAGCAGTGGATGTAGTGTACATGGATTGTAGTAAGGCATTTGATAAGGTTCCCCATGGTAGGCTTATGCAGAAAGTAAGGAGGCATGGGATAGTGGCAAATTTGGCCAGTTGGATAACAAACTGGCTAACCGATAGAAGTCAGAGAGTGGTGGTGGTTGGCAAATATTTAGCCTGGAGCCCAGTTACCAGTGGCGTACCGCAGGGATCAGTTCTGGGTCCTCTGCTGTTTGTGATTTTCATTAATGACTTGGATGAGGGAGTTGAAGGGTGGGTCAGTAAATTTGCAGATGATACGAAGATTGGTGGAGTTGTGGATAGTGAGGAGGGCTGTTGTCGGCTGCAAAGAGACATGGTGTTGCTCGTTATGCTTTCCCTTAATTTGCTCTGTTTTAATTACCTTTGCTCTAGAGTCACCAGGTATCTTTCTGATACCACCACAGTGTTCAAAGCCAAGTACTGATCAATAACTCAAACACCAGTTAGTAAGTTTGAAATCAATACACGTTTATTATACACACAGTCAATTACTACTCATGCATAAACTCTATCTGCTAAACTACAACTGCTACTAAAAGCCTATACTTAGCTTCGAGTGGCCCACCAGGTCAGAGGAACAATGGCCGTTGTCCGATTCTGATACTCCTGGCTTCGAACTGGTACGGAATAGTAGCTGGGAGGGTCTATCTCATAGCGTGCGTTGACCTTAGACTTACTTGGTTGATGCAGCTGTTAGGCAGGTCTCTCCTCGCTGAGAGCCAAGGCCAAGAGAGCGAACTGAACTTGGGGACGCTATCTTATAGTCCCCAGGGGTTTTGCGCCCTTCTGGGCAGACCCCGGACTTGGTCCCAATTAATTGGACCATGTCCCAATCGTTCCTATCTATTTTCTCCAATACCGGAGGTATTCCCTGATCGTTGGGCAGGCCCTATGTGGCCGTTGGCCTGCCTTTGTTTTAGCTCCCACTGGCGCCGGGGAGTCTGTCTTGGTCTCGATTGTTTCAATGTTTCTTTTTGTCCCTGGAGATAGCTCATTAATATGTTAATGGCTATTGGTTTCAGTTCTGTCTGGGTTCTGCAAATCTTAATACACAGGAAACCTTGCACCTGCTTGTTTTCTCTGGTGTTGTCCGTTTTTCCCTGCACTCCTTGCGAGTGTCCATTTTGAATCGGGGTGTGGCCACCCCAGGTGGCTACAATAGATAGGATGCAGAGCTGGGCTGAGAAGTGGCAGGTGGAGTTTAATCCTGACAAGTGTGAGGTTGTCCATTTTGGAAGGACAAATATGAATGCGGAATACATGGTTAACGGTAGGGTTCTTGGCAATGTAGAGGAGCAGAGAGATCTTGGGGTCTATTTTCATAGATCTTTGATAGTTGCCACTCAAGTGGATAGAGCTGTGAAGAAGGCCTATGGTGTGCTAGCATTCATTAGCAGAGGGATTGAATTTAAGAGCCATGAGGTTACGATGCAGCTGTACAAAACCTTGGTACGGCCACATTTGGAGTACTGTGTGCAGTTCTGATCACCTCATTTTAGGAAGGATGTGGAAGCTTTGGAAAAGGTGCAAAGGAGATTTACCAGGATGTTGCCTGGAATGGAGAGTAGGTCTTACGAGGAAAGGTTGAGGGTGCTAGGCCTTTTCTCATTAGAACGGAGAAGGATGAGGGGCGACTTGATAGAGGTTTATAAGATGATCAGGGGAATAGATAGAGTAGACAGTCAGAGACTTTTTCCCCATGTGGAACAAACCATTACAAGGGGACATAAATTTAAGGTAAATGGTGGAAGATATAGGGGGGATGTCAGAGGTAGGTTCTTTACCCAGAGAGTAGTGGGGGCATGGAATGCACTGCCTGTGGAAGTAATTGAGTCGGAAACGTTAGGGACCTTCAAGCGGCTATTGGATAGGAACATGGATTATGATAGAATAATGGAGTGTAGATTAATTTGTTCTTAAGGGCAGCATTGTGGATTGCACAATTGCTTTATGGCTCCAGGGTCCCAGGTTCGATTTCGGCTTGGGTCGCTGTCTATGTGGAGTCTGCACATCCTCCCCGTGTGTGCGTGGGTTTCCTCCGGGTGCTCTGGTTTCCTCCCACGGTCCAAAGATGTGCAGGTTGGGTGGATTGGCCATGATAAATTGCCCTTAGTGTCCAAAATTCTATGATCTATGATTAACCTAGAACAAAAGTTCGGCACCACATCGTGGGCCGAAGGGCCTGTTCTGTGCTGTATTTCTCTATGTTCTATGTTCTACTCACAGTTTACGGCCCTCAAACATATAACTACCGTGAGAAGCCTAACATGACCGGAGGCTCCACACACCAAATCCTCTGATCAATCAGAGGAATTACAGAGAGACCACTACAATCCCCGGCCCTCCATTATAGCAGTGCTATGAGTCCCATCAGCCATTAGGGATCCTGGAGAAACAGTCTCTGCTTTTGGTGCCAGGCTTCGACAAATCCATCTCTGAGTGATATGTTATGTGACCGTTTGGTCCGCGGTATCACTAGCTTGGATATTCAGAAGAAATTGCTGGCAGAAACCAGGCACCGCAGAGCCTTAGCGATGTACAATGGAGGTGTCCCAACACTTAGTAGGGTTTTGACGGAATAAGTAAGGAAAATCTGTTTTATCTGTGGCAGACGGGTTGGTAACCAGAGGGCACAGATTTAAGGTGATTGACAAAAGAGCCAGAGACGACACGGTGAGTTTTAATGATCTCAAATGCACTGCGTGAGAGGGTTGCAGATTCAATCATCACTTTCAAAAAGAAATGGAATGCTCCTGAAATAGAAAGTAATTGAAGGGCTCAAGGGAGAGAGCAGGGAGTGGGACTAATTGGATACAGTAAGAGGTCTTACAACACCAGGTTAAAGTCCAGCAGGTTTGTTTCAAACACTAGCTTTTGGAGCACTGCTCCTTCCTCGGGGGATTCACCTGAGGAAGGAGCAGTGCTCCAAAGGCTAGTGTTTGAAACAAACCTGTTGGACTTTAACCTGGTGTTGTCAGACTTCTTACTGTGCTCAACCCAGTCCAACGCTGGCATCTCCACATCATGGCTAATTGGATAGTACTGGCACAACGGGCTGAATGGTTTCCTTTTGTCCTGCAAAATGTAAGCTTCATAATGCTACCACAGAAATTTCAAATGTCACGGCAGCATACTTGAAGAATTGGTCCTTTTGATTATGTGATGCTTACTGCAATGTCAGCCTGTGATATTGTACGTGCACAAAAAGAACCTGCTTCTCAGTGACCATTTACCTTTCAGGGAGTGGAAACGGGAGAGGTTTAGTACTCAGTGAAAATAGCAGTTGACTCAGTGACATCCATGGTGAGAAACACACTGATTCAAGCACAATTGCTGCATTTACAATACCACTAAAAGATGGCGCCTCTGATAGTGCAGCACTGCACTCAAGAGGCAACACAGAACCATAGAGAGAAACATACCATCGAAAATAGCAGAAAGAGGAGGCCATTCGGCCCTTCTAGTCTGCTCCGACATTCATTATGATCATGGCTGACAGCCATAAAAACCGTCTGCAGCTTTGACCCATCCATATCCTTTCTCGCTTCAGTGACCTAAGTGGTGAAACCTAAATGTTTGTAAACATTGACCACATCAAAGAGAGGTAAGTGCAGTGAAATCACACACTTAAGTGCTTGGAATGCACTTAACTTTCTTTGATGTGCTTCCTGGGAGAGGTCCACATTACAGCAGTCCCGAGGTGGGTCCTCCTATTACAGGGGCCCTGGGGGTGGGGGGGGGGGGGGGGAAATTGGGTAAACCCTGTACTTAGGGGTGGGGGGACATCCAGGCAGTCTGGGGGTGGGGGGAGTACTGTGTGGTGCAGATGGCGGTAGGGGCTGATTTGCAATGGGAGAGATCAGGGCCAACTTGCCATGAGAGGGGCACAGGAACGAGTAGAAATCTTCCTTTAGGATTTGGAATGTCTTGTTGTATCCATCTGAAATATGCACCTTGAGAATCAACACCCTGTCACGATAAAGTTGTAAAATGTGGTTCTGAGTAAGAATGGACTGGGTCTGTTGTGGAGAAGGCAAGATGAATGAAAAAGTATTCACGATGGTGGAGCAGGAAAAATTATTTAAATATACAGTAATAAATACTTGTTTTGTGGGTATCGGAAACAGTTTAAGCGTGATTTGCGTTCTAAAAAAGAATTAAAACATCAGTTTAGCTTTGTTTTATAAAGGGAGCCTGGAAGTCTATGGGTCTGTTTAGATGCCTGCATTGCAATGAGATTAGATGACTTTTAAACAATTACAGGGTTTTTAAAAAAAGCTAAGCTGTTGCTTAACAGCCAGAGGCCCACACTGGAACAGCAGTAACAGTTAGTCAGTTTGGAACCAGGTTTTGCATTGAGGCAAATATGTATAGGTTTTTTTTTAAAAAAAGGAAAATAAAAGAAAGGTGGTGGTTTAAGATGGTGAAGAAAGGTCAAAAAATAAGGTTGCCATACTCAGTGAACTCATTCATCTTAAACTTCCCTTTTTTCTCTTTTTAAAAACATATTCCATACATATATTGCCTCAATGCAATCCCCCCCTCCCCCCAGTCCAACACACATACACACACCTGTCCATTTGTTGTTAGTTCTTAAAGTTGCTCATTTTTGTTGCAGTTTCCTTTACTCTAATATTCCCACTTTTCTCAGTTCCGAAGAAGGGTCCATGACTCAAAAGGCGAGCTGTGTTTCTCTCCTGGTAGATGCAGGCAGACCTGCTGAGTTTTTCCAAAGCCTCTGTTCTTGCTGTACGTTTTATAATGTCTGGCAGAATTCTCAAATGAATTCACAAAGCTGTGGACTTCAAAGAAAAAGTGTGCACGGGAGTCAAAAGTAATTTAGTTTTTGACACTGGGTTCAAGTTTTTATTGTTTGGGTCAGTATATCTGTATTTAAAGTAGAGCGAAAGACAAACAAGAACTTTAGGACCAAATTCCGCTTTCATAAAAGATATATTTTTTTAAATGGGTGCCTGTATTCCTGTGGACTTTGTGGTTTAGCAGGTATGTTTTGAAGCAGAGTTTCATCATTTTCTCTTCAAATCTTAATTCTGAATCTTTTCAAATTTTAACAATGACAGGCCAGAATTGGAAGAGCATGGGTCTTACATTCATGTGACACATTAAATCGGGGCCCCGTCTGCCCTCTCAGGTTGAATGTAAAATAATGCAGCACACTATTTTGAGGATGACGGAGTTTTTCCTGGTGACCTGAGCAACGTTTATCTTGTGTTAGTTAAGAAACAAATTACTTGGTTATTGTCACAAGGCAATTAACGGGATCTTGCTGTTAAAAAAATAGTTGCTGTGTTTCTTGCATTAACCATAGTGACAACATATTAGAAGGTACTTGAGTGGCTGTTACGTGCTTTGGGACATCCGAAGATCACCAAAGTCACAAAATGCAAGTCTTTTTTTTGCCCCAGGTTTACGCATCACCCTGTGCTCATTAACTCACCTTGGTTACCGGTGTTGTGACACCTCAATTATAACATTATTGCACTTGGATTTCAAACTCGTCCGTGACCTTCTCCCTCTCTATCCCTGTAACCTCCAACAGCTCTCCAATCCTCTGTCATAGAACATAGAACATAGAACAGTACAGCACAGAACAGGCCCTTCGGCCCTCAATGTTGTGCCGAGCAATGATCACCCTACTTAAACCCGCGTAACCCGTATACCCGTAACCCAACAATCCCCCCATTAACCTTACACTACGGGCAATTTAGCATGGCCAATCCACCTAACCCGCACATCTTTGGACTGTGGGAGGAAACCGGAGTACCCGGAGGAAACCCACGCACACACGGGGAGGACGTGCAGACTCCACACAGACAGTGACCGAGCCGCGAATCGAACCTGGGACCCTGGAGCTGTGAAGCATTGATGCTAACCACCATGCTACCGTGAGGCCCCAAAAGTGTGTGTCTCTGCGCTGGTGGAAGGTGCAGGTGATGGAGCTGTGACACTTTGATGGTGGTCTCGTCGGAGCTCTCCTCAAAAGTGGTCTCTTGCTGGGCGGGGGTGGGTGTTGGGGTGGGGGGGGGGGGGGTAATGCCTCCAGTAGGCCTGGCTTCATCATCTCTGCATTCATCCAATTCTGGTCTCTTGGTGATCCTCAATTTTAATTGCTCGACCAATGACAGCCATGCCATCACCTGTATGCTCCCTAAATGCTGGAATTCCTTCCCTGAACCTTACCATCTGTACTTCCTCCTTTAGCAAATTCCTTAAAACCAACCTCACCTGTCTTGACATCACCTGTTTGATCACGTTGCTGTGAGAGGCACCTTGGGATGTTTTACAACGTTGTGGGTGCTATATTAAGGCACACCAATGTTTTTGAAATGCTGGTGTGAATGTCACATTAATTGTGGTCCTAGTACATTGACGGCAAAACTGAAATCAAACAAAGTACCCAGCCACATCTGTAATCTACGAATCTAACAGCACAATTACGGAGACCTTGAAAGCAGAATATTGCATGTTCAGCTGGGGACATTTGTTTATAACCCTATCCTATCTCCACATTTAATTATTCCGTTGTTAAAGAAACAACTAAGCCTTTCTCTGTTGTGTATCGTTATTAATCCCCGAGGTTGAAAACCACGGAATAACGATTCAATGGGAGGGGTTAATTAATCATGGATTGGTGGCACAGTGTGATAGGAGCAAGCAGAATGGCTGAAAACAGAGGTCAGAATTCTATGAAAGGCAATGTGTCTGTGCTGTTTCCCATACAATTACAGGCTTCTGACCTCCCATTTGACTCAGATATTATGGTCCAGGGACTGGATTCTCCATTACTGGGAGTATGTCAAAACGGTGGACTTTCACACCAGAAAAAATGACGTGAAAGTACCACCCATTCCAAGCCCTGCAGGAGACTAGCAAGGAGTAAATCTCGCAGATTTTGCTGCAGATACGCGCCCCCCGCCGGGTCAGAGGCTGCGCACAGCAGCGGCCTCCAGCGGCCGCGCCGTTCTCCATGATGGACTTGGACCGCAGAACCAGACCCAAGAAAGAGACCCCCGATCAGGCGGGCGCCTGGCCCCCCAACCCCCGCACAAATATTCCCCAGCTGCCTATAAGGCCCCCCCTGGCCTCCGATCTGCCCATCCCTGACCAGGGTGGCAGCAGACTGAGTCTGCAGCTGGCTTGCGAGTATCCTAATCGGGTGGAGCACATTAGTTCCACGCCGTCGGGACTTCGGCCGGTCGGGTGGGGGGGGCGGAGAATTGCTGAGTGGGCCTCAGGGGTCCGCAGAATCGGTGAACCTGTGCCGGTCCCGATTTATTGAGGGAACAATGATTCTCCGTCTCCACGCCGGCCGCGATTTCAGCGCAAGGGTGCGGGGAATCCAGCCCCAGAAGCCTGCAGTGAAAATCCTTTCCCTGGATGTGGACATTCCACAAGTGGAAACTGTATATATATCTAATCAATCAAACTGCTTCATAATTTTGAAGATCTTTATTAAACACCTTAACATCATCAGGACCTGTCAACTTAATTTACTGTGTGTTCTAGGCCACACAAATACCTGTCTGGAAAACAGTTAAAGTAACTTTTCATTCTCCACATACAGTGCCATAGATTTGGAAGTAATTGATTAAATTTGCTTGTATTTATTGCATTGAATGTTTGCCTTTCAGGCTATGGAGATATATTACAGAGACATCAATATGTAATAATCTAGGAGCAACTGTTAGATTATTTACCTGTGTAACAAAATCCATCGCTAACATTTGTAGCTCAATACTAACTGGTTAGATGTATTGTGTATGTGTGTGTGTGTATATATATATGTATCTATTTGTGTGTGTGCGCGAGTGTGTCTATCTGCATCTGTGTATTTATATGTGTGTTGGCTGTGCGTGTATATGTAAGTGTGCATGTGTGTGCACATGTACACTTTTATGTGTGTGTTTGAAAATATTGTGAAGCCATGTGGATTATCGCCATTTAAATGTCAGATAAAATTCTGTCCTGTCTGATGTGAGAAAGCATTCACTAAGATCAGAAATGTTTAAACCCCTATTTTAAAAATAGATACACGTTAACATGTTCAATTTCAAGCTCAATGCGACGCAAAGAAAAGATTTTTGTGCCTCAAAATGTGCGGCCTGCTTGATTTAAAAATTTGATTTTAAAAAGGTATTCTTGAAGTTTATCAAATATTGCCGAGAGAATCAGTGTTTCTGGAGACATCTGGCTAATCTTTCACGACACATTTGTTTCGACATAGCTTCATAATTCTGTGCGCTATGATCAAGTTGAATATCAGATACCAGAAAGAATGTATTAACATTCCTTTAAATGCTGTTCATTAAAGCAATAACCATATATATATATATCAAACAATAGTGGTTCGGGAAATATCCCACCACTCTTCACATTATTCCCTAATCAGTGACTATGCCAGCCAATATCATAGAATATACAGTGCAGAAGGAGGCCATTCGGCCCATCGAGTCTGCACCGGCTCTTGGAAAGAGCACCCTAGAACATAGAACATAGAACATAGAACAGTACAGCACAGAACAGGCCCTTCGGCCCTCAATGTTGTGCCGAGCCATGATCACCCTACTCAAACCCACGTATCCACCCTATACCCGTAACCCAACAACCCCCCTTAACCTTACTACGGGCAATTTAGCATGGCCAATCCACCTAACCCGCACATCATTGGACTGTGGGAGGAAACCGGAGCACCCGGAGGAAACCCACGCACACAGGGGGAGGACGTGCAGACTCCACACAGACAGTGACCCAGCCGGGAATCGAACCTGGGACCCTGGAGCTGTGAAGCATTTATGCTAACCACCATGCTACCCTGCTGCCCCTTGAGAGCACCCTACCCAAGGTCAATTCCTCCACCCTATCCCCATAACCCAGTAACCCCACCCAACACTAAGGGCAATTTTGGACACTAAGGGCAATTTATCATGGCCAATCCACCTAACCTGCACATCTTTGGACTGTGGGAGGAAACCGGAGCACCCGGAGGAAACCCACGCACACACGGGGAGGATGTGCAGACTCCACACAGACAGTGACCCAACCGGAATCAAACCTGGGACCCTGGAGCTGTGAAGCAATTATGCTATCCACAATGCTACCGTGCTGCCCTTATCTTCTCATGTACACATTTAACAGATGAGTTTGAAAGCACGGCTGGGTAATGCAATAAGTTGTGATGGGGGAATGTGAGTGGGAAATCCTGTTGTTTCGGACTCCCTCCTGTTGTGCTATTTTAATGATACAAAGGCACCGATCACTCATAAGGGATTGGGTAAACAAGCCGTGGGTTCATTTAGTGAGACTAGACATATGAGAACAGGTACACATAAAGATGGAGCTTGAAGACATCCGAGCAGCAGAGCTGTGTCTGCATGTGCTTTGCGGAAAGCAAAAGTGAAACTAAATCTGGGTCGCATGACACACTTCTTTTCTGGTGATGTCATGTTGCAATCCCTTAAAGGCATATCACACCACCACCCTTTCACTTTAAAAATACTCTCTCCCCTTCCAAAGAAATATAATTATTTGCAACATATGTCCGCGTTTAGTTACCATTACACCATTACATAGGTGTACTGAACTGATCAATCTATGGGTGGAAAAGAAACAGAGTCCTGTTTAGCTGGGTGTTTCCCAGTGCTTGGGGCATCGAGAATGAACCTGCCACCAAACGAGACTTTGCTCCTTTTCCAGGCTTCGGCAAGGAACGTTTTACCGAGCCTGCACTTAGTTATTTTCCTGCACTAACAAGCTCACCTCGCTATGTCCCAACTTACCAGTTAGGGCATCTAGAGCCAGTACAGCCCCCCCCCCCCCTCCCCCCCACCACCACCACCACCACCACCACCACCTCAAAAGGGCAGGGCAACCCCAGGTCTATGGAATGGGCAAGGTGCCATCTTGGTACCTTGGCACTGCCATACTTGCACCCTGGCAGTACAGAGTGGTACCCAGGTGGCACTGCCAGGGAGCCCAGGTGACAGGCACTACCAGGGTACAAGACTGGCAGTGCCACAGTACCTGGGTGACTATGGGGGTGCCAGGGTATCACCCTGCCCAGAGCCCAACTACTCAGAGGCTCCTGACGACCTCAGGGACCCTTCCAAATGCTAGTACGCCTGGTCCACATTTGTGGAAACCAATGCCAAACAGCGCCCGCTCGGGGTCTCCAAGGCGAGGCCTTAGATGACACCAGCGCAGACATAATTGCTCTCTTGAATGTACAAATCTGGATCACGACCAGTAAGATATCACGCCCTATGAGTCTCTAAATAATAGTCTTTATTATTGTCACAAGTAGGCTTACATTAACACTGCAATGAAGTTACTGTGAAAATCCCCTAGTCGCCACACTGCGGCGCCTGTTCGGGTACACTGAGGGAAAATTCAGAATGTCCAATTTACCTAACAGCTCATCTTTCAGGACTTGTGGGAGGAAACCGGAGCACCTTGAATAAACCCACGCAGACACGGAGAGAACGTGCAGACTCTGCACAGACAGTGACCAAAGCCGAGAATGGAACCTGGGACCCTAGCACTATGAAGCAACAGTACTAACCACTGTGCTACCCTGCTGCCCTCTATAAAGTGCAGAGGTAATATGCTGGTGCACCCAGGTCCTGCCAGGAGGTTTCTTCGATTGCTCGCAGAGACCTGTGAGGATAGTGGTTCTTGGATGTTGTTCCTGGTTGCATTAGGGATCTTGGCCTCGATGCAATAAAACCATATGGTGATTGTGGAGCTGGAATGGATCTGATTGTCCTATAGTATGCTCAGTTGGCTTGACACCTGGTTCTTGATGCAGAGTGAGGCCAATAGCAAAGGTTCAATCCCTGTACCGGCTGAGGCCCTACCTTCCAGTGTTGCCCCTTGTCTGGGGTGAAGCGATCCTCAGATTAAATCAGCCCCTCAAAGGGGAAAAAAGGTGATGGTCATCTGGGACTAGAGTGAATTTACTTGCTCATATTTTGACAATATCCCTTTGTCCTCCCACCTTAAATAGTACCTGGGATTAGTGTCGCTGTTGTTGCTTTTCCAAAGCTCCGCACGTTATAATCGCAACAGTCTCTAGCCTGATTTTTATCAAGGTTTTTGTTTTCCTTAATTCTCCCTTGTTCACTACCGATCCGCCTACACCCTGGTCACTTGCCTTTCCTGACTGAGCTAACCCAGTGTTGGTCCTCTCAGGGTGTTGACCTCCTCACTAAATTGAGAGATGAAATGAAAAATGAAATGAAAATCGCTCATTGTCACGAGTAGGCTTCAATGAAGTTACTGTGAAAAGCCCCTAGTCGCCACATTCCGGCGCCTGTCCGGGGAGGCTGGTACGGGAATCGAACCGTGCTGCTGGCCTGCTTGGTCTGCTTTAAAAGCCAGCGATTTAGCTGAGTGAGCTAAACTAGCCCCTAAATGCAGATTATGGGCTGCAATCTCACCGGGGGGATTAATTCGCCTATCAGCTCTTTATTTGAGCACTATCCCAGCACTGTGTCCTCAAAGAATATTTAGTGCACCTCACTGTGATTGCAAAACTCACCAAGGCTGCAAACTCTTTGCTGTCTGACCAAAATGTTGAGGGGCATCTCATACCATGTATTAAGACTATTCACCATGTCATACCTTTCTTTTTTCAGAAATTCAGAGTGCCCAATTCATTTTTTTTCCCAATTAAGGGGCAATTTAGCATGGCCAATCCACCTAGCTGGCACATCTTTGGGTTGTGGGGGCGAAACCCACGCAAACACGGGGAGAATGTGCAAACTCCACACGGACAGTGACCCAGAGCCGGGATCGAACCTGGGACCTCAGCGTCGTGAGGCAGCTGTGCTAACTACTGCATCACTGCGCAGCCCTCACCATGTCATACCTGTAGTCAATCTTGCTGCTAGCCTGAACACCACGCCATTTAGAAGGAACCAGGTCAGGTTATTACAATGATATAAAGGCATCAGTGTGTGTTGTGCTTGAAGCAAAAGCAAATCTAAAACGGGACCGCATGACCCACTTCCTTTCTGGTGATGTCATGCTGTAATCCCTTCAAGGCATACTGCAACACCTTCCTTTTAAATTTAATTATTTTGGCTAAGATTTATTTAAAAATCTCAGCAAGGTATGCTAGTTTATTACTTTTCGTAAGAGAGTAATGACACAAAGCGTTTGTGAATTCGCACACTCCCCATCAGTGATATAGGAATGAGGGACTAGTTAGAATGGTAAGGTTCAACTTTCTGTTGCAATTCTGCCAGTTCTCCCTATTTAAATGCCACGGGTGTTCACAATGGATGGCTGTCCCACCAGACTCTCATGGCAGCCTCATTAATGAATGCCAATCATGGGTACGCAGGTAAATTTGTTACAAAGCCAGCGGGATCATAAGATCCCATTCTCAGCCACACTAAACTACAATCCAGTTGCCACTTTACCGTCAGTATGCAAAAGACACTGACCAGTCCTGCTCGCAGTTTGATGAGGACGATTATGTGTTTTGAGTCTACACTTGCTCATCTGAGGTAACCAATACTGTTCTCCCTGGTCTTGCATGAATCGAAAGATTTAATAAAGCTGTTTGAATGTATGTGGTGCCTTTTATGATTGCAGAATGTCTCAAAACACTTTGCAATCAATGAATTATTGTTGAAGTGTATTCACCATTCTACTGTCTGAAAAATGACAGCCAATGTGAGCACAGCAAGATCCCACAGTGAGATAACAGGAAGATCATCTGTTTTCTGGGATGTGTGTTGAGTGATAAATATTGGCCAGGACACCAGGGTTAACTCTTTTCAAATTGGTGCCATAGGATATTTTATATCCACCTGTGAAGGCAGACAGGGTCTCAGTTTGTCATATCAACTGAACACACCACCTCCAAACTGGCCTAGGTCTTTTGCTCAAGCTGCGTGAGTGGGACTTTAACCCACAACCTTCTGGTTCAGTGGTAAGTATGCTACTTTTGAGAAATGATTGGCACTATAAATCAAGTTTAAAGCCTTGTCATTCACAGTAGCCCTGGAATCAATGCGAAGAGCCTGACTGCTCACGTCAGTAGCCCGTGCAACACTCAAGGGAACCATCTGTGCTTCCTATGCAGTGACGATATTCCTCCTTACTTCATATGCATGTGCGCAGAAGGAACAATTTGCAATTAAATGACCAATTTAACGTAAAGGGAACATCCCAAGGTATTGCACAGGAACATAAACAAAATTTAACAATGATCTAACTAAGGTCAGGTGGTCAAAAACTTGGCAGAGAGGGAGGTTTCCAAACCTCAGGACTCTGGCAGCTGACAATGATGGTGCGAGGATAATCAGGGATGTGCAAGAGACCTGAATTGGACGAGCGCAGAAACCTGGGAAGTTTTGGAGATGGAGGAGATTACTGAGATAGAGAGGAGTGAAGCGAGAAAGGGATTTGAAAACAAGCATAATAATTTTTAAACTGAGGAATTGACGGATCAGAGACCAATGCAAGTTTTTTTTTAATAATCTTTATTGTCACAAGTAGGCTTACATTAACACTGCAATGAAATTGCTGTGAAATGCCCCTAGTCGCCACACTCCGGCGCCTGTTTGAGTACACAGAGGGAGAATTCAGAATGTTCAAATCATCTAACAGCACGTCTTTCGGGACTTGTGTGAGGAAACCGGAGCACCCGGAGGAAACCCACGCAGACACAGGGAGAACGTGTAGACTCCACACAGTGGGCCAAGCCGGGCATCGTACCTGGGATCCTGGAGCTGTGAAGCAATAGAGCTAACCACTGTGCTACCGTGTCGCCCAGTCAATAAGCAAAAAACACAGGAATGCTAAGTTTTGGTGTGAGCTGGATAGAAAGCAGCTGGGTGGTTCCCTTGAGTGTTGCACGGGCTACTCAGATAGCTGAGGTTTGCACGGGTGGTGCAAAATATCTGATGTAGCAGAGGTATGTGCTCCGAGCATGAAGGTATTGCCATTATGGTAATATGTACGTCCACAGACCGAGTGGCTCCCTGATTCAGATGTTGTGCTCAGGTCATTATGAAGTGGATGGCACAATTCTGTCGCTGCAGATCGGGTGACGTAGAGGTGACACAGACTGGGCTCCTCTGGCATGCCCAGGTAGATAAGGAAGGTGTGTAATAACGTGCGATTGACACAGGTTCCAAACTGGTCACAGATGTGACCAAAGCATGTTGTGAATCAGTGCATCTCCGTTTGCTAGCCATCATGATCTCTGCTCCCTTTATCGCACTCAGGGTGGCATACTCAGAAGGAATATTGGTCCTTATTTATTTACATGTTGTGACATCAATGCCAGCAGCAACAGGCAATAACAAAAGCAAGTATTGGTGGGGAGCTTTTGCAAAATATAAAAATGAGCACTATCCTGTAATGCCAACTAATGCATGGAGCAAATTGCAGTGAGGAGCACTTCGGAGCAGAGTTAATCATTCACACACTTTAAGAGATAGATTTTCGCTGATCTGCACCTCAACTTCATTTCCCTGCCTTAGTTACATATCCATTTGTACTCATACGAAAGGAAAATCTAGAAACCTCCTTCTTGAAAGCACCATCATCCACAGCATTTCAAGTAGAGAATTCCAGTTTTATAACCTTTGTGCAAATCGTTTCTCCCAATTTTCTTCCTAAACGGCCTCGCTCCAATGTTAAGATTATGCCTTCACATTCTTAACTTTGCCATCAGGGGAAATGGCTTTTCTTTATTAATTTAATCAGTTTGACAATTTAAGCAGCGCGATTAGATCACTCAGCTTCCATATTGGAGAACGCACAAATTAAGTGAGTGCGTGAAAACACAAAGACAGATCTTCATAAAAGGACCCACCGTTCAGAAAGCCTGTTTCAGCAGGCTTGGGCCTGGGATACTCCAAGGGTTTCCTCTTATGGGTAATATTTATGTGGTCAGCACCGTTCTACCCACAGAAATAAATTCAACACCGGAGTCACTGATGGAGGCCTCTTTATCTGTAAATCTACAGTCACTGAGCAATGAGTCTGTTGTCCTTGGAGAATGTGGCACTATGGGAAATGTTCAGAATGCAAAGGGTTAATGTCATATCATAATTAACCACTAGATGGAGCTAGATGCAGAAATATATAAAGCACTGACTTAGGCTTCTGGAGAGGAGAGCACAGGAGTAGTGAGAGGGATCTGGGGCGGCATTCTCCCCTACCCGGCGGGACAGGGGGTCCCAGCGTAGGGGAGTGGCGCCAACCACTCCGGCACCAAAGGTGCGGAATTCTCAGGTCCGGCGCCAGGGCTGGCCGAAAGGCCTTCGCCGGTTCGCGCATGCGCCAGTGGTGACATCACCACCGGCGCATGTGCGCTGGGGGATTCTCTTCCCCTTCTGCCATGGCGGAGGCTGTGGCGGCGGCGGTGGAGAAAGAGTGCCCCCAAGGCACTGGCCCGCCCTCCGATCGGTGGGCCCCAATCGCGGGCCTGGCCACAGTGGGGGCACCCCCGGGGTCCGATCGCCCTGCAGCCCCCGGGGGCCCGGTCGTGCCGCCGATCCTGCCGCCACCAGCAGTGGGACTTCGGCCCATCGCGGGCTGGAGAATCGCCGCAGGGGCCTCGCCGATCGGTGCAGACGTCACACCAATCGGCGGGGCGTGATTCCCACCCCGCCAATTCCCGGGTGGCGGAGAATCTCTCCTACGGCGGGGGCGGGATTTTCAGCAGCCCCAGGCGATTCTCCGACCCTGCTGGGGATCAGAGAAATTCGCCCCAGAGTACAGTTACAGATAGAGTGTAGAGACTAGTGTTAGTTGAGTGTAGATTGTAGATTACTAGATTATTGTTTTCTCTGGGAGTATGTGGTCGAGCATTAGTAAGTAGTGCAAATCAATGTTAGCTTTGTTAATGAACTTAACTTCTGGGGTCCTTGTGAACACTGCGACATCCATCCTGAGAACAAGAATCACAAAGAAAACCACAGAGAAGAGAAGGATGAGAGGAGATTTGATAGAGGTGTTCAAAATCATGAGGGTTCTGGACAAGGAGAAGTGTTTGTCATTGGTGGAAGGGCTGAGAATTAAAGGATACCGATTTTAAAGTGATTGGCAAACGAGGCAACATGAGAGGAACGTGTCTTTTCACAGTGAGTGATTAGGACCAGGAATTCGCTGTCTGAGAGTGTGGTGGAGGTAAATTCACTCATGGCTTTCAAAAGAGAATTGGTCAACTATCTGAAGAGAAAGAAATTGTCGGACTACAGCAAAACCCGTACCAGCCTCCCCGAACAGATGCTGGAATGTGGCGACTAGGGGCTTTTCACAGTAACTTCATTTGAAGCCTACTTGTGACAATAAGCGATTTTTATTTCATTTCATTTTTCAAACAGTGGGGGAGTGGGACTTTCTCTTCCAGAGATGGTTCGATGGTTCGACATGCTGAACTAAATAGCCTCCTTCTGTGTAGCAACCATTCAATGAACTGCTTTAAGGAAATATATTTCATCCAGTCTTGATTTTTAAAAATGTCAGTGTAAGAGAGCAAATCTCTGCATCAGAAATGGACATTGTTCATGTGCCAGACATAATTAATGAATTAATGAGAAAATAGAGCAACAATAATTGAACATTGTCCTGAGGACATTTGATAAATGTAATCATTAATAGAAATTTGTTTCACATCTCTGAGTCATTCTCAAATCCATTGAACCAGGCATCATCATTAATCTGTGCATCACATCTTCAAGAAAATTCTCCCTTTCTGCCAGGGCTTGGAATTTTAAAAGGGTTTGTAAAACATACTTTTAAAACCCCTTTTAAAACATACTCGTCTCATTGTGCATCAATAATATCTTTGTGGGTAAGAGGTGCGTGAGAAGAGAGCCTCTGCAGTATTGAATTAGCACGCGGAAGAATAGAGCATTTAAAAAAAATTTGTTCGGGGGACATGGGCATCGCCGGATAGGAAGGCATTTGTTGCCCATCCCTAATTGCCCTGGAACTGAGTGGCTTTCTGGGCCATTTCAGAGGACAGTAAAGAGTCAACCACATTTCTGTGGGTCTGAAGTCAGATGTAGGACATTTACGACAACCGATTCATGGTCGGCATTAGACCTTTAATTCCAAAATTTTATTGAGTTCAAATTTCACCAGGTACATGGTGAGATTCAGACCCAGGTCCAGAGCATTAACTTGGATATCTAGATTACAAATCCACAACACCAATGTTTTCCCAGTTGCAATCAGCTCTAAATGTACTACATATATATATATTGGATTGGATTTCTTTATTGTCACATGTACCAAGGTACAGTCAAAGTGTTTTTCTGCAAGTGGCTCAACAGATCATTAAGTACATGAAAAGAAAAGGAAATAAAAGAAAATACATAATAGGGCAACACAAGGTATACAATGTAACTATATAAGCACCGGCATCGGATGAAGCATACAGAGGTGTAGTGTTAATGAGTTCAGTCCATATGAGGGTCGTTTAGGAGTCTGGTAACAGCGGGGAAGAAGAAGTCACAGTATATTGTCACAACCACATAAAAGGCATTTTCTCAAAGTGGTCCATAAGTTAGGCCTGTGTGTGTGTTTGTATGTAGCCCCCTTTTAAATTTGCAAGTGATTCAATTGAAAAATAACCAGCAGCACAGCTTCAGTCTTAAACAAGCTAAAGATGTATTTATTGCCAAACTACTGCTCTAAGTTATTTCAGTAAAAGTAATAAAGATACTGACTGAATAAAAAGATTAAATGCTAATAAGGGTAAAAGATGCTGATGAAGATGAAACTCAGTTCCGTGCTTCAGGCCTGTAGCTTGGGATTGAAGTGCGAGGGTGGAGCAGTGGTTAACAGTGCTGCCTTGCGGTGCTGAGGTCTCAGGTTCGATCCAGGCCCCGGGTCACTGTCCGTGTGGTGTTTGCACATTCTCCCCGTGTCCGCATGGGTCTCACCCCCACAACCCAAAGGGGCCTCACGGTAGCATGGTGGTTAGCATCAATGCTTCACAGGTCCAGGGTCCCAGGTTCGATTCCCGGCTGGGTCACTGTCTGTGTGGAGTCTGCACGTCCTCCCCGTGTGTGCGTGGGTTTCCCCCGGGTGCTCCGGTTTCCTCCCACCGTCCAAAGATGTGCGGTTAGGTGGATTGGCCATGCTAAATTGCCCGTAGTGTAAGGTTAATGGGGGGATTGTTGGGTTACGGGTATACGGGTTACGTGGGTTTAAGTAGGGTGATCATTGCTCGGCACAACATCGAGGGCCGAAGGGCCTGTTCTGTGCTGTACTGTTCTACGTGCAGGGTAGATGGATTGGCCACGCTAAAATTGGCCCTTAATTGGAAAAAAAGAATTGGGTACTTTAAATTTTTTTTCTAAAAGGAATTGAAGCGCTGGTTGCCTGTAGTGAACGATTGAATTTGAAGAGTTGAACAGCTGTGATAATTTCTATAGTCAAATGGCTGGAGTTGTCTTTGCAGGTAGACAGGTTTGGGAGAAATATGAGCTGGAATTCTCCGGCCATTTTGTTTCTCTTTTCCCACTGGTAGCACAACCCCACCTGCGAGATTCCCAGCGGTGTGGGTAATTTCAATAGGAATTCCCATTGACAAGCGGCGGGGAGAGAGATTACCCAAATACCTCAAATGAATGCCCAATGATTGAGGGCACCTGCCAGATGAGGCCTTGTGGCTACTATGGAGCTTTAGAAATTGGGGGTTGTTGCCACTTTATTTGCCACTGCTGTTGCTTCAGTGGAGTAAATCAGTCAACCTTCATGGTCAAGGTGGCAGAGGTGACCACTGGTGCTCTTAAAGAGATGCAGCTGGCAAATACACAGGTTCACCAAGAGATCCAAATGGTCGCTCTGCAGCACACTTTGAGCTAGGTGGGTTTGGAGGTTTGCGTTGCAGCCTTCTGTCCTCTGGCTTGGTTCCTGATTCTCCAGGAACACATTTTCTACTGCACCATTTCCCACATTCTAACAGCATCGAGGGGTGTGTCTATGAGGAGATCAGTTCCTTGCCCAAAGCTATTCTGAGTTTCGGTTTGATCAAGGCTAAGGATCTGTATTTTATTCAGGGCTAACTTAAAATAAAATGTAGGTTTGATAGCACTGCTGCCTCATAGCACCAAGCACATTTCCTTTGGTGACTGACTTTGTGGAGTTTGCACAGTTACCTCAGGTCTGCGTGTGTTTCCTCCTGGTGTTCCAGCTTCCTCCCACAGTTTAACGATGTGCAGGTTAGGTGGGGTTACATCGATAGAGCTGGGGATTGAGCCGAGGTCGGGTGCTCTTTCGGAGAGTTGGTGCAGGCTCAAAATGCCGAGTGGCCTCCCTCTGCGCTGTAGAGATTCCAAACAGGCTCTGGAGCGGAGGTTTCCTGCTGACGTTCTGAAAAACAAACATAGGGATGGCCCAGTGAAACAGTGGTTAGCACTGCTGCCTCACAGCGTTGTGGTCCTGAGTTCAATTCCAGCCTTGGGTGGCTGTCTGTGTGGAATTTGCACGTTCTCCCCTTGATTGCCAGTTCAAGGGCAATTTGATATTTGCAACAAACGCTGATCTTACCAGTGACGCCCAGATCCCATAACAAAATAAAGTCGTCTTCGAAAAGATTGCTGCAGATGATTTACAACCCTTATTTCTGGATTATGGAACTAGAAATTATGCAACCATCCATGGAACAACTGAGACGGCATGATTAAGTCCACTGTGTACTTAAATTAAAAGAAATGAAAATGAAAATCGCTTATTGTCACGAGTAGGCTTCAATGAAGTTACTGTGTAAAGCCCCTAGTCGCCACATTCCGGCGCCTGTCCGGGGAGGCTGGTACGGGAATCGAACAGTGCTGCTGGCCTGCTTGGTCTGCTTTAAAAGCCAGCGATTTAGCCCAGTGAGCTAAACCAGCCCCTTGATCCAATGCTTTCTTCAAAGTGGGAAGAAAATATAAACCTGTCCAAAAGTTGCCTTTTGTTGTTTGGTTTGTTACCAATTGTCAGTTGGTTGCACTCTTACACTGAGTCAGCAGGTTAGGGCTTCAAGCCCACAGCACTGAAGTACAGAATACAAGCTGATATTTCATCATTGAAATAATTGCTAACCTTCACGTGTTGGCACAATTGGGAAAGATTCCATGGCACTACTCAAGAAGATCAGGGAGTTTTTCCTCGTATCGTGGCCAATATTCATTTTTCAACTAGCAGCAAAATATATTCAGCTTAATTAAACTCAGCTCATTAAGGCAGCGTGCTATGCACCAATGAAGTGTGTTTTCATCTACTCAAATAATTACATTAAAATAATTCATCACATGGAGGAGCTTAGGAACAATTGCTACAGATGGGCAGAGATGGGAATAATTTCTCCCTTTCTACACACCTCGTCTGACCACAAGAAGTAATATTTTTCAGAAGGCGTGTTTTAACCATTTGAGTGGGTTGACTTTAAAGAGCAGACACTAAACAGGCTTTCTTACAGGTTTAAATGTAAGGAAAAGATAAACCTTTATTTTTCACAACACCCAAAATGTAAATACAACAAGCATCCACTCTTCAAATGCGGAGACAGTCAAAAACACAAGAAAGGATGATTTTTAAAGAGCTAACATGCACTTAGTTTACTAAAAGGGTCAAAGAAAAAGAAACAGGCTAACTAACCAGTTCAATAGTTTTTAAGATGGTGGTTCATTGCAGGCCTGAAGGATTGTCTCTTAATTCACTAAAGACAAACAAACAGTTGTGGCCATTTTCCTAAAAGTTTTATCTAAAACCAAAATGCAAACCCAAGCATTATTAACATATACCAACTGCTGATAATCCTTTAACAGATTTGGATTTTTTCTTTAAATATTTGCCCACTCAATAATGTCAAAGACTTTGTCCAAAACAAATGTTGACCTTGTCTCATGTTTTTCGATTAGCCCTCGACAGTTCTTAACTAATGAATGTTATGCTCTTTACCTTCTGACTTTGTCAAGAATCTCCTGAATTAGCAAACATGCAAAAGTTATGTCAGCATTTCACTGATTTTAGTGCCCATGCTCTTGGAAACTGCTCAGCCAAAGTGCTTTGTGAGATAAAAATGATCTTTTTATTGTCACAAGTAGGCTTACATTAAAGCTACAATGAAGTTACTGTGAAAAGCCCCTAGTCGCCAATTCCGGCGCCTGTTCGGGCACACGGAGGGAGAATTCAGAATTCTCGTTTATTCAGAAAATCAGTGCGCATATTTCCTCTAGTATTCTCCTAATCGTCCAATGTATTTGGAATATTCAGCGAATTGACACAAATGAGGCCATTGTTCCAGATCTTCCGGTGAAGGAGAACAATTGTGATTTCTCCATTCCATAGTAATTCCCTCCTGCCTCCAAATCCAGAACGCTAATCATTAAAGTCTTGTGATGCTGCTCGTCTCTGGAATGATTTATGTAACTTTTTCATCTGAGAAAAAGTTTGTAAAGGAGATATTTACAAATATTATGTAACAGTGTCACATCACAGGGGCAGCATGGTAGCATTGTGGTTAGCACAATTGCTTCACAGCTCCAAGGTCCCAGGTTCGATTCCGGCTTGGGTCACTGTCTGTGCGGAGTCTGCACATCCTCCCCGTGTCTGCATGGGTTTCCTCCGGGTGCTCCGGTTTCCTACCACAGTCCAAAGATGTGCAGGTTAGGTGGATTGGTCATGATAAATTGCCCTTAGTGTCCAAAATTGCCCTTAGTGTTGGGTGGGGTTACTGGGTTTTGGGGATAGGGATAGGGTGAAGGTGTTAACCTTGGGTAGGGTGCTCTTTCCAGGAGCCGGTGCAGACTCGATGGGCCGAATGGCCTCCTGTACTGTAAATTCTATGATGATCACTGGCTGATGTATTGTCACATGTTACACAACGATATCATCAGTACATTTCACGGGCTATTGTGAAGTTGACCATTGTACACTTTTTGAGCAGCATCTTGTAAAGGAACCCCTTGCACTGTGTTTTACGAGTGTGTGCCACCTCTGATTCTTTCTCTTCGCAGCTACAACAAAGAACATAACAAAAGAGAAACTGGCGACGATATGTGGGCCACAAAATAAAAAAATGGGAGGGAAACAACTTTCGAAACCCAAAGATATGGAGGTTAGGTGGAATAATCATGCTAAATTGCCCCTTAGTGTCCAATTATCTAAGGGGTTATGGGGGGTAGGGCAGAGAGTGGCCCTACGTAGGACGCTCTTTCGGAGGATCGGTGCAGACTCAATGGGTTGTGTGGCCTGCCTCTGCACTGTAGGGATTCTATGACGACAGTTTTATGAGTCAGAAGAAGGAAACATTGAAAGATGTCCATAGAATTATAGATTTCCTGCAGTGCAGAATGAGGCCCTTTCGCCCATGGGGTCTGCACTGACCCTCTGAAAGAGCACTGTACCTTTGGCCCACTCTTCTGGTCTATCCCTGTAACTCTACCTAACCTACAAACCGTTAGACATTAATGGGCAATTTACCATGGCTAATCCAAATGTGAAAGGTACTCTTGCACAAAATGTTTCAGGCAATGCATTCCAGTTCATAACTTGCTGCAGTGTTCTACATCTACTCTCTGCTAAGTCACTCGTACATTCTGTGAGCAAAAGAGGACCCAAAACACTCTCCACTTCCAGGAACCAGAAGATTATGCTGCCTGGGCATAAAACAACAACTACAACAAAAAAAGTGTATTTTTGTTGTCCCTTTACATGGTGAAACATTCCAAAATACTTTTCAGTTTAGAGCACCCAATTCATTTTTTCCAATTAAGGGGCAATTTAGCGTGTTCAATCCACCTACCTTGCACATCTTTTGGGTTGTGGGGGCGAAACCCACGCAAACACGGGGAGAATGTGCAAACTCCACACGGACAGTGACACAGAGCCGGGATCGAACCTGGGACCTCAGCACCCTGAGACTACAGGGCTAACCCACTGCGCCACCGTGCTGCCCCAACAAAATACTTAATGAGAGGGTTATCAGATGTTATTTGACACTGAACCACATGCTGAGACTTTAGGCTCGGTGATGTAAAGCTTGGCCAGGTGTCAGCTTTAAGAAGTGTCTGAAAAGGTAAGAGAGGTGAGGAAATTTGATGGGGCATGTAGGGGAGGACTGGGGCAGTCGCTCATGGCAGATCAATAAATAGCAGGAATGCACAATATTGAAGGAACACAGAGATGTAAGAGGGTTGACGTGCTGGAGGATGTGACAGAGATAGGGAAGGGTGCGGCCTGGAGGGGTATTTGGAATTTCAAAACTGAGTGGTTTCTGCAACGAGTGACCTGATTCTCGATTTCGGTTTTACACCAGGTTGTCAAATTGAAAATCTACCTCCTGCACCGTGACCATTTCTTGCTGTCTATGCTTTCTATTCATTTTCAAGTCACCTGTATAATTTGCACCAATTGCCACTGTGGTAGTGTGCCTCTTTAACGGGGCTGGAGCGGGCGAGCCATGGGGGAGGACCGTGAGTTCCCAGTCATTTCGGAGTTTTGGAATGGAATTCTCCGATCCCCCCGCAGGGTTGGGGAATCGCCCGGGGCCGGCGTAAATCCCGCCCCCGCCGTGGCTGGAATTCTCCACCACCCGGGAATCGACGGGAGCGGGAATCGCGCCCCGCCGATTGGCGTGCCCCCCGCGGCGATTCTCCAGCCCACGATGGGCCGAAGTCCTGCCGCTGTCAGGCCTCTCTCGCTGACGTGGTTTAAACCACCTCTGTGCTGGCGGGATTGGCGGCGCGAGCGGGCCCCCGGAGTCCTGGGGGGGGGCGCGGGCCGATCGGACCCCAGGGGTGCCCCCACGGTGGCCTGGTCGTGATCGGGGCCCGCCGGCGGGCCAGTGCCGTGTGGGCACTCTTTTTCTTCTGCTGCCGCCACGGCCTCCACCATGGCGGAGGCGGAAGAGACCCCCTCCACCGCGCATGCGCCGGTGGTGACATCAGCGGCCGCTGACGCTCCGGCACATGCGCGGACTCACGCCGACCGGCGAAGGCCTTTCGGCCAGCCCCGACGCCGATCGGCAGGCGCCAAAGGCTGTTGGCGAAGCGGGAGCCACTCTGGCACGGGCCTAGCCCATTCTCCGCACCTTTGGGGAGGCGCGCCGCCGGAGTGGTTGGCACCACTCCGCTACCCTGGGACGCCCCGCCGGGTAGGGGAGAATTTCGCCCCTGAGTCTTGGGACATGGTAGCTTTTATCTCACTCTCTCTACATAGTGTCTTACTTTAATAAATCATTGTTTGTTAATCCATCTGGTGGTCGTCTACCTGTCAGGATATTAAAGACGCTTGCTTACCTGTAGTTATAATTTCAAATTATTTTAAAAATATGTCGTTATATGCTTCAAATAAAGACCAATTTACTTATTGTGAATGGAATGGCTGTTCCTCACCTCTGCCATTTCGTGTTTCTGTATTCCCTCTGCTTCTAATTGCTAATTATGGTGTTTGGTTTTATAAGAGGTAGCTGATTTCTGTGTGCATTTATAAGAATTGCTAATGTGTCTGCAGATTAAATCTAGTGTTGATATTGACCCATTGTTTCACATGACAATAAGCTAAACCGATTACATGATATGGAGAAAATATTCAGTGCAGGAAAAATTTAAATGTGATGCTTGTGGGATTGTTTCAATAATAATCTTTATTATTGTCAAAATTAACGCTTGCATTAACGCTGAAATGAAGTTACTGTAAAAATCCCCTAGTCGCCACACTCCGCGCCTGTTCAGGTACACTGAGGGAGAATTTAGAATGTCCAATTCACCCAACAAGCACGAGCTCCTCTTGTCCCATAATACTGCAGATGCGGGAAATCTGAAATAGAACCAAAAATTCTGGAGGTGCTCAGCAGATCAGGTAGCATCTGTAGAAAACAGAATTAATGTTTCAGGTTGATGACCTTTCATCAGGACTGGGCCAATTACAGATCTATCAAGTTTTAAGTAAGTACAGAGGCATTGGAAGTGGAGAGAAGGTCGAAGAATGGCCTGAGATGGGTGGAAGATAACAGAGCATATTTTAAGGCTGAGTTAGATAGCTTCTTGGATGACAAGGGAGTCATTGGGTATAGGGGTGCTCAGAAAAGTGAATTTGAGGCTACAATCAGATCCATAGAATCCCTATCGTGCAGAAAGAGGCCATTTCTGTAAACAGCCCTGTCAGCATCAACGGGGCTGAGGTGAAGATGGTTAGCAGTTTCAAATTCCTAGCGGTGCACATCACAGCCCGGTATGGCAACTGCTCCACCCAGGACCACAAGAAACTTCAGAGAGCCATGAACACAGTCCAGTCCATTACACAAACCTGCCTCCCATCCATTGACTCCATCTACACCCCTCCACTGCCTGGGGAAAGCGGGCAGCATAATCAAAGACCCCTCCCACCCGGCTTACTCACTCTTCCAGGCCAGGTGTCAGATGTCTCGGTGGGAGAGCATTTTGGTGACAGTGACCACAACTCCTTGACCTTTACCATCGTCATGGAGAGGGATAGGAACACACAGTATGGGAAGGTATTTAATTGAGGGAGGGGAAATTATACTGCTATTAGACAGGAGCTGAGGAGCATAAAGTGGGAACAATTGTTCTTGGGGAAATGCACAGTAGTAATGTGGGGATTGTTTAAGGAGCACATGCTGAGAGTGCTGAATTGTTTTGTCCCACTGAAACGAGGAAGAAATGTTAAGGTGAAGGAGCCTTGGATGACAAGAGAAGTGGAGCTTCCAGTCAAGAGGAAGAATGAAGCTTACATAAGGTTGAGGAAACCAGGAGTTGACTCGGCTCTAGAGGGTTACAAGGTAGCCAGGAAGTAACTCAAAAATGGACTGAGGAGAGCTGGAAGGGGGCATGAAAAAGCCCTGGTGGGAAAGATTAGGGAAAAACCCAAGGCGTTCTACACTTATGTGAGAAATAAGAGGGTGATCAGAGTGAGAGTAGGGCCGATCAGGGATAGTGGAGGGAACTTGTGCCTAGAGTCTGAGGAGATGGGGGAGGCCCTAAATGAATACTTTGCTTCAGTATTCATGAGAGAGAGGGACCTTATTGCCCATGAGAACAGTGTGAACCAGGTTAATAGACTCAAGCAGGTTGATATTGTAGCCACCGAAGCTGGCCATTTCCCGACATAAAATGGAACATTGAGTTGCATGCAGAGAAAATTGGACAATGACAGAGAGGCAAGCAGGTTGCAGAACCTCTCTGTGGATTCTGTCTGTGAAGAAACCAGACAGCATAGAAACTAACAAGCTGCGCATATTAAGTGAGCGATTCCCGGTGATTCCCAGGCACAATGGACACAACAATTAGAAGAGATTGAAACATTCTATAGCAGGTCAGACATCCCGGCACCAGTGGAGTCTGAAACAAAAGGACACAAACAAGGTAGAAAGAACCGCCCAGTGATCGAGGAACAGCCCCGTTATTGGGGAAATTCAAATCAATCGATTGGGAAGAGACCCAATCGATTGCAAGTTTATAGAGGGTCCGCCCAGATGGGCGCAAAACCCAAAAAAGTATAAGACAGAGACCCCGACCCCAGCTCTCTCTCTTAGCCAGCCCTCCTCTCTCTTAGCCAGCCCTCCGCTCTCTTAGCCGGCCCTCCCAGCAGAACACCTTTGCAGCAGCTCTCCAGGAACTTGGACGTGAGAAGGAGAGGCCTGGCCAATTGCTACACCGACAAGTAAGTGTCATACAACGCCCGCTACGAGAATAGACACTCCTGACCCCTTTAGTCCACATCAACTGGAAGCTGCGGATCCAGGACAAAGCAAGAGGCCATTGTTCCCTGATCCGGCAGTTCCCTTATTCCAGATAAGTATTGGCCTAGTAGTGGTAGGAACAGTTTAGCCTTAGTATTATGTGCATGAGTAGTAAATAACTGTGTAATAATAAACGTGTCTTATTTGAACTTACTAACTGGTGTATTGAGTCATTGATCTGAACTTGAACTTGAATCTTGTGGCGGTATCATAAAGATACCTGGCGACTCTAGAGCTTAGGAATAAAACAGAGCCAATAGAGTGTAAAGCACACTCACCCTGAACGAGCAACATTTAGTGACGACACTGGTGGGACTCGACTAGAAGTGCCCCCCCCCCACTCCGAGAGAATCCAGCAATTTGAATCAGAAATCCAATTGGGAAAAGGAAAAACCACAAGTGTTCAAGTAGTTCACATCAATCCTCATAATTCGGAAGTGGTTTTTTTTGCATGCGTAACTAACAGGGTTATAAGGTAAAATCGAGAGATTTTTGTTGCGACAAACTGTCCGGAGTTTATACTTCGGAAAATAGCGAAAGCCGTACCCATATTGTATAACACCACCTTAGCATCCCTCGTTCTAAATTTAAGCGATAGCACTGAGAAAGAGATGGTCATGCCGGCAATGGAACGCCTCAAGCACCCCCAAGAGTTTGTGGTCGCAGCGACCAGCAGAGTAGGTCAGTGTCCCGTTTGGGAACAAGAGATCAGGAAGTACCTCAAAGGGAAAGGATGGCTCCTTTGTAGCGAATTCTGTTCGAATGAGGAAACAGGCCCCGGGAGTATAGGACACACTTGGTGGGAGGACCTGAGTGTAATTCACAAAAGAAATTTAGGTAAAGCACGTAAGCCGATGGCAATTGTGTCCTCTCTGGCACAATTGCGAGGCACAGAGGAGGTCGTCAGGATGCTCCGAGCAGAATTAGAGGAAAGGCATCGCATGAGTAAAGTGGATGTCAGTGATATAGAGAGAGAGAATCTCGAATTAAGAAAGAAGTTGGCAGATAAGGATAGAGAGGTGGATGATGCCAAGAGGGCACACCAGTCTTGTCTAGCCCATCTGAGCAGCTCCCAGGTACAATATGAAAAAGCCTATCAGGATGTGCAGCGTACAGTCTTGATAAGACAGGAATCAGAAAAGCAGGTAGAGGCATTGAAGAAGCAGTGCAGCGACCTGAAGGCAGCTTTACGAGCACTCCATGCTGCCACCACTGAGCAAAGGCAAAGCACAGTGGACCATGCAAAGTGTAGGAAGCAGATTGCGGAGCTGCAATCTCTGCTTTCTGTGCAGAATGGCTTCCAAGAAACCTTTGGAACGCAATTAGAGGAAGAGAATGCACCAGATTGGCAGGAGTTAAGTGAGACAGCGCAGCGATATGTTCTGGGAACATGTGCGCTAGAAACGCAGCAGAAAAGGAAAGCACCCCAACCCCCCACAGATCAGATAGCACCCGCACCAATGAACCCAGTCACCACCCAACGAAAAGCAACCGCAGACGGCGCACCCGAGATCACTTACACCATCCCCTTAACCGTTATCAATTAAGGGACTCGTGTGAGAAAATCACCCCGTTCCTCCCCACTTCAGACCCCCACCAATTCTTTGCAAAAGTTAAACAGCAGGCGACCATGTACGGCCTTGATGCGCAAGAGCAGGTCAAGCTCACAGTTTTGAGTTTAGACTCATCAGTAGTAGCAGCCCTCCCCGACCCACAGAACGTTGGGGGAGGCACCCTCGAAGAAATGCATACAGCTATTTTGGATGCGATAGGGTATAAAGAGGAGACCCAGTAGAAGGCCTAAACAAGTGCAGGCAGAAAAAGACCGAGCACCCCACAGCATTCGCAGGAAGGCTATGGATTCACTTCACTGCAGTTTTCGGTGAATTAGACCGCGCACATTTGACCCAAGATAACATGGTTAAATGGACCCGCACTATTATCTCCCATGCCACAGAGGCAGGACAGAAAGCCTGCTCTAATTACGACCCCTCAGAAGAGGCCCATAATGAAAAATGTGTCTTGAAAAGATTGTCCCGCGCTTGGGAGCAATCTATTCACGGTAAGACAGCATTTAAGAAGCCCGAGGAGGCGCAAACCGAGGTAGACATCCAAGCAGTAAGAGCACACCAAAACCCCGCATGGGTAAATGAGGGCCAGAACAGCCCCCCACAGAAGTCACAGGAATGTTTTAACTGCGGACAGTTAGGATATTTTGCTAGAGAATGCAATGCCCCGCAGAAATCTCAGAGAGGCCAGCAGACAGGCACTCTGAACCGGAATAGAGCAAAGCCCATTCACAGTATAGGGACTCAGTCAGGACAGACCAATGTGGACAGAACGGACTGACGGTGTTCGGGCTCCCCCAGTTGGGTCTGTGACACCCTCTGCGACAGATCCGGACGACCGGTAATCACAGCGGAAATTCGGGGACAGCCCATAGAATTACTCTGGGACACAGGAGGGTCCCGCATGACCATAAATTCCTCCACCATGTTCTGAAAGGACACATGGCCTACTACAGCCACAATCACACTCAGCGGCTTCACAGGCCACTCACAGCAGGGACACATTACAGCCCCTGTACCCATCCAGATAGGGAATATCTCCACCAGACACCCCGTTGTTATAGTTGATCTGCCCCACACAGCAGAACACATACTCGGAATTGATTTCATGAATGCCCACAGCCTGTCGTTCGACCCAGTCAATCAGTGTGTCTGGCGAATGGCAAGGTCTGAAAGAGCACCCGCAACGCTCACAGTAGGTGAGTACGAAAATAGGATTAGCGCAGTAGGAGATTATTGCTTTGATCCGACCACGCTCTCCGCAGACAAACAGGTTAGGGCAGTTTTAAACATCAACCGATCAACATTTGCCAGTCACAGGCACGACTGCAGCAGAATGACTGGATCCGTTCATGTTACAGGACCTGACCCTAAACCCCAGCGACAATACAGATTTCCCTAGGAAGCAGAAGGAGAAATCGCCAAAGTGATAGAGAGCTTATGAGAGCAGGGCATACTTAGATCAGTAGCCTCTACTAATAATGTACCAATTTGGCCAGTGAGGAAGCCCGACGGATCAAGGCGTCTGACCATTGATTATCGGGAACTCAATAAAGTCACCCCCGCAGTAGCCCCCATGGTAGCAACAAGTCCCGAGACCATGCTCAAGCAGGGACTCAACTCCAAGTATTTTACGGTTTTGGACATTAGCAACGGCTTCTGGTCAATCCCATTGGCGAAGGCGTGCCAGTACAAATTTGCATTCACTTTTAAAGGTCAGCAGTACACGTGGACATGCCTCCCATAAGGATTCCACAACTCCCCCTCCATTTTCCACCGACAGCTGGCAAATGGACTATCAAAATTTTCCCGACCCGAATGTCTGCGACAGTATGTGGATGACCTATTACTGCAGCAGACACCAAGGCAGAGCACATCCCGCTTCTGTCTGAACTTCTGAAAACAATCGGATGTAAAATGAACGCCAGAAAGGCCCAAATATTGGAGACTAAAGTGATGTATTTGGGTACAGTCATCACGCACGGCAAACGCGAGATCAAGTTCAAAAGAATTGACTCGATTGTCAAATTGCCCCTTCCCCAAAACGTTTCAGCCCTCCGGTCATTTTTAGGACTGGTTGGGTACTGTCGGAACCATATGGACGGTTTTGCGACAAAGGCTGCCCCCCTTTCAGACCTTCTTAAGAAAGGAGCCCCTTGGGAATGGCTTCCGCGGCATACAGAGGCTGTGGACGATTTAAAGAAAGCCTTTAGCACAGCCCCTGCACTACAAGTTCAAAACCCGCTTTCCCCCTATGCAATTGAGGTAGCAAGCACAGATCTGACCCTCTCGGCCGTGCTCCTTCAGGAACGGCACAAGCAGCTACGACCAGTGGCTTATGCCTCCAGACTTTTAGACCCAGTAGAGCAAGGATTTTCAGCCTGCGAAAGGCACCTACTTATTCTGGGTATTCTGGGCAGTACAGTACTTTTCGTACATTACCGGACTCAACCCCATACCGATTCTGACAGAACACACCCCCACACAGCTTCTATTGGACGGACGACTGATGGACGGATCAGTTAGCCAAATTAGAGCAGCTAGGTGGACCCTTCTTTTACGGGGACGGGATATCACAGTTAAACGGACTAAGACACACACCTTCTTAGCAGACAATCTCCAATACCCAGGACAACCCCATGATTGCGAGATAGTAGCCCCCCTCCACAACACAGGACGCTTCATTGCTAAGACGCCTCCCAGGAAGATAGGAAGTTCAACTCAAAGCCCCCAGCACATAGACACGTGTGCACCCTTGAAGATTTATGTGGATGGTTCATTACAGCGCATTATAGGATGCGGCATCTATGTAGAGGATGCGCAGGGATGTGCATTAGAAGAGATAGCTTTAAAGATACCCGGTCACTTAGGCGCGCAGGCAGCAGAGCTCGCAGCCATAACTTGCATAGTGGACCACCCAGATTAGTTCCCCAGCCCAGCAGATATATATTCTGATAGTCTATATGTCTGCAACAGTTTGACGGATTTTCTACCACTGTGGAAGACTAGAGGTTTTGTTTCCGCGGATGGAAAGCCCCTTCCATCAGCCCCATTGCTCTGCCATACCCGAAAACAGGCAAAGGATAGGATTACGGAATAATTAAAGTGAGACGTCATCATCGGTCATCCCCCCTGGAAATGTGAAAGCCGACGCACTGGCAAAAGCAGGTTCCAGGCACGGGCATTTTTGGACACCCCCCGCTAGCGCCCCTGTGAGTTCAGTTCAGGTCTCACAGACAAACACTGAAGATCTAGTACAGGCCCAAAAACAGGACAGCAATCTCAGGGAGATTTTGCAAGGAAAATGTTTGGCCCCGTATGACAAGTTTAAACACGCTCTGACCACACATGATGGTGTGGTTCTGAAAGATAAACTGGATGTGGTTCCTGAGAAGGACAGGAATCAAATGATTTGCCTATTCCATGATGGTCATGGACACCAAGGGATAGACCCCACCACAGCCCACCTGAGACAGCTCTGTTGGTGGCCAGATTTGAGAGAAGATGTAACGCACTACATCGAGAATTGTTTAATTTGTGCTCAGAATAACCCGGAGAGGTATTCTAAAAAGGCTCAGCTTGATCACACTGGCCCCGTTAATGGCCCCTGGACTAACCTCCAGATCGATTTCATAGGTCCACTGCCCCCATGCAGGAATGGATATGAATAAGTTTTGGTGGTAATTGATACGTTCACCAAATGGGTAGAGGCATTCCCATCACGAACTAACACGGCCAAAACAACCGCAAAGATCCTGACACGCCACACCTTTACTAGATGGGGACTCCCCAGAAGTATTGAGTCGGACCAGGGATCTCATTTCACAGGACGGGTCATGAAGAAGGTCCTGACCATATTCGGCATTAAACAAAATTTCCACATTGCGTACCACCCCCAGTCCAGCGGTATAGTGGAACGCATGAATCGGACTCTAAAATCGACCCTTAGAAAGATGGTCCAGGAAAATAATACTTCTTGGGATTCGGTGCTCCCATTCGCACTAATGTTTTTAAGGAATACTGTTTCAGCTTCAACAGGTTTCACCCCACACACACTCATGACTGGACACCCGATGAAAGGTTCTGAATTCCTTTTAGGACTCGACATGACCAGCCCAGAAGTGACGGCCCTCACACACGAGACAGCAGTCAAAGAATTAGTGGAGAATGTAAGAACGGCTCAGTTAAATTCGACGGAAGTCTTATCAGCAGATATCTCAGAGAACTTGCAAGACGCCAAATCAGCTGAAATGTCTGAAGTCCAGCTAAAGGCTTCTCCCTTGAATCCACTGGGAGCTCCCTAGCTCCAATTTCATAACTGCTCTTCTGTTTGGAGGACAAAAGAGGCAACCCCTATGATGACTACATTCTTGCCCATTCGTTTCAGGTCGCTCAGGCAGTGGAGAAATGGCATTGAGGACCCGCCCTGTCTGAGGACCACCCCACTGGTCAACTAAGCTTGGGTACAGCACAGCACGCCCTACCCGGGGATTCCACCCAAATCTTACCCGTCGCGGCCCATTCTTATTTGTTAACCAGAACTAGGTTGGAAAAGACTATAGCAGAGGTCTCCAAGTTTTTTTTTAACTGAAATTTATACAAAGTAATAAATTAATTAACTAATCAGAGATGGCTGGGCAGGTGATGTGCTGTAGCTGTATGATGTGGGAGCTGGCTGTTCCCCTTGTGAATGGCAATGACCACATCTGCAGCAAGTGTTGGTTGCTGGAAGATCTCCGGCTCAGAATTGATGATCTGGAGTCTGAGCTTCAAACACTGCGGCACATCCGGGAGGGGGAGAGTTACCTGGACACTTTGTTTCAGGAGGCAGTCACACCTGGGAGATTAAGTAATTCACATTCAGTAACTGATCAGGGACATCAGAGTGTGACTGTAAGTGAGGCAGGCAGAGGGAACCTGAGTTCAGGAGTGCAGGAGCCTCAGCCCTTGACCTTGTCCAACAGGTATGAGACTCTTGCTCCCTGTATGGATGAGGAAAGGGGCTCTGGACAGGATGAGCCAACTGACCACGGTACCATGGTGCAGAAGGCCATTCAAGAGGGGGGAGTAAAAAGACAAGTAGTTGTTATAGGGGATTCTATAATTAGGGGGACAGATAGTATCCTATGCAAGCCGGATCGGGAGTCTCGCATGGTGTGTTGCCTGCCCGGTGCCAGGGTGCGGGACATCTCTGACCGGCTTGAAAGGATACTGGAGCGGGAGGGGGAGGATCCAGTTGTTGTGGTCCACGTTGGGACTAACAACATAGGTAAAGCTAGGTTGGAGGACCTGTTCGGGGACTATCAAGCACTAGGAAGAAAATTGAAGTACAGGTCCTCAAGGGTCATAATCTCTGGATTACTGCCCAAGCCACGTGCCAATTGGCATAGGGATAGGAAAATTAGGGAAGTAAACACGTGGCTAAGGGATTGGTGTGGGAAAGAGGGATTCCACTTCATGGGACATTGGCATCAGTTTTGGAACCGGGGGGATCTGTACCGTTGGGACGGTCTCCACCTGAACCGATCTGGAACCAGTGTTCTAGCGAAGAGGATAAATAGGGTGGTCAGTAGGACTTTAAACTTCTGAGTTGGGGGGAAGGGAAAGTGAAAGCGACAGGGAGCAGGGAGTTAAATGGCAAGATACGCAGGAGGATAACATGTAGGCAGGTGGATTTAAGCTTGAGGCAGACTAGGAATGCAACAAAAAGGAAGGATAACTTTGGACATCTTAGGACTTCCAATATCTGTACTGATAAGAAAGTTAACATTAAGGCACTTTACCTGAATGCTCGTAGCATTTGTAACAAAGTAGATGAACTAATGGCACAGATCATCGTGAATGATTATGATGTGGTAGGCATCACAGAGACATGGCTGCAGGGGGTTCAGGACTGGCAGTTAAACATCCAAGGATATACAACCTATCGAAAAGACAGGGAGGTGGGCCGAGGGGGTGGGGTTGCCTTGTTAGTTAAGAACAAAATTAAATCTATGGCACTAAACGACATAGGGTCGGATGATGTGGAGTCTGTGTGGGTAGAATTGAGGAACCACAAAGGCAAAAAAACCATAATGGGAGTTATGTACAGACCGCCTAACAGTGGTCAGGACCAGGGGCGCAACATGTACCGGGAAATAGAAAAGGCATGTCAGAAAGGCAAGGTCACAGTGATCATGGGGGACTTCAATATGCAGGTGGATTGGGTAAATAATGTAGCCAGTGGATCCAAAGAAAAGGAATTCATGGAATGCTTACAAGATGGCTTTTTGGAACAGCTTGTCATGGAGCCCACAAGGGAGCAGGCTATTCTGGACCTAGTGCTATGTAATGAACCAGACTTTATTAAAGATCTTAAAGTAAGGGAACACTTAGGAAGCAGCGATCATAATATGGTTGAGTTCAGTCTGCAGTTTGAAAGAGAGAAGGCAAAATCGGATGTAATGGTGTTACAGTTAAATAAAGGTAATTACGAGGGCATGAGAGAGGAACTGGTGAAAATCAACTGGAAGCAGACCCTAGCAGGGAAGACAGTAGAGCAAAAATGGCAGGAGTTTGTATGCATAATTGAGGACACTGTACAGAGGTTCATCCCCAAGAAAAGAAAGATTATCCAGGGAGGGATTAGACAGCCATGGCTGACAAAGGAGGTCAGGAAATGTATCAAAGAAAAAGAGAGATCCTATAAAGTGGCCAAAAGCACCGGGAAATCAGAAGATTGGGAAGGCTACAAAAACAAACAGAGGTTAACAAAGAGACAAATAAGGAAGGAGAGGATCAAATATGAAGGCAGGCTAGCCAGTAATATAAGAAATGATAGTAAAAGTTTCTTTCAATACATAAGAAACAAACGTCAGGCCAAAGTAGACATTGGGCCAATTCAAACTGATTCTGGAAGGCTAGTGATGGGAGATGAGGAAATGGCTGGAGAACTTAATAAGTACTTTGCGTCTGTCTTCACGGTGGAAGACGTTAGTAATATCCCAAAAATTATAAAGGGCCAGGGGGCTGAGTTGAGTATGGTTGCCATTACAAAAGAGATGGTGCTAAAAAAGCTAAAAGGTCTTAAAATTGACAAATCTCCTGGCCCCGATGGGCTACATCCTAGAGTTCTGAGGGAGGTGGCTGAAGAAATAGCGGAAGCGTTGGTTGAGATCTTTCAAAAATCACTGGAGTCAGGGAAAGTCCCGGACGATTGGAAGATCGCTGTTGTAACCCCCTTGTTCAAGAAAGGATCAAGACAAAAGATGGAAAATTATAGGCCAATTAGCCTAACCTCGGTTGTTGGTAAAATTCTAGAATCGATCGTTAAGGATGAGATTTCTAATTTCTTGGAAGAGCAGGGTCGGATTAGAACAAGTCAACATGGATTTAGTAAGGGGAGGTCGTGCCTGACGAACCTGTTAGAATTCTTTGAGGAGGTGACAAGTAGGTTAGACCAGGGAAACCCAGTGGATGTGGTCTATCTGGATTTCCAAAAGGCCTTTGATAAGGTGCCACACAGGAGGCTGCTGAGTAAGGTGAGGGCCCATGGTGTTCGAGGTGAGCTACTGGCATGGGTTGAGGATTGGCTGTCTGACAGAAGGCAGAGAGTTGGGATAAAAGGTTCTTTTTCGGAATGGCAGCCGGTGACCAGCGGTGTCCCACAGGGTTCAGTGTTGGGGCCGCAGCTGTTCACCATATATATTAATGATCTGGATGAAGGGACTGGGGGCATTCTAGCGAAGTTTGCTGATGATACGAAGTTAGGTGGTCAGGCAGGTAGTGCTGAGGAAGTGGGGAGGCTGCAGAAGGATCTAGACAGTTTGGGAGAGTGGTGCAGGAAATGGCTGATGCATTTCAACGTGAGAAAATGTGAGGTCTTGCACTTTGGAAAAAAGAATCCAAGCATAGACTACTTTCTAAACGGTGAGAAAATTCATAATGCCAAAGTACAAAGGGATCTGGGAGTGCTAGTCGAGGATTCCCTAAAGGTAAACATGCAGGTTGAATCCGTGATTAAGAAAGCGAATGCTATGTTGTCATTTATCTCAAGAGGGTTGGAATATAAAAGCAGCGATGTGCTACTGAGCCTTTATAAGGCTCTGGTTAGGCCCCATTTGGAGTACTGTGTCCAGTTTTGGGCCCCACATCTCAGGAAGGACATACTGGCACTGGAGCGTGTCCAGCGGAGATTCACACGGATGATCCCTGGAATGGCGGGTCTAGCATATGAGGAACGGCTGGCGTTCCTGGGATTGTATTCATTGGAGTTCAGAAGGTTAAGGGGAGATCTAATAGAAACTTACAAGATAATACATGGCTTAGAAAGGATGGACGCAAAGAAACTGTTTCCGTTAGGCGAGGAGTCGAGGACCCGTGGGCACAGCCTTAGAATTAGAGGGGGTAAATTCAAAACAGAAATGCGGAGACATTTCTTCAGCCAGAGAGTGGTGGGCCTGTGGAATTCATTGCCGCAGAGTGCAGTGGAGGCCGGGACGCTAAATGGCTTCAAGGCAGAGATAGATAAATTCTTGATGTCGCGAGGAATTAAGGGCTATGGGGAGAATGCTGGGAGGTGGAGTTGAAATGCCCATCAGCCATGATTGAATGGCGGAGTGGACTCGATGGGCCGAATGGCCTTACTTCCACTCCTATGTCTTATGGTCTTATGGTCTTATACGCAACTCATTTTGACCGTCTTATTTCTAAAAGTTTGGTTTTGTTTGTTTATTTTAGGTAGCCCTTTGGTTGCCATTCCACATGCTATTTACATCCAGGAACATTGGGATGGTAAATTGCAAAGCCTGCGAGACGGCTCGCAGTGGCACAGTAGTTAAGTGTATGTCTGGTCCTAAATTCGTTTTGATTTTTAAAAAATGAGGGAGTCACATGGAGTGACCAATCATAAAGGGACACTTGGCATAAGAGGACAGACATACTAAAATTCAAGATGTTAAACGTTTTACTAACAGACACTATGCTTGATCCCATAGCTTGGACATTCCGAGGAGAGACCAAGAACAGGATCAAAGCAGAAGACCAAAGCAGGAAAAGAGAAGAGAAGATGCAGCAACTGTCTTTCATTGTTGCAGTCAGCATTATGGGATCCATGTGGTTGCGCGCGGACACGAACCCCCTTACCCCCACTCCACCAGCCGTAAATGCTTCCCTTCAACAGTTTACCCAGAGCCCAGTAACAAGCAGCAGTAACCCGACCTGGTGTACCAAATTTATGAATTGGTACTCCTTGTCATATGTAGTAGAATCGCTTTTGGTACTGGCGATTGTCTGCATCATAGTACAGACTTTTAGGATGAGGAAATGGCGAAGGAGAGCATACCGCTCTCGTATCTCGACGGTATATAGGATGAGATCCCCTATCTTCGGTTTCCATCAGTCCCCCAAACCCCTTGAAATGTAAATAAAGGATTTTCTTTTTGTTGTTGCCATGCCATGTAAATAAAGGAATGTGTTTTGAATGATTGTGTATCTCTGAGCTCGACTGCCGAGTCAGAGAAGTGGATAAAGAATATTGTTCTAATCTGTACTGATAGGAAGATAGAACGATGGAATGTAAGTTGAGTGTAGTTTATTTAAGGTGAGTTAGAGGTTCCCGTTGTGATTCTGATAATGCATGTCCCCTATGACTTAGCGCCCAATAGAGATTGTAGGTAAAAATTTTCTGCATAGTTGAGGAAAGTACAGAGGCCATGGAACTCGCTGAGGTCAAGGAACGAAGACACCGTACTTGTGTGATCCTTCACGCTATCGCGTTAGGATCACAAGGAGGGAGTGTATCCACCGAAGCTGGCCACTTCCCGACATAAATGGAACATTGAGTTGCTTGCAGGGAAAATTGGACAATGACAGAGAGGCAAGCAGGTTGCAGAACCTCTCTGTGGATTATGTCTGTGAAGAAACCCACAGCACAGAAACTAACAAGCTGCGCATATTAAGTGAGCGATTCCCAGTGATTCCCAGGCACAATGGACACAACAATTAGAAGAGATTGAAACAATCTATAGCAGGTCAGACATCCCGGCGCCAGTGGAGTCTGAAACAAAAGGACACAAACAAGGTAGAAAGAACCGCCCAGTGATCGAGGAACAGCCCCGTTATTGGGGAAATTCAAATCAATCGATTGGGAAGAGACCCAATCGTTTGCAAGTTTATAGAGGGTCCGCCCAGATGGGCGCGAAACCCAAAACAGTATAAGACAGAGACCCCGACCCCGGCTCTCTCTCTGAGCCAGCCCTCCTCTCTCTTAGCCAGCCCTCCGCTCTCTTAGCCGGCCCTCCCAGCAGAACACCTTTGCAGCAGCTCTCCAGGAACTTGGACGTGAGAAGGAGAGGCCTGGCCAATTGCTACACCGACATGTAAGCGTCATACAACGCACGCTACGAGAGTAGACACTCCTGACCCCTTTAGTCCACACCAACTGGAAGCCTGCGGATCCAGGACAAAGCAAGAGGTCATTGTTCCCTGATCCGGCAGTTCCCTTATTCCAGATATGTATTGGCCTAGTAGTGGTAGGAACAGTTTAGTCTTAGTATTATGTGCATGAGTAGTAAATAACGGTATAATAATAAATGCGTCTTGTTTGAACTTACTAACTGATGTATTGAGTCATTGATCTGAACTTGAACTTGAATCTTGTGGCGGTATCATAAAGATACCTGGCGACTCTAGAGCTAAGGAATAAAACAGAGCCAATTGAGTGTAAAGCACACTCACCCAGAACGAGCAACAGTATCAAAAGAGAACCCACATAAACAAGCAACAAAGAAACAAATAGGTACAATTAGAAGATACTAACCACGGCTCTCACTTTCTCAGAATGCAGCTGATGGCAATGATTCGGCTGTTTGCAATGACACCTCCTCTAGATACACCCTTTGCGTCTCTTAAACTCAATCCCCCTGTTAATGAAAGGCAACACACCATACGCCTTCTTAACAACCCTATCAATCTGGGTGGCAACTTTGAGGGATCTATGTATGTGGACCCCAAGATCCCTCTGTTCCTCCACATTTCCAAGAATCCTGCCTTTAACCCTGTATTCAGCATTCAAATTCAACCTTCCAAAATTAATCACATCATATTTATCAAGGTTGATCTCCATCTGCCACTTCTCAGCCCAGCTCTGCATCCTGTCAATGACCTGTTGTAACCTGCAGCAACCCTGAACACTATCTACAACTTCACCAACCTTTGTGTCATCAGCAAACTTACTAACCCACCCTTCCACTTCCTCATCCAAGTCATTTATGAAAACCACAAAGAGCAGAGGTCCAAGACCAGATCATTGTGGGACACCACTCGTAACCGACCTCCAGGCGGAATACTTTCCATCTACTACCACTCGCTGTCTTCTTTCGGCTAGCCAATTCTGTATCCCACGCCCCCTAACGTTCTGAACGAGCCTACCATGGGGAACCTTATCAAATGCCTTACTTAAATCCATACACACCACATCCACTGCCCGACCTTCATCAATGTGTCTCGTCACATCCTCAAAGAATTCAATGAGGCTTGTGAGGCATGACCTGCCCCTCACAAAGCCATGCTGACTATCTTTAATCAAACTATGTTTTTCTAAATAATTATAAATCCTATCTTACAGAATCCTTTCCAATATTTTGCTCACCACAGACGTAAGACTGATTGGTCTGTAATTCCCAGGCATTTCCCTATTCCCTTTCTTGAATAGGGGAACAATATTCACCTCCCTCCAATCATCCAGTACTACTCCAGTGGAGAGTGAGGGCGCAAAGATCATCGCCAGCGGCGCAGCAATCTCCTCCCTCACTTCCCATAGTAACCTTGGGTATATCCCATCAGGCCCAGGGGACTTACCTATCCTGATGCTTTTCAAAATCTCAAGTACATCCTCCTTCTTAATAATGTTGCTCATTCTGGGTGAGTGTGCTTTACACTCTATTGGCTCTGTTTTATTCCTAAGCTCTATAGTCGCCAGGTATCTTTATGATACCGCCACAAGATTCAAGTTCAAGTTCAGATCAATGACTCAATACACCAGTTAGTAAGTTCAAACAAGACACGTTTATTATTACATAGTTATTTACTACTCATGCACATAATACTAAGACTAAACTGTTCCAGTTTACTAGGCCAATACTTATCTGGAATAAGGGAACATAGAACATAGAACAGTACAGCACAGCACAGAACAGGCCCTTCGGCCCTCGATGTTGTGCCGAGCCATGATCACCCTACTCAAACCCACGTATCCACCCGATACCCGTAGCCCAACAACCCCCTCCCCCCTTAACCTTACTTTTTAAGACACTACGGGCAATTTAGCATGGCCAATCCACCTAACCCGCACATCTTTGGACTGTGGGAGGAAACCGGAGCACCCGGAGGAAACCCACGCACACACGGGGAGGACGTGCAGACTCCGCACAGACAGTGACCCAGCCGGGAATCGAACCTGGGACCCTGGAGCTGTGAAGCATTTATGCTAACCACCATGCTACCGTGCTGCCCACACCGAACTGCCGGATCAGGGAACAATGGCCTCTTGCTTTGTCCTGGATCCGCAGGCTTCCAGTTGGTGTGGATTAAAGGGGTCAGGAGTGTCTACACTCGTAGCGTGCGTTGTATGACACTTGTCGGTGTAGCAATTGGCCAGGCCTCTCCTTCTCACGTCCAAGTTCCTGGAGAGCTGCTGCAAAGGTGTTCTGCTGGGAGGGCCGGCTAAGAGAGCGGAGGGCTGGCTAAGAGAGAGGAGGGCTGGCTAAGAGAGAGAGCTGGGGTCGGGGTCTATGTCTTATACTGTTTTGGGTTTCGCGCCCATCTGGGCGGACCCTCTATAAACTTGCAATCGATTGGGTCTCTTCCCAATCGATTGATTTGAATTTCCCCAATAACGGGGCTGTTCCTCGATCACTGGGCGGTTCTTTTTACCTTGTTTGTGTCCTTTTGTTTCAGACTCCACTGGTGCCGGGATGTCTGACCCACTATAGAATGTTTCAATCTCTTCTAATTGTTGTGTCTATTGTGCGTGGGAATCACCGGGAATCGCTCACTTAATATGTGTAGCTTGTTAGTTTCTGTGCTGTGGGTTTCTTCACAGACAGAATCCACAGAGAGGTTCTGCAACCTGCTTGCCTCTCTGTCATTGTCCAATTTTCGCTGCATGCAACTCAATGTTCCATTTTATGTCGGGAAGTGGCCAGCTTCGCTGGCTACAATACCTCTATTATTCACCTCAACTGCTGCTTAAGATAGTGAATTCCACATTCTAACCACTCTCTGAGTGAAGATGTTTCTCTTGATTGGGTTTGGACTTCTAATTACATTTATTTATTGCTCACTTATATTTCTGTCCACTAATAATGCACTCCCCTCACAAGTGCAAACATTTTCTCCCCGTGCATCCTATTAAGTCTTTTCAATATCCTGAAGATCTCAATCATGCTGTTATAATCCAGTAAGCCAGTTGGTGAAGACTAGAATTGGAGCCAAACTTGCACACTTTTGTAATCACTTTTTAAAAAGTATTACACATTCTCAATATGAATCTCATAACCCAAACCACTTTGGGTTTGAGAGTTTCAGTTTTCTTCTATGTATAAGGGCAATATTAATCCATAGTTAATGCCCACATTCGATGTAGAATAAAATGCTGTAGCTCAGCCTCTTGTTCTGATAAAGAACAACGAACTAAGAAAAGTACAGCACAGGAACAGGCCCTTGGGCCCTCCAAGCCTGCGCCGACCATGCTGCCCGTCAAAACTAAAATCTTCTTCACTTCCGGGGTTCATATCCCTCTATTCCCGGCCCCGGACAGGCGCCGTAATGTGGCGACTAGGGGCTTTTCACAGTAACTTCATTGAAGCCTACTCGTGACAATAAGCGATTTTCATTTTCACTTCATTTCATTATTCCCATCTTATATGGATTTGTCAAGAAACAAGTTCCAACCTATTCAGCCTTTCCTGACAAGTATAACTTTTTGTTCTGGTGTAAACCTGGTTGTATTTCATCCTGCTGAAGATGGTCTTTAAAACTGACCTCTTTGATCATGATTTGATCACTTGTCCAAGTGTCTTTTTACATGGCTTTGTGTCAAATGATAACAAACCTGTGGAGCACCTCAGGGAACTTTACTCTCATCAAGATGCTATATAAATGCAAAATGTTGCTATTGTTCTCACCCAACTTCCTAAAGACTTCTGAAGGGGGAGGAGTAGGAGGTGGTGACAGTATGGGAATCACCCACAGGAAATCTGATTACTTTCTCTCCTTAGTCTGGGCACTGTGCCAAATGTGTGACAATGAGCTCAGGTAACTTGACAAAGAGCAGGTATGTGCGGAATACATTTATTAAATGCGCTTTCAGGACTTGGACATCCCTGACAAGGCAGGCAGTAATTGCCCATTCTGAGTCACTGTGGAACCACTGAAGTTCATGTGGTGAAGGTGCTCTCGCACTCCCTTTAGGCGGGAGATCAAGGATTTTGAGCAGATGTTGATGGTTGAATAGATTAATACATTTACTGACTGGGCAATTAAAGGACCATGAATTACAATGCAAAAAAAATTTGCCCGAAAAAACAGCCAATTTGCCTTGAAGAACAACTCGTGAGGATTGCGACTTTAAGTCTCTGGGCGCCGCACATGCGCAGCGTGATGATCCGGAAGTGCGTGTGTTCGGGCATGCGCGCTGAAAACACTCGGTATTTAGACTCCCGGTCAATTTGTTCCCTGCGCTGCTGAATAAAAATCGAGCTGCATGGCTAATTTGGGCTACTTGATTGGATTTTTGATGACTTTTTTCACCTTTTTATTTCCACGGATATTTTTCGCTCTAGCAGAGGCAGGCGACATCAGGAGATTTCTTTTGGTCGGTTAAAGTGTCATACCATTAGTGTTTAACATTTATAAATGTCTTTAAAATGCAAATCAAATGAAATGAAGACATATTTTTGTTTCTTTTTAACTTTGCTTTGTTGTGAGTCTGTTAATTCTATTAAGAAGGTAATTTACCATATAAAGTGAGTTTGAAGTCACAGAAGGTGAAAGAATTATGGGCTGGATTCTCTGATTTTGAGGAAACTGTCCGGAGGAAGTGTCTAGTTTTACGATTATAAAGTCGACGGCGCCTCCGCACCGATCCTCCGTCCATGGGGGACTATCAGCCACACCACGTAAAACTCCCGGCATTCTTGACGGAGAGTTGCCGGGTCCGTGGCCGCGCATGTGCACAGTGATGACCTGCTGTAGTTGCACCGTACAACATGGCGCCGGCTGCGCACGATCCTGGCCTGCCAGATAGTGCCCTCCTGTAACCCTGCCCTCCAACCCTGGACAACCACCCACCAGTCGCCGCCAAAGCCCCTCCGACTATAACGGTGCAGGACACAGTCTGCAGCCGCTACCTGAGGTTGACGAAAACTCGGAGCACACGTCTCCCACACCGTCGGGAACTCACCCATCAGGGGAAGAGCATCGAATACAATCCTAACCAAGTCAAGGTCTCCTCGTACGTCTGTCCTGCTATCCCAGGAATCATTCTGGCAAACCTTCGCTGCACTCCCTCTATAGCTGGAACATCCTTCCTCAGGTAAGGAGAACAAAACTGCAGGCAATATTCAAGATGTGGTCTTGTATAATTGGAGCAAGCCATCCCTGCTCATGAACTCAAATCCTCTCGTAATGAAGGTCAGCATACCATTTGTCTTCTTTACCTCGTGCTGCACCTGCATGCTAACTTCAGGGACTTGTGTACAAGGACAACCAGATCTCGTTGAACATCCCTCCCTCCTAATTTATGGCCATTCAGATAATAGTTTGCCACCTTGCTTTTGCTGCCAACGTGGATAACCTCACGTTTATCTAAATTATACTGCATCTGTCATTCATTTTCACATTCACTTGTCCAAATCAGACAGAAGGACCTCTGCAACCTCCTCACAGCTCAACATCCCACCCAACCGTGTCAAATACATACTTGCAAATTTGGAGATTTGACATTTTGTTCCCTCATCTAAATCATTCGTACATACCGATCCCTGCGGTACCTCACTAGTCACTATCTGCCAACTTGAAAAAGACCTGTTAATTCCTACTCGTTGCTTCCTGTCTGCCAACCAGTTTTCTATCCACCTCAATATACTGCCCCCAATCCCATGCGCTTTAATTATACACGTTAATCTTTTATGCGGGACTTTTTAAAAAGTCTTTGAAAGTCCAAATACGCCACATCCACAGGCTCTCCTTCATCAATTCTACTAGTTACATCCTCCAAGAATTGCAATAGATTTGTCAAGCATGATTTCCCCTTCATAAATCATGGTAACTCTGTCCGATCTGCCACTGTTTTCGAAGTGCTCTGCTATAAAATCTTCGATAATGTATTCTAGAATTTACCCCACTTACTGACGTCAGGCTTACTGGTCTACCTTGCTTTCTCTTGACGTCCTTTTTTAAATCGTGGAGTTACATTAGCCACCCTCCAATCTGCCGGAACTGTTCCACAGTCTATAGAATCCTGGAAGATAACCGCCAATGCAACTACTACTTCTAGAGCCACCTCCTTCAGTACCCTGGGATGTAGATTATCAGGCCCCGGGGATTTATCAGCCTTCATCCCATCAACTTCCTCAACACCATTTTGTGACTGATATTAACCACCTTCAGTTCCTCCTTCTCACTAAACACTGCATTCCCCAACAGTCCTGGTATCTTCTTTGAGTCCTCATTTGTGAAGACAGAACCAAAGTGTTGATTTCGTTTCCCAGCCATTTCTTTATCCCCTATAATACATTGCGTTTCTGACTGTAAGGGATCTACATTTGTCTTCACCAATCTTTTTCTCTTCATGTACCTATAGAATCTTTTACAGTTAGTTTTTATGTTCCCTGCTTTCATACTCTATTTTCCCCTTCTTAATCAATCCCTCGGTCCTCCTTTCCTGAATTCTAAACCGCTCCCACTCCTCAGACTTGTTTTTTTCCTTGGCCAATTATTATGCTACTTCCTTGGTTTGAATACTATCCCTAATTTCCCTTGTAAGCCATGGATTGACCACTGTAGTAATCCACGGGAGGCAGGAGTTCCGTTACCACACCAATATTTATTTACAATAACGATATTACAGGAGCAGCTACAAACAGTGCTGCTAGCAGTCCAGTCAACTTAAGACTGGCTCACAAAGCCTACACAGGTGCTTATATGGGCCCCCTCAATGAGCTATCATTGAGGGAGCTCATACTCCAATTGGCCAACCAATAAAGCTAATTGGAGTTCGTTACACCCATCCCCCCCCAAGGTCCGAGGAATTCCTGCCAGCTGGCATTCCTCTGAGCTTCTTCCTGCTCCTCATATCTGGGTCTGTCACCTCTGTGTCGTCCGCCAGGTCGTTCTCCAAAGTGGGCGGGGTGTACCTTATAGGTGCCCGTCTTTTCCTTGACGACCTCCTTGGAAGTTGTTCTTCCTCCTCCTTGGGGAGAGGTGTCGCGGCGGCCTCGTCAAACGTGTCCATCTCCGACTCTGATGACTGGGTCTGGAGAAATTGCTCGGGGCTGGGGTGTGGATATCCTTTCCGTCTGGGCTATCCCAGCTTGAGGCTGTCCTGCTTCGCCTGCCTCCAGGTGTGGTTCCGCTGCCCTTATTTGGTCTAGGTGTTTCTTCAGCACCTTACCTCCTATGGAAACCTCATAGGATATGGGCCCTGTTTGGGACTCTACCGTGCCTTTGACCCACGTTGGTCCATTCCCATAATTCTTGACCCAAACCGGTGCCCCCACGTGGAAATGTCTCTGCTGCCGACTGTTATCATGCCCCCTCCGTTGGGCCTCCTGTTGTTTCTCCACTTACCCCGTTAAATTTGGGAAAAGGAGACTCAGCCTCGTTCGCAGCCGCCTTCCCATTAAGAGTTCAGCTGGCGGTATGCCCGTTGTGGAATGCGGTGTGGTCCTGTAATCAAACAGCCAGTGGGAGAGCTTTGTGTCTATTGACGCTGCCGGCTGCTTCTTGAGTCCCGCTTTAAGTGTCTGGACAGCTCTCTCTGCCAGGCCGTTGGTCGCTGGATGGTAAGGGGCCGTTTTGATGTGACGGACACCGTTTTCCTTCAGGAATTTTCCAAATTCCCCACTTGTGAATGCTGTTCCGTTGTCCGACACCAATACATCCGGAAGTCCATGTGTTGCAAACGAGGCCCTGAGCTTTTCAATTGTCGATGCTGTGCTTGCCGCGTTTACCCGGTGGACGTCCAACCATTGAGGCCATGAAAGGGCCGGCGTGGTCAATATGCAGGCGGGCCTACGGTCTGCCTGGCGTGACGGCATTATCAGACCAGTACAGTTCTCGGAATGGGCAGCGCCGGTGGTACCAATTTTGAAGCCAGATGGCTCGATACATCTCTGTGGAGATTTCAAACAGACGGTAAACAAATACGCACTGCTGGACAAATACCCAATCCCGAAAATAGACGACCTATATGCCAAATTGGCAGGTGGGCTTTTGTTCACGAAACTAGACATGAGCCACACCTACCTGCAGTTAAAACTGGAAAAGGACTCCCAGAAGTTCGCTACGATCAACACCCTGATGGGCCTTTTTCGTTATACTAGGCTACCTTTTGGAGTGTCATCAGCCTGCGCTATATTTCAGCGTACAATGGAAAGTATTCTGGAGGGACTACCGTAGGTCACGATTTATTTGGACGATGTCTTAATCACGGGTAGGACAAACAGGGAACACTTAAGGAACCTGGAGGAAGTGCTCAGGCGTTTCGCAAAGGCAGGCGTACGGCTAAAAAGGGGAAAATGTGTTTTTCTGCCCCCACAAGTGACGTACCTGGGATATAAAGTAGACGAGTCAGGCTTACACCCATTAGAAGACAGAGTAAGGGCAATAAAAAGCCCCAGCTCCCACCACGGTCCAGGAGTTACGATCATTTCTGGGGTTGGTAACCTATTATGGAAAATTTATTGAAAATAGGGCCTCCATCCTAAAACCCCTCCACCAGCTACTAAAAAAGGGGCAAGAATGGAAATGGTCCGCCCGCCAAAACCGAGCATTTAGGGACATTAAGGAACAGATGTCATCCGAAAATGTCCTAGAGCATTATGACCCAAGGAAGGAGTTGGTGGTCACTTGTGATGCATCCCCCTACGGGATAGGAGCCGTCTTAGCCCATAGAGGAAGGAATGGGGAAGAACGGCCAATAGCCGATGCTTCGAGGACCTTGGCGATGGCTGAGAGGAAGTACGCCCAAATCGAGCAGGAAGGACTGGCTGTGATATTCGCAGTAAAAAAATTTCACCAGTATCTGTACAGGCAGAAATTCACCATAGTGACGGACCATAAGCCGTTATTAGGGTTATTAAAAGAAGACAAGTCAATACCCCCGATTGCATCAGCTAGAATCCAACGCTGGGTGTTGCTACTGGCGGCGTATAGATATGTTCTGGAGCACAGACCGGAAATGCGAGTAGCACATGCAGATGCTTTGAGCAGGCTTCCCCTCCCGGACACTCCGCCGCAAATACCAAAAGTAGAGGCAACAGTAATGACTCTACATTTTTTGGACACCATACCAGTAGACGCACAACATATTCGGTTGTGGACGCAAAAAGACCCAGTTTTACCCAAGATGAAGCATTTACTGCTAACAGGGGAACTGGAAAGACCAGTGGAGCCCCAGACGCACCCATACTGGAGCAGAAGGGCAAAGTTTAATGACGTTCCTACTTATGATCATGGTCCAGAGACCCCTCCCCAAGTTGTTGTTGGGCGAGGGCAGGGTAAAGTTCGGCAAAAACATCCTTCTCTGAATCAACAGCCTATCAAAGCTTAACCAATGAACCCGAAAATGCAGCAAGGAGCCAATGCTCTGAGTGGATAAGGGCAAGGAGAAGAGGATAAAACAACCTCCTTCCCTCCTAATGGAAATCCATTTCGTTATCGCCACAAAATAGCACTGTAAGCAAATGAATAGGAGCAATTTATTTTCAGTCATTGCCTTTAGGGCAGCACTAAACAGCAGCAGTTTATTTACATGGTTAGATTATGCTGAAGCATATGGTGTAGAGATAGCACTGTTCACAATTGTCTGCCTCCACACTCCGAGGAACATTGATTGACTTTATTACATCTTCTGTTCCCCATGGAGTCTGATTTTCTAAAGGTGCCAGAAATCATGTAGCGCACCTTACTTCTGCCATTGAGACAAAACTGGCATGAAACCTCAAACTAATGGTTCTTCATCAGATAGCTGCATGCAGCGCTGGGGATACATGGCAATGGTGAATAATGAATGTGGGCAGGACAGTTGCAGCTTTTAATAGGGCTACTTTCTCAACAGTTTTAACTCCTGAATTGGAGTCTTGTACTCCAACTCTTAGAATCATACATCTATTAACTGATCCACCGATAATGGGAGTTGGTTGGGGTGAGAGGTAATGTGTGATTTAATGGTTCCAAATTTACTGAAGTAAAATGCATGCTCTCCTGTTTTTCTGCTGAAGCTGTCGAATTGGAAGTGGCTTGTTGCTGCTGCTTTCTCACCGAGCACTACGTTTATTATTTTCAGTCGTAAAAAGAATGATTCTTATTCAACACAGAATAATTTTAATCAGAGAAAGTCAGCACAATACCTCAGGACAATTAACGTGGATAGACTTGTGTGTTTATCTCGCCACTTGGTATAATTGTATCCAATCAGTGTTTGGTGAGTGTTATACATTGGAGGTTGTCAACGGGGTAAGCTGCACTGATTTACTGAGCACTGTTAGCCTTTGCCAGATATTTGTTTCCTATTAGAAGGTGGAATGGAATTACAATTTTAGCTCTGCAGCACAGCGCCGTGCAACAATAATGTTAGAGCCACAGCGCTTGTACAATTTTAAGTACATGTTGGATCTTCAGTGATTATAGACTTGATATGTCTGCGTGGAAATGTTCTGGTATACGGTTAGCCAATCAAAACAAGAAAAGTCATAATTATCTCCCTGTCAGATGAAAGCTTTTGATTTCATTCGATGGGTGAAGGCCATACCCAGAAAGGTTGATGACAAATTCCCCAGCATATTTACGCACATGCCACTTCAGCCAAATTGAGATTGAGTCATTGAGCAAGGAAATTGCTCGTTGCTTCCAACAATGTATGAAATGACAACAACAAACAGAATTACTTTTGGTTTCTGTGTGGAAAGAATGATGGAGCATTGTGGGTTGCTCTTGCTCAGAACAGAATTGATTTATTTGATGGGCTCAGTATTAAGGGCCCTGGAAATTAAGAATATTCAAAGTGAGGTAAAGACATTGAAAGCTACACATTTTTGGCAACATTACAAACCTTTTCCTTTGGCTTTATAGCATATTTAATTTCTCTTATCATCTATAGTTGGAGGATTATTTGTATTTGTATCCATTTTATACATTGCTTATTTGCTGTCTTATCTTTTAATCATATAGAGTAGAACCTGTTCATAGAACCCTACAGCGCAGAAGGAGGCTATTCGGCCCATCGAGTCTGCACGACCTTCTGAAAGAGGGCCTGCTCTCCCGCTCTATTCCCATAACCTTGTAACCCCACCTAACTTGCACATCTTTGTGACACTAAGCAGCAATTTAGCATTACCAATCCACCTCATCTGCAAATCTTTGGACTGTGGGAGAAAACCTGAGCACCCGGAGGAAACTCACACAGACGTGGGGAGAAAGTGCAAACTCCACACCGTCCCCCAAGGCCGGAATTCAATCCAGGTCCGTGGCGCTGTGAGGCAGCAGTGCTGACCACTGTGCCATCGTGTCGCCCATCATTAGTTTCCAAATTTACCTTAACCGACTTGTTACTCAAGCATACATAAATAGTTTGCTGTGTTTAGATTTCAGACCCTAATTCCAGACTTGACTAAATAACTTTTTAAAAAGCTTATCCAATTAAGGGGCTATTTTAGTGTGGCCAATCCACCTACCCTGCCCATCTTTGGGTTGTGCGGGTGAGAACCATGCAGATACGGGGAGAATGGGCAAACTCCACATGGACAGTGACTCAGGGCCGGGATGGAACCCGGGTCTTCGACCCATGAGGCAACAGGGGTAAACACCGCTCCACCATACCACCCAACTAAATAACTTTTAAAGTCTATATGAAATTCTATCACATCACGGCCACTCTTCCCTAGAGGCCCCTTGATTACAAGTTTATTAATGGCCCTTTCCCATTCTACAACACTAGATTTAAGCACATAGCCAACATGTCCAATCTGTCTGGACATTAAAATTTCCATCCTTAACGTACTACTCTTATTATATGCACCTGGGCAGCACAGTAGCACAGTGGTTAGCACTGTTGCTGCACAGCGCCAATGTCCCAGGTTCGATTCCCGGCTTGGGTCACTGTCTGTGTGGAGTCTGTACATTCTCCCCGTGTCTGCGTGGGGTTTCCTCTGGGTGCTCCGGTTTCCTCCCACAAGTCCTGAAAAACGTGCTTGTTAGGTGAATTGGACATTCTGAATTCTTCCTCTGTTTACCTGAATAGGCAACGGAGTGTGGTGACTAGGGGCTTTTCACAGTAACGTCATTGCATTGTTAATAAGCCTACTTGTGACAATAATAAAGATTATTATTAATTTCCTAGTTTAAACATTATCCTCCATTGCAACCACTGTTAATGTTCTGATAAACAACTCCCGCCAATGTTTTCTTCTCTTTGATATTTCTTTGTCCAAACAGCCCAAAGTGGAGCAATCAGCGGTGGCAAATTGTACTCTACTTCAGTAAAGAACGCGGAGAGAGAGAGAGGGAGAGACTTCAGTAAAGAGCGCGGAGAGAGAGAGGGAGAGACTTCAGGAAAGAGCGCGGAGAGAGAGAGGGCGAGACTTCAGTAAAGAGTGCGGAGAGAGAAGGCGAGACTTCAGTAAAGAGCGCGGAGAGAGAGAGGGCGAGACATCAGTAAAGAACGCGGAGAGAGAGGGCGAGACTTCAGTAAAGAGCGTGGAGACAGAGAGAGGGCGAGACTTCAGTAAAGAGCGCGGAGAGAGAGAGGGCGAGACTTCAGTAAAGAGCGCGGAGAGAGAGAGGGCGAGACTTCAGTAAAGAGCGCGGAGAGAGAGAGGGCGAGACTTCAGTAAAGAGCGCGGAGAGAGAGAGGGCGAGACTTCAGTAAAGAGCGTGGAGACAGAGAGGGCGAGACATCAGTAAAGAGCGTGGAGACAGAGAGAGGGCGAGACTTCAGTAAAGAGCGCGGAGAGAGAGAGGGCGAGACTTCAGTAAAGAGCGCGGAGAGAGAGAGGGCGAGACTTCAGTAAAGAGCGTGGAGACAGAGAGGGCGAGACATCAGTAAAGAGCGTGGAGACAGAGAGAGGGCGAGACTTCAGTAAAGAGCGCGGAGAGAGAGAGGGCGAGACTTCAGTAAAGAGCGTGGAGACAGAGAGGGCGAGACATCAGTAAAGAGCGTGGAGACAGAGAGAGGGCGAGACTTCAGTAAAGAGCGTGGAGACAGAGAGAGGGCGAGACTTCAGTAAAGAGCGCGGAGAGAGAGAGGGCGAGACATCAGTAAAGAGGTGATGTGGAGATGCCGCCGTTGCACTGGGGTGAGCACAGTAAGAAGTCTTATAACTCCAGGTGAAAGTCCAACATGTTTGTTTCAAACACCAGCTTTCGGAGCACTGCTCCTTCCTCAGTAAAGAGTGCAGAGAGCGAGATGGGGAGACTTCAGAAAAGAGCGTGGTAAGAGAGAGGGCGGGACTTCAGTAAAGAGCGCTCTCGGTTAAGACAGCTGTTTGTTTGTTTAAAAAGAATACAGTATTGCGGCATCACAGGAGACTGTAACCTGATTGGCTGAAAGTCAGACTGGGCTAAATTTGAATATTTGGTGTTACTGATTTAAATACTAGTTTTGATTTGACTTGGATTACCATTTTTAAGTTGATTTGAATTACTATTTTAAAAAAATTTTATTTGACTTAAATAACTATATTGGGTTGATTTAACTTACTATTTTAAATATTTTTAATTTGATTTAAATAACTTTTTTAATTTCAATTAAATAACTATTTTTAATTTGTTGTCAGGTCAAGAGGAACAAATACTCAGTTTAAAAAAAAATCTAATTAAATAGTACACTGGGATTGGATTTAATCTGACACAAATACCTCTTTCTAAAGTTTAATTTCAAAGGTTTAATTTAAAGGAATAATTCATGGCAGGACAGCTCCAAGGTGTGGTCTGCTCTTGCTCCATGTGGCAGGCTGGGGACTGTTCCAGGGTCCCAAGTTCAATTCCCGGCTTGGGTCACTGTCTGTGCGGAGCCTGCACATTCTCCCTGTGTCTGCGTGGGTCGCCTCCGGATGCTCTGGTTTCCTCCCACAGCCCAAAGATGTGCAGGTTAGGTGGATTGGTCGTGATAAATTTCCCTTAGTTTCCAAAAAAGTTAGGTGGGATTACTGGGTTACGGGCATAGGATGGAGGCATGGGCTTAAGTGGGGTGCTTTTTCCAGGAGCCAGTGCAGACACGATGGCCTCCTTTTGTACTGTAAATTCTATGATCCAGTCGTTTTAAAAAAATGCTTTTTATTGGGTTTTTGAACATAGAATATTTACAGTTATGTACACAGAATGAAATATAAATGTAATTGGTAGGATATTGTGCACCAGTTCAAAAACAGCAACTCTACAGTTTATGATCCAGTCATAAATAGTGGTAGACAATTAAGCAACTAACTAAAGAGAAGACTCCACAAGTGCCCCTGTTCCCAATGTTGGGTGAGCCCAGATCATCAGAGTGAGGCGTTTGCTGAGAGGGAGTTTCCATCTCGGCCTCATCCAGCATCACAGATGTTCGGAGACAACCTTGCCTGTGGTCAAAACCCACGGAAATAGAGAGTCCACGGGAGGTGATAAGCCTGATGGAGCTAATCACAAAAATGGGGAATGTTTTGAATTGGGGAAAATGACGTCAGTGCTTTTAGAGGAAAAGGGATAAGGGTCTGAAATTATCGATATAAGGTGCTGAAATTATTGAACTCACTGAGGGAAAAAATATAAGGGAGCATATCTCAGAGAAACTCAAAGTAGTTTTGTTGTGGATACAAAGGCTGTCCTGAATCCCACACCCTCCTTGGTTCCCATCCAGATAAACCACAATGGGAATGGCTCATTTATTGACAGTCCATAGACAACCAGTGTGACAGCCACAGTTCATCAGTGGCATTAAAATGTTGCCTCGAAAGCAAATCCCATCCAGGTCCGGTGGAGGACTTTACTGACTTGGTCTGACTGCTCTCCTGCAAATCTTCTTCCTGCTGTTCTGTCGCTGTACTAACGTCACAACAACCTTTCACTTCATTTGCAGAATCATTGATTTCTAAACTTCAAAATCAATCAGTTGCCTGTGGGACGAGCAACATTGTTCTGTACTATTGCTGTTTGAAGCGCCAGTGCTCTGAATCCAAGCCAAGCAGGGCACCTGTTTAAAATGAACAAATCCATTTGCTGAGCCACATCATCACATTACTGTCCAATCTGCCTTTTGTTTTTCACAACCTGGAAGGATAAAGGTAACATGACTTATCATGAGGCAAAAAATAAGAGAAGAAAGGCTTGCATTGATATTCCGTCTTTCCTGGCCTGAGGATTCCAAAGCAATTTAGAGCTGGTGAAACACTTTTTGAATGTAGTCACTGCCACTTAACATTCGTCCTGTTACCTGGCATGAACTGCAAGCCGCAGATGGTGTGATGATGGACCTCATGTTTTCCACCCCACCTTCCACTTCTCCCCCTTGTGCATTGCTGTTTACAGATATCAAAGAGCTTCCGCCTGGCCAGCCAGTGCAGCCTCATCATGAATGATGCAAGTAGGTCACTATTGCTTGATCTGATGCAATAGATCTAAACACTAGCTCAGATACTGGTGTTGTTTAGAGCATTGTATCGAATTGAGATCTGTTTGTGGGTGAGTGTGATGAATGTAAGAGATTGTCATATGTTATATTTATATTTTTTGCAGTGATATTACAAATTGGGTTAAGATACAGACAGTATGACAGAGCTGTTTTCGTAAAATGGAGGTAATCATTGATCTGCAGTTGAAATGTTCTGCTATTAGATCTTGAGAACCATTTTCTTGTCTTCAGATAGCTAGCTAATAGAATATTGTTTACGTTTGAAGGATCCCTACAGTGTCGATCATTTATGGAGGGTATTGTGTTTGATTCTGGTGAACAAGTCGAGGAACATCTGGTAAAGAAGAGACAAAATAACGCCTTATGCTTTGGGTGCAGGTGATGTAGTTAATGAACCACGTCTGTCTGAAAAGGCAGTTGATCTGTGAACTCATTTTATCAGAGGTATTTCAGTTTGTTCCTGAAATGTTCTCTCTTCAAAGATTCTTCACAAAGAGAAACAACTTTATTCATGAAAAACAACTTCTCTCTCAGCAGTCCAGCAGTCTGCTATCCGGCAGATTATTTAGGATTACTGAGGTACAGTAATGAGGTACAGAGGAATGACAGTGGCTTGGTAGAGCAAGAACCTGCTGTCCCCCTCACTCTTACTCTCCCTGTTACGGATGCCTCTCAGCCAGCCTAGACTGCTGCCCTCAAAGGGAAATGGTGCAGCCTGATGCTGGACCCTCAAAGCTCAGAGCTACTCACAGGCATTCTGCTAGGGCCATCAGTAGTCTTCCTCAGTGAAACTTCACAACCAAGTGGCATGGGATTTGGGGTGTGCTAGCTAGGTGGATAAATAACAGGCTTGGCAACAGGAGACAGAGAGTAGCGGTGGAAGAGAGTTTTTCAGAATGGTGTTTCACAGGGATCTCAGAATGGTGTTTCACAGGGATCAGTGCTGATGCCATTGTTGATTGTAATATATGTAAATTATCTGGAGGAAAATGTAGATGGTCTGATTAGCAAGTTTGCAGATGACACTAAGCTAGGTCGAGTTGCAGATAGTGAAGGGGACTGTCAGATAATACAGCAGAATATAGATTGATTGGAGAGTTTGGCAGATGAAGTTTAATCTGGACAAATCCGAGGGGATGTATTTTGGAAGATCAAATTCAGGTTAAATTATACAGTAAATGGTAAAATCCTTTGGAACATTGGGATACAGAAGGGTCTGGGCATTCAGGTCCATAGTTCCATGAAAGTGACAATGCAGCTGGATAACATGGTCAAGAAGGCATATGGCATGCTTGCCTTCATTGGCCAGGGATTGAATGCAAGAGTTGACATGTTACAGTTGCATAAAACTTTAGTTTGGCCACATTTGGAATATTGTGTGCATTTCTGGACGTGGGTGCTGTAGTGATCTGCATATCTGTATGTACACAAGGGGTTAATGTAAATACACGCCAACTAAGTGATCACTGAAAGGAGCACTAGAGATGTATAAATAGACAGATGGAAACCAGGATCAGTCTCTTCACAGGAACAGTAGTTAGTGACCAGACACAGACAGACAACTCAGCACAGGTGTAGTTAATCATAAGTACTTCTTAATTAATCATGTTCATGTAACATCTAGTTTAAGCTCTGGAGAGAGAAAGCATTTGCTTCAACTGGAAGACTACGAGCATTATTCAGACATAAGAAATAATATATGGTACCAGGTAGTGACTTCAGGAAAGCTTACTAGACAGGTTACATACGGACCAGAAAGAAAGACAAAAAGACAGAAACAAAAGTACCAACTGCTCGACTGTGGAGGACCACGCAGCATATGGATACTCGACGACCGACCGATTCGCTGGAACATGTTCGATCTCCAGCTGAAAACAACCGATAACATAAGTGATAACTGGAAGATGTTTAAACAAATGTTCCAAATAAATATGGTAGCTAATGATTTGAACACGGTCTCTGAAGACAAAAGAATAGCACTGCTACTAACAATAGCAGGACATCAAGCCAGAGAGATCTATAACGCATTTAATTACTTGGAAGGTGAAGACAAAACTAAATTGAAAGTGATACTCGACAAATTTGAAGATCACTGTAACACCTGCAATTATGCTGCTTTAAGGGACTCATGCTCAGAGACCAAATTGTGAAAGAATTAAATGATGAGTGACTCATAAATTCATTATTAAAGGAGAACGATTTAATGCTTAATATCGCAATTGAAAAGTGCATATCGCAAGAAAAAAATAATAATCAGTATCTTGAGTTTATACCAAGAAAGAACAGAAAAAAATCTTCCACAAGGCTGAGAAAATTAAAATGGAGTCTCAGCATTCAAATCAGCTTCTTCTTGCCGGCACATCCGATTAAAACCTGTACGCACATGCACACATTAACAAAAGATGCAAACCGGCAAAATTTCATTCTGCGCATGAGCAGGAAACCGAAGCCGCGCATGCACAGTTGGGAAAAGATGCATTGGGCAAAGATCGATCTGCGCATGCGCAAGCCATGCATGCACAGTTGAAGAAAAAGCGCACAATGCCTGATGATCGATTTGCGCATGAGCAATCGATTAGTACGCATGACATCACGAACGTCATGATGTCAGAAGACTCAGGCCGTGCCCACTTAAAGGGGAAATGCCCAAAAATCACAAATAAGAGGCGGGATTCGCTGATGCCGGGACGGATAATCCCCGCGACCGGCGGGAATCGTGCCACACCGCCCTAGCCAGTGACCAGACACAGTTAGACAGCTCAGCACAGGTGTAGATAATCATAAGTACTTCTTAATCAATCATGTTCATGTAACATCTAGTTTAAGCTCTGGAGAGAGAATGAACTTACTCGATAAAGCATTTGCTTGAACTGGAAGACTGCGAGCATTATTTGGATGCAAGAAATAATATAGATGCTTTGGAGAGAGTGCAAAGAAGGTTTACCAGGATGTTGCCTGGCCTGAAGACTGTTAGCTACGAGGAGAGGCTGAATAAACTCGGATTGTTTTTGTTGGAAAGACAAAGGCTGAGGGGAGACCTGATTGAGGTGTGCAAAATTACGAGAAGTATAGATGGGGTGAACAGTCAGAAGCTTTTTACCAGCGTGGAAAACTCAATTGCAAGGGGGCACAGGTTCAAGGTGAGAGGGGGAAAATTTAAGGGAGATGTGGGGGGTATATTTTTCACACAGAGCGTGCCTGGAACTCACTGCCAGTGGTGTTGGTGGAGGCAGGCACGATAGCAACGTTTCTGATGTACCTTGATAGGCATATGAATGGTGGGGAATGGAAGGATACAGATCATTTGGGTAATAAGTAGTAGGTCTAAATGAGGAATCTGGATCGGCACAGGCTTGGTGGGTCGAAATGCCTGATCGTGTGCTGTCATGTTCTTCTTCTACCAGCACAGGAAAAACTACAACTACCACCACCATTACTGAACCAGACTTTTTCCAACCAGGCCTTCCAACTTCTCTGAACTCCTTGTCAAACTCCCACACTGTTCCCTTGCAAATCCATAAGAATTTTCCAAACTCCGGCAATAACACACAATCCTGCAGCAGCTAAAGCCAAAAGAGCCCCTGCTGGAACTGCCATGGTGATTCCTTGTGTTCATGCTCGGAATGATTTAAGAGGCAATAATAAGGGGCAGGATTCTCCAATAATGGGGCTATGTCCCCACGCCAACGTCAAAACGCTGGCGAATCACTCAGGACTTTCCTGAAGAAAGTCCAGAGTGATTCGTCTACCTGAAGGGGGCTAGCAGGGTCCCGGAGTAGTCCTCGCAGCTCCCGCTGCCAATACAGGGCCCTGCACTTCTGATCGGTGCCGCACATGCGCATGGCGGCGGCCTGCGTCCATTGTCCCGCGTGACATGGCGGATCCACACCGCAGACCGGCACCAAAAAGATTGAAACCCCCCCCCCCCCCCGACATCGAGCACGCCCGCGAATTGGTGGCCCCCCATCGATAGCCTGGCCATCTGTGAAGCCCCCCTGCCCCCCCCCCCCCCCGGTGAAGTATCCCCCCACCCCTACCAGGGCGGCCACGGACTGACTCCACTGCCGCCACTGGCCGTTCCCGACAGGTTAGAACCACGCTGTCTGGAACCCGGCCAATTTATGTCAGAGAATTGCTGCGGGGGCCTTGACAAAGGCCCCCCACCCGCGCCGCGTAGATCGCGCGATTCGCAGCGATTCTCTGGGAGCGGAAAATCGCGGGAGTGGCGTCAGACCAGATTTCAGACCCCCCCCCCTCCCATCGATCGCAATTTCCAAGCGGAGGCTCTGAGAATCCGGCTCCGGGTATCAAAGCCAGATTAACACATTGGTCTGGATTTTCTTACCATGTTGTGGGAGGACCCACTCAGGCAGATTTGGCAGTTCAGCCAAAGGTCTGTTGACTTTAGACAGGAGCAGACAATCCTGGTGGCAGATGCGGCCAGAAAATCTGACCCGTGGTTCAAAATCACAATCCGTCTTTCAAAGTCGCAATCGCTGCCACCTGAAATTCAATGTCAGCCGAATGTGGAAACCACACCACCTGCAAGCTCCCCTCGAAGCTGTTCACCGCCCCAACTTGGAAATTGCAATAAGCCGCGCAGGCAGAAGTCCCGTCAGCAGATTCCTTTTATTTACAAACCCAACAGCTGAACAACCCTGACCATTCAGTCTGCTGTCTACACCGGGAGTGCAGAGGATCTGACATAGAAAGGGGTTCCCTGATTGGGCCACTAATCAGGGAACTCGTATTCTAATTAGCCAATCTCAAAAGACCTGGCCAAAGTCATTACACCCCTCCCCCCCAAAGTCAGAGGAACCCCCATGGTCCTCGTGACTCATGGGTCTCCTGCTTCGTTTTTGTGTCGGTCCGGCTCCTCCACCAGCCTCCGATGTAGGGGGGGGGTATAACAGCGAGACGCCCGTCTTTTCCGATGTGAGCGCCTGAGGGGCGGTTCGCTCCTTTCCTCCGGCGGCAGTGGTACAGCTGCGGCATCATCCACGGTGTCCATATCTGAGTCTGATGTCCTCACCCATGGTGTCGGAGAGGCATGGATAGTTTGCCGGGGAGGACTCTCCATGGTCCTCGATATGCTGGTCTGAGTCAGCTCCGGAGGAGGATCGAATCTGAGGCCCGCACCTGTTCCAAATGTTTCTTTATTACATGTTTTCCCACATGTATCTCATACGACACAGGTCCTGCCCTGGCCTTGACTGTTCCTGCTACCCATGTGGGACCATTCGCATAATATCTGACCCATACATTTTCACCCGTGTTGAATTGCCTTTCCCGGCGAGTGTTGTCGTTGCCCCTGCATTGCTCCTCTTGGTGTCGCTCTATTCTGCCACCTAAATTCGGGAACAGGAGACTCAGCCGGGTTCGGAGTCGTCTGCCCATAAGAGCTTCGCCGGTGCTATTCCCGTTGTGTGTGGGGTTGTTCTGTCGTCAAATAGCCAGCACGACAATTTGGTATCCAATGATGCTGCTGACTGTTTCTTCAGCCCAATCTTTAAAGTCTGGACGGCTCTCTCTGCCAAAACATTCGATGCCGGGTGGTATGGTGCCGTCCTTATGTGCCGAATGCCATTAGACTTCATAAATTCTGTAAAGTCCTGACTGGTGAAAACCGATCCATTATCCGAAACTAACACTTCCGGGATACCATGAGTTGCGAACGAGGTGCGGAGTTTTTCCAATGGCAGTTGTTGAATTTGCAGAGTTCATTTTGTAGATGTCCAGCTATTTGGAATGGGTGTCTACTAATATAAAAAACGTTGAACCCATAAACGGGCCTGCAAAATCGACATGAAGCGACCATAGTCTACCTGGCCATTCCCAACCAATGAAGGAATCAAAAAACTGCATGCTTCCACCCCACACTAGCACACCCACTGGAAGGACATGGCATGCTGACAAGAGCAACAAATGGTCAAAAGCATTTCAGCTGACACTTTCAAAATACTGCTGAGTTTGAAAGTTCTTGGTGCACGTCACACTATTGGACTTGAGCACATAATCCAGGCTAACATTTCAGTGCAGTACCGAGGGAGTGCTGCATTGTCATAAATGATGGATAGGATCTTCCGCCGACGCACTCCCGCCCTCTGTCTCCCGGCAGTGTGGGTTAGATTAATTGGGAAATCCCATTGACAACAATCCCACAACAAGGCCACACAATCCCATGAAACTATTTTGAGTTTGGTGTTCTGGCAACAATGGGGGCAATAAAATCCTGCCACTGCCCAACAGCGAGTCGCCTCCCGCCTCCGTGAAACATCCCGCAGGACAGCCAGAGAACCTTGCCCACTGTCTTTGGCACGAGGTGTTGGATCACAGCCCCATCTGCGTGCTGAAATGAGAACAGATAATCTTTGTAGAAGGGTTTCTCCGAATGTTCCGGTCAACATCCAGTGGGGAAAAAGAAAAGATTTATCTCTTCTGCTGTTTGTGTGTGACCTTGCGATGTGTATGCTCTGTTTGTCTGCAGAACACTGGTAGCAACTGTAACACCGGTAACACCTGGTAGCACGCAGGCATGGGGAGAATGTGCAAACTCCACGCAGACTGTGACCCAAGCCGGATTTGACCCCGGGACCCTGGAGCTGTGAGGCAGCAGTGCTAACCACTGTGCCACCCGTGCTGTGTTTGCCAACAGAACACTGGTAGCACCTGAAAATTCATTCATTGGCTGCGAAAACAACACTGGCATTTGCAAGGTACCTTGAACGTGATGCATGTCCTAAAGCATCAAAAAACAATCACTGAGCGAGGTGGATATTTTTAGGAGAGTTGACCAAAAGCTTGAATGAAGAGACAAGTGTCCTAAAAACATGACAGACAATTTGTTCCTGCCATTTTTTAAAAATGGTTTGCATTTATATAGTGCTTTTCATGCCAGTTGAAGAGCTTTACAGCCAATTAAGTACTTTTTGAGGTGTCGTCACTGTTGTAGGAAATGCTGAAGTTAATTTGCATACAGCAAACTCCCACCAACAGCAATGTGATGATGATCAGCTAATCTGTTTTTTGCGATGTTGTTTGAGGGAGAAGTATTTGCCAGAACACCAAACTCAAAATAGTTTAATGACAGGCCAATGGATTATTGCTTTAATGTCCCATTCAAAAGACAGTACCTCAGGAAGGGCAGCATCCCTCAGCACCAGTCAAGGAATGGGATTTGGAACTTGAACCTTGTGATTGAGTGGATGTTTTGCTAACCGCTGAGACTACATGATACATTTTTGGTTGCCTAGTAGTCATGTTGCTGGACTAGTTACAGCATGGCCTGTCAATCTAGAAATAAATCAATAAATTATTGTTATCAATAGAGATGACACATGGAAACTATTGTAAAAATCACTTCTGATTCGCTGTGCATATCTGGTGGTGCACTAAGTTTCCATAGTTAGTAATTCACAGAAAAGGTCGCTAGCCTGTTGCCAGGGTTTGACAACTTGATGAACACCAATCCGCATCAAGCATGGCTAACCAGGAGTCTCTCCCGTGCTTCCTGCCAGCCATTGGCATGACTGGAAGGATTTGCAGGTTGTCACTCTGTTTGGCCACGTTATGAATCCACCTTCCTTGGTCATCAAGTTTTGTGGTGGGTTTCAATCCCGGAACTTCTGGCTCAGAGACAGGGGGCGGCGCCGGGTCGGATAATCGCCGGGGGGGGGGGGCGTGAATCCCGCCCCCGCTGGCTGCCGAATTCTCCAGTGCCGGAGATTTGGCGGGGGCAGGAATCGTGCCTCCCCCCTAGCGATTCTCAGGCCCGCGATGGGCCGAAGCCTCGCCCGTTCTATGCAGGTCCCACCAGCGTAAATTGGAGTTGGTCCCTTACCGGCGGGACCTGGCGGCGCAGGAGGGCTCCGGGGTCCGGGGGGGGCGCGGGGCAATCTGGTCCCGGGGGGTGCCCCCTCTGTGGCCTGGCCCACGATAGGGCGCACCGATCCACAGACGGGCTTCTGCCGTGGGGGCACTCCATTCCTCCGCGCCAGCCGTGTAAGCCTCCGCGATCGCCGTCGCATGCGCGAGGATGATGGCCGGCGGAGTCCCTTCGGCTGCGGCTGCTGCTGCGCCAAAGGCCTTCCATGCTGGCCGGCGGGGCGCAAACCATTCCGGTGCCGGCCTAGCCCCTGAAGGTGCTGAGGAACGGCTCTCCACTGTGTCGTTTCTGCCCGCCCCGCCGATTTCCGGAGAATCCCGCCCAGGATCACTACCCACTGCACCACAAGACCTCCAAAGAAATCCACCCTCATCCAGGCTGAATTGTATGTGACTCCAGCTCCATACCAGGGTGCTTGACTCTAAACTGCCCTCTGAAATTGTGGAGCATGTGTGTCACCTTAGTATGGGCAATAAATGACAGACATGCCAACAATTGTATATAAATATACAGATTTACACATATATGTGTGTGTGTATATTATATATTAGTTCATAGAATTTACAGTACAGAAGGAGGCCATTCGGCCCATCAAGTCTGCACCGGCTCCTGGAAAGAGCACCCTATCCAAGGTTAACACCTCCACCCTATCCCCATAACCCAGTAACCCCACCCAACACTAAGGGCAATTTTGGACACTAAGGACAATTTATCATGGCCAATCCACCTAATATGTAATACATATTTCTACGTACATCTTGGTATATATATATATTAAATATATCTATATATATCTAGGTACATATCATGTATGCATTTACAGGTATATATGTTAACACCCTTAATTTACAATAGCAGATGGAGGAAGTTCCGACATTCATTGTAACCTGCTTCTTGCAAACATCGCATAGCATGATTTCAACCCAGTCTGTGTGTTTTCTGTATAGCTAGGTTAATACAAAACCAATAAATAGCTAGAGAAAGTGAAAAACATCCCCAAGTTTTTGCCTTGTGGGCATTGTCTGGAGAGAAGGAGAGAATTCTGTTTTGTCCTTAATTCCTACGGGAATGCCAACAGCCAAGTAAAATTGCTCAGGATGTTATTCTCTCCATTTTCTCTAATGCCATGTCAAATCTCAATGTGCGTGCAGCCTCATAGCTCGGTAAGCTAGTTGGTGATAGAGATACTGTTATGAAAATAAACTGATTTCTGAAATGGTGCCTTTGAAATGATGGGGGGGAGGTGAGATGTTTGGCACAAATTTTGACTGTCAGCGTATGGGCACAAAATTTCCTTCTGTTTTTTTTAAATCACTATGATGTACTAGGGTTAAACATCCGAAAGCATAGTGGAACTTCCTTTCCTGAAATTGAGGTCAAGACTTGATGGTTGTGTTTATAATGAGAAAATCTGAAAGTAGTGTGATGTTGTGTGGGGAAAGTAGTAAATGGTATCAAAGTACAAATAGAATCATGTTGAACAAGGTTATATTTAACATTAGTTTAGTCACACTTCTGACCTCCATGTCACCCTGGCTCAATTGGTACCACTCTCAATTCAGAAGCGTATCCATCAATACCAAGGTATAACACAATTTTGGCTGATACTTTAGTGAAACATCAAAAAGTAAAAATAGAAACTTCTGAAAATACTCCGCAGGTCACACAGTTTCTGTGGGGAGCAAAACGGAGTTAACATTTCAGGTTGATGCTTTTACAGAGATGTAGTGTATTCCTGATGGGTTCTTCCTTCAACAAATACACCAATTGATTTTCTGAGAAATCTTGCTGTATTTACTTACATTCGCATTCAAAGCGTCAATGATTGTTTATGATACTTAATTGTGAGGATGGACATTCAGCCACCTTCATTCATCGTAATCTATGACCTGCACATATAGCACTTTTTAAACTGTAAATTGTGGGGCTGATCGCAATAGACTTCAGGCGGCCATGTGCAGACTTTATTTTTTGTCCACAGAAAATTTAAAGCAGAGAAATGTGAAGTGCTTCCTTTTGGTAGGAAGAGGAGGGGTGATATAAACTGAGTGGTACAATTTTAAAGGAGCCACAGAAACTGAGTGCTGCGTAAATCTTTTAAAGTGACAGGACATGCTCCGACGTCTGTTTAAAAGGTGTGTAGGATCCTTCGGTTATCAATAAAGTCTCGAAGTATTAAAGCAAGGAAGTTATGCTGAACCTTTTGTAAATCACTTGTTGGACTCTAGCTGGAGTCTTGTAGCCAACATTGGGCACCATGTTTTAGGGAGTACATTAATGGCCAGAATTCTCTGCCCATTGGAATTCTCTTTTACCACTGGCAGCGCACCCCCGCCCCGGGTTTCCCGGTGGCGTGGGATGACCTTCGTGGGATTTCCTGTTGACAAGCGACGGGAGTAGAGAATCCCACCGCCAATGAATGATGCACTGGCGACAAACATGTGGCTGGGATGCCGGAGAATCCAGCATGTCTTTGAGAAGGTGCAGAGGAGATTCATTGGAACGGTATCAGGGATGGAAGACCTCAGTTTTGTTGGGCGACTAGAGGAAGTGAAATTTTTCTCTCACAGCAAAGGAGGGAGATTTGACACTGTTCCAAGTTATAATGGGTTTTGCGAATAAGGAGGAGCTGTTTGCACAAGCACAAAGATCAATAATGAGAAGACCCAAATTTTAGTTAATTGGCAGAAGCGTTGAGCAGGGTTGACATGAGGAAATAGCGATTTATATGGCACGTTAAAATAACCTGGAATGTATTCCCTGACAGGGAGGTGGAAGCAAATAAAATAATAAGTTTGCAAAGGGAATTGGATAACTAAATGAAGGGGAAACATGTCCAGGGCTATGGGCTAAGAGCAGAGGAGTGGATCTAATTGGAGTAACGGACAAGGGAATGATAGGCTGACTGGCCTCCATCTGTGCTGCATTATTCAATGATTCTATGATTCATCCAGCTACGCCATTTCTGTATCTAACTGACCTTTAAATTAATGTTTTTTTAAATAAATGAAAGTACCCAATTCATTTTTTCCTATTAAGGGGCAATTTAGTGTAGCCAATCCACCTACCCCACACATCTTTGGGTTGTGATGGCAAAACCCACACAAACACGGGGAGAATGTGCAAACTCTACGTGGACAGTGACCCAGGGCCAGGATCGAACCTGAGACCTCGGCGCTGTGAGGCAGCAGTGCTAACCACTGCACCACCATCCTGCCTCTAAATTGAAACCATCTACCAGAGAGTCCAAAGATTGGAGAGTTGGGCGGAGAAATGGCAGATGGAGTTCAAACCGGGCAAATGTGAGGTGATGCATTTTGGAAGATCCAATTCAAGAGCGAACTATACGGTAAATTAAAAAGCCCTGGGGAAAATTGATGTACAGAGAGATCTGGGTGTTCAGGTCCATTGTACCCTGAAGGTGGCTGCGCAGGTCGATAGAGTGGTCAAGAAGGCATATGGCATGCTTTCCTTCATCGTAAGGGGTATTGAGTACAAGAGTTAGCAGGTCATGTTACAGTTGTATAAGACTGTGGTGCGGCCACATTTGGAATACTGCGTACAGTTCTGGTCGCCACATTACCAAAAGGTGTGGATGCTTTGGAAAGGGTGCAGAGGAGGTTCACCAGGATGTTGCCTGGTATGGAGGGTGCTAGCTATGAAGAGAGGTTGAGTAGATTAGGATTATTTTCATTAGAAAGACGGAGGTCGGGGCAGCACGGTAGCACAAGTGGATTGCACTGTGGCTTCACAGCGCGAGGGTCCCAGGTTCGATTCCCTGCTGGGTTACTGTCTGTGCAGAGTCTGCACGTTCTTCCTGTGTGTGTGTGGATTTCCTCCAGGTGCTCCAGTTTCCTCCCACAGTCCAAAGACATGCAAGTTAGGTGGATTGGCTATGATAAATTGCCCTTAGTGACCAAAAAGGTTAGGAGGGGTTATTGGGTTACGGGGATAGGGTGGAAGTGAGGGCTTAAGTGGTTCGGTGCAGACTCGATGGGCCGAATGGCCTCCTACTGCACTGTATGTTCTATGTTCTAGGTTGAGGGGGGACCTCATTGAGGTCGACAAAATCTTGAGAGGTATAGACAGGGTGAATAGCAAGAAGCTTTTTCCCAGAGTGGGGGACTCAATTACTAGGGGTCACGAGTTCAAGGTGAGAGGAGAAAAGTTTAAGGGAGATGTGCATGGCAAGCTTTTTACACAGAGGGTGGTGGGTGCCTGGAACACATTGCCAGCGGAGGTGGTAGAGGCGGGCACGATAGTGTCATTTAAGATGTATCTAGACAGATACATGAATGGGCAGGGAGCAGAGGGATACAGATCCTTAGAAAATAGGCGACAGGTTTAGATAGAGGATCTGGATCGGTGCAGGCTGGGAGGGCCGAAGGGCCTGTTCCTGTGCTGTAATTTTTCTTTGTTCTTTGTTCTTTCCATGATGATTGCTGATCATTTTCTGAATGAAGGAAATTAGAAGTTTATTCCTGAAATTACCTTGCACATGGTTGGAGCCTGTGTCACCTTTGTCTATTCCCCCACTTTTATTTAAAATGCCACCCCCCCAATGTACCTTCACCAATTTTGATCAAAGATTATCAGTCAGAAATGTTGACTTCCGGGGCAGCACTGTGGCCTAGTGGTTAGCACAACCGCCTCACTGCGCTGAGGTCCCAGGTTCGATCCCGGCTCTGGGGCACTGTCCGTGTGGAGTTTGCAAGTTCTCCCCGTGTCTGCGTGGGTTTCGCCCCCACAACCCAAAAATGTGCAGAGTAGGTGGATTGGCCACGCTAAATTGCCCCTTAATTGGAAAAAATAATTGGCTAATCTAAATTTATAAAAAAAAAAGAAATGTTGACTTCCTCTCTCCATGGATGCTATCTGATCGGCCGAGCGTTTGCCGGCATCTTCTGGGTTCTTTTATATTTTTCACAATTTCCATTCGACATCAAAGGCTGTCTAAAAGTATGTGTTGACCAGGTTCACCCCCAGTAACCATATCTGTCACCTCCTCAAATAGCTCTCATCAGCTCTGTCAAACATCGAGCCGTGAGCCGTGAAACGCTGTTTCAGTTCCGTTTTGTTCCTCTTGATGTTCAGTGATTTAATCTATAATTGAAAGATTTCCAAATTTTACCCATCTTGAAGTTAAATTAAATTAAAATAAACTGACTGGCTTGTAATTACCTGAGTTAGTTATGTCTCCTCATTTTAAAATGACTTTGGCTTCTCTCCAACTCACTAACATACATCAAGTCTCAATAGAACGCTGAAATGTAACATATGTAGCTGGTTCCAGCGCCGTTCTCTACCAAACCCAAAATAGGTTTGATTAAATTGTCATTACTGCACATTAGTCTAGCGGGGATCGACAGGAATGTAGTGAACCATTTGACACCAGCCCTCCAGCTAGCGCTCGGTCTGCAAAGGATTCTTATAGCATAGTCGGGTGGAAGCTCAAGTGCCCAAAATAACATGATGGGTTGGTTCAGCCAAAATATGACCCAATGGAGATTCTAAACCAATCAGTGAAATATTTCAGTGTTAAATTGTTCAATTAAATTTTGTTACTGCAAGTTCGATGTCACTGCGGAACACCTACTCTCGTGAAGCTTGTGCTTATTTTAACATATCTGTGATTTGAAACACTACAAGCAATCGAAATTTCAAATGTTCTTAAATTCAGCTTTGCAAAGATCACAAGCAACTATTTTATGTTCATGCCTGACAAAATAGGTGATCAAACACCTTTTGAATGAAGAATATTAATGATAACATCGGTGATATTACTACAGATGGTAATAGGGCACCTTTATTGACATTTGATCTTGCGTCACGGCATGGTGAGGCCACATTTGCTGTCCATCACTGCTTGTGCTTCATATCTTGCTCTTTAAAGGGCGCCATAAGCTGGTGATGCTGCTTTTCATAATATGCAGTGACATCTTTTCTAATATGTGTATGCGTATATGAGATAATAACGATCAGAACTCAGCTGCCCATTGAATCAGACAGTGCAGAATGAGGCTATAGCTTTTTGAAAGAGTTTCACTCAGATGCTTTGACGTACAAAGCTCAAGAGGGTGGGAGTGAGGGAGAGGTGGGCAGAGGGATTGGGAGGAGGAGGCAGCATCATTGGGGGCTAAGGGCAGTTGGGGACACATATGTACGGCATTAAAAAACGTTGCACCTGAGAAAGACACCTCTGGCACTTTCTTCAGCAATGCAGGCCGACAACCAATTCATTGCCCCAGCTTCCCAGGCATGGATAATTATAGGCCACTGACATCAGTGGTGGGGAAGCTGTTGGAGAAGATACTGAGGGACAGGATTTATTCACATTTCAAAGCGAAAGGACTGGTTAGTGAAAGGCAACATGGTTTTCTGTGAGGAAGGTCATGTCTTACCAACTTGATAGAGTTTTTTGAGGAGGTGACAAAATTAATTGATGAGGGAAAGGCTGTGGATGTCGTCTGCATAGACTTTAATGAGGCGTTTGACAAGGTCCCTCATGGCAGGCTAGTACAAAAGGTAAAGTTGCACGGGATACGGGGTGTGCTAGCTAGATGGATAAAGAACTGGCTTGGGAACAGGAGACAGGGTGTAACAGTGGAAGGGTGTATTTCAGAATGGAGATCTGTAACTAGTGGTGTCCCACAGGGATTGGGGCTGAGACCACTGTTTGCAATATATATAAATGATCTGGAGAAAAATGTAGATGGTCTGATAGCAAGTTTGCAGATGACACTAAGATAGGTGGAGTTGCAGATTTGATGGGGACTGTCAGAGAATACAGCAGAATATAGGTAGATTGGAGAGTTGGGCAGAGAAATGGTAGATGGTGTTTAATCCCGACAAATGCGAGGTGATGAATTTTGGAAGATCAGATTCAGGTGTGAATTATACAGTAAATGGCAGAACCCTTAGGAGCATTGAATTACAGAAGGATCTGGGCATCTACAGTTCAACAAAAATGGCAATGCAAGTGGATAAGGTGGTCAAAAGACATACGGCATGCTTGCCGGGGGCCTTGAGCACAAAGTCATGTTACAGTTGTAAAACTTCAGTTCGGCCATTTAGAATATTGCATGCAGTTCTGGTCGCCACACTACCGGAAGGACGTGGATGCTTTGCAGACAGTGCAAAGAAGGTTTAGCAGAATACTCGGAGGAGTGGTTGAATAAACTTGGATTGTTTTCACTGGAAAGACGGAGGCTGAGGGGAGACCTGATTGAGGCCTACAAAATTACAAAAAGTATAGACAGGGTGGACAGTCAGAAGCTTTTACCCAGTGTGGAAGGCTCAATTACAAGGGGCTCAGGTTCAAGGTGAGAGGGGGAAAGTTTATGGGAGATGTGCAGGGAATGTTTTTCTTGCAGAGGGTGGTGGTGCCTGGAACACGTTGCCAGCGGAGTCAGGCACGATGTTTAAGATGTATCATGATAGACACCTGAACGGGGTGAGGGGGGGAGGGATACAGCTCATTTGGGCAATGGGCTGAAAGGCGAGTTCCTGTGTTGCAATTCTCTTTGTTTGTTGTTCTTGGACAGACCGTGTGAAGGTGGAGCAGGGTGGTTGGGGGGGTGGGAAAGGGGAGTGCGAAGGGGAGGGGGAATTTGGGTCAAGTGAGTTGGAGGAGGGGAAGTGGAAGGGGGGGAGGGTCGATGATGGACAAGGTCAAGTCCTATGTGAGGCGGGTGAGGATGAGGGCCTTCCTGGGTTTGCCAGACCCCTGCCGCTGCCACCTGTCCTCATTCCTCAGGCTGGTCCTGCAGGACCTCCTCGACCTCGTCCTCCAGACCCTCCTGGTCCGACATCTCGTTCTCCTCCTCCTCGTTGGCCACATGTTCTTCCCCCTCCAGATGCAGCACGTCATCCCACTGCTGTGTCAGGTTGTGGAGAGCACAGCAGACCACCACAAAGCAGGCAACCCTCTGGGAGGTGTCCTGTAGTGCACCACCAGAGCGCTTGAGGCATCGGACTCTCATTTTGAGGAGTCCGATGTACCACTCAATGACAGCACGTGGCCACATGAGCCTCATTGTATCGGGTTTCTGCATCAGTCACCGGCCGCCATACTGGCATCATTAGCCAACTCCTCAGTGTAGCCCCCAAAACCCAACAGGCATTCATGTGATGGCCCTCGAAGAGGCTGGGGATGTCCGACTACATCAGGATGTAGCTGTCGTGCACACTCCCTGGAAGGTGTGCACACACGTGCATGATCTTCATGCGGTGGTCACACACGAGCTGGACGTTCAGGGAGTGGAACCACTTCCTGTTGATGTAGGGCACTCCCTGATGGCACGCAAGGCGACATGTATTCCATCTATTACCCCCTGGACCTGGGGCATTCAGTGATGGCAGTTAATCGTGCTGCCCGGGCACCTTGTTGGGCCTGGTCCATGTGAAAGTTTATATAGTTCTGATGGAACCATCAATTCACCAGACACGTGTTTCCGATGTGAATATAGGCTTTAATCGACTTACTTCAGAGCCAGCCTGTTACCTGTCGATGAGCTCGTAGTGAACTCAGGCTGACTCTGGACACGGGTATTTGTACAGCTGCACTAGGGGGGGAGTCGTGGGTGGAGCCAAGGGTGGAGCCGAGTACAAGTTGACGTTGGGGTACAAGAGACGTTGGGGCCTCACGGTAGCATGGTGGTTAGCATCAATGCTTCACAGCTCCAGGGTCCCAGGTTCGATTCCCGGCTGGGTCACTGTCTGTGTGGAGTCTGCACGTCCTCCCCGTGTGTGCGTGGGTTTCCTCCGGGTGCTCCGGTTTCCTCCCACAGTCCAAAGATGTGCGGGTTAGGTGGATTGGCCATGCTAAATTGCCCGTAGTGTAAGGTTAATGGGGGGATTGTTGGGTTACGGGTATACGGGTTACGTGGGTTTAAGTAGGGTGATCATTGCTCGGCACAACATCGAGGGCCGAAGGGCCTGTTCTGTTCTGTGCTGTACTGTTCTATGTTCTAAGTTCCTGAGTGCTCCCAGCGCTACGCCCCCTAGTGGTAGAATAGCGCTACTGCACTTACAAAGACAGTGTGAATTAACATATATACATCTATATTACATTCACCACAAGTTCACTGCCTGAGAAAACAGGGCATCCGTGACTGCATGGATACACTTGTGGGCTGTAGCATGTAAGATGTCGCACAATTACCTGCTCGAGCCCTGGAATGATCCTGAGGTGTAGACGTTCAGGGCTGAGCTGACCTTGACAGCCACCAGGAGCGGGTATCCTCCTCCACGTGATGCCAATTCCACAAGGGCATGTTTGGCACAGTTGCTGCAACGACCCTTGTTGAGGTGGAGCCCCCTGCGGCACATGTTGTCTGCCACCTGTTCGAAAGATCAGCAAAGCCTGTGCACCGTTGCCGGCCTCCCCCTCTGGGTCTCTCCCTGGCCTGATGGGTGGCCAGGGCCTCAGGGTATGGGGTGGGCCCCTACCTCGAGTCTCTGTCGGTGCTGCTGCCGCCAACTCCGGCATATGGCCGCCTAGTCTGCCAGCAGCATTGCGAAGGCAGCATATGCGATATCATCCATCTCGTATAATATCCATAAGGAATTGGAGAGGGTGTGACTGACGATCAGTGATGTCTTCCAACCCGGGACCCTCCATTCCCCTATTTCTCTAATCCCCCTTCCTCCCCACATCCCTTGCCATCCAACACACCCAGCCCACATACCCCGGCCACACCGGGGGCCATGGTCACCGGACTCCTACACCCTGTATCCAAAACACCCTTACATAATGTTACCTTGATCTGGCGTAGGTCCCCTCCCCAGTGTACATACCCACCCTCTGTTTGCAGAGATGTCCCCGTGCTGGTCTTAGCCCCTGAGCATTCGGATGTTGACCGCTGCATCCGTGGTGTCGCTTCCTGCAGTGCTCAGGCATTGTGTCCAGGTATCAGAGCTTGATTGGGGTGCTCGGCAATAACTCCCACATGCTACATGATATGCCTGCTCACTGGAATCAACTTGGGAGCTATGAAGTGCTCACTTTACACCAATTGCCAAATCCTGATTAGCATAGCCTTCAGATGCGTGGCCAGATGGTCAGTGTGAGTTCTGGGTAGTCAGTGGAACAGACAGGGGGGGGGGGGGCTAGGGTTGCCCCGTAATGGGTACACACGATCCAGGGAATGGTTGGCAGAGAAGCAGTCACTGAGACCCCCCCACCCCCGATGGCGACCCACCCCAATTGAGGCTGCGTCCCTGAGGGCTTCCCCACTACCACCCCGAGCATTAGGGCAGCAGCCCCAGTGTCCCCGGGCTCATTGCCTCGGAGCAAAGATGGCTGCTCACCTCCTAAGATCCCTACAGCAGCCATTCCACAGGCTTCATGTTTTTAAAATGTGCGCTGATTGACACCCGCAATGGCCACTTGCTGGGGAGGTTGTTTGATAGGGATCTTTCCTGTTACTTGTGTGGAGATTGGCCTGAATTGGTGATAATTGGTTTCTCGCCAGAACAGGCAGGATCCTGATTTCGCCAACGAGAGCAGGCCGGTTAGATCGCAAACTGATCGGCACCTGGTTGGGTCTCGATTTTGGCCTCTTCCGCGATCGAGGGGCCGTGATGCCCTCTTACTCATTAAATTGTGGCCATGACGCCCTCATTAAATCGAGCCATTAAATCGTGCCCCTAGAATGTATACTGGCATTCACCTTTTACACTGCACTGTGATTTGTCCCACATTCGACCCTTCGAGCCTGCTCTGCTATTCATAGGATCATGGCTGATCCATCTCAACACCATTTCCATGTGTTCCCTTGTACCCCTTTAGAGTCTAGCAATGTATCAATTTCCTTCTTCATTGCATTTAATGATTTGACCTTCAAAGCCTCCTGTGGTAGAGAATTCCATAGGTTCACCACCATCCGAGTGAAAATGTTTCTCCTCATCCCAGTCCTAAAAAGCTTACCCCCGTATCCCGAGACTGTGAACCCCAGCCGGAGGAATCAACATCCCTGTATCCAGTCTGTCGAACCCTGTCAGAATTTTATAATTTTCAATGAGATTCCCTCTCATTCTTCCAAATTTAAGTGAACATAGACGCAGTGAATCCATCTCGCCCCTTGCGACAATCCTGTCATTCCAGGAATCCATCTGGTGAACCCTGACTGGAAATGAAAAAAATGAAATGAAAATTGCTTATTGTCACAAGTCGGCTTCAAATGAAGTTACTGTGAAAAGCCCCTAGTCACCACATTCCGGCGCCTGTTCGGGGAGGCTGGTACCGGAATTGAACCCGCGCTGCTGGCCTGCCTTGGTCTGCTTTAAAAGCCAGCAATTTAGTGTGCTAAACCAGACTGCGCTACGTCTATGGCAAGTATATCCTTTCTGAAATAAGGAAACCAGAACTGCATACAGTACTCCAGATGTGGTCTTACCAAGGCCGTGTTCAGCTGCAGTAAGACATCCTTGTTCCTCTACTCAAATCCTCTTGCAATGAAGGTCAACATACCATTTTCCTTCCTAACTACTTGCTGTACCTGCATGCTTGCTTTGTGAGACTGGTGTACTGGGACACCCAGATCCCTTTGTACATTAAAAATTTTCCAATCTATCAACATTTAAACAATACTCCGCCATTCTGTTTCTTCATCCAAAGTGCATGACTTTACATTTATCCACGTTATACTGCATCTGTCCTGTATTTGCCAACTTACTCAACTTGTCTTTAAAGAGATTGTGTTGATCCATAGACCTCTGCAAGAAAAGCAGTAAATTAAGCACTCCATCTGCATGTCATCAGCCAAAATGCTGCCTAATATGCTCTGTTGATGCTAGCTAATAGTGACAATGTGACAGATCCTGTGCCTGTTTGTGGGGGAATAGTTAGGATTCCACAAATCATGCAATTCTCAGCGCTGGAATTGCGCATTTAAGTAAAGCACTCAAAAATTTGTTGCAGGGTGGCAAAGGATCATAGAATTTATAGTGCAGCAGGAGGCCATTTGGCCCATCGTGTCTATACCAGCCCCTGAAAGAGCACTCTACTTAAGCCCACACCTCCACCCTATCCCCGTAACCCCACCTAACGTTTGGACACTACGGGGCAGTTTAGCATGACCAATCCACCTAACCCGCACATCTGGAAACTGGAGCACCTGGAGGAAACCCACACAGACACGGAGAGAACATGCAGACTCCGCACAGACAGTGGCCCAAGCCGGGAATCGAACCCGGGACCCTGGCGCTGTGAAGCAACAGTGCTAACCACTCTGCTACCGTGCCAGATGGGATGGGTGGGGACGGCATGGAGGTTGGGTGAAATTGTGTATCTGACAATACATAGACCCTCGTTACCCCTCAATGAGAAAATGCCCAATACCTGTTGCCATATATACATATGTACAATATACATATAAATGAGGATGGAGAGCACTTGGAAAAGTTTTGTTAAGTAGGCTCTGTGAAGAAAAACTGACAAAGGCCAGTTTCCAGCCTGCTTCTCTGAGAGAGATAATGGATGACTTATATTTAATCCCCTTTGAGAGTTTCAGTCATGGTTAGTCCCAGGCTGGATAAATCTGCATTTTTACTTTTTTTCTCTCCCTTGTACTTCCAGATAAGGGATTTCGAGTTTAAAGGACATCATATATACATGGCATGTAGATGACAGTCAATGGTGACCAAGATTATTTTAGTGTATCACTATGCTTGCGCTGAACTATTTGTGTCTACTCAGAGTAGGACTGTGGAAGGTCAGTGCTGAAAGACATGCAAACTTCATTAATTGGGTTAAACAAAGTATTGCAGCAGAAGACTCCTGCAAAGAATAAATAGCAGCATCATCAAATGGGCGAAGAAGTGTAATTAATGTTGTGTAATTCTGTATATACTTCTGTCTGTGTGGTGAATGTGTAACCACTATAAATTCACACTGTACATTACTGTGTCCCTGTGGGCTTCATCTGTGAGCCGTTGTGCGGCTCTGCCCACAGGGGGAGATGACGAGCATGTACAGGGCTCCGCCCTTGGCACCGCCCCCAGCGGGAAGTATAAGTGCTGCGGTCCTGCGAGTCCGCCCTGAATTCAGTATAGTCGCAGGCAGGTTCAGTTGTAAGCCGATTAAAGCCACAGTTTACTTCAACTCGAGTCTATGAATGAATTGATGGTCACATCAGTCTGAATGGCAAAATGTAGCGAAAGTTGGGAGCCCATGGTAGGTAGAAAAAGACTGCCGGGGTTTTCAGGCCCTTCCCGCAAGTGGGACCTTTTGGTCCCACCAAGTGGAACCCCTGCACAGCGGGTTCCCCGGCGGCAGGCCGGACAAGCCATATAAAATACCACTGACCAGCCAGACCGGAGGATCCCGCTGGCGGCTAATGTGAAGCGGCGTCCGCCACTGGGAAGCACACGACAGGGAGCCGGAAAATCCCAGCCCCAGTCTGTGAATGGTGTTTGTAAAAGGCAAATTAACTGGCCTGGCTCAGTGTCAATCACTGAGCGCTGCAGTCGTACAGATTGGAAAACCCTGACCTCCATTCTCAATTATAGATGGAGAGGAGAGGAAACATGTGCAGGAGATCCCTAGACTTTCCTTGCAGGGTCCAGAGGTGCACTTGGCCCCACAAAAATAAGTGTGAACATTAAAGCCCCTGCTTCTTACCCACAATAGGTTTCTCTGAATAAAATGTCCAGGGCAGTGACCTCAGACTCACTATGGCCTTAAAATACCATCGGAGTAGTGTCTTACATATGATATTAAGATAGCCCCCCACATACTTACCTGGCAGGGGTGAAACCATGATCAAGCTAGCCCCCCACATCATTTGATCCCCTTCACCTCAAGTGCTATATCTAACTGCTTCTTAAAAACATACAATGCTTTGGCCTCACTATTTCCTGTGGTAATGAATTCCACAGGCTCACCACTATCTGGGGGAAGATATTTCTCCTCATCTCTGTCCTAAATAGTCTACCCCCGTATACTCCAACTGTGACCCCTGGTTCTGGACACACCCACCATCGGCAACATCCTTCTTTCATCTACCCTGTCTCGTCCTGTTAGAATTTTATAGGTTTCTTTGAGATCTCCCCTCATTCTTCTGCAGTCCAGTGAATGTAATCCTAAACAATTCAAACTCTCCTCATGCATCCCAGGAGAGAGGTGGTGTTACTCAATTGATCTACGTATTTGTCAGCATCTTATAAAGTATCTATTTGTGTCATAAAGTACATATTTGCGTCAGCCGTGGCTCAGGTGGTAGCACTCTCACCTCGGAGTCAGAAGACTTGAGTGCAGGAAATCGAGGTTATGGAACATACAGTGCAGAAGGAGGCCATTCGGCCTATCAGGTCTGCACCGAAGCACTTAAGCCCTCATTTCCACCCTATCCCCGTAACCCAATAACCCCTCCTAACCGTTTTGGACATTAAGGGCATTTTAGCATGGCCACTTCATCTAACCTGCATGCCTTTGGACTGTGGGAGGAAACCGGAGCACCTAGAGGAAACCCACGCAGACACGGTAAAAACATGCAGACTCCAGTGACCTAGCGGGAAATCGAACCTGGGATCCTGGCACTGTGAAGCCACAGTGCTAACCAGTGTGCTACCCTTGCCGTTGTCTTATGGATGAGACATTGAACCAAGGCCTCATTGCCCTTCAGTTTGATGTTAATGATCCATGGCATTATCTTGAAGAAGAGTAAAGGTGCTGTACAAAAGAACAAAGAACAAAGAAAAGTACAGCATAGGAACAGGCCCTTCGGCCCTCCAAGCCCGTGCCGACAATGCTGCCTGACAAAACTACAATCTTCTACACTTCCTGAGTACGTATCCCTCTATTCCCATCCTATTCATGTATTTATCAAGATGCCCCTTAAACATCACTATCGTCCCTGCTTCCACCACCTCGTCCAGCAGCGAGTTACAGGCACCCACTACCCTCTGTGTAAAAAACTTGCCTCGTACATCTACTCTAAACCTTGCCCCTCACACCTTAAACCTATGCCCCCTAGTAATTGACCCCTCTACCCAGGGGAAAAGCCTCTGACTATCCACTCTGTCTATGCCCCTCATAATGTTGTAGACCTTGATCAGGTCGCCACTCAACCTCCGTCGTTCCAGCGAGAACAAACCGAGTTTATTCAACATCTCATCATAGCTAATGCCCTCCATATCAGGCAACATCCTGGTAAATCTCTCCTGCATCCTCTCTAAAGCCTCCACATCCTTCTGGTAGTGTGGCGACCAGAATTGAACACTATACTCCAAGTGGGGCATAACTGAGGTTCTATACAGATGCAACATGACTTGCCAATTCTTATACTCAATGCCCCGGCCAATGAAGGCAAGCATGCTGTATGCCTTCTTGACTACTTTCTCCACCTGTGTTGCCCCTTTCAGTGACCTGTGGACCTGTACACCTAGATCTCTCTGACTTTCAATACTCTTGAGGGTTCTACCATTCACTGTATATTCCCTACCTGCATTAGGCCTTTCAAAATGCATTACCTCACATTTGTCCGGATTAAACTCCATCTGCCATCTCTCCGCCCAAGTCTCCAAATGATCTAAATCCTGCTGTATCCTCTGACAGTCGTCATCGCTATCCACAATTCCACCAACCTTTGTGTCGTCTGCAAACTTACTAAGTTACATTTTCCTCCAAATCATTTATATATACTACGAACATCAAAGGTCCTAGCACTGATCCCTGTGGAATACCACTAGTTACAGCCCGCCAATTAGAAAAGCACCCTTCCATTGCTACTCTCTGCCTTCTATGACCGAGCCAGTTCTGTATCCACCTGATCCTGTGTGACTTCACCTTTTGTACCAGTCTACCATGAGGGACCTTGTGAAAGACCTTACTGAAGTGCAGATAGACAACATCCACTGCTCAACCTGCATCAATCATCTTTGTGACCTCTTCGAAAAACTCTATCAAGTTAGTGAGACACGACCTCCCCTTCACAAAACCATGCTGCCTCTCACTAATTGCTTCCAAATGGGAGTAGATCCTGTCTAAAAGAATTCTCTCCAGCACTTTCCCTACCACTGACGTAAGGCTCACTGGCCTGTAGTTCCCTGGATTATCCTTGCTACCCTTCTTAAACAAAGGAACAACATTGGCTATTCTCCAGTCCTCCGGGACATCACCTGAAGTCAGTGAGGATCCAAACATTTCTGTCAAGGCCTCAGCAATTTCCTTTCTAGCCTCCTTCAGTATTCTGAGGTAGATCCCATCAGGCCCTGGGGACTTATCTACCTTAATATTTTTCAAGACGCCCAACACCTCGTCTTTTTGGATCTCAATGTGACCCAGGCTAGCTACACACCCTTCTCCAAACTCAACATCCACCAATTCCTTCTCTTTGGTGAATGCTGATGCAAAGTATTAATTTAGTACCTCGCCCATTTCCTCTGGCTCCAAACATAGATTCCCTTGCCTATCCTTCAGTGGGCCAACCCTTTCCCTGGCTACCCTCTTGCTTTTTATGCATGTGTAAAAAGCCTTGGGATTTTCCTAAACCCTATTTGCCAATGACTTTTCATGACCTCTTCTAGCCCTCCTGACTCCTTGCTTAAGTTCCTTCCTACTTTCCTTATATTCCACATAGGCTTCGTCTGTTCCCAGCCTTCTAGCCCTGACAAATACCTCCTTTTTCTTTTTGACGATATCAATATCTCTCGTCATCCAAGGTTCCCGAAATTTGCCGTATTTATCACAGGAATATGCTGGTCCTGAATTCCTTTCAATTGACACTTGAAAGCATCCCATATGTCAGATGTTGATTTACCCTCAAACATCCGTCCCCATACTAGGGGCGCAATTCTCCGCTGCCCACGACGGGTTGGAGAATAGCGGGAGGGCGTCCCCAACATTTTTCCCGCCCTCCCACTATTCTCCCCCCCCCCCCCCCCCCCCCCCCCCACGGCCGCCCCACAACACGAATCGCTGCTCGCCGTTTTTTACGGCGAACAGCGATTCTCCACAGACCTGCTTGCTGCCATCGTAAAAACGGCCGCAACAAGCCCGTTCTGGGCATCCAGGGCTCCGATTGGCACGGCAGTACCACGGCCGTGCAAAGGGGGGCATGGGCCCGCGATCGGTGGGCACCGATCGCGGGTAGTGCGTCCGTAACGGACACACTCTTTCTCCCTCCGCCACCCCACAGGATCAGTCCGCGGGACGGCCGATGGAGATGACGGCCCTGCGCATGCGCGGGTTGGAGCTGTCCAATCCGCGCCTGCGCGGCTGACGTCATTGTGCGCGTCAGCCGGCGTGACGCTTGGCGTGCGGACTTAGCGACGGTCGCTAAGCCCGCAATGCCGTGCTTCACGGGGCCCCGCTGCTATCCCCGCCCGGGGGAGAGCATCGGGTCCTGGGAGGGGGCGCGGAGGCTGCCGTGAAACACGGCCAGTTTCACGGCAGCCTTTATGACTCGCCGCATTTGCGGAGAATCGCGCCCTGGGTTCTTCAGTTCTGTCTAATATTGTTATAATTAGCCTTCCCCCAATTTAGCACATTCACCCTAGGACCACTCTTATTCTTGTCCACCAGCACTTTAAAACTTACTGAATTGTGGTCACTGTTCCCGAAATGCTCCCCTACTGAAACTTCTACTACCTGAACGGGCTCATTCCCCAATACCAGGTCCAGTACAGCCCCTTCCCTAGTTGGACTGTCTACATAGGATGTTCTGGATGCTCCTTACAAACTCTGCCCCATCTAAGCCCCTAGCACTAAGTGAGTCCCAGTCAATATTGGGGAAGTTGAAGTCTCCCATCACAACAACCCTGTTGTTTTTACTCTTTTCCAAAATCTGTCTACCTATCTGCTCCTCTATCTCCCGCTGGTTGTTGGGAGGCCTGGAGTAAACCCCCAATATTGTGACTGCACCCTTCTTATTCCTTTAAAAAAAAACTAAATTTAGAGTACCCAATTCATTTTTTGGGGCAATTAAGGGGAAAGTTAGCATGGCCAATCCACCTAGCTTGCACATTTTTGGGTTGTGGGGACGAAACTCACGCAAACACGGGGAGAATGTGCAAACTCCACACGGACAGTGACCCAAAGCCGGGATCAAACCTGGGAGTCAGCGCCGTGAGGCCGCAGTGCTAACCACTGCACCACCGTGCTGCCCACCCTTCTTATTACTGATATCTACCCATATAGTCTCACTGCCCTCTGAGGCGTCCTCCCGTAGTACAGCTGTGATATTCTCCCTAACCAGTAGCGCAACTCCGCCACCCTTTTTACATCCCCCTCTATCCCGTCTGAAACATCTAAATCCTGGAACTTTTAGCTGCCAATCCTGTCCTTCCCTCAAACCAGGTCTCTGTAATGGCAACATCATGGTTCCAAGTACTAATCCAAGCTCGAAGTTTATCTGCCTTACCCGTAATACTTCATGCATTAAAACATATGCACATCAGGCCACCGGACCCGCTGTGTTCAGCAACATCTTCCTGTCTGCTCTGCCTCAGAGCCATACTGGCCCTATTCCCTCGTTCTCCCTCAATGCTTTCACCTTCTGACCTATTGCTCCGGTGCCCAGCCCCCTGCCATACTAGTTTAAAGTTTATACGCAGTGTCCTGACCAATCTTTATCCAAACAAATTATCTCATTTCTGTTTGTGGAAGCTTGCTGTGCACAAATTGGCTGCCGTGTTTTTCCTACCTTAAAACGACGACCAAACTTCAAAACAAAGTACTTAATTGGCTGTTTGTGGTGGCTGGGTATGGTGCTATGCAAATGAAAGCCTTTTACCACCAAAGGCACAGAACAGGACAGGCAGAATTCTGGATACTCCACTGTTGTGAACATTTCTTTGGTACAATTAAACATTAGCCAGTCGGCAGAAGATCAGCCTGTTGGGTCAGTGACTAGATGCCAGATTTTATTGAATAATGTACCTATGTTGCACCTTTGTGTATTTAATTGCATTAAAGCTGTGATATGTAGACAAGTAGTTGCTGCTGAAACGATTTACAGATCCACATTGCTAAAATGCTGAACTGGATAATTTGGCTTTAATCGTGTACAAGCCAAGAGAAAAATTGTTTAAGAGAATACTTCTTTATTGGTTTCCCTCTACAAAAATTGAAAAGACAATGAGGAACAGCCTGATGCAATTGCTACCTGACAAGATGGATGTATTTCTAACTCATGAGTTGTAAAATGACAGATGAGTTATTTTAACACATTTAAGTGGGATATAGATTATATTTAGGACTCCGGGAAATTTTTTGTTCTTCTATAAAAAAATTGAAGAAGGATAGAAGGGTGAAAAAAACGGAAAAATAATAAGTCGTTAAAGGAGGCGAAAATCAGCGTTGAGGAAGGGAGGAAACACGGGCTCGCCGTTGAATGAGTGGACCAGCAAAAGTGCTGACAAGAGGGTGGATGCCGGACCGCATGGTGGGGCCGCACTACTTACGGTGGAGAAGATGACCGAGGTGATGGCGGTGGAGCTGGAAAAACAGTTCGCGAGGCACATGGATGCCTTGAGAAAGGAGACGGTGGTCGCATTGAAGTCATTGGTGGAGGAGGCAATCGCCCCGGTGAGGGTAGCTGTGGCAAAGGCATCGGCCGAGATGAGAGAACAGGGCGAGAAGATGAAGGAAGTGGAGAAGGCCTTGTTGCAGCACAGCGGCCAGCTCACCTCGATGGGGGACGAGCTGCGGAGGGTGGTTGAGGTCAACAGAGGACTCAGAGCAAAGCTCGAGGACTTGGAGAACCGCTCGAGGCGGCACAATCTGATAATTGTGGGCTTGCCCGAAGGGACAGAGGGCCCAAGGCCAACAGAGTACTTCGCTGAGAAGTTGGCGGTGCTGATGGGGGAGGGTGAGAACCCCTCCCGGTACAAGCTGGACAGAGCTCATCGGGCATTAAGGCCGAAGCCCAAAGTGAATGAGCTGCCAAAGAGCAGTAATTATCTGCTTCCATCAATACTGTATGAAGGAGAAGGTGTTAAGTTGGGTGAAGCAGAAGCGCGAGGTGCATTGGGATGGTGCTGGAGTTCGGATCGACCAGGACTTGATGGTGGAGTTTTATTTCAAGACAGCGGAGGTGGCTGAGGCGTTCGTGAGGGCAGAAGGCTTGGGACAGACGTGAGGAACGGAGCTGGAAGAGAGACTGTGGACTGTGATTTGGGGAGCTGGAAAATGTATAAATGCTATGACTTTCTTTTTACTGACGTGTATTGTAATTTACTTTCTTCACATTGTTACAGACTTCAAGTTATTGGTTGGGTTGATTGGCGTTCTGAGTTGCACCGGTTATATATTATTTTAGTGAATTGTATGGGTTGGATTGTTGTTTTTGTCTCTGGGACTTGGTGGGAGGGGACGGTATACCATGGCGGGGAGAGCCACCCCCGTTAGCTAACTAAAGTCGGCTAGTGAGCGGAGGTGAGGTGAGAGAAGGGCTGCGGACGTTGGAGCCTGGTTAGCAGGTTTCGGCGGGCCTAAGAGGCGAGCAAGGGGATGGGGGAGAAGGGATTGATGCTGGGAAATGTTTTTTCAAGAGAAGATGTAGGGTGGGTTTTTGGGAGGGGGGGGGAAGGAGTTTGATGTTAATAATGGATAGGGGCGGGTCAGGCTCATGGGGCAGGGCCCGGTGGTATGATGATGGTGGATAAGAAGGGTGGGGGGGAGGTGAGAGACCCCCAGTTAGGATAGTCGCGTGGAACGTGAGGGAGTTAGGAGGTCCGGTCAAGAGGTCAAGGGTGCTCGCGCATCTTAAAAGTTTGAAAGCCGATGTAGCAATGCTGCAGGAGACTCACTTGAGGGTGAAGGACCAGGTGAGACTTAAAAAGGGCTGGGTTAGCCAGGTGTTTCACTTTGAATTTGACAGAATGGCTCGAGGGGTAACAGTAATGGTTAGCAAAAGTTTAAGGCCAGGGTGGACAAAGAGGAGAGGTTGGATTGGCAGAGGGTAGTAGATGAGATGTTGGAGGTAGATAGGAGTTATGCAGAAGATGGGGACCCAGCGAAGCTGGAAAAGTGGAAGGAACTACAGGCGAGCTTCGACTGACTGTCCACCAGGAAGGCGGTGCGTCAACTGAGCTGAGCAAGGGGTGCAGATTACAAACATGGAGATGAGACAAGTATGTTAGCAGGTCAGCTCCGGAGGGAGGAAGCGGTAAGGGAAATTGTTCAGGTGAGGGATAGGGCAGGGAAGTTGATGGTGGCTCCGGATGGGTTGGAGTCCCCGAGGTTAGGGGAGGGGGACAGGGCTACATTAGGAGCAATAGTGGAGCAGGAGATAAAGGATGCGATTGGGAGGATGCAGTCGGGGAAGGTGGCAGGCCGGATGGGTTTCCGGTGGAATATTATTAAAAATTCAAGGATAAGCTGGCACCCCTGATGGTGGGTATGTTTGAAGAGGCAATAGGGAAGGGAGTGTTGCCACAAACTTTGGGGCAGGCCTCGATTTCCCTGTTGCTAAAAGAAGATAAGGGTCCGACGGATTGTGGGTCATATAGGCCCATATCACTTCTGAAGTGGACACAAAAGTATTGGCGAAGGTAGTGGCGGGTAGTCTGGAGGAGTGCCTCCCGAAGGTGATAGGTGAAGATCAGACAGGGTTTGTGAGAGAGAAGCAGCTCTTTTCAAACGTTAAAAGGGTATTGAACGTCGTTATGGCACCGGCAGAGGGGAAGGAAACAGAGGTGATTGTGACATTGGACGCTGAGAAGGCGTTTGACTGGGTAGAATGGGGGTACTTGATAGAACATAGAACAGTACAGCACAGAACAGGCCCTTCGGCCCTCAATGTTGTGCCGAGCCATGATCACCCTACTCAAACCCACGTATCCACCCTTTACCCGAACCCAACAACCCCCCCTTAACCTTACTTTTATTAGAACACTACGGGCAATTTAGCATGGCCAATCCACCTAACCTGCACATCTTTGGACTGTGGGAGGAAACCGGAGCACCCGGAGGAAACCCACGTAAACAGGGGGAGGACATGCAGACTCCACACAGACAGTGACCCAGCCGGGAATCGAACCTGGGAATCTGGAGCTGTGAAGCATTTATGCTAACCACCATGCTACCCTGCTGCCCTAGATGGAGAGTTCTGGAGCCGTTTGGGATTGGACCAAGATTTGTGAACTGGGTAAAGCTATTATATAAGGAGCCGAGGGCGAGTGGCCGCACAAACAACATCAGCTCAAGATACTTTTCTCTCCACCATGGGACTAGACAGGGATGTCCTATGTCCCCCCTGCTGTTTGCACTCGTGATTGAGCCGTTGGCATTAAGAAGTTCGGGGATATGGAAAGGAATAGTGCGGAGGGGGGTGGTGGATAGAGCATAGGGTGTCCTTATATGCCGATGACTTGTTATACACGTCGGAACTGAGTGTGTCGATAGGGGGAATATTGGAGCTGCATCGAGTGTTTGGGTCTTTCTCGGGGTACAAACCAAATCTAAACAAGAGTGAGTATTTTGTGGTGTCTCGACCCGGGGTGGGGCCTGATGTGTTATCTGTGCTGGTCTAACATTGACTGCAATTGAGTGCAGTAAAACGAGAAACAGGCTTCCGACACAGGAGATGGCCCAACACTGTTTTATTGAACCTGTTGATTGCTGTACATAATCTACTGTGGGTTGACACTCTATTAACGTAACTGATAACCTCCTACTGGCTTGACCAGACTAGCTCTCTACCACATGGTGATGATGTTCATTGGCCTGTGCACTGTGACTATCTCCCTAGCCGTCTCCTGTGAGAGAGGGAGAGCCTTAATGCCCTGTGGGCTTTATAGTGGTGGCGTCCTGTCTGGTGATTGGTTGTTCTGTGTTGTGTGTGTTCATTGGTTATCCTGTGGGTTAATCACTGCCTGTCTGCATGTCATGATATACATGAGTGGATATTATGACAGGGGCAGGGGTGGGGGGGGGGGCTCCCATTCCGTAGGGCAGGGACTCAATTTAGGTACCTGGAGTGTGTGTGGGAGAGGGGGGGGGGGGGCTCCGCAGGTACAACATTTCTAGTTTTGTGAGGAGAGTGAAAGCTGATCTGGCAAGATGGGATGGTCTCCCTCTGTCACTGGCGGGTCGGGTACAGGCGGTTAAAATGAACGCGCTGCCGCGGTTTCTGTTTATTTTTCATGCCTGCCGATTTTCCTGCCAAAGCCTTTTTTCAGAGAGATTGAGGGATGGATTACTTTGTTCATATGGGGAGGAAAGGTGACCAGAGTTAGAAAGGTGCTGCTACAGAGAGGAAGGCAGGTAGCAGGTTTGGGTCTTCCGAACCTGATGTATTATTACTGGGCGGCAAATGTGGAGAATGTGCGTAGTTGGGTCAGAGGGGTTGATTCCCAGTAGGTCAGAATGGAGGAGAGTTTGTGCAGGGGGGTCGGGATTGAAGGCACTAGCAACAGCGCTGCTCCTGATGGCCCCGGGGAAATACTCAGGGAGTCCGGTAATAATAGCTTCATTGAGAATTTGGAGGCAGTTTCGCCAACACTTCAGGTTGGGGGCAGGGTCAAGGGAAATGCAGATTCGGGGGAACCACAGATTTGAGCCACGGAGGTGAGATGGAAATTTTCGGAAATGGGAGGAGAAGGGGCTAAAGACACGAAAAGATTTGTGTCTTAGGGGCCGGTTTGCAGGATTGAAGAGCTGGAACTGAAGTATGGGCTGGAGCAGGGGGAAATGTTTAGATACATGCAGGTTCGAGCTTTTGCAAGAAAGGAGATACAAAGCTTCCCGGCGGAGCCGGCCTCCACATTGCTGGAGGAGGTGCTGACGACAGGGGGACTGGAGAAGGGGGTAGTGTCAGCGGTTTACGGGGCTATTTTGGAAGAGGAGAAGGCACCACTGGAAGGGAACAAAACAAAGTGGGAGGAAGAGTTGGGAGAGGATATGGAGGAGGGGTTCTGGTATGAGGTGCTTCGGAGAGTCAATGCCTCCACCTTGTGCGCGAGGTTGGGGCTGATACAGCTGAAGGTGGTGTACAAAGCACACCTCATGGAGGCGAGGATGAGCCGATTCTTTGAAGGAGTAGATGTGTGTGAACATTGCCGGAGGCGTGGGGCGGGGGGGGGGGGGCGCTATTCACGTTCATATGTTTTGGTCCTGTCCAAAACTAGAAGATTACAGGAAGGAGGATTTTATGGTAATTTCTAAAGCGGTGCGCGTGAAACTGGACCCGGGCCCAGGTGCCGGGCCAGCAAGGATTGCAAACGGGTGCGGAGGCAGATATTGTAGCCTTCGCCTCGTTGATCGCTCGAAGACGGATCCTGACAGGTTGGAAAGCAACCTCACCACCCTGAGCCCCGGCGTGGTGGAGGGACCTGTTGGAATTCTTGATTCTTGAGAAGGTTAAGTTTGAACTGAAAAGAAAAATGAAATGAAAATCACTTATTGTCACGAGTGGGCTTCAATTAAGTTACTGTGAAAAGCCCCTAGTCGCCACATTCCGGCGCCTGTCCGGGGAGGCTGGTACGGGAATTGAACCGTGCTGCTGGCCTGCTTGGTCTGCTTTAAAAGCCAGCGATTTAGCCTGGTGAGCTAAACCAGCCCCTGAGGGGAAGGATAGAGGGGTTCTACAAGTCATGGGCATTATTCATGAAATGAATGAATGAAATGAAAATGAAAATCGCTTATTGTCACAAGTAGACTTCAATGAAGTTATTGTGAAAAGCCCCTAGTCGCCACATTCCGGCGCCTGTTCAGGGAGGCTGGTACGGGAATTGAAATTGAACCATGCTGCTGGCCTGCCTTGGTCTGCTGTAAAAGCCAGCGATTTAGCCCAGTGTGCTGAACCAGCCCCTTATGCGCCCTTATGCCCTTCATTATGCACTTTCAAGAACTAGATAACATCGAACATTAAGTTGGGGCGGGTGGGTGGGAGGGGTGGGGGGAGGGGGCGGTGTGTGTCAATGGCGACTATGAGTGTTCCCTAATTCCTTTTTGTCATTTGTTTGTGTGAACATGTGGGCTAATGTTTGGGGTTTGGTGGGAGGATGGGATCGTTGTTATTGATATGGGGATTGACATATTTGTTGTTGATTATTGTTTATTGTTGGTGGGTGTAAATTTGGGAGAAAATGTGAAAAAGGAGGAGAATAAAAAATATTTTTAAAAAACCTATCTAGCTCCTTCAGTGTTATTGTGTGATGCCAAGCGGCCACCACGATACCAGCATGTGTCAAGGCAGATTGAGTCTGAAGTGAACCAACTTGTGCTCTTGACTGCCATGTTTGAAAATGCCTTTTTCTTATTCCTTTGTGGGATGCAGGCATCACTGGCAAGGCTGACATACATTGCTGATCCCTAATTGCTCCTGAGAAGGTGGTGGTGAGCCGCCTTCCTGACCCACTGCAGTTGGTTTGATTAAGGTTATCAGAGAGAGAATTCCAGGAGTTTGAGCTGACGGTGAACAAAGATCAGGTTGAATTTAGTGGCGGCTGTGTGGGTCCTGCCCACTGGTTGCAGAAGCGGTGGGAGTCTCGCATTACCTTTCCACTGGAGGTCCCATGGTATTGTGAGCTTATCTGGAAAGCGCCTGGCCAGCCACTGAATTAAAGACCCAGTAAGATGGAATTCACACCCCGGAGAGCTGCAGACCAATCAGAGGCTGGCAGCTCTGCAGCACTGGCAATGCCCCCCTGGAGCAGTGGCCACTGCTGCAATTGCACCGTGCCTACCCAGAGGATCAGCGATGGATCCTCTAGAGATAAGTGGGGCACGATGGGATTCTTGGGGAAGGGCTACGTGTGAGTGGTGAGCGGCAGGTGGGGTAGGGGGTGTGTTTTAAGCAAGACCACCCTTCCTGATTCTCGATCCCTTAATCAGGCAGCGAGTGCCATTAAACGGACACGCCTCCCCCCTCCCTGCCCCTCCCCCTTAAGAAGGCCCAAATGGGTGGTTTTGCTGCCCCACCCACCACTGGGATTGTCCGTTCCCACATAAAGTCAATGAACCTTTGGCTGGGTCACCACATCTCCCCATAACACGTCCCGACGGGTTTGCTGCATGGTCTCCATGGATGGCATGTCTCACACTTAACACTGGTTGAATATCTGCAGCAATGGGATAAATTTCTTAAGTGGCTACTAAAAAAGGTCCCCGATTTATTTGCGGGTGGATAGGCCACCCACAAACCTAATCGGTGGGAAGCAGGATGACAGATGGACATTAATTTCTGTCAATGATATAATTCCAAGTCGGGATGATAAATGATTTAGAAGGGAATTAGGAAATTGGTGCTAACGTTCCCATCTATCTGCGGCACTTCTAAATCGGAGAAATTGTGAGTTTGGGCAGTTCTGTGGAAGACACCTTGGGCAGATTGCCACGTTGCATCATGTACATGGAATACACTGCAGACAAATTGTGCCAGTGTTGGGAGTGTGTGACTGTTTAAGGTGGTGGCTAAGGCAATGATCACGTTGGCTGCTTTTTCCTAGACAGCGTTGAGCTTTTGAGTGTTAGAGTATTGTATCACATTCCTGAACTGGGCCTTGTAGATAATGGACAGGCTTTGGGTAGTCAGGATGTCAACCACAGTTTATCCAGCCTCTGATCTAGTTTAGTAATCGCAGCATGTTTGTAGCTGATCAATTTGACTTTCTGGTGGGAATTCAATAATGGTCACGGCATTGAATGTCAAGGGGAATTTGTTCAAGTCTATGTTGTTGTCAGAGCCTGTAGACTTTGATGTAGACTTTGATGTTTCTGAGTTATTTCCTGATGACTTGAGGCATTGTTTGAATTGTCTGAATTTGACATCAATGATGATGAGGGCTTGATAGGCAATTGAAAAGGATCAACCACGGCTCTTGGTATCTGTACATGAGAAAACTCCGACATGGCTTGATAAAAATGCCACAGACACATTCTATTCTCTGACTGTGTCTGGTCCACCACTTATCCACATGGAAATTTGTAGTGCAATTAAAAACACAATCAGTAAATATAAAGAAGGTAAATTCAGATTTGTTCATGTTCCCATTCAACGCCCAATGCAAACACTTATCTCCACAGTCCTATTCTCCTCCTTGGTTGTTTTCCCAGTTTAATGTGCAATCTTGATGCTCACTGGCACTAAACTTCAAACTTCAGCCTGTAATTCTGCCTACTTTCCATCTATAAATAACAGCCTCCATCCTTACCTCACTATCGATGCTATTGCTACGTTAAAACAAGCCTGTACCACCTCCAAGAACCATTGTGAATACACCTCTCCCAAACTCCTAACTTCACTCTTCCAAACCTCGAGCTTATATCAGAGTGTGTCTCTCCCACTTTAACTTTCCCTCTGCCAGTCCTTCACCAGCTGCCATTTCATCCCCTTCTCTCAGAACCTGCCTTTCAAAATCGGCATCCTTGCCCGTAGCTGCCTCCAGGACCCGGTCTGGTCACACTAAACCTGAGACCTTTTGCAGATCAATATATCTACTACCCCTGGGATTGTGGTCCATCCCTTATCTCCCTTACAGCTGTGTGCAATACAGCAGGAAATTTGCACACGTATCATTGCGTTGCATTATCACATCGTTGCACCAGTCAAGGGAAAGTAAATTGGAAGTCCGTCCGCCATTCTGAAATAACTGATTATCAAGCTACTGAGCTTGTCAAAGAGCCAATTATATGTAGCACTTGGTTGCCTACCACCAGTTTTGGGTGTCGGACAGGAAAATGTTTAGGAATATTAGCACAAAGGTGGAAGAGATATTTTTCCAATGGGACCATGGCTGCACTTGGCAACAGAGGTCGGCTGGTGAAGGAGGCAGCATCTGGATATTTTTTGACCTCATGTATTAATATTTTCTACATTCCCTAAGAAAGGGAGAGAGATTGAGAAGTCCAGGGGTCCTTTAAATTGTTGACCATGACTGACTTCCTGTTCACAGCATGGCCCCTCTGTCACATGCCATCCCAGCCTAGACATCTGATTGGTCATGGAGTTCTCTTTTGCACCTCTAATTGGCCTCCTTCTCACTGGGCAGCTGGCCATAGGATGCCTGATTTGCTGAGTTGAGGCGACAGGAGCAAGCGGACCACTCTTCCTCTTCCACCTCCCTCATTCTACCAAAGACCATTAAATCTGGACCAAGTTTCTATTTCTTAACAAAATAATAGATTTCTGTGGAAAATTTGTCATTCAATAAACATTATTCCACTGCACTCTTTCTGTGGACACTTGGGCAGATCACTGGACGCCTCCTGTATTGAATTATCGTACACTGTACAGTGCAGTGTTCATTTCTTTACAGGGATAACCTGCTCTCTCATTTCTTTACAGGGATAACCTGCTCTCTCAACATAGATGAGTGCTACCATGAGCCTTGCCTGCATGGAGGGACTTGCATTGATGGAGTTAGTCAGTTTGAATGCATCTGTCGTAATGGTAAGTAGGAAAGATCTCACTATATTTCTTTTCCTCCTTTGGTGCAGTTTTGTATGCCTCTCATAGACTTCTTTCACACAGACCCGTATGGCAATCCATAGAATCCCCACTGTGCAGAAGGTTATTTGGCCCATCATATCTGCAGTGGCCCTTAGAAAGAGCACCCTACCTGGGCCTACTCCCCCACCCTACCACATAACAATATAATCCCACCTAACTTGCAAATTTTCGGACACTAAGGGGCCGTTTAACATGGCCAATCCACCTAACCTGCATCACTTTTGGAGGAAGCCGGAGCACCCAAAGGAAATCCAGCCAAGGAGAGAACCTGCAAACTCCACACAAGCAGTTACCCGAGGCCGGAATCGAACATGGTTCTCTGATGCTGTGTGGCAGCAGTACTAACCACCGTGTGATTTTTGGTGGCGGAGTGGAATTTACCGGTTCCGCCATTGTCAACGGGACTTGCCATTGACTGCATCCCTTGTCACCAGGAAAAGCTCATGCACCGACATGGGACCAGAATTTCCCGCCAGTGTCAGCAGCCGGTAAATCCCGGCCAATCAAAATGGGATATGTTGCACGTTCACTGAAAACAATAGCTTGGTTTTGATGAGTTACCCTGTACCCTCTCTATGGGAATGAAACAGGTAAGTTCCTTGCTGGGTTTTCTCGCGTCACCTCAGCAACATTGGGCGCGATTCTCCCGAGTCACGAAGACTCGGGAAGCTGGCGTCAAAAACGGGCGGGTTTGACGCCAGCCTCCGCCCCCCCGACCGGGAACCGATTCTGCTCCCCGGTCGGGGCTAGCATCGCGCGGCCGTGACCTCCGGCATAGCGGGCTTAACGAATTGCGTTAGCGACAGCTGACGCGTCAGATGACGTCAGCCGCGCATGCGCGGATTGGACGACTCCAACCCGCGTATGACGTCATCATGCATTTGCGTGAAACCCGCGCTGCGTGGGCCGGTATGCCCCTCAGCCGCCCCGCGAATGGATACAGCGGGGCGGCGGAAGGAGAAAGAGTGCGCGGGGTAAGTACCCGCTGCCCGCAATCGGTGGGCACCGATCGCGGGCCCATGGCACCCTTGGCACGGCCGTGGTACTGCCGTGCCAATCGGTGCCATGGTTCCCCAGATCGGGACTTTACGGCCGTTTTTACGAACGGCCAGACCAGGTGTGTTTGACGTTCATAAAAACGGTCGTAAAGGCCTTGGAAATCGGCCCATCGGCCAGGGGTGAATCGCTGCTTGCCGTAAAAAAACGGCGGGCAGCGATTCATGTCGGGAGGCGGGCGTGGGGGGGGGGAGAATAGCGGGAGGGCGTCGGACCAGCGTGGCCGTAAAAATTTACGCCGCCCGCTATTCTCCGCCCCGTCGTGAGTGTGGAGAATTCCGCCCATTGCGTGAGCTTTGTGAATCTGTGCACTCATCAGTATACATGCTGCTTTTCCTGGAGAAGAGGATATGTATTCTCCACTTCACACTTATTGTGAGCATTAAGGAAGAGTAATGCAGTGTCTCAGGAGACAAACTCTCATAAATCAAGAGATTTGGTAATCAGGTGCAACGTCTTTTTAAAAAAACAACATGAACTAATAAAGTTTGACAACCTATTAGTGGTTTATTTAATAACTAACAGATCATTTGATGCGAGAGTTAAGTCCCACAGTTTAACTATCAGTGGAAAAAGTGCTGCTCAAAGATATTTGATCTCCACGCATCTCTCTTCCCATTTCGTTTTCTTTCTGTTTTCATTCCAAACTAAAGCTGAATAACACCCCCATAGGGAAGGAAATCCAGTTCCATGGTTCTATATTTGTGGTTCTACAGTTTGTCTTCGGGGACTGAACTCTGTCCATTGGCTCCCTAGCTTAACATTGTCGAATCTGTCTCCCATATCCTCTCAGCTAATTCGTAGGTTCAGCTTTTTGTGGAACCCTGATTCTATTCCTGGGACACATGGTAGGTTTCATAACATTGATATACATCAAGATACACATACCCCTCTCCCATCATGAGATCTACAGCAGCACCCCGTATGAACACGGCTAATTAAACGCAATATTGAGATTCGGGTCACACGAATGGCAGAATCTTCTCATTGAGACAATGGGCGCAATTCTCCCAAATTTCTAATGGGGTGGGAAATGAGGTGTGATTCCCGCCAGGTGGTTTGGCATGATCTGGATTGCAATCCACCTACACTTCGAAGACTTTTTTGGAGATTGAGGTGAACAGGCCCTGAATGAGAATGTGTAGCACTTGGAGATGCCGACAGACATGGAAGGATCCCCCACTTTCTAACCGGCAAAGAACCCCCTCCCCAATAGCCCCCCCCCCCCCTCCCCCCAATCATCAGTACCAGGACCCTCCTTCCCCCTCCCCAAAGGTGAGTGACATCCTTATATGGGGTCCTGCTATGGGGTCCCCATCAACCTCCATTCAGGCTCCCCTCTCTTTCCCCTCCCTTTTAGGCCCCTCCCATTGAGCATGCCAACCTGGCTTGTCACTACTGCCCAGGGCTACAATGGTTTCCGAGCCCCCTGGCATAATCACCATGTCTGGCCTCCATAGTGATTTGCGCCCCTTTCATTTTGAACCGGCGACGGGTGGAGAGGGAATCTCAGGAGTCGGGAGATTCTGGCTTAAAACAGATCCTGCACATTTAAATGAAGGTTTAAATTTTTACATTCTTTTTGACAAAAAAATAAACAAATGATCTACCCCTTCGAAAGGGACATTTTCACATTCTTGCAACACAAAAAAGAAAATCTTGAAAGAGAACTGAAATTATCGTCCCTGGCCCCTGCGTGTCCACCGGCCACAGAAGGGATCATGCATATTGGTGGATGTCACACGCTCTGTCCCAAGGGTAGTTCCCTTTCTCATGTTCTTTATGAGTAAAACAAATCATCAATGGAACAAATTAACTTCAGAACCATGCCATAAAGGTGCACTGGAACAAAAATGTTCATGCAACTTATCACATTGGAAAAACATTTTTTCAGGAGGAGGACGGGGCGGCAAAGGGGAGGGAAATGATGCACTCAAGCCCTCCACAGTGCCCATTGATCATGGAAGGCCTCAGCACCCTGGGGAGTGTGCAGTCAATTGCAGTCCCATGCGCCCCTGAGTCCCAACACAGGAGAATTAACAAATAATTTCTATAAAATGTCAGATCTTTGGCCTTTGACTGCTCCAGTGACTTACAGGCACCAGATTTGTAATTCAAACATAACAACTGTGTATTTATAACTAAAATAGAGATAAGACATGCAGTACTTGTTGTCATAATATACACACAAGTATATAATGGTGCACAGACAGGCATTGATTGACACACAGGATAACCAATGAACACACAGAAGACAGAAAACTAAAGCTGCCTTTGTTTTATGTTGAGTGGCCAAAATGTTGGATTCATAGACCCAGTGGCACCTGCAAAGTAATGTGCATAATACATTGGAGGAAATCTTTCCTCGGTGGTAAGAACCATTAAGGTGGCTAAGGTGGTTTTTTGAGCCAAAGCATTGGTTCAGCTCAAGGTTAATGCACAAAGTCATCTTCGTAAAAGTGTTTAAAGTATGTGCCATGAGCAGCCACCCTGGAGATCATTCAGCATTTACTGCAGCTTGAAATTCCTGCTAGGGCCCGTTAATAATTCCTCACAACATTTTGGTGCAGAAGTTGTAAAACGTTACTCCAAGGGATATTACCTTTTACTGCTAACTTGCAGGAGCTGTGAAAAGGAATTTTGAAAAATTTGGCCGATTTTCTTGGACTTCAGCAACAATTTTATTTCTTTCAATTTTCTAAGAACCACTTAAAAAGAGTGAGTGATGTGCTCTACCTTACCGGCAACATGGCAGGACTCACCAGAAGAAAGGGTTACAGTCTTCAGCATCTTGCTGAGAGACCTCATGGCTTGCAGGAGGACTGGGGGAGGACATAAGGCTAACATAACACCAGCCACTGTAGAAGGGAGGGTCAGAAAGGGTAGCATAGTGGTTAGCACTGTTACTTCACAGTGCCAGGGTCCCAGGTTGGATTCCCGCTTGGGTCACTGTCTGTGCTGAGTCTGCATGTTCTCCGTGTCTGCGTGGGTTTCCTGTGGGTGTTCCAGTTTCCTCACACAAGTCCCGAAAGACTTGCTTGTTAGGTCAGTTGGATATTCTGAATTCTCCTTCAGTGTACCCAAACAGAATATGGCAACTAGGAACTACATTGCAGTTAATATAAGCTTACTTGTGACAATAATAATGATTATTATTATTGTTATCAGGTGGATTCCTTTCCCCTTGTGGGTACAACCCCCATGCACTTCTCCTCTGGACCTCTTTTGGTCACAACTTCCAGAGATTTGTGCAAGGATCTATTCGCCCCTCACTCAGTCCCTGAGCCATGCTGAAACCTGCCACTGTGTGTCAATCGGCCTACTCCACACCTTTTATCGAATTGCGTGCCTGGAGCCCAAATAAACTGCTCCATGAAGATGGCATTTAATCAGTTCTTGAATGCAAAGCCTTCATGTTTTAGCTCCTCCGGGCAAGCTCAAATTATAAATGAGGACCAATTCTGCAAATTAAAACCTGACTACCTGTCAGGCAGGCCTTTAGGGAGCTAGGATGGAAGCTCAGAGCGAGAACAAACAGAGTTGTTATCTCTGGGTTGTTGCCCGTGCCATGTGATAGTGAGATGAGGAATAGGGAGAGAGAGCAATTAAACACGTGGCTACAGGGATGGTGCAGGCGGGAGGGATTCAGATTTCTGGATAACTGGGGCTCTTTCTGGGGAAGGTGGGACCTCTATAGACAGGATGGTCTACATCTGAACCTGAGGGGCACCAATATCCTGGGGGGGAGATTTGTTAGTGCTCTTTGGGGGGGTTTAAACTAATTCAGCAGGGGCATGGGAACCTGGATTGTAGTTTTGGGGTACGGGAGATTGAGAGTATAGAGGTCAGGAGCACATATTTGACTTCGCAGGAGGGTGCCAGTGTTCAGGTGGGTGGTTTGAAGTGTGTCTACTTCAATGCCAGGAGTATACGAAATAAGGTAGGGGAACTGGCAGCATGGGTTGGTACCTGGGACTTCGATGTTGTGGCCATTTCAGAGACATGGATAGAGCAGGGACAGGAATGGTTGTTGCAGGTTCCGGGGTTTAGGTGTTTTAGTAAGCTCAGAGAAGGGGGCATAAGAGGGGGAGGTGTGGCGCTGCTAGTCAAGGACAGTATTACGATGGCAGAAAGGATGCTAGATGGGGATTCTTCTTCTGAGGTAGTATAGGCTGAGGTTAGAAACAGGAAAGGAGAGGTCACCCTGTTGGGAGTTTTCTATAGGCCACCTAATAGTTCTAGGGATGTAGAGGAAAGGATGGTGAAGATGATTCTGGAAAAGAGCGAAAGTAACAGGGTAGTTGTTATGGGAGACTTTAACTTTCCAAATATTGACTGGAAAAGATATAGTTCGAGTACATTAGATGGGTTGTTCTTTGTACAATGTGTGCAGGAGGGTTTCCTGACACAATATGTTGACAGGCCAACAAGAGGCGAGGCCACATTGGATTTGGTTTTGGGTAATGAACCAGGCCAGGTGTTAGATCTGGAGGTAGGTGAGCACTTTGGAAACAGTGACCACAATTCGGTGACCTTTACATTAGTGATGGAAAGGGATAAGTATACCCCGCAGGGCAAGTTATAGCTGGGGGAAGGGCAATTATGATGCCATTAGACATGACTTAGGATGTGTTGGTTGGAGAAGTAGACTGCAAGGGTTGGGCACACTGGATATGTGGAGCTTGTTCAAGGAACAGCTATTGCATGTTCTTGATAAGTACGTACCAGTCAGGCAGGGAGGAAGGGGTCGAGCGAGGGAACCGTGGTTCACCAAAGAAGTGGAATCTCTTGTTAAGAGGAAGAAGGAGGCCTATGTGAAGATGAGGCGTGAAGTTTCAGTTGGGGCGCTTGATAGTTACAAGGAAGCAAGGAAGGATCTAAAGAGAGAGCTGAGACGAGCAAGGAGGGGACATGAGAAGTCTTTGGCAGGTAGGATCAAGGAAAACCCAAAAGCTTTCTATAGGTATGTCAGGAATAAAAGAATGACTAGGGTAAGAGTAGGGCCAGTCAAGGACAGTGGTGGGAAGTTGTGTGTGGAGGCTGAGGAGATAAGCGAGATACTAAATGAATACTTTTCGTCAGTATTCACTCAAGAAAAAGATAATATTGTGGAGGAGAATGCTGAGACCCAGGCTATTAGAATAGATGGCGTTGAGGTGCGTAGGGAAGAAGTGTTGGCAATTCTGGACAAGGTGAAAATAGATAAGTCCCCGGGGCCGGATGGGATTTATCCTAGGATTCTCTGGGAAGCCAGGGAAGAGATTGCTGAGCCTTTGGCTTTGATTTTTAGGTCATCATTAGCTACAGGAATAGTGCCAGAGGACTGGAGGATAGCAAATGTGGTCCCTTTGTTCAAGAAGGGGAGTAGAGATAACCCCGGTAACTATAGGCCGGTGAGCCTAACGTCTGTGGTGGGTAAAGTCTTGGAGAGGATTATAAAAGATACGATTTATAATCATCTAGATAGGAATAATATGATTAGGGATAGTCAGCATGGTTTTGTGAAGGGTAGGTCATGCCTCACAAACCTTATCGAGTTCTTTGAGAAGGTGACTGAACAGGTAGACGAGGGTAGAGCAGTTGATGTGGTGTATATGAATTTCAGTAAAGCGTTTGATAAGGTTCCCCGCGGTCGGCTATTGCAGAAAATACGGAGGCTGGGGATTGAGGGTGATTTAGAGATGTGGATCAGAAATTGGCTAGTTGAAAGAAGACAGAGAGTGGTAGTTGATGGGAAATGTTCAGAATGGAGTTCAGTTACGAGTAGCGTACCACAAGGATCTGTTCTGGGGCCGTTGCTGTTTGTCATTTTTATAAATGACCTAGAGGAGGGCGCAGAAGGATGGGTGAGTAAATTTGCAGACGACACTAAAGTCGGTGGAGTTGTAGACAGTGCGGAAGGATGTTGCAGGTTACAGAGGGACATAGATAAGCTGCAGAGCTGGGCTGAGAGGTGGCAAATGGAGTTTAATGTGGAGAAGTGTGAGGTGATTCACTTTGGAAAGAATAACAGAAATGCGGAATATTTGGCTAATGGTAAAATTCTTGGTAGTGTGGATGAGCAGAGGGATCTCGGTGTCCATGTACATAGATCCCTGAAAGTTGCCACCCAGGTTGATAGGGTTGTGAAGAAGGCCTATGGTGTGTTGGCCTTTATTGGTAGAGGGATTGAGTTCCGGAGCCATGAGGTCATGTTGCAGTTGTACAAAACTCTAGTACGGCCGCATTTGGAGTATTGCGTACAGTTCTGGTCGCCTCATTATAGGAAGGACGTGGAAGCTTTGGAACGGGTGCAGAGGAGATTTACCAGGATGTTGCCTGGTCTGGAGGGAAAATCTTATGAGGAAAGGCTGATGGACTTGAGGTTGTTTCCGTTAGAGAGAAGAAGGTTAAGAGGTGACTTAATAGAGGCATACAAAATGATCAGAGGGTTAGATAGGGTGGACAGCGAGAGCCTTCTCCCGCGGATGGAGGTGGCTAGCACGAGGGGACATAGCCTTAAATTGAGGGGTAATAGATATAGGACAGAGGTCAGAGGTGGGTTTTTTACGCAAAGAGTGGTGAGGCCGTGGAATGCCCTACCTGCAACAGTAGTGAACACGCCAACATTGAGGGCATTAAAAAATTTATTGGATAAGCATATGGATGATAAGGGCATAGTGTAGGTTAGATGGCCTTTAGATTTTTTCCATGTCGGTGCAACATCGAGGGCCGAAGGGCCTGTACTGCGCTGTATCGTTCTATGTTCTATGTACCTGACGGGATGTCTTGCTTAGCACAGCACGCATTTCCTGCCAGTTTTCATCCTTCCACCAAAGTTACGCAAACCCCCAAATTTGCCAACCCGACATACAGTCTTTGCAAACTGAGCTAAAATCTCAACTTAACCATGGATCTCAATGGGAGGATAATAAAAAAAGTCGAAAATAGTTGTTATTATTTAGGGCAGCACGGTGGCCTAGTGGTTAGCACAACCGCCTCACGGCGCTGAGGTCCCAGGTTCGATCCCGGCTCTGGGTCACTGTCCGTGTGGAGTTTGCACATTCTCCCCGTGTCTGCGTGGGTTTCGCCCCCACAACCCAAAAATGTGCAGAGTAGGTGGATTGGACACGCTAAATTGCCCCTTAATTGGAAAAAATAATTGGGAAATCTAAATTTATATAAAAAAAATAGTTGTTATTATTTTATGTTTCCTTCCGTCACGTCATTTCCCGATACCAAGGACAGTGGTAATAACTCAAGTGAAGTTTGTTTGATTGTTTGGCTTCATAGTTCTGCCAGAGCATCAGATATGGAGGAAGCTTCAGAGGTCAACTTTTAATCTTCAACATCAGAGTAACAGGCTGTGCCTCTGGTACAGCCGGATATCAATAAGCTTGGGAATTGGGCCAAGATTTGGCAGATGGAGATGAATGTAGGTAAATGTAAGGTTATCCATTTTGGCCAAAAGAATAGAAAGGCAGATTATTATCTAAATGGTGAGCAGATTCAAATGCAAGATAGTTGATGGTTTTTGGAGGCATAACAAAAAATGAGGTGTTATCCTGGTAAAGCTAAAACACAAGACTACTTGAATGCCAAATAGCATAAGATGCAAATAATAGACAAAGCTAAGCGATTCTTTTTTTTATTTTTACACAGTGCAGAAGGAGGCCATTTGGCCCATCGGTCTGCACCGGCCCTTGGAGACAGGACCCACGCTACCACTCTATTCCTGTAACCCAGTAACCCTACCTGACCTTTTGGATACTAAGGGGCAATTTTAGCATGGCCAATCCACCTAATCTGCACATCTTTGGACTGTGGGAGTAAACCAGAGGACCCGGAGGAAACCCACGCAGACATGGAGAGAAAGTGCAAACTCCATACAGGCAGTCACCCGAGGCTGGAATTGAACCTGGGTCCCTGGAGCTGTGAGGCAATTAACTCACCTCCTGACCCCCCCCCCCCCTCCCCTCCCCAAAGCTTCACCACCATCTATCGGGCAGAGGAGTGTAATGAAATGCTCTCCACTTGTCTGGAAGTATGCACCTCCAATACATTCAGGAAACCTGATAGAATGCAGTATGAGGCAGCCTGCTTGAGTGGCACCGCATCAACCACCTTACTATTCAGTGCCTCCGCCACCCGTACTCCGAGGCTGCAGTGTGCACCATCTACGTGATGCACTCCAGAAACTTCTTTGGTTGCACCTTCCAAATCTGTGACCTCCAACACCGAGCTGAACAGGCACATTGGAACACCACCACCTGCAAGTTGCCCACCAAACCGCACACTACCGCGACTTGGAAATATATTGCTGTTCCTCACCCAAGTCTTTAGTTCCGAATTATGAGAATCTCTGCCTATCAGCACTGAAGCTGTACCTACACCACATAGTACTTCTCAAGGGCAGTTAATGATGGACATTTACTACTAACCTTGCTAGCAATGCCTACATCCTGTGGCTAAATTGAAACATAATCGGATAGGTTTTATAAAAAGCAGCGCATCTATTTGTAATGTAGAAAATTGCCTTACTGCGCACAGATACAGGCTTGCTGCTGTGCATTTTCACAACTTTCTGATAACTGATGCAGTACTTGTTATAAGTAAAAAGCAGTGTCATAGAATCGAATCATAGAATTCATAAGGTGCAGAAAGAGGCCATTTGGCCCATCGAGTCTGCATTGACTTTTCAAACAACCACCCAATCCATCACCCTGCAACCTCTTCCTAAAGGGCAATTTAGCATGGCCTGCCCATCTAACCTGCGCATCTTTATGGGAGGAAACCGGTGCACCCGGAGGAAACCCACGCAGACATGGGGAGAATGTGCAAACTTAACACAGTCATGCAAGGTCGGAATCAAACTAGGCCCCTGGAACTGTGAAGCAGCAGTCTTAACCACTGTTCCACCTTGCGACCCATTTATTGAATTTTTAGAAAAGAGAATATGACATTTTTTGTTTGCAGGAAGCTTATTCTAGGATAATGATCTTGGAGCTTAATTTGGTCTTTTTTTACAATCCCAGATGATGATATAACTGGCCAGGAAGATCCCAGAATAAAAGCTGGCCCAAAAGAATGTAACTTATACTTTTTGTTCATAAAACATAGAGGAACAGAGTCACAGGACAACTAATTATTTTTAATAAAAAACAAAACGTATTAAACATGAAAAATTAGATTATGATACAATATTACTTTGCTCTCATTTTAGCTTAACAATTACACACAAATTTTAAGATTAACATGGATTACAAAGTACATCTGAAGCTTCAATGGTCTATTTAACACAAAGTCCCTTTAAGCACACAGATTAGCTGTGGTCAAATATACTCTCCACTCTGAACCCAAGAGTGTTTGTGCATTTTTCCTCAGAATCCCCTTCAGATGATTGTCATATGAGAGTATCCAAATTCTGCTCTCCAAAAAATGCTTTAAAATTTTCTCCAAACTTAATGGTTTCCCTTAGCGGGTTGCATTCCAAAATGCAGGTCAGATTTTCCAATGAACATTTTAAACAAAGCTTCCACTTCGCTTTTAGCAGCAAACGCTGTCCAGGAAATTATGCTCCTCCATGTCCTGACCCCCAAACAAATTCATCTTTGTCTGCCATGAATCTAACTATATGTTTTCACCTTCCAGCCACAGAAACATGAAATTAAACCCACTTAAAACTATATTTCTAATATTTACCAATACAATTATAAATCGCTTAAAACTGCCTTTGTTTTCCTGACAAAATCAGCAATCTTTGTGGGATTTCTAGTTAAATTATTATGAGCTTTACCTGGAATTCTGGTGGTTTCAACTGCATTAACCATTATCAGTATGAAAACTGAGAAAGAATAAGGTGATTGAATGCTGACATGGGAAATATAGACGAAAACAACAGTTGAGGGCAGTCACAATTTTTTTGTTTCATTTTTGTTATTTCTCTCAATATTACCATTTTTGTTTCATATGTTTAAGTGTGTAGTAAATCTTCTGGGAACAGCAAAACATGTCACTTTAAATGCTGCAGCTTTTTGTCGCTATTTTAGGATTCAAGTGGAAAAATTGTCAATAAGAGAGATTTAGTATCGAGTGCAGCAAGGATATATGAGAGGGATTGAGACGCTTAATAACGTTTCTTTGAATTAGTGTGAGTGAAGCTATTTCTCCATTTGCCTTCAGATGGAAGTAATATTATCCACAAGGTACTGTACGTTTAATGAAGGGAATAGCAGGTTGGCACTGTCAGTCACACAGTTGTGAGGGAGGCACCCAGTTCACTACTTTACATGTCGTAAGTGTCACTAACGTAATGGACTACAGTTGCCTGGGCTGTAGAGTTTTAGTTATGAAGAGAGATTTAGACTGGGGTTGCTTTCCTTGGACCAGAGGAACATAGAACACTACACCGCAGTACGGGCCCATCGGCCCTCGATGTTGCGCCGACCTGTGAAACCATCTGAAGCCTATCTAACCTACACTATTCCACTTTCATCCACATGTCTATCCAGTGATCACTTAAATGCCCTTAAAGTTGGCGAGTCTACTACTGTTGCAGGCAGGGCGTTCCACACTCCTACTACTCTCTGAGTAAAGAAACTGCCTCTGATATCTGTCCTATATCTATCACCCCTCAATTTAAAGCTATGTCCCCTCGTGTTGGTCATCACCATCCGAGGAAAAAGACTCTCACTGTCCACCCTATCTAACCCTCTGACTATCTTATATGTCTCTATTAAGTCACCTCTCAGCCTTCTCCTCTCTAACGAAAACAACCTCAATTCCCTGAGCCTTTCCTCGTAAGACCTTCCCTCCATACCAGGCAACATCCTAGTAAATCGCCTCTGAACCCTTTCCAAATCTTCCACATCCTTCCTATAATATGGTGACCAGAACTGCACGCAGTACTCCAGGTGCGGCCGCACCAGAGTTATGTACAGCTGCAGCATGACCTTGCGGTTCCGAAACTCAATCCCCCTGCTTATAAAGGCTAGCACACCATATGCCTTCTTAACAGCCCTATTAACCTGGGTGGCAACTTTCAGGGATTTATGTACCTGGATGCCGAGATCTCTCTGTTCATCTACACTACCAAGAATCTTGCCATTAGCCCAGTACTCTGCATTCCTGTTACTCCTTCCAAAGTGAACCACCTCACACTTTTCCGCATTAAACTCCATCTGCCTCCTCTCAGCCCAGCTCTGCAGCTTATCTATGTCCCTCTGTATCCTATAACATCCTTCAGCACTATCCACAACTCCACCGACCTTCGTGTCATCTGCAAATTTACTAACCCATCCTTCTACACCCTCTTCCAGGTCATTTATAAAAATGACAAACAGCAGTGGCCCCAAAACAGATCCTTGCGGTACACCACTAGTAACTGAACTCCAGGATGAACATTTGCCATCAACCACCACCCTCTGTTTTCTTTCAGCTAGCCAATTACTGATCCAAACCGCTAAATCACCTTCAATTCCATACTTCCTTATTTTCTGCAATAGCCTACCGTGGGGAACCTTATCAAACGCCTTACTGAAATCCATATACACCACATCAACAGCTTTACCCTGATCCACCTGTTTGGTCACCTTCTCAAAAAACTCAATAAGGTTTGTGAGGCATGACCTACCCTTCACAAAACCGTGTTGAGTATCGCTAATCAACTTGTTCTTTTCAAGATGATTATAAACCCTATCTCTTATAACCTTTTCCAACATTTTACCCACAACCGAAGTAAGGCTCACAGGTCTATAATTACCAGGGTTGTCTCTACTCCCCTTCTTGAACAAGGGGACAACATGTGACTGAGGCGGACATGATTGAGATGTATAATTTTATGAGAGGCATAGATGGAGTCGACAAAAACAAACTTTCCCCTTGGTGGAAGATTCAGTGACCACAGGCATAGATTTAAGGTAAGGGGCAGGAGGTTTAGAGGGGATGTGTGGAAAAACATTTTTATCCAGAGGATGGTGGGAGTTTGGAATTTGCTGTCTGACAGTGTGGTGGAGGCAGAGACCCTCGTAACATTTGAGAAGTATTTAGGTGTGCGCTTGTGATCCCAGGGCACACAGGGCCAAGTGCTGGGAAGTGGGATTAGATTGGTTAGATGGTTGTGTTTGACCAGTGCAGACGCGATGGGCTGAAGGACCTTTTCTGTGCGGTGTAACTCTATAACTCTAAGTTTGAATGTAGAAAAATGTGTTTATTAACATTTTTCTGACCCTGCTATCAAGTCAGGTTTGAGTCCAGGTCAACATGATATTGGTGTTGGTGTCGCGGGGTGGCAGGGGGAGGGGTGTCAGGGAGGGGTCGTGTCGGGGGGCGGGGTGGAGGGGTGTTGAGGTGGGGTGTCAGGGAGGGGTTGAGGGAGGAGGGGGGTTGAGGGTGTGGTTGAGAGGTGCTTTGAGCTGCTGAAGATGCACGTCAGGTTCCTGGACCGCTCTGGAGGGGCCTTCCAGTACCCGTCAGATAGGGTCGGCCGCATCATTGTGATCTGCCGCGTCCTGCACAATAGCTCAGCAGAGGGGCGATGTGCTGGAGGATGAGGGGGAGGGAGGGGGGAACACGACGAAGGGCACACCTTCCCAGATGAGAAGGATGTGGAGCGGGGGAGGGGTCGCAATGCACAGGACGTATGGGCTGGACAGGGATGGGAAGCAGCCCAATGATACCGACTGGGCCAGCGGGCATGGGACGAGTTGACAGCCGCACGGTTCACAGACTGGGGGGAAGGATTCGCTGAGCATGGGTACGGACAGCACAGTACCGCACCACCCCACCACCCTCCCCCCGTCCACCACCCTCACCCCGCCCACTACCGACCACCCTCACCCCGCCCACCACCAACCACCCGCATGCACACCACCCTTCCATTACACATCCACCTGTGGCACAACGGGCAGGGCTCACACGGTTGCCAGTAGGAGAGGGTCTATTGCGTGGCGTGGGGGATGATGACAACCCGCTCTGCGATGAGCTCCGGGCTCTACATCGTTAGACAATGTCTGGCTTATGGCCACAGTAACACCCACCACCTCGGTGGTCCCTCATGACACAACATCGCATGGACCTGTCGTCTGGCTGAGGGCGCGGTGTCACAAGTGACCTGGGGGGTGGGGGGGCGCACGACACACTCACCTGAGCTCGACGTCTTATCACCCCTCACACACACTGCCGCCCACTTCCCACCCCACCCCCACACACATTGGACAGAGCACAGAGGCAGCTTCCGCAGATGTAAAAGGGAGTTAATGACAAACATTACATACATAACTAGTCTGTGCCCTGCACCCGTGCCAACTTACTCAGTGTCTACTTTTCTGGCCTTACGGGCCCTATAACTATGTTCAGCTGGTTCCCCAGATGGTACAGCAGAACTGTACGCAGACTCCTGCCCTGAGACTAGGGTCCCCTTTGGCGGCTGTTTCCCGGGGCGGCCCTGCCTGGAGGGCCAGGCTGCACTTCGGGCGACCAGGATGGCGTGCTGCCATCCTGTTCTGCCCATGGCCCAACAGATGCAGCTGGGATGGAAGAGGGGGGGGGGCGGTTTCCGAGGTGTCGCGGTCTTCCGGGACCTCCCCTGCAGGGGGACCCGGAACGGGCCCCAGCACCTCTTCCTCCCTCGGGATGCCTGATGGCCCCCCCCGGGGCTCTCCATGGGAGCGGATCCAGCACCCGAGGCACCTGACGCTGCCAGTCCTGGAGGCCCGCCCTGTGATCAACAAGGGTCTGCAAATTTACAGCCATGGAGCTCAGTGGGTTGGTCATCCCTGTCTGGGTCTGGGCGACACCGGACAGCACCTGGCCAATAGCGCCGATGTTCTCAGCTGTGACCCGCTGAGACAGGGCTATGGTCCGCAGAGACAGGGCTATAGCCTGCTGAGACTGGGCTATGGCCTGCTGAGACAGGGCTATGGCCTGCTGAGACTGGGCTATGGCCTGCTGAGACTGGGCTATGGCCTGCTGAGACTGGGCTATGGCCTGCTGAGACAGGGCTATGGCCTGCTGAGACTGGGCTATGGCCTGCTGAGACTGGGCTATGGTCCGCAGAGACAGGGCTATGGCCTGCTGAGACTGGGCTATGGCCTGCTGAGACTGGGCTATGGCCTGCTGAGACTGGGCTATGGCCTGCTGAGACAGGGCTATGGCCTGCTGAGACTGGGCTATGGCCTGCTGAGACTGGGCTATGGTCCGCAGAGACAGGGCTATGGCCTGCTGAGACTGGGCTATGGCCTGCTGAGACAGGGCTATGGCCTGCTGAGACTGGGCTATGGCCTGCTGAGACTGGGCTATGGCCTGCTGAGACTGGGCTATGGTCCGCAGAGACAGGGCTATGGCCTGCTGAGACTGGGCTATGGCCTGCTGAGACTGGGCTATGGCCTGCTGAGACTGGGCTATGGTCCGCAGAGACAGGGCTATGGCCCGCTGAGACTGGGCCATGGCCCGCTGAGACTGGGCTATGGCCTGCTGAGACTGGGCTATGGCCTGCTGAGACTGGGCTATGGTCCGCAGAGACTGGGCTATGGCCTGCTGAGACTGGGCTATGGCCTGCTGAGACTGGGCTATGGCCTGCTGAGACTGGGCTATGGCCTGCTGAGACTGGGCCATGGCCCGCTGAGACTGGGCAATGGCCCGCTGAGACTGGGCCACGGCCTGCTGAGACGGGGCCACGGCCCGCTGAGACTGGGCCATGGCCCGCTGAGACTGGGCCATGGCCCGCTGAGACTGGGCTATGGCCTGCTGAGACTGGGCTATGGCCTGCTGAGACTGGGCTATGGTCCGCAGAGACAGGGCTATGGCCTGCTGAGACTGGGCTATGGCCTGCTGAGACTGGGCTATGGCCTGCTGAGACTGGGCTATGGTCCGCAGAGACAGGGCTATGGCCTGCTGAGACTGGGCTATGGCCTGCTGAGACTGGGCTATGGCCTGCTGAGACTGGGCTATGGCCTGCTGAGACTGGGCCATGGCCCGCTGAGACTGGGCTATGGCCTGCTGAGACTGGGCCATGGCCTGCTGAGACTGGGCTATGGCCTGCTGAGACTGGGCCATGGCCTGCTGAGATTGGGCCATGGCCTGCTGAGACTGGGCCATGGCCCGCTGAGACTGGGCAATGGCCCGCTGAGACTGGGCCACGGCCTGCTGAGACGGGGCTACGGCCTGCTGAGACTGGGCCATGGCCCGCTGAGACAGGGCCACGGCCCGCTGAGACTGGGCAATGGCCCGCTGAGACTGGGCCACGGCCTGCTGAGACGGGGCTACGGCCCGCTGAGACTGGGCCATGACCCGCTGAGACAGGGCCATGACCCGCTGAGACTGGGCCATGGCCTGCTGAGACTGGGCCATGGCCCGCTGAGACTGGGCCACGGCCCGCTGAGACTGGGCCACGGTGGTGAGCGCCGCTGC